>NC_064921.1:714373726-715573726 GCF_023897955.1 Schistocerca gregaria | reverse complement strand
TTCTAGAATCGGACGGAGCTCGTAGCCGATGCCCTTGCTTACGCAGGAAAAATCTGTTGGAACTACGGTTTTCCAGGTAGTACAACGGCAAAACCGTCGTTTCCGTGGTGTAGCGGTTATCACGTCTGCTTTACACGCAGAAGGTCCCCGGTTCGATCCCGGGCGAAAGCACGACTTTTTTTAAACCCGTTTTCGGATTCCATTCCCGAGATAACGTCACGTCTGCGTATGCAGGGATAATAAATGTCGTATGCTACACCGATATCGCGTTATTTTACTGTCAAATGCTCTTGCTCCCATAGTGCACCGGTATTCAGTAACTCAGAACGCTCGTAGCCCCATTCTGGCCGGCAAAATTTAGCATCCATTTCTTCAAGACTACTTCAAGTTCGCTTCATACTGGCTTTCCTGAGCTCTTTGCACTCGCCTTGTCACAACTCTCTTGAAGCGCGAACGTAACTAATAGTGAGAAACTCTTAACTACGCTCAGTCTTGTATCCCACTCTTTGGTTGACGTTGTCGCTAATCAGATGAAGGTAGACTGCTCCACGATTGAGCTTCGTCTCCAATCACGGTGCACACGTTCTGCAAAGACAACCTTTGTTTTCCGTAGCATGCAAGATTACTGTCGGCTCTTCTACAGAAATCGACCTATGTAATTTACTGGCATCAGATTCTTGCCATATCAAACGTCCCTTCATGACCGTAGGGCCACACACAGCGTGCTGCGGCACGCATCTCTTCTTCATTGCAGAGCTACAAACGTGGGTGAGCTACACCTACTCTTCAGCACGGTCAAAACGGTAGGGCTCGTCCGGGATTGGAACCCGGGACCTCCTGCACCCAAAGCAGGAATCATACCCCTAGACCAACGAGCCACCTGCTGCTAGCAGTGAAGGTAATCCCAAGCACTCCACCTCCGAAAAACACAAACTTTCATGTAAATCAGGAAGAAAAGCGCTTTCTGAAGGCAGCGCCCACCACTGATGGCAAGAATATTAAAGGCAATGAATGTAGAGTGAATAATTTCATCGCGCTCTGCAGATGAACAGACGGTGGTGTTTCACTTTCGTCATGTGGTTTCTCAGTGTCAAGGGAAGGCAAATGCACTAAACAAAAGAACACCGGGAATCCGAAACACCAACTCATAACGAAAAGATAGCGGAATATACTGCAAGCAAAACTTCCAAACACGACTCCTGAAGGCGTCGGTGCCTTAAGAATTATTCCGTGCAGCAATGATCATCTACGAAGAGCCAACTGTATGTGTCGCTCCACCACGCAACTTTTTTTGATATCGTTTTACCTAAATTTCCATTACCTGTTCTTTACAAGAATACCGTGTGGCTTTCAACTGGTCTGCTTCGTCCAGCAGCGATAGTAGTAAGTAAACCGACCACAGTATCATTAGAAGTAGGTCAGACACAAAAATCGGAGTTGCTCTGTAGCTCATGTTATTCTGCTTTCAAATGCAATTGTATGGCTGGGAGTAGTGGCGTACTCCTGTAATGCAGGCGTCCGGGAGGCCGTTGCTGTGGGAGACATCTGGGAACAACTACAGATACGGCCGTTTCATTAGCTCAGGAACGACCGCGATGCTCTTATCGAGCTCTGCAGATAGACCAGACTGCAGTGCGGAATTTTCGGCTAGTGGTGGCTCGGGGTTAAGAGAAGTCGGGAGCTGTGAGCAAAACTACATCGGGAAACCGAAACAGACGACTCATAACGAAAAGATTGCGGGATGTACTGCAAAAGCAAACGTTGGAGAAGACGAACTCTGAAGCCGTCGGTGCTTTAACAAACATTCCGTGCAGCAACGATAATCTGGGAAGAGCGAAGGGTGGGTACCGCTCGACCACACAACAAAATTTTATATAATGTTCTACTTGTTCTAAATTTGCGTTTCCAGATCATCAGTAAGATACTGTGTGATTTACACCTGGCTTGATTCTTCGAAAAGCGATATTAAGAAATACATCGACTGCAACGTCATTAGGGGTCGCGGGTCCGGGCGCCGGCGCGCCAGCGGCGGCCTGTCGGGGCTGCTGGTGCCTCCATGTAGAGCTACTGCTACAGCTGGGCCCGGGCTCCTTGCCGCTAACGAAGTGATTGCTTTTGGTGACATCATTTGCAATAGCGACTGCGCGAATTGACGGTAGCTCTTACGGAAAGCAAGAGTAGCTGATGCTACCGAGGACTCGGCCGCGTTCATTGCCGACGACTTCTTGGGCTCTTATTCATGGTGGCATTCAGACAGGCAAGGGTGCTGGCGATTGTTGGGTACGAATGCGAAATTCCTGCATTGTGCGTTTCCGCAAAGTGATTTTTACGCCAAAGTTGCGATCGTCCTCAAGTTGTGTCACATGTGGAGCTCACAGCGTAGCAGTTTCCGTGGTGTAGCGGTTATCACGTCTGCCAACACGCAGAACGTCACCGGTTCGATTCCGGGCGGAAACACATTTTTGTCGCACTCAACAAGACACTTGCTACAATCTCTACGGTGAACATTTAAATCAATTTCAAACGTCCAACCACCAGGCTGCAGATGGCTCAAATGATACATGAAACTCTTTCAGAAGCGGCTACTTGGTTTTTGTGCTTACCTGGAGGGCTGGAAATGCGCGGAACAGCCGCCGGCATGCCAGTAGTCGCCACACGTTTGCACGAAACGCAAGGGCTCGTCCGGGATTTGAACCCGGGACCTCCTGCACCCGAAGCAGGGATCATACCCCGAGACCAACGAGCCTTCTCGATGCACATGAGTAACGCCTCCGTTCTTGGTATCACCGTGCAGAGCTACTGCTCACACAGCGTTCTCCCTGGCTGTTGCGGTTTGATTGTTTAAACCGTTGTCTTTTACTATAGCAACTTCTAGAATCGGACGGAGCTCGTAGCCGATGCCCTTGCTTACGCAGGAAAAATCTGTTGGAACTACGGTTTTCCAGGTAGTACAACGGCAAAACCGTCGTTTCCGTGGTGTAGCGGTTATCACGTCTGCTTTACACGCAGAAGGTCCCCGGTTCGATCCCGGGCGAAAGCACGACTTTTTTTAAACCCGTTTTCGGATTCCATTCCCGAGATAACGTCACGTCTGCGTATGCAGGGATAATAAATGTCGTATGCTACACCGATATCGCGTTATTTTACTGTCAAATGCTCTTGCTCCCATAGTGCACCGGTATTCAGTAACTCAGAACGCTCGTAGCCCCATTCTGGCCGGCAAAATTTAGCATCCATTTCTTCAAGACTACTTCAAGTTCGCTTCATACTGGCTTTCCTGAGCTCTTTGCACTCGCCTTGTCACAACTCTCTTGAAGCGCGAACGTAACTAATAGTGAGAAACTCTTAACTACGCTCAGTCTTGTATCCCACTCTTTGGTTGACGTTGTCGCTAATCAGATGAAGGTAGACTGCTCCACGATTGAGCTTCGTCTCCAATCACGGTGCACACGTTCTGCAAAGACAACCTTTGTTTTCCGTAGCATGCAAGATTACTGTCGGCTCTTCTACAGAAATCGACCTATGTAATTTACTGGCATCAGATTCTTGCCATATCAAACGTCCCTTCATGACCGTAGGGCCACACACAGCGTGCTGCGGCACGCATCTCTTCTTCATTGCAGAGCTACAAACGTGGGTGAGCTACACCTACTCTTCAGCACGGTCAAAACGGTAGGGCTCGTCCGGGATTGGAACCCGGGACCTCCTGCACCCAAAGCAGGAATCATACCCCTAGACCAACGAGCCACCTGCTGCTAGCAGTGAAGGTAATCCCAAGCACTCCACCTCCGAGGAACACAAACTTTCATGTAAATCAGGAAGAAAAGCGCTTTCTGAAGGCAGCGCCCACCACTGATGGCAAGAATATTAAAGGCAATGAATGTAGAGTGAATAATTTCATCGCGCTCTGCAGATGAACAGACGGTGGTGTTTCACTTTCGTCATGTGGTTTCTCAGTGTCAAGGGAAGGCAAATGCACTAAACAAAAGAACACCGGGAATCCGAAACACCAACTCATAACGAAAAGATAGCGGAATATACTGCAAGCAAAACTTCCAAACACGACTCCTGAAGGCGTCGGTGCCTTAAGAATTATTCCGTGCAGCAATGATCATCTACGAAGAGCCAACTGTATGTGTCGCTCCACCACGCAACTTTTTTTGATATCGTTTTACCTAAATTTCCATTACCTGTTCTTTACAAGAATACCGTGTGGCTTTCAACTGGTCTGCTTCGTCCAGCAGCGATAGTAGTAAGTAAACCGACCACAGTATCATTAGAAGTAGGTCAGACACAAAAATCGGAGTTGCTCTGTAGCTCATGTTATTCTGCTTTCAAATGCAATTGTATGGCTGGGAGTAGTGGCGTACTCCTGTAATGCAGGCGTCCGGGAGGCCGTTGCTGTGGGAGACATCTGGGAACAACTACAGATACGGCCGTTTCATTAGCTCAGGAACGACCGCGATGCTCTTATCGAGCTCTGCAGATAGACCAGACTGCAGTGCGGAATTTTCGGCTAGTGGTGGCTCGGGGTTAAGAGAAGTCGGGAGCTGTGAGCAAAACTACATCGGGAAACCGAAACAGACGACTCATAACGAAAAGATTGCGGGATGTACTGCAAAAGCAAACGTTGGAGAAGACGAACTCTGAAGCCGTCGGTGCTTTAACAAACATTCCGTGCAGCAACGATAATCTGGGAAGAGCGAAGGGTGGGTACCGCTCGACCACACAACAAAATTTTATATAATGTTCTACTTGTTCTAAATTTGCGTTTCCAGATCATCAGTAAGATACTGTGTGATTTACACCTGGCTTGCTTCTTCGAAAAGCGATATTAAGAAATACATCGACTGCAACGTCATTAGGGGTCGCGGGTCCGGGCGCCGGCGCGCCAGCGGCGGCCTGTCGGGGCTGCTGGTGCCTCCATGTAGAGCTACCGCACGGCCCGGGCTCCTTGCCGCTAACGAAGTGATTGCTTTTGGTGACATCATTTGCAATAGCGACTGCGCGAATTGACGGTAGCTCTTACGGAAAGCAAGAGTAGCTGATGCTACCGAGGACTCGGCCGCGTTCATTGCCGACGACTTCTTGGGCTCTTATTCATGGTGGCATTCAGACAGGCAAGGGTGCTGGCGATTGTTGGGTACGAATGCGAAATTCCTGCATTGTGCGTTTCCGCAAAGTGATTTTTACGCCAAAGTTGCGATCGTCCTCAAGTTGTGTCACATGTGGAGCTCACAGCGTAGCAGTTTCCGTGGTGTAGCGGTTATCACGTCTGCCAACACGCAGAACGTCACCGGTTCGATTCCGGGCGGAAACACATTTTTGTCGCACTCAACAAGACACTTGCTACAATCTCTACGGTGAACATTTAAATCAATTTCAAACGTCCAACCACCAGGCTGCAGATGGCTCAAATGATACATGAAACTCTTTCAGAAGCGGCTACTTGGTTTTTGTGCTTACCTGGAGGGCTGGAAATGCGCGGAACAGCCGCCGGCATGCCAGTAGTCGCCACACGTTTGCACGAAACGCAAGGGCTCGTCCGGGATTTGAACCCGGGACCTCCTGCACCCGAAGCAGGGATCATACCCCGAGACCAACGAGCCTTCTCGATGCACATGAGTAACGCCTCCGTTCTTGGTATCACCGTGCAGAGCTACTGCTCACCCAGCGTTCTCCCTGGCTGTTGCGGTTTGATTGTTTAAACCGTTGTCTTTTACTATAGCAACTTCTAGAATCGGACGGAGCTCGTAGCCGATGCCCTTGCTTACGCAGGAAAAATCTGTTGGAACTACGGTTTTCCAGGTAGTACAACAGCAAAACCGTCGTTTCCGTGGTGTAGCGGTTATCACGTCTGCTTTACACGCAGAAGGTCCCCGGTTCGATCCCGGGCGAAAGCACGACTTTTTTTAAACCCGTTTTCGGATTCCATTCCCGAGATAACGTCACGTCTGCGTATGCAGGGATAATAAATGTCGTATGCTACACCGATATCGCGTTATTTTACTGTCAAATGCTCTTGCTCCCATAGTGCACCGGTATTCAGTAACTCAGAACGCTCGTAGCCCCATTCTGGCCGGCAAAATTTAGTATCCATTTCTTCAAGACTACTTCAAGTTCGCTTCATACTGGCTTTCCTGAGCTCTTTGCACTCGCCTTGTCACAACTCTCTTGAAGCGCGAACGTAACTAATAGTGAGAAACTCTTAACTACGCTCAGTCTTGTATCCCACTCTTTGGTTGACGTTGTCGCTAATCAGATGAAGGTAGACTGCTCCACGATTGAGCTTCGTCTCCAATCACGGTGCACACGTTCTGCAAAGACAACCTTTGTTTTCCGTAGCATGCAAGATTACTGTCGGCTCTTCTACAGAAATCGACCTATGTAATTTACTGGCATCAGATTCTTGCCATATCAAACGTCCCTTCATGACCGTAGGGCCACACACAGCGTGCTGCGGCACGCATCTCTTCTTCATTGCAGAGCTACAAACGTGGGTGAGCTACACCTACTCTTCAGCACGGTCTAAACGGTAGGGCTCGTCCGGGATTGGAACCCGGGACCTCCTGCACCCAAAGCAGGAATCATACCCCTAGACCAACGAGCCACCTGCTGCTAGCAGTGAAGGTAATCCCAAGCACTCCAGCTCCGAGGAACACAAACTTTCATGTAAATCAGGAAGAAAAGCGCTTTCTGAAGGCAGCGCCCACCACTGATGGCAAGAATATTAAAGGCAATGAATGTAGAGTGAATAATTTCATCGCGCTCTGCAGATGAACAGACGGTGGTGTTTCACTTTCGTCATGTGGTTTCTCAGTGTCAAGGGAAGGCAAATGCACTAAACAAAAGAACACCGGGAATCCGAAACACCAACTCATAACGAAAAGATAGCGGAATATACTGCAAGCAAAACTTCCAAACACGACTCCTGAAGGCGTCGGTGCCTTAAGAATTATTCCGTGCAGCAATGATCATCTACGAAGAGCCAACTGTATGTGTCGCTCCACCACGCAACTTTTTTTGATATCGTTTTACCTAAATTTCCATTACCTGTTCTTTACAAGAATACCGTGTGGCTTTCAACTGGTCTGCTTCGTCCAGCAGCGATAGTAGTAAGTAAACCGACCACAGTATCATTAGAAGTAGGTCAGACACAAAAATCGGAGTTGCTCTGTAGCTCATGTTATTCTGCTTTCAAATGCAATTGTATGGCTGGGAGTAGTGGCGTACTCCTGTAATGCAGGCGTCCGGGAGGCCGTTGCTGTGGGAGACATCTGGGAACAACTACAGATACGGCCGTTTCATTAGCTCAGGAACGACCGCGATGCTCTTATCGAGCTCTGCAGATAGACCAGACTGCAGTGCGGAATTTTCGGCTAGTGGTGGCTCGGGGTTAAGAGAAGTCGGGAGCTGTGAGCAAAACTACATCGGGAAACCGAAACAGACGACTCATAACGAAAAGATTGCGGAATGTACTGCAAAAGCAAACGTTGGAGAAGACGAACTCTGAAGCCGTCGGTGCTTTAACAAACATTCCGTGCAGCAACGATAATCTGGGAAGAGCGAAGGGTGGGTACCGCTCGACCACACAACAAAATTTTATATAATGTTCTACTTGTTCTAAATTTGCGTTTCCAGATCATCAGTAAGATACTGTGTGATTTACACCTGGCTTGCTTCTTCGAAAAGCGATATTAAGAAATACATCGACTGCAACGTCATTAGGGGTCGCGGGTCCGGGCGCCGGCGCGCCAGCGGCGGCCTGTCGGGGCTGCTGGTGCCTCCATGTAGAGCTACTGCTACCGCTGGGCCCGGGCTCCTTGCCGCTAACGAAGTGATTGCTTTTGGTGACATCATTTGCAATAGCGACTGCGCGAATTGACGGTAGCTCTTACGGAAAGCAAGAGTAGCTGATGCTACCGAGGACTCGGCCGCGTTCATTGCCGACGACTTCTTGGGCTCTTATTCATGGTGGCATTCAGACAGGCAAGGGTGCTGGCGATTGTTGGGTACGAATGCGAAATTCCTGCATTGTGCGTTTCCGCAAAGTGATTTTTACGCCAAAGTTGCGATCGTCCTCAAGTTGTGTCACATGTGGAGCTCACAGCGTAGCAGTTTCCGTGGTGTAGCGGTTATCACGTCTGCCAACACGCAGAACGTCACCGGTTCGATTCCGGGCGGAAACACATTTTTGTCGCACTCAACAAGACACTTGCTACAATCTCTACAATCTCTACCGCTGGGCCCGGGCTCCTTGCCGCTAACGAAGTGATTGCTTTTGGTGATATCATTTGCAATAGCGACTGCGCGAATTGACGGTAGCTCTTACGGAAAGCAAGAGTAGCTGATGCTACCGAGGACTCGGCCGCGTTCATTGCCGACGACTTCTTGGGCTCTTATTCATGGTGGCATTCAGACAGGCAAGGGTGCTGGCGATTGTTGGGTACGAATGCGAAATTCCTGCATTGTGCGTTTCCGCAAAGTGATTTTTACGCCAAAGTTGCGATCGTCCTCAAGTTGTGTCACATGTGGAGCTCACAGCGTAGCAGTTTCCGTGGTGTAGCGGTTATCACGTCTGCCAACACGCAGAACGTCACCGGTTCGATTCCGGGCGGAAACACATTTTTGTCGCACTCAACAAGACACTTGCTACAATCTCTACGGTGAACATTTAAATCAATTTCAAACGTCCAACCACCAGGCAGCAGATGGCTCAAATGATACATGAAACTCTTTCAGAAGCGGCTACTTGGTTTTTGTGCTTACCTGGAGGGCTGGAAATGCGCGGAACAGCCGCCGGCATGCCAGCAGTCGCCATACGTTTGCACGAAACGCAAGGGCTCGTCCGGGATTTGAACCCGGGACCTCCTGCACCCGAAGCAGGGATCATACCCCGAGACCAACGAGCCTTCTCGATGCACATGAGTAACGCCTCCGTTCTTGGTATCACCGTGCAGAGCTACTGCTCACCCAGCGTTCTCCCTGGCTGTTGCGGTTTGATTGTTTAAACCGTTGTCTTTTACTATAGCAACTTCTAGAATCGGACGGAGCTCGTAGCCGATGCCCTTGCTTACGCAGGAAAAATCTGTTGGAACTACGGTTTTCCAGGTAGTACAACAGCAAAACCGTCGTTTCCGTGGTGTAGCGGTTATCACGTCTGCTTTACACGCAGAAGGTCCCCGGTTCGATCCCGGGCGAAAGCACGACTTTTTTTAAACCCGTTTTCGGATTCCATTCCCGAGATAACGTCACGTCTGCGTATGCAGGGATAATAAATGTCGTATGCTACACCGATATCGCGTTATTTTACTGTCAAATGCTCTTGCTCCCATAGTGCACCGGTATTCAGTAACTCAGAACGCTCGTAGCCCCATTCTGGCCGGCAAAATTTAGTATCCATTTCTTCAAGACTACTTCAAGTTCGCTTCATACTGGCTTTCCTGAGCTCTTTGCACTCGCCTTGTCACAACTCTCTTGAAGCGCGAACGTAACTAATAGTGAGAAACTCTTAACTACGCTCAGTCTTGTATCCCACTCTTTGGTTGACGTTGTCGCTAATCAGATGAAGGTAGACTGCTCCACGATTGAGCTTCGTCTCCAATCACGGTGCACACGTTCTGCAAAGACAACCTTTGTTTTCCGTAGCATGCAAGATTACTGTCGGCTCTTCTACAGAAATCGACCTATGTAATTTACTGGCATCAGATTCTTGCCATATCAAACGTCCCTTCATGACCGTAGGGCCACACACAGCGTGCTGCGGCACGCATCTGTTCTTCATTGCAGAGCTACAAACGTGGGTGAGCTCCACCTACTCTTCAGCACGGTCAAAACGGTAGGGCTCGTCCGGGATTTGAACCCGGGACCTCCTGCACCCAAAGCAGGAATTATACCCCTAGACCAACGAGCCACCTGCTGCTAGCAGTGAAGGTAATCCCAAGCAGTCCACCTCCGAGGAACACAAACTTTCATGTAAATCAGGAAGAAAAGCGCTTTCTGAAGGCAGCGCCCACCACTGATGGCAAGAATATTAAAGGCAATGAATGTAGAGTGAATAATTTCATCGCGCTCTGCAGATGAACAGACGGTGGTGTTTCACTTTCGTCATGTGGTTTCTCAGTGTCAAGGGAAGGCAAATGCACTAAACAAAAGAACACCGGGAATCCGAAACACCAACTCATAACGAAAAGATAGCGGAATATACTGCAAGCAAAACTTCCAAACACGACTCCTGAAGGCGTCGGTGCCTTAAGAATTATTCCGTGCAGCAATGATCATCTACGAAGAGCCAACTGTATGTGTCGCTCCACCACGCAACTTTTTTTGATATCGTTTTACCTAAATTTCCATTACCTGTTCTTTACAAGAATACCGTGTGGCTTTCAACTGGTCTGCTTCGTCCAGCAGCGATAGTAGTAAGTAAACCGACCACAGTATCATTAGAAGTAGGTCAGACACAAAAATCGGAGTTGCTCTGTAGCTCATGTTATTCTGCTTTCAAATGCAATTGTATGGCTGGGAGTAGTGGCGTACTCCTGTAATGCAGGCGTCCGGGAGGCCGTTGCTGTGGGAGACATCTGGGAACAACTACAGATACGGCCGTTTCATTAGCTCAGGAACGACCGCGATGCTCTTATCGAGCTCTGCAGATAGACCAGACTGCAGTGCGGAATTTTCGGCTAGTGGTGGCTCGGGGTTAAGAGAAGTCGGGAGCTGTGAGCAAAACTACATCGGGAAACCGAAACAGACGACTCATAACGAAAAGATTGCGGAATGTACTGCAAAAGCAAACGTTGGAGAAGACGAACTCTGAAGCCGTCGGTGCTTTAACAAACATTCCGTGCAGCAACGATAATCTGGGAAGAGCGAAGGGTGGGTACCGCTCGACCACACAACAAAATTTTATATAATGTTCTACTTGTTCTAAATTTGCGTTTCCAGATCATCAGTAAGATACTGTGTGATTTACACCTGGCTTGCTTCTTCGAAAAGCGATATTAAGAAATACATCGACTGCAACGTCATTAGGGGTCGCGGGTCCGGGCGCCGGCGCGCCAGCGGCGGCCTGTCGGGGCTGCTGGTGCCTCCATGTAGAGCTACTGCTACCGCTGGGCCCGGGCTCCTTGCCGCTAACGAAGTGATTGCTTTTGGTGACATCATTTGCAATAGCGACTGCGCGAATTGACGGTAGCTCTTACGGAAAGCAAGAGTAGCTGATGCTACCGAGGACTCGGCCGCGTTCATTGCCGACGACTTCTTGGGCTCTTATTCATGGTGGCATTCAGACAGGCAAGGGTGCTGGCGATTGTTGGGTACGAATGCGAAATTCCTGCATTGTGCGTTTCCGCAAAGTGATTTTTACGCCAAAGTTGCGATCGTCCTCAAGTTGTGTCACATGTGGAGCTCACAGCGTAGCAGTTTCCGTGGTGTAGCGGTTATCACGTCTGCCAACACGCAGAACGTCACCGGTTCGATTCCGGGCGGAAACACATTTTTGTCGCACTCAACAAGACACTTGCTACAATCTCTACAATCTCTACCGCTGGGCCCGGGCTCCTTGCCGCTAACGAAGTGATTGCTTTTGGTGATATCATTTGCAATAGCGACTGCGCGAATTGACGGTAGCTCTTACGGAAAGCAAGAGTAGCTGATGCTACCGAGGACTCGGCCGCGTTCATTGCCGACGACTTCTTGGGCTCTTATTCATGGTGGCATTCAGACAGGCAAGGGTGCTGGCGATTGTTGGGTACGAATGCGAAATTCCTGCATTGTGCGTTTCCGCAAAGTGATTTTTACGCCAAAGTTGCGATCGTCCTCAAGTTGTGTCACATGTGGAGCTCACAGCGTAGCAGTTTCCGTGGTGTAGCGGTTATCACGTCTGCCAACACGCAGAACGTCACCGGTTCGATTCCGGGCGGAAACACATTTTTGTCGCACTCAACAAGACACTTGCTACAATCTCTACGGTGAACATTTAAATCAATTTCAAACGTCCAACCACCAGGCAGCAGATGGCTCAAATGATACATGAAACTCTTTCAGAAGCGGCTACTTGGTTTTTGTGCTTACCTGGAGGGCTGGAAATGCGCGGAACAGCCGCCGGCATGCCAGCAGTCGCCATACGTTTGCACGAAACGCAAGGGCTCGTCCGGGATTTGAACCCGGGACCTCCTGCACCCGAAGCAGGGATCATACCCCGAGACCAACGAGCCTTCTCGATGCACATGAGTAACGCCTCCGTTCTTGGTATCACCGTGCAGAGCTACTGCTCACCCAGCGTTCTCCCTGGCTGTTGCGGTTTGATTGTTTAAACCGTTGTCTTTTACTATAGCAACTTCTAGAATCGGACGGAGCTCGTAGCCGATGCCCTTGCTTACGCAGGAAAAATCTGTTGGAACTACGGTTTTCCAGGTAGTACAACAGCAAAACCGTCGTTTCCGTGGTGTAGCGGTTATCACGTCTGCTTTACACGCAGAAGGTCCCCGGTTCGATCCCGGGCGAAAGCACGACTTTTTTTAAACCCGTTTTCGGATTCCATTCCCGAGATAACGTCACGTCTGCGTATGCAGGGATAATAAATGTCGTATGCTACACCGATATCGCGTTATTTTACTGTCAAATGCTCTTGCTCCCATAGTGCACCGGTATTCAGTAACTCAGAACGCTCGTAGCCCCATTCTGGCCGGCAAAATTTAGTATCCATTTCTTCAAGACTACTTCAAGTTCGCTTCATACTGGCTTTCCTGAGCTCTTTGCACTCGCCTTGTCACAACTCTCTTGAAGCGCGAACGTAACTAATAGTGAGAAACTCTTAACTACGCTCAGTCTTGTATCCCACTCTTTGGTTGACGTTGTCGCTAATCAGATGAAGGTAGACTGCTCCACGATTGAGCTTCGTCTCCAATCACGGTGCACACGTTCTGCAAAGACAACCTTTGTTTTCCGTAGCATGCAAGATTACTGTCGGCTCTTCTACAGAAATCGACCTATGTAATTTACTGGCATCAGATTCTTGCCATATCAAACGTCCCTTCATGACCGTAGGGCCACACACAGCGTGCTGCGGCACGCATCTGTTCTTCATTGCAGAGCTACAAACGTGGGTGAGCTCCACCTACTCTTCAGCACGGTCAAAACGGTAGGGCTCGTCCGGGATTTGAACCCGGGACCTCCTGCACCCAAAGCAGGAATTATACCCCTAGACCAACGAGCCACCTGCTGCTAGCAGTGAAGGTAATCCCAAGCAGTCCACCTCCGAGGAACACAAACTTTCATGTAAATCAGGAAGAAAAGCGCTTTCTGAAGGCAGCGCCCACCACTGATGGCAAGAATATTAAAGGCAATGAATGTAGAGTGAATAATTTCATCGCGCTCTGCAGATGAACAGACGGTGGTGTTTCACTTTCGTCATGTGGTTTCTCAGTGTCAAGGGAAGGCAAATGCACTAAACAAAAGAACACCGGGAATCCGAAACACCAACTCATAACGAAAAGATAGCGGAATATACTGCAAGCAAAACTTCCAAACACGACTCCTGAAGGCGTCGGTGCCTTAAGAATTATTCCGTGCAGCAATGATCATCTACGAAGAGCCAACTGTATGTGTCGCTCCACCACGCAACTTTTTTTGATATCGTTTTACCTAAATTTCCATTACCTGTTCTTTACAAGAATACCGTGTGGCTTTCAACTGGTCTGCTTCGTCCAGCAGCGATAGTAGTAAGTAAACCGACCACAGTATCATTAGAAGTAGGTCAGACACAAAAATCGGAGTTGCTCTGTAGCACATGTTATTCTGCTTTCAAATGCAATTGTATGGCTGGGAGTAGTGGCGTACTCCTGTAATGCAGGCGTCCGGGAGGCCGTTGCTGTGGGAGACATCTGGGAACAACTACAGATACGGCCATTTCATTAGCTCAGGAACGACCGCGATGCTCTTATCGAGCTCTGCAGATAGACCAGACTGCAGTGCGGAATTTTCGGCTAGTGGTGGCTCGGGGTTAAGAGAAGTCGGGAGCTGTGAGCAAAACTACATCGGGAAACCGAAACAGACGACTCATAACGAAAAGATTGCGGAATGTACTGCAAAAGCAAACGTTGGAGAAGACGAACTCTGAAGCCGTCGGTGCTTTAACAAACATTCCGTGCAGCAACGATAATCTGGGAAGAGCGAACGGTGGGTACCGCTCGACCACACAACAAAATTTTATATAATGTTCTACTTGTTCTAAATTTGCGTTTCCAGATCATCAGTAAAATACTGTGTGATTTACACCTGGCTTGCTTCTTCGAAAAGCGATATTAAGAAATACATCGACTGCAACGTCATTAGGGGTCGCGGGTCCGGGCGCCGGCGCGCCAGCGGCGGCCTGTCGGGGCTGCTGGTGCCTCCATGTAGAGCTACTGCTACCGCTGGGCCCGGGCTCCTTGCCGCTAACGAAGTGATTGCTTTTGGTGACATCATTTGCAATAGCGACTGCGCGAATTGACGGTAGCTCGTACGGAAAGCAAGAGTAGCTGATGCTACCGAGGACTCGGCCGCGTTCATTGCCGACGACTTCTTGGGCTCTTATTCATGGTGGCATTCAGACAGGCAAGGGTGCTGTCGATTGTTAGGTACGAATGCGAAATTCCTGCATTGTGCGTTTCCGCAAAGTGATTTTTACGCCAAAGTTGCGATCGTCCTCAAGTTGTGTCACATGTGGAGCTCACAGCGTAGCAGTTTCCGTGGTGTAGCGGTTATCACGTCTGCCAACACGCAGAACGTCACCGGTTCGATTCCGGGCGGAAACACATTTTTGTCGCACTTGCTACAATCTCTACGGTGAACATTTAAATCAATTTCAAACGTCCAACCACCAGGCTGCAGATGGCTCAAATGATACATGAAACTCTTTCAGAAGCGGCTACTTGGTTTTTGTGCTTATCTGGAGGGCTGGAAATGCGCGGAACAGCCGCCGGCATGCCAGTAGTCGCCACACGTTTGCACGAAACGCAAGGGCTCGTCCGGGATTTGAACCCGGGACCTCCTGCACCCGAAGCAGGGATCATTCCCCGAGACCAACGAGCCTTCTCGATGCACATGAGTAACGCCTCCGTTCTTGGTGTCACCGTGCAGAGCTACTGCTCACCCAGCGTTCTCCCTGGCTGTTGCGGTTTGATTGTTTTTATCGTTGTCTTTTACTATAGCAACTTCTAGAATCGGACGGAGCTCGTAGCCGATGCCCTTGCTTACGCAGGAAAAATCTGTTGGAACTACGGTTTTCCAGGTAGTACAACGGCAAAACCGTCGTTTCCGTGGTGTAGCGGTTATCACGTCTGCTTTACACGCTGAAAGTCCCCGGTTCGATCCCGGGCGGAAACACGACTTTTTTTAAACCCGTTTTCGGATTCCATTTCCGAGATAACGTCACGTCTGCGTATGCAGGGATAATAAATGTCGTATGCTACACCGATATCGCGTTATTTTACTGTCAAATGCTCTTACTCCCATAGTGCACCGGTATTCAGTAACTCAGAACGCTCGTAGCTCCATTCTGGCCTGCAAAATTTAGTATCCATTTCATCAAGACTACTTCAAGATCGCTTCATACTGGCTTTCCTGAGCTCTTTGCACTCGCCTTGTCACAACTCTGTTGAAGTGTGAACGTAACTAATAGTGAGAAACTCTTAACTACGCTCAGTCTTGTATCCCACGCTTTGGTTGACGTTGTCGCTAATCAGATGAAGGTAGACTGCTCCACGATTGAGCTTCGTCTCCAATCACGGTGCACACGTTCTGTAAAGACAACCTTTGTTTTCCGTAGCATGCAAGATTACTGTCGGCTCTTCTACAGAAATCGACCTATGTAATTTACTGGTATCAGATTCTTGCCATATCAAACGTCCCTTCATGACCGTAGGGCCACACACAGCGTGCTGCGGCACGCATCTCTTCTTCATTGCAGAGCTACAAACGTGGGTGAGCTACACCTACTCTTCAGCACGGTCAAAACGGTAGGGCTCGTCCGGGATTTGAACCCGGGACCTCCTGCACCCAAAGCAGGAATCATACCCCTAGACCAACGAGCCACCTGCTGCTAGCAGTGAAGGTAATCCCAAGCAGTCCACCTCCGAGGAACACAAACTTTCATGTAAATCAGGAAGAAAAGCGCTTTCTGAAGGCAGCGCCCACCACTGATGGCAAGAATATTAAAGGCAATGAATGTAGAGTGAATAATTTCATCGCGCTCTGCAGATGAACAGACGGTGGTGTTTCACTTTCGTCATGTGGTTTCTCAGTGTCAAGGGAAGGCAAATGCACTAAACAAAAGAACACCGGGAATCCGAAACACCAACTCATAACGAAAAGATAGCGGAATATACTGCAAGCAAAACTTCCAAACACGACTCCTGAAGGCGTCGGTGCCTTAAGAATTATTCCGTGCAGCAATGATCATCTACGAAGAGCCAACTGTATGTGTCGCTCCACCACGCAACTTTTTTTGATATCGTTTTACCTAAATTTCCATTACCTGTTCTTTACAAGAATACCGTGTGGCTTTCAACTGGTCTGCTTCGTCCAGCAGCGATAGTAGTAAGTAAACCGACCACAGTATCATTAGAAGTAGGTCAGACACAAAAATCGGAGTTGCTCTGTAGCTCATGTTATTCTGCTTTCAAATGCAATTGTATGGCTGGGAGTAGTGGCGTACTCCTGTAATGCAGGCGTCCGGGAGGCCGTTGCTGTGGGAGACATCTGGGAACAACTACAGATACGGCCGTTTCATTAGCTCAGAAACGACCGCGATGCTCTTATCGAGCTCTGCAGATAGACCAGACTGCAGTGCGGAATTTTCGGCTAGTGGTGGCTCGGGGTTAAGAGAAGTCGGGAGCTGTGAGCAAAACTACATCGGGAAACCGAAACAGACGACTCATAACGAAAAGATTGCGGAATGTACTGCAAAAGCAAACGTTGGAGAAGACGAACTCTGAAGCCGTCGGTGCTTTAACAAACATTCCGTGCAGCAACGATAATCTGGGAAGAGCGAAGGGTGGGTACCGCTCGACCACACAACAAAATTTTATATAATGTTCTACTTGTTCTAAATTTGCGTTTCCAGATCATCAGTAAGATACTGTGTGATTTACACCTGGCTTGCTTCTTCGAAAAGCGATATTAAGAAATACATCGACTGCAACGTCATTAGGGGTCGCGGGTCCGGGCGCCGGCGCGCCAGCGGCGGCCTGTCGGGGCTGCTGGTGCCTCCATGTAGAGCTACCGCTACCGCTGGGCCCGGGCTCCTTGCCGCTAACGAAGTGATTGCTTTTGGTGACATCATTTGCAATAGCGACTGCGCGAATTGACGGTAGCTCTTACGGAAAGCAAGAGTAGCTGATGCTACCGAGGACTCGGCCGCGTTCATTGCCGACGACTTCTTGGGCTCTTATTCATGGTGGCATTCAGACAGGCAAGGGTGCTGGCGATTGTTGGGTACGAATGCGAAATTCCTGCATTGTGCGTTTCCGCAAAGTGATTTTTACGCCAAAGTTGCGATCGTCCTCAAGTTGTGTCACATGTGGAGCTCACAGCGTAGCAGTTTCCGTGGTGTAGCGGTTATCACGTCTGCCAACACGCAGAACGTCACCGGTTCGATTCCGGGCGGAAACACATTTTTGTCGCACTCAACAAGACACTTGCTACAATCTCTACAATCTCTACCGCTGGGCCCGGGCTCCTTGCCGCTAACGAAGTGATTGCTTTTGGTGATATCATTTGCAATAGCGACTGCGCGAATTGACGGTAGCTCTTACGGAAAGCAAGAGTAGCTGATGCTACCGAGGACTCGGCCGCGTTCATTGCCGACGACTTCTTGGGCTCTTATTCATGGTGGCATTCAGACAGGCAAGGGTGCTGGCGATTGTTGGGTACGAATGCGAAATTCCTGCATTGTGCGTTTCCGCAAAGTGATTTTTACGCCAAAGTTGCGATCGTCCTCAAGTTGTGTCACATGTGGAGCTCACAGCGTAGCAGTTTCCGTGGTGTAGCGGTTATCACGTCTGCCAACACGCAGAACGTCACCGGTTCGATTCCGGGCGGAAACACATTTTTGTCGCACTCAACAAGACACTTGCTACAATCTCTACGGTGAACATTTAAATCAATTTCAAACGTCCAACCACCAGGCAGCAGATGGCTCAAATGATACATGAAACTCTTTCAGAAGCGGCTACTTGGTTTTTGTGCTTACCTGGAGGGCTGGAAATGCGCGGAACAGCCGCCGGCATGCCAGCAGTCGCCATACGTTTGCACGAAACGCAAGGGCTCGTCCGGGATTTGAACCCGGGACCTCCTGCACCCGAAGCAGGGATCATACCCCGAGACCAACGAGCCTTCTCGATGCACATGAGTAACGCCTCCGTTCTTGGTATCACCGTGCAGAGCTACTGCTCACCCAGCGTTCTCCCTGGCTGTTGCGGTTTGATTGTTTAAACCGTTGTCTTTTACTATAGCAACTTCTAGAATCGGACGGAGCTCGTAGCCGATGCCCTTGCTTACGCAGGAAAAATCTGTTGGAACTACGGTTTTCCAGGTAGTACAACAGCAAAACCGTCGTTTCCGTGGTGTAGCGGTTATCACGTCTGCTTTACACGCAGAAGGTCCCCGGTTCGATCCCGGGCGAAAGCACGACTTTTTTTAAACCCGTTTTCGGATTCCATTCCCGAGATAACGTCACGTCTGCGTATGCAGGGATAATAAATGTCGTATGCTACACCGATATCGCGTTATTTTACTGTCAAATGCTCTTGCTCCCATAGTGCACCGGTATTCAGTAACTCAGAACGCTCGTAGCCCCATTCTGGCCGGCAAAATTTAGTATCCATTTCTTCAAGACTACTTCAAGTTCGCTTCATACTGGCTTTCCTGAGCTCTTTGCACTCGCCTTGTCACAACTCTCTTGAAGCGCGAACGTAACTAATAGTGAGAAACTCTTAACTACGCTCAGTCTTGTATCCCACTCTTTGGTTGACGTTGTCGCTAATCAGATGAAGGTAGACTGCTCCACGATTGAGCTTCGTCTCCAATCACGGTGCACACGTTCTGCAAAGACAACCTTTGTTTTCCGTAGCATGCAAGATTACTGTCGGCTCTTCTACAGAAATCGACCTATGTAATTTACTGGCATCAGATTCTTGCCATATCAAACGTCCCTTCATGACCGTAGGGCCACACACAGCGTGCTGCGGCACGCATCTGTTCTTCATTGCAGAGCTACAAACGTGGGTGAGCTCCACCTACTCTTCAACACGGTCAAAACGGTAGGGCTCGTCCGGGATTTGAACCCGGGACCTCCTGCACCCAAAGCAGGAATTATACCCCTAGACCAACGAGCCACCTGCTGCTAGCAGTGAAGGTAATCCCAAGCAGTCCACCTCCGAGGAACACAAACTTTCATGTAAATCAGGAAGAAAAGCGCTTTCTGAAGGCAGCGCCCACCACTGATGGCAAGAATATTAAAGGCAATGAATGTAGAGTGAATAATTTCATCGCGCTCTGCAGATGAACAGACGGTGGTGTTTCACTTTCGTCATGTGGTTTCTCAGTGTCAAGGGAAGGCAAATGCACTAAACAAAAGAACACCGGGAATCCGAAACACCAACTCATAACGAAAAGATAGCGGAATATACTGCAAGCAAAACTTCCAAACACGACTCCTGAAGGCGTCGGTGCCTTAAGAATTATTCCGTGCAGCAATGATCATCTACGAAGAGCCAACTGTATGTGTCGCTCCACCACGCAACTTTTTTTGATATCGTTTTACCTAAATTTCCATTACCTGTTCTTTACAAGAATACCGTGTGGCTTTCAACTGGTCTGCTTCGTCCAGCAGCGATAGTAGTAAGTAAACCGACCACAGTATCATTAGAAGTAGGTCAGACACAAAAATCGGAGTTGCTCTGTAGCACATGTTATTCTGCTTTCAAATGCAATTGTATGGCTGGGAGTAGTGGCGTACTCCTGTAATGCAGGCGTCCGGGAGGCCGTTGCTGTGGGAGACATCTGGGAACAACTACAGATACGGCCATTTCATTAGCTCAGGAACGACCGCGATGCTCTTATCGAGCTCTGCAGATAGACCAGACTGCAGTGCGGAATTTTCGGCTAGTGGTGGCTCGGGGTTAAGAGAAGTCGGGAGCTGTGAGCAAAACTACATCGGGAAACCGAAACAGACGACTCATAACGAAAAGATTGCGGAATGTACTGCAAAAGCAAACGTTGGAGAAGACGAACTCTGAAGCCGTCGGTGCTTTAACAAACATTCCGTGCAGCAACGATAATCTGGGAAGAGCGAACGGTGGGTACCGCTCGACCACACAACAAAATTTTATATAATGTTCTACTTGTTCTAAATTTGCGTTTCCAGATCATCAGTAAAATACTGTGTGATTTACACCTGGCTTGCTTCTTCGAAAAGCGATATTAAGAAATACATCGACTGCAACGTCATTAGGGGTCGCGGGTCCGGGCGCCGGCGCGCCAGCGGCGGCCTGTCGGGGCTGCTGGTGCCTCCATGTAGAGCTACTGCTACCGCTGGGCCCGGGCTCCTTGCCGCTAACGAAGTGATTGCTTTTGGTGACATCATTTGCAATAGCGACTGCGCGAATTGACGGTAGCTCGTACGGAAAGCAAGAGTAGCTGATGCTACCGAGGACTCGGCCGCGTTCATTGCCGACGACTTCTTGGGCTCTTATTCATGGTGGCATTCAGACAGGCAAGGGTGCTGTCGATTGTTAGGTACGAATGCGAAATTCCTGCATTGTGCGTTTCCGCAAAGTGATTTTTACGCCAAAGTTGCGATCGTCCTCAAGTTGTGTCACATGTGGAGCTCACAGCGTAGCAGTTTCCGTGGTGTAGCGGTTATCACGTCTGCCAACACGCAGAACGTCACCGGTTCGATTCCGGGCGGAAACACATTTTTGTCGCACTTGCTACAATCTCTACGGTGAACATTTAAATCAATTTCAAACGTCCAACCACCAGGCTGCAGATGGCTCAAATGATACATGAAACTCTTTCAGAAGCGGCTACTTGGTTTTTGTGCTTATCTGGAGGGCTGGAAATGCGCGGAACAGCCGCCGGCATGCCAGTAGTCGCCACACGTTTGCACGAAACGCAAGGGCTCGTCCGGGATTTGAACCCGGGACCTCCTGCACCCGAAGCAGGGATCATTCCCCGAGACCAACGAGCCTTCTCGATGCACATGAGTAACGCCTCCGTTCTTGGTGTCACCGTGCAGAGCTACTGCTCACCCAGCGTTCTCCCTGGCTGTTGCGGTTTGATTGTTTTTATCGTTGTCTTTTACTATAGCAACTTCTAGAATCGGACGGAGCTCGTAGCCGATGCCCTTGCTTACGCAGGAAAAATCTGTTGGAACTACGGTTTTCCAGGTAGTACAACGGCAAAACCGTCGTTTCCGTGGTGTAGCGGTTATCACGTCTGCTTTACACGCTGAAAGTCCCCGGTTCGATCCCGGGCGGAAACACGACTTTTTTTAAACCCGTTTTCGGATTCCATTTCCGAGATAACGTCACGTCTGCGTATGCAGGGATAATAAATGTCGTATGCTACACCGATATCGCGTTATTTTACTGTCAAATGCTCTTACTCCCATAGTGCACCGGTATTCAGTAACTCAGAACGCTCGTAGCTCCATTCTGGCCTGCAAAATTTAGTATCCATTTCATCAAGACTACTTCAAGATCGCTTCATACTGGCTTTCCTGAGCTCTTTGCACTCGCCTTGTCACAACTCTGTTGAAGTGTGAACGTAACTAATAGTGAGAAACTCTTAACTACGCTCAGTCTTGTATCCCACGCTTTGGTTGACGTTGTCGCTAATCAGATGAAGGTAGACTGCTCCACGATTGAGCTTCGTCTCCAATCACGGTGCACACGTTCTGTAAAGACAACCTTTGTTTTCCGTAGCATGCAAGATTACTGTCGGCTCTTCTACAGAAATCGACCTATGTAATTTACTGGTATCAGATTCTTGCCATATCAAACGTCCCTTCATGACCGTAGGGCCACACACAGCGTGCTGCGGCACGCATCTCTTCTTCATTGCAGAGCTACAAACGTGGGTGAGCTACACCTACTCTTCAGCACGGTCAAAACGGTAGGGCTCGTCCGGGATTTGAACCCGGGACCTCCTGCACCCAAAGCAGGAATCATACCCCTAGACCAACGAGCCACCTGCTGCTAGCAGTGAAGGTAATCCCAAGCAGTCCACCTCCGAAAAACACAAACTTTCATGTAAATCAGGAAGAAAAGCGCTTTCTGAAGGCAGCGCCCACCACTGATGGCAAGAATATTAAAGGCAATGAATGTAGAGTGAATAATTTCATCGCGCTCTGCAGATGAACAGACGGTGGTGTTTCACTTTCGTCATGTGGTTTCTCAGTGTCAAGGGAAGGCAAATGCACTAAACAAAAGAACACCGGGAATCCGAAACACCAACTCATAACGAAAAGATAGCGGAATATACTGCAAGCAAAACTTCCAAACACGACTCCTGAAGGCGTCGGTGCCTTAAGAATTATTCCGTGCAGCAATGATCATCTACGAAGAGCCAACTGTATGTGTCGCTCCACCACGCAACTTTTTTTGATATCGTTTTACCTAAATTTCCATTACCTGTTCTTTACAAGAATACCGTGTGGCTTTCAACTGGTCTGCTTCGTCCAGCAGCGATAGTAGTAAGTAAACCGACCACAGTATCATTAGAAGTAGGTCAGACACAAAAATCGGAGTTGCTCTGTAGCTCATGTTATTCTGCTTTCAAATGCAATTGTATGGCTGGGAGTAGTGGCGTACTCCTGTAATGCAGGCGTCCGGGAGGCCGTTGCTGTGGGAGACATCTGGGAACAACTACAGATACGGCCGTTTCATTAGCTCAGGAACGACCGCGATGCTCTTATCGAGCTCTGCAGATAGACCAGACTGCAGTGCGGAATTTTCGGCTAGTGGTGGCTCGGGGTTAAGAGAAGTCGGGAGCTGTGAGCAAAACTACATCGGGAAACCGAAACAGACGACTCATAACGAAAAGATTGCGGAATGTACTGCAAAAGCAAACGTTGGAGAAGACGAACTCTGAAGCCGTCGCTGCTTTAACAATCATTCCGTGCAGCAACGATAATCTGGGAAGAGCGAAGGGTGGGTACCGCTCGACCACACAACAAAATTTTATATAATGTTCTACTTGTTCTAAATTTGCGTTTCCAGATCATCAGTAAAATACTGTGTGATTTACACCTGGCTTGCTTCTTCGAAAAGCGATATTAAGAAATACATCGACTGCAACGTCATTAGGGGTCGCGGGTCCGGGCGCCGGCGCGCCAGCGGCGGCCTGTCGGGGCTGCTGGTGCCTCCATGTAGAAGCTACCGCTGGGCCCGGGCTCCTTGCCGCTAACGAAGTGATTGCTTTTGGTGACATCATTTGCAATAGCGACTGCGCGAATTGACGGTAGCTCGTACGGAAAGCAAGAGTAGCTGATGCTACCGAGGACTCGGCCGCGTTCATTGCCGACGACTTCTTGGGCTCTTATTCATGGTGGCATTCAGACAGGCAAGGGTGCTGGCGATTGTTAGGTACGAATGCGAAATTCCTGCATTGTGCGTTTCCGCAAAGTGATTTTTACGCCAAAGTTGCGATCGTCCTCAAGTTGTGTCACATGTGGAGCTCACAGCGTAGCAGTTTCCGTGGTGTAGCGGTTATCACGTCTGCCAACACGCAGAACGTCACCGGTTCGATTCCGGGCGGAAACACATTTTTGTCGCACTTGCTACAATCTCTACGGTGAACATTTAAATCAATTTCAAACGTCCAACCACCAGGCTGCAGATGGCTCAAATGATACATGAAACTCTTTCAGAAGCGGCTACTTGGTTTTTGTGCTTACCTGGAGGGCTGGAAATGCGCGGAACAGCCGCCGGCATGCCAGTAGTCGCCACACGTTTGCACGAAACGCAAGGGCTCGTCCGGGATTTGAACCCGGGACCTCCTGCACCCGAAGCAGGGATCATTCCCCGAGACCAACGAGCCTTCTCGATGCACATGAGTAACGCCTCCGTTCTTGGTGTCACCGTGCAGAGCTACTGCTCACCCAGCGTTCTCCCTGGCTGTTGCGGTTTGATTGTTTTTATCGTTGTCTTTTACTATAGCAACTTCTAGAATCGGACGGAGCTCGTAGCCGATGCCCTTGCTTACGCAGGAAAAATCTGTTGGAACTACGGTTTTCCAGGTAGTACAACGGCAAAACCGTCGTTTCCGTGGTGTAGCGGTTATCACGTCTGCTTTACACGCTGAAGGTCCCCGGTTCGACCCCGGGCGGAAGCACGACTTTTTTTAAACCCGTTTTCGGATTCCATTTCCGAGATAACGTCACGTCTGCGTATGCAGGGATAATAAATGTCGTATGCTACACCGATATCGCGTTATTTTACTGTCAAATGCTCTTACTCCCATAGTGCACCGGTATTCAGTAACTCAGAACGCTCGTAGCTCCATTCTGGCCTGCAAAATTTAGTATCCATTTCTTCAAGACTACTTCAAGTTCGCTTCATACTGGCTTTCCTGAGCTCTTTGCACTCGCCTTGTCACAACTCTGTTGAAGTGTGAACGTAACTAATAGTGAGAAACTCTTAACTACGCTCAGTCTTGTATCCCACGCTTTGGTTGACGTTGTCGCTAATCAGATGAAGGTAGACTGCTCCACGATTGAGCTTCGTCTCCAATCACGGTGCACACGTTCTGCAAAGACAACCTTTGTTTTCCGTTGCATGCAAGATTACTGTCGGCTCTTCTACAGAAATCGACCTATGTAATTTACTGGTATCAGATTCTTGCCATATCAAACGTCCCTTCATGACCGTAGGGCCACACACAGCGTGCTGCGGCACGCATCTCTTCTTCATTGCAGAGCTACAAACGTGGGTGAGCTACACCTACTCTTCAGCACGGTCAAAACGGTAGGGCTCGTCCGGGATTTGAACCCGGGACCTCCTGCACCCAAAGCAGGAATCATACCCCTAGACCAACGAGCCACCTGCTGCTAGCAGTGAAGGTAATCCCAAGCAGTCCACCTCCGAAAAACACAAACTTTCATGTAAATCAGGAAGAAAAGCGCTTTCTGAAGGCAGCGCCCACCACTGATGGCAAGAATATTAAAGGCAATGAATGTAGAGTGAATAATTTCATCGCGCTCTGCAGATGAACAGACGGTGGTGTTTCACTTTCGTCATGTGGTTTCTCAGTGTCAAGGGAAGGCAAATGCACTAAACAAAAGAACACCGGGAATCCGAAACACCAACTCATAACGAAAAGATAGCGGAATATACTGCAAGCAAAACTTCCAAACACGACTCCTGAAGGCGTCGGTGCCTTAAGAATTATTCCGTGCAGCAATGATCATCTACGAAGAGCCAACTGTATGTGTCGCTCCACCACGCAACTTTTTTTGATATCGTTTTACCTAAATTTCCATTACCTGTTCTTTACAAGAATACCGTGTGGCTTTCAACTGGTCTGCTTCGTCCAGCAGCGATAGTAGTAAGTAAACCGACCACAGTATCATTAGAAGTAGGTCAGACACAAAAATCGGAGTTGCTCTGTAGCTCATGTTATTCTGCTTTCAAATGCAATTGTATGGCTGGGAGTAGTGGCGTACTCCTGTAATGCAGGCGTCCGGGAGGCCGTTGCTGTGGGAGACATCTGGGAACAACTACAGATACGGCCGTTTCATTAGCTCAGAAACGACCGCGATGCTCTTATCGAGCTCTGCAGATAGACCAGACTGCAGTGCGGAATTTTCGGCTAGTGGTGGCTCGGGGTTAAGAGAAGTCGGGAGCTGTGAGCAAAACTACATCGGGAAACCGAAACAGACGACTCATAACGAAAAGATTGCGGAATGTACTGCAAAAGCAAACGTTGGAGAAGACGAACTCTGAAGCCGTCGCTGCTTTAACGATCATTCCGTGCAGCAACGATAATCTGGGAAGAGCGAAGGGTGGGTACCGCTCGACCACACAACAAAATTTTATATAATGTTCTACTTGTTCTAAATTTGCGTTTCCAGATCATCAGTAAAATACTGTGTGATTTACACCTGGCTTGCTTCTTCGAAAAGCGATATTAAGAAATACATCGACTGCAACGTCATTAGGGGTCGCGGGTCCGGGCGCCGGCGCGCCAGCGGCGGCCTGTCGGGGCTGCTGGTGCCTCCATGTAGAAGCTACCGCTGGGCCCGGGCTCCTTGCCGCTAACGAAGTGATTGCTTTTGGTGACATCATTTGCAATAGCGACTGCGCGAATTGACGGTAGCTCGTACGGAAAGCAAGAGTAGCTGATGCTACCGAGGACTCGGCCGCGTTCATTGCCGACGACTTCTTGGGCTCTTATTCATGGTGGCATTCAGACAGGCAAGGGTGCTGGCGATTGTTAGGTACGAATGCGAAATTCCTGCATTGTGCGTTTCCGCAAAGTGATTTTTACGCCAAAGTTGCGATCGTCCTCAAGTTGTGTCACATGTGGAGCTCACAGCGTAGCAGTTTCCGTGGTGTAGCGGTTATCACGTCTGCCAACACGCAGAACGTCACCGGTTCGATTCCAGGCGGAAACACATTTTTGTCGCACTTGCTACAATCTCTACGGTGAACATTTAAATCAATTTCAAACGTCCAACCACCAGGCTGCAGATGGCTCAAATGATACATGAAACTCTTTCAGAAGCGGCTACTTGGTTTTTGTGCTTACCTGGAGGGCTGGAAATGCGCGGAACAGCCGCCGGCATGCCAGTAGTCGCCACACGTTTGCACGAAACGCAAGGGCTCGTCCGGGATTTGAACCCGGGACCTCCTGCACCCGAAGCAGGGATCATTCCCCGAGACCAACGAGCCTTCTCGATGCACATGAGTAACGCCTCCGTTCTTGGTGTCACCGTGCAGAGCTACTGCTCACCCAGCGTTCTCCCTGGCTGTTGCGGTTTGATTGTTTTTATCGTTGTCTTTTACTATAGCAACTTCTAGAATCGGACGGAGCTCGTAGCCGATGCCCTTGCTTACGCAGGAAAAATCTGTTGGAACTACGGTTTTCCAGGTAGTACAACGGCAAAACCGTCGTTTCCGTGGTGTAGCGGTTATCACGTCTGCTTTACACGCTGAAGGTCCCCGGTTCGATCCAGGGCGGAAGCACGACTTTTTTTAAACCCGTTTTCGGATTCCATTTCCGAGATAACGTCACGTCTGCGTATGCAGGGATAATAAATGTCGTATGCTACACCGATATCGCGTTATTTTACTGTCAAATGCTCTTACTCCCATAGTGCACCGGTATTCAGTAACTCAGAACGCTCGTAGCTCCATTCTGGCCTGCAAAATTTAGTATCCATTTCTTCAAGACTACTTCAAGATCGCTTCATACTGGCTTTCCTGAGCTCTTTGCACTCGCCTTGTCACAACTCTGTTGAAGTGTGAACGTAACTAATAGTGAGAAACTCTTAACTACGCTCAGTCTTGTATCCCACGCTTTGGTTGACGTTGTCGCTAATCAGATGAAGGTAGACTGCTCCACGATTGAGCTTCGTCTCCAATCACGGTGCACACGTTCTGTAAAGACAACCTTTGTTTTCCGTAGCATGCAAGATTACTGTCGGCTCTTCTACAGAAATCGACCTATGTAATTTACTGGTATCAGATTCTTGCCATATCAAACGTCCCTTCATGACCGTAGGGCCACACACAGCGTGCTGCGGCACGCATCTCTTCTTCATTGCAGAGCTACAAACGTGGGTGAGCTACACCTACTCTTCAGCACGGTCAAAACGGTAGGGCTCGTCCGGGATTTGAACCCGGGACCTCCTGCATCCAAAGCAGGAATCATACCCCTAGACCAACGAGCCACCTGCTGCTAGCAGTGAAGGTAATCCCAAGCAGTCCACCTCCGAGGAACACAAACTTTCATGTAAATCAGGAAGAAAAGCGCTTTCTGAAGGCAGCGCCCACCACTGATGGCAAGAATATTAAAGGCAATGAATGTAGAGTGAATAATTTCATCGCGCTCTGCAGATGAACAGACGGTGGTGTTTCACTTTCGTCATGTGGTTTCTCAGTGTCAAGGGAAGGCAAATGCACTAAACAAAAGAACACCGGGAATCCGAAACACCAACTCATAACGAAAAGATAGCGGAATATACTGCAAGCAAAACTTCCAAACACGACTCCTGAAGGCGTCGGTGCCTTAAGAATTATTCCGTGCAGCAATGATCATCTACGAAGAGCCAACTGTATGTGTCGCTCCACCACGCAACTTTTTTTGATATCGTTTTACCTAAATTTCCATTACCTGTTCTTTACAAGAATACCGTGTGGCTTTCAACTGGTCTGCTTCGTCCAGCAGCGATAGTAGTAAGTAAACCGACCACAGTATCATTAGAAGTAGGTCAGACACAAAAATCGGAGTTGCTCTGTAGCTCATGTTATTCTGCTTTCAAATGCAATTGTATGGCTGGGAGTAGTGGCGTACTCCTGTAATGCAGGCGTCCGGGAGGCCGTTGCTGTGGGAGACATCTGGGAACAACTACAGATACGGCCGTTTCATTAGCTCAGGAACGACCGCGATGCTCTTATCGAGCTCTGCAGATAGACCAGACTGCAGTGCGGAATTTTCGGCTAGTGGTGGCTCGGGGTTAAGAGAAGTCGGGAGCTGTGAGCAAAACTACATCGGGAAACCGAAACAGACGACTCATAACGAAAAGATTGCGGAATGTACTGCAAAAGCAAACGTTGGAGAAGACGAACTCTGAAGCCGTCGCTGCTTTAACAATCATTCCGTGCAGCAACGATAATCTGGGAAGAGCGAAGGGTGGGTACCGCTCGACCACACAACAAAATTTTATATAATGTTCTACTTGTTCTAAATTTGCGTTTCCAGATCATCAGTAAAATACTGTGTGATTTACACCTGGCTTGCTTCTTCGAAAAGCGATATTAAGAAATACATCGACTGCAACGTCATTAGGGGTCGCGGGTCCGGGCGCCGGCGCGCCAGCGGCGGCCTGTCGGGGCTGCTGGTGCCTCCATGTAGAAGCTACCGCTGGGCCCGGGCTCCTTGCCGCTAACGAAGTGATTGCTTTTGGTGACATCATTTGCAATAGCGACTGCGCGAATTGACGGTAGCTCGTACGGAAAGCAAGAGTAGCTGATGCTACCGAGGACTCGGCCGCGTTCATTGCCGACGACTTCTTGGGCTCTTATTCATGGTGGCATTCAGACAGGCAAGGGTGCTGGCGATTGTTAGGTACGAATGCGAAATTCCTGCATTGTGCGTTTCCGCAAAGTGATTTTTACGCCAAAGTTGCGATCGTCCTCAAGTTGTGTCACATGTGGAGCTCACAGCGTAGCAGTTTCCGTGGTGTAGCGGTTATCACGTCTGCCAACACGCAGAACGTCACCGGTTCGATTCCGGGCGGAAACACATTTTTGTCGCACTTGCTACAATCTCTACGGTGAACATTTAAATCAATTTCAAACGTCCAACCACCAGGCTGCAGATGGCTCAAATGATACATGAAACTCTTTCAGAAGCGGCTACTTGGTTTTTGTGCTTACCTGGAGGGCTGGAAATGCGCGGAACAGCCGCCGGCATGCCAGTAGTCGCCACACGTTTGCACGAAACGCAAGGGCTCGTCCGGGATTTGAACCCGGGACCTCCTGCACCCGAAGCAGGGATCATTCCCCGAGACCAACGAGCCTTCTCGATGCACATGAGTAACGCCTCCGTTCTTGGTGTCACCGTGCAGAGCTACTGCTCACCCAGCGTTCTCCCTGGCTGTTGCGGTTTGATTGTTTTTATCGTTGTCTTTTACTATAGCAACTTCTAGAATCGGACGGAGCTCGTAGCCGATGCCCTTGCTTACGCAGGAAAAATCTGTTGGAACTACGGTTTTCCAGGTAGTACAACGGCAAAACCGTCGTTTCCGTGGTGTAGCGGTTATCACGTCTGCTTTACACGCTGAAGGTCCCCGGTTCGATCCCGGGCGGAAGCACGACTTTTTTTAAACCCGTTTTCGGATTCCATTTCCGAGATAACGTCACGTCTGCGTATGCAGGGATAATAAATGTCGTATGCTACACCGATATCGCGTTATTTTACTGTCAAATGCTCTTACTCCCATAGTGCACCGGTATTCAGTAACTCAGAACGCTCGTAGCTCCATTCTGGCCTGCAAAATTTAGTATCCATTTCTTCAAGACTACTTCAAGATCGCTTCATACTGGCTTTCCTGAGCTCTTTGCACTCGCCTTGTCACAACTCTGTTGAAGTGTGAACGTAACTAATAGTGAGAAACTCTTAACTACGCTCAGTCTTGTATCCCACGCTTTGGTTGACGTTGTCGCTAATCAGATGAAGGTAGACTGCTCCACGATTGAGCTTCGTCTCCAATCACGGTGCACACGTTCTGTAAAGACAACCTTTGTTTTCCGTAGCATGCAAGATTACTGTCGGCTCTTCTACAGAAATCGACCTATGTAATTTACTGGTATCAGATTCTTGCCATATCAAACGTCCCTTCATGACCGTAGGGCCACACACAGCGTGCTGCGGCACGCATCTCTTCTTCATTGCAGAGCTACAAACGTGGGTGAGCTACACCTACTCTTCAGCACGGTCAAAACGGTAGGGCTCGTCCGGGATTTGAACCCGGGACCTCCTGCATCCAAAGCAGGAATCATACCCCTAGACCAACGAGCCACCTGCTGCTAGCAGTGAAGGTAATCCCAAGCAGTCCACCTCCGAGGAACACAAACTTTCATGTAAATCAGGAAGAAAAGCGCTTTCTGAAGGCAGCGCCCACCACTGATGGCAAGAATATTAAAGGCAATGAATGTAGAGTGAATAATTTCATCGCCCTCTGCAGATGAACAGACGGTGGTGTTTCACTTTCGTCATGTGGTTTCTCAGTGTAAAGGGAAGGCAAATGCACTAAACAAAAGAACACCGGGAATCCGAAACACCAACTCATAACGAAAAGATAGCGGAATATACTGCAAGCAAAACTTCCAAACACGACTCCTGAAGGCGTCGGTGCCTTAAGAATTATTCCGTGCAGCAATGATCATCTACGAAGAGCCAACTGTATGTGTCGCTCCACCACGCAACTTTTTTTGATATCGTTTTACCTAAATTTCCATTACCTGTTCTTTACAAGAATACCGTGTGGCTTTCAACTGGTCTGCTTCGTCCAGCAGCGATAGTAGTAAGTAAACCGACCACAGTATCATTAGAAGTAGGTCAGACACAAAAATCGGAGTTGCTCTGTAGCTCATGTTATTCTGCTTTCAAATGCAATTGTATGGCTGGGAGTAGTGGCGTACTCCTGTAATGCAGGCGTCCGGGAGGCCGTTGCTGTGGGAGACATCTGGGAACAACTACAGATACGGCCGTTTCATTAGCTCAGGAACGACCGCGATGCTCTTATCGAGCTCTGCAGATAGACCAGACTGCAGTGCGGAATTTTCGGCTAGTGGTGGCTCGGGGTTAAGAGAAGTCGGGAGCTGTGAGCAAAACTACATCGGGAAACCGAAACAGACGACTCATAACGAAAAGATTGCGGAATGTACTGCAAAAGCAAACGTTGGAGAAGACGAACTCTGAAGCCGTCGCTGCTTTAACAATCATTCCGTGCAGCAACGATAATCTGGGAAGAGCGAAGGGTGGGTACCGCTCGACCACACAACAAAATTTTATATAATGTTCTACTTGTTCTAAATTTGCGTTTCCAGATCATCAGTAAAATACTGTGTGATTTACACCTGGCTTGCTTCTTCGAAAAGCGATATTAAGAAATACATCGACTGCAACGTCATTAGGGGTCGCGGGTCCGGGCGCCGGCGCGCCAGCGGCGGCCTGTCGGGGCTGCTGGTGCCTCCATGTAGAAGCTACCGCTGGGCCCGGGCTCCTTGCCGCTAACGAAGTGATTGCTTTTGGTGACATCATTTGCAATAGCGACTGCGCGAATTGACGGTAGCTCTTACGGAAAGCAAGAGTAGCTGATGCTACCGAGGACTCGGCCGCGTTCATTGCCGACGACTTCTTGGGCTCTTATTCATGGTGGCATTCAGACAGGCAAGGGTGCTGTCGATTGTTAGGTACGAATGCGAAATTCCTGCATTGTGCGTTTCCGCAAAGTGATTTTTACGCCAAAGTTGCGATCGTCCTCAAGTTGTGTCACATGTGGAGCTCACAGCGTAGCAGTTTCCGTGGTGTAGCGGTTATCACGTCTGCCAACACGCAGAACGTCACCGGTTCGATTCCGGGCGGAAACACATTTTTGTCGCACTCAACAAGACACTTGCTACAATCTCTACGGTGAACATTTAAATCAATTTCAAACGTCCAACCACCAGGCTGCAGATGGCTCAAATGATACATGAAACTCTTTCAGAAGCGGCTACTTGGTTTTTGTGCTTACCTGGAGGGCTGGAAATGCGCGGAACAGCCGCCAGCATGCCAGTAGTCGACACACGTTTGCACGAAACGCAAGGGCTCGTCCGGGATTTGAACCCGGGACCTCCTGCACCCGAAGCAGGGATCATTCCCCGAGACCAACGAGCCTTCTCGATGCACATGAGTAACGCCTCCGTTCTTGGTGTCACCGTGCAGAGCTACTGCTCACCCAGCGTTCTCCCTGGCTGTTGCGGTTTGATTGTTTTTATCGTTGTCTTTTACTATAGCAACTTCTAGAATCGGACGGAGCTCGTAGCCGATGCCCTTGCTTACGCAGGAAAAATCTGTTGGAACTACGGTTTTCCAGGTAGTACAACGGCAAAACCGTCGTTTCCGTGGTGTAGCGGTTATCACGTCTGCTTTACACGCTGAAGGTCCCCGGTTCGACCCCGGGCGGAAGCACGACTTTTTTAAAACCCGTTTTCGGATTCCATTTCCGAGATAACGTCACGTCTGCGTATGCAGGGATAATAAATGTCGTATGCTACACCGATATCGCGTTATTTTACTGTCAAATGCTCTTACTCCCATAGTGCACCGGTATTCAGTAACTCAGAACGCTCGTAGCTCCATTCTGGCCTGCAAAATTTAGTATCCATTTCTTCAAGACTACTTCAAGTTCGCTTCATACTGGCTTTCCTGAGCTCTTTGCACTCGCCTTGTCACAACTCTGTTGAAGTGTGAACGTAACTAATAGTGAGAAACTCTTAACTACGCTCAGTCTTGTATCCCACGCTTTGGTTGACGTTGTCGCTAATCAGATGAAGGTAGACTGCTCCACGATTGAGCTTCGTCTCCAATCACGGTGCACACGTTCTGCAAAGACAACCTTTGTTTTCCGTAGCATGCAAGATTACTGTCGGCTCTTCTACAGAAATCGACCTATGTAATTTACTGGTATCAGATTCTTGCCATATCAAACGTCCCTTCATGACCGTAGGGCCACACACAGCGTGCTGCGGCACGCATCTCTTCTTCATTGCAGAGCTACAAACGTGGGTGAGCTACACCTACTCTTCAGCACGGTCAAAACGGTAGGGCTCGTCCGGGATTGGAACCCGGGACCTCCTGCACCCAAAGCAGGAATCATACCCCTAGACCAACGAGCCACCTGCTGCTAGCAGTGAAGGTAATCCCAAGCACTCCACCTCCGAGGAACACAAACTTTCATGTAAATCAGGAAGAAAAGCGCTTTCTGAAGGCAGCGCCCACCACTGATGGCAAGAATATTAAAGGCAATGAATGTAGAGTGAATAATTTCATCGCGCTCTGCAGATGAACAGACGGTGGTGTTTCACTTTCGTCATGTGGTTTCTCAGTGTCAAGGGAAGGCAAATGCACTAAACAAAAGAACACCGGGAATCCGAAACACCAACTCATAACGAAAAGATAGCGGAATATACTGCAAGCAAAACTTCCAAACACGACTCCTGAAGGCGTCGGTGCCTTAAGAATTATTCCGTGCAGCAATGATCATCTACGAAGAGCCAACTGTATGTGTCGCTCCACCACGCAACTTTTTTTGATATCGTTTTACCTAAATTTCCATTACCTGTTCTTTACAAGAATACCGTGTGGCTTTCAACTGGTCTGCTTCGTCCAGCAGCGATAGTAGTAAGTAAACCGACCACAGTATCATTAGAAGTAGGTCAGACACAAAAATCGGAGTTGCTCTGTAGCTCATGTTATTCTGCTTTCAAATGCAATTGTATGGCTGGGAGTAGTGGCGTACTCCTGTAATGCAGGCGTCCGGGAGGCCGTTGCTGTGGGAGACATCTGGGAACAACTACAGATACGGCCGTTTCATTAGCTCAGAAACGACCGCGATGCTCTTATCGAGCTCTGCAGATAGACCAGACTGCAGTGCGGAATTTTCGGCTAGTGGTGGCTCGGGGTTAAGAGAAGTCGGGAGCTGTGAGCAAAACTACATCGGGAAACCGAAACAGACGACTCATAACGAAAAGATTGCGGAATGTACTGCAAAAGCAAACGTTGGAGAAGACGAACTCTGAAGCCGTCGCTGCTTTAACAATCATTCCGTGCAGCAACGATAATCTGGGAAGAGCGAAGGGTGGGTACCGCTCGACCACACAACAAAATTTTATATAATGTTCTACTTGTTCTAAATTTGCGTTTCCAGATCATCAGTAAAATACTGTGTGATTTACACCTGGCTTGCTTCTTCGAAAAGCGATATTAAGAAATACATCGACTGCAACGTCATTAGGGGTCGCGGGTCCGGGCGCCGGCGCGCCAGCGGCGGCCTGTCGGGGCTGCTGGTGCCTCCATGTAGAAGCTACCGCTGGGCCCGGGCTCCTTGCCGCTAACGAAGTGATTGCTTTTGGTGACATCATTTGCAATAGCGACTGCGCGAATTGACGGTAGCTCTTACGGAAAGCAAGAGTAGCTGATGCTACCGAGGACTCGGCCGCGTTCATTGCCGACGACTTCTTGGGCTCTTATTCATGGTGGCATTCAGACAGGCAAGGGTGCTGTCGATTGTTAGGTACGAATGCGAAATTCCTGCATTGTGCGTTTCCGCAAAGTGATTTTTACGCCAAAGTTGCGATCGTCCTCAAGTTGTGTCACATGTGGAGCTCACAGCGTAGCAGTTTCCGTGGTGTAGCGGTTATCACGTCTGCCAACACGCAGAACGTCACCGGTTCGATTCCGGGCGGAAACACATTTTTGTCGCACTCAACAAGACACTTGCTACAATCTCTACGGTGAACATTTAAATCAATTTCAAACGTCCAACCACCAGGCTGCAGATGGCTCAAATGATACATGAAACTCTTTCAGAAGCGGCTACTTGGTTTTTGTGCTTACCTGGAGGGCTGGAAATGCGCGGAACAGCCGCCGGCATGCCAGTAGTCGCCACACGTTTGCACGAAACGCAAGGGCTCGTCTGGGATTTGAACCCGGGACCTCCTGCACCCGAAGCAGGGATCATTCCCCGAGACCAACGAGCCTTCTCGATGCACATGAGTAACGCCTCCGTTCTTGGTGTCACCGTGCAGAGCTACTGCTCACCCAGCGTTCTCCCTGGCTGTTGCGGTTTGATTGTTTTTATCGTTGTCTTTTACTATAGCAACTTCTAGAATCGGACGGAGCTCGTAGCCGATGCCCTTGCTTACGCAGGAAAAATCTGTTGGAACTACGGTTTTCCAGGTAGTACAACGGCAAAACCGTCGTTTCCGTGGTGTAGCGGTTATCACGTCTGCTTTACACGCTGAAGGTCCCCGGTTCGACCCCGGGCGGAAGCACGACTTTTTTTAAACCCGTTTTCGGATTCCATTTCCGAGATAACGTCACGTCTGCGTATGCAGGGATAATAAATGTCGTATGCTACACCGATATCGCGTTATTTTACTGTCAAATGCTCTTACTCCCATAGTGCACCGGTATTCAGTAACTCAGAACGCTCGTAGCTCCATTCTGGCCTGCAAAATTTAGTATCCATTTCTTCAAGACTACTTCAAGTTCGCTTCATACTGGCTTTCCTGAGCTCTTTGCACTCGCCTTGTCACAACTCTGTTGAAGTGTGAACGTAACTAATAGTGAGAAACTCTTAACTACGCTCAGTCTTGTATCCCACGCTTTGGTTGACGTTGTCGCTAATCAGATGAAGGTAGACTGCTCCACGATTGAGCTTCGTCTCCAATCACGGTGCACACGTTCTGCAAAGACAACCTTTGTTTTCCGTTGCATGCAAGATTACTGTCGGCTCTTCTACAGAAATCGACCTATGTAATTTACTGGTATCAGATTCTTGCCATATCAAACGTCCCTTCATGACCGTAGGGCCACACACAGCGTGCTGCGGCACGCATCTCTTCTTCATTGCAGAGCTACAAACGTGGGTGAGCTACACCTACTCTTCAGCACGGTCAAAACGGTAGGGCTCGTCCGGGATTTGAACCCGGGACCTCCTGCACCCAAAGCAGGAATCATACCCCTAGACCAACGAGCCACCTGCTGCTAGCAGTGAAGGTAATCCCAAGCAGTCCACCTCCGAAAAACACAAACTTTCATGTAAATCAGGAAGAAAAGCGCTTTCTGAAGGCAGCGCCCACCACTGATGGCAAGAATATTAAAGGCAATGAATGTAGAGTGAATAATTTCATCGCGCTCTGCAGATGAACAGACGGTGGTGTTTCACTTTCGTCATGTGGTTTCTCAGTGTCAAGGGAAGGCAAATGCACTAAACAAAAGAACACCGGGAATCCGAAACACCAACTCATAACGAAAAGATAGCGGAATATACTGCAAGCAAAACTTCCAAACACGACTCCTGAAGGCGTCGGTGCCTTAAGAATTATTCCGTGCAGCAATGATCATCTACGAAGAGCCAACTGTATGTGTCGCTCCACCACGCAACTTTTTTTGATATCGTTTTACCTAAATTTCCATTACCTGTTCTTTACAAGAATACCGTGTGGCTTTCAACTGGTCTGCTTCGTCCAGCAGCGATAGTAGTAAGTAAACCGACCACAGTATCATTAGAAGTAGGTCAGACACAAAAATCGGAGTTGCTCTGTAGCTCATGTTATTCTGCTTTCAAATGCAATTGTATGGCTGGGAGTAGTGGCGTACTCCTGTAATGCAGGCGTCCGGGAGGCCGTTGCTGTGGGAGACATCTGGGAACAACTACAGATACGGCCGTTTCATTAGCTCAGAAACGACCGCGATGCTCTTATCGAGCTCTGCAGATAGACCAGACTGCAGTGCGGAATTTTCGGCTAGTGGTGGCTCGGGGTTAAGAGAAGTCGGGAGCTGTGAGCAAAACTACATCGGGAAACCGAAACAGACGACTCATAACGAAAAGATTGCGGAATGTACTGCAAAAGCAAACGTTGGAGAAGACGAACTCTGAAGCCGTCGCTGCTTTAACAATCATTCCGTGCAGCAACGATAATCTGGGAAGAGCGAAGGGTGGGTACCGCTCGACCACACAACAAAATTTTATATAATGTTCTACTTGTTCTAAATTTGCGTTTCCAGATCATCAGTAAAATACTGTGTGATTTACACCTGGCTTGCTTCTTCGAAAAGCGATATTAAGAAATACATCGACTGCAACGTCATTAGGGGTCGCGGGTCCGGGCGCCGGCGCGCCAGCGGCGGCCTGTCGGGGCTGCTGGTGCCTCCATGTAGAAGCTACCGCTGGGCCCGGGCTCCTTGCCGCTAACGAAGTGATTGCTTTTGGTGACATCATTTGCAATAGCGACTGCGCGAATTGACGGTAGCTCGTACGGAAAGCAAGAGTAGCTGATGCTACCGAGGACTCGGCCGCGTTCATTGCCGACGACTTCTTGGGCTCTTATTCATGGTGGCATTCAGACAGGCAAGGGTGCTGTCGATTGTTAGGTACGAATGCGAAATTCCTGCATTGTGCGTTTCCGCAAAGTGATTTTTACGCCAAAGTTGCGATCGTCCTCAAGTTGTGTCACATGTGGAGCTCACAGCGTAGCAGTTTCCGTGGTGTAGCGGTTATCACGTCTGCCAACACGCAGAACGTCACCGGTTCGATTCCGGGCGGAAACACATTTTTGTCGCACTTGCTACAATCTCTACGGTGAACATTTAAATCAATTTCAAACGTCCAACCACCAGGCTGCAGATGGCTCAAATGATACATGAAACTCTTTCAGAAGCGGCTACTTGGTTTTTGTGCTTACCTGGAGGGCTGGAAATGCGCGGAACAGCCGCCGGCATGCCAGTAGTCGCCACACGTTTGCACGAAACGCAAGGGCTCGTCCGGGATTTGAACCCGGGACCTCCTGCACCCGAAGCAGGGATCATTCCCCGAGACCAACGAGCCTTCTCGATGCACATGAGTAACGCCTCCGTTCTTGGTGTCACCGTGCAGAGCTACTGCTCACCCAGCGTTCTCCCTGGCTGTTGCGGTTTGATTGTTTTTATCGTTGTCTTTTACTATAGCAACTTCTAGAATCGGACGGAGCTCGTAGCCGATGCCCTTGCTTACGCAGGAAAAATCTGTTGGAACTACGGTTTTCCAGGTAGTACAACGGCAAAACCGTCGTTTCCGTGGTGTAGCGGTTATCACGTCTGCTTTACACGCTGAAGGTCCCCGGTTCGATCCCGGGCGGAAGCACGACTTTTTTTAAACCCGTTTTCGGATTCCATTTCCGAGATAACGTCACGTCTGCGTATGCAGGGATAATAAATGTCGTATGCTACACCGATATCGCGTTATTTTACTGTCAAATGCTCTTACTCCCATAGTGCACCGGTATTCAGTAACTCAGAACGCTCGTAGCTCCATTCTGGCCTGCAAAATTTAGTATCCATTTCTTCAAGACTACTTCAAGATCGCTTCATACTGGCTTTCCTGAGCTCTTTGCACTCGCCTTGTCACAACTCTGTTGAAGTGTGAACGTAACTAATAGTGAGAAACTCTTAACTACGCTCAGTCTTGTATCCCACGCTTTGGTTGACGTTGTCGCTAATCAGATGAAGGTAGACTGCTCCACGATTGAGCTTCGTCTCCAATCACGGTGCACACGTTCTGTAAAGACAACCTTTGTTTTCCGTAGCATGCAAGATTACTGTCGGCTCTTCTACAGAAATCGACCTATGTAATTTACTGGTATCAGATTCTTGCCATATCAAACGTCCCTTCATGACCGTAGGGCCACACACAGCGTGCTGCGGCACGCATCTCTTCTTCATTGCAGAGCTACAAACGTGGGTGTGCTACACCTACTCTTCAGCACGGTCAAAACGGTAGGGCTCGTCCGGGATTTGAACCCGGGACCTCCTGCATCCAAAGCAGGAATCATACCCCTAGACCAACGAGCCACCTGCTGCTAGCAGTGAAGGTAATCCCAAGCAGTCCACCTCCGAAAAACACAAACTTTCATGTAAATCAGGAAGAAAAGCGCTTTCTGAAGGCAGCGCCCACCACTGATGGCAAGAATATTAAAGGCAATGAATGTAGAGTGAATAATTTCATCGCGCTCTGCAGATGAACAGACGGTGGTGTTTCACTTTCGTCATGTGGTTTCTCAGTGTCAAGGGAAGGCAAATGCACTAAACAAAAGAACACCGGGAATCCGAAACACCAACTCATAACGAAAAGATAGCGGAATATACTGCAAGCAAAACTTCCAAACACGACTCCTGAAGGCGTCGGTGCCTTAAGAATTATTCCGTGCAGCAATGATCATCTACGAAGAGCCAACTGTATGTGTCGCTCCACCACGCAACTTTTTTTGATATCGTTTTACCTAAATTTCCATTACCTGTTCTTTACAAGAATACCGTGTGGCTTTCAACTGGTCTGCTTCGTCCAGCAGCGATAGTAGTAAGTAAACCGACCACAGTATCATTAGAAGTAGGTCAGACACAAAAATCGGAGTTGCTCTGTAGCTCATGTTATTCTGCTTTCAAATGCAATTGTATGGCTGGGAGTAGTGGCGTACTCCTGTAATGCAGGCGTCCGGGAGGCCGTTGCTGTGGGAGACATCTGGGAACAACTACAGATACGGCCGTTTCATTAGCTCAGGAACGACCGCGATGCTCTTATCGAGCTCTGCAGATAGACCAGACTGCAGTGCGGAATTTTCGGCTAGTGGTGGCTCGGGGTTAAGAGAAGTCGGGAGCTGTGAGCAAAACTACATCGGGAAACCGAAACAGACGACTCATAACGAAAAGATTGCGGAATGTACTGCAAAAGCAAACGTTGGAGAAGACGAACTCTGAAGCCGTCGCTGCTTTAACAATCATTCCGTGCAGCAACGATAATCTGGGAAGAGCGAAGGGTGGGTACCGCTCGACCACACAACAAAATTTTATATAATGTTCTACTTGTTCTAAATTTGCGTTTCCAGATCATCAGTAAAATACTGTGTGATTTACACCTGGCTTGCTTCTTCGAAAAGCGATATTAAGAAATACATCGACTGCAACGTCATTAGGGGTCGCGGGTCCGGGCGCCGGCGCGCCAGCGGCCGCCTGTCGGGGCTGCTGGTGCCTCCATGTAGAAGCTACCGCTGGGCCCGGGCTCCTTGCCGCTAACGAAGTGATTGCTTTTGGTGACATCATTTGCAATAGCGACTGCGCGAATTGACGGTAGCTCGTACGGAAAGCAAGAGTAGCTGATGCTACCGAGGACTCGGCCGCGTTCATTGCCGACGACTTCTTGGGCTCTTATTCATGGTGGCATTCAGACAGGCAAGGGTGCTGTCGATTGTTAGGTACGAATGCGAAATTCCTGCATTGTGCGTTTCCGCAAAGTGATTTTTACGCCAAAGTTGCGATCGTCCTCAAGTTGTGTCACATGTGGAGCTCACAGCGTAGCAGTTTCCGTGGTGTAGCGGTTATCACGTCTGCCAACACGCAGAACGTCACCGGTTCGATTCCGGGCGGAAACACATTTTTGTCGCACTCAACAAGACACTTGCTACAATCTCTACGGTGAACATTTAAATCAATTTCAAACGTCCAACCACCAGGCTGCAGATGGCTCAAATGATACATGAAACTCTTTCAGAAGCGGCTACTTGGTTTTTGTGCTTACCTGGAGGGCTGGAAATGCGCGGAACAGCCGCCGGCATGCCAGTAGTCGCCACACGTTTGCACGAAACGCAAGGGCTCGTCCGGGATTTGAACCCGGGACCTCCTGCACCCGAAGCAGGGATCATTCCCCGAGACCAACGAGCCTTCTCGATGCACATGAGTAACGCCTCCGTTCTTGGTGTCACCGTGCAGAGCTACTGCTCACCCAGCGTTCTCCCTGGCTGTTGCGGTTTGATTGTTTTTATCGTTGTCTTTTACTATAGCAACTTCTAGAATCGGACGGAGCTCGTAGCCGATGCCCTTGCTTACGCAGGAAAAATCTGTTGGAACTACGGTTTTCCAGGTAGTACAACGGCAAAACCGTCGTTTCCGTGGTGTAGCGGTTATCACGTCTGCTTTACACGCTGAAGGTCCCCGGTTCGACCCCGGGCGGAAGCACGACTTTTTTTAAACCCGTTTTCGGATTCCATTTCCGAGATAACGTCACGTCTGCGTATGCAGGGATAATAAATGTCGTATGCTACACCGATATCGCGTTATTTTACTGTCAAATGCTCTTACTCCCATAGTGCACCGGTATTCAGTAACTCAGAACGCTCGTAGCTCCATTCTGGCCTGCAAAATTTATTATCCATTTCTTCAAGACTACTTCAAGTTCGCTTCATACTGGCTTTCCTGAGCTCTTTGCACTCGCCTTGTCACAACTCTGTTGAAGTGTGAACGTAACTAATAGTGAGAAACTCTTAACTACGCTCAGTCTTGTATCCCACGCTTTGGTTGACGTTGTCGCTAATCAGATGAAGGTAGACTGCTCCACGATTGAGCTTCGTCTCCAATCACGGTGCACACGTTCTGCAAAGACAACCTTTGTTTTCCGTTGCATGCAAGATTACTGTCGGCTCTTCTACAGAAATCGACCTATGTAATTTACTGGTATCAGATTCTTGCCATATCAAACGTCCCTTCATGACCGTAGGGCCACACACAGCGTGCTGCGGCACGCATCTCTTCTTCATTGCAGAGCTACAAACGTGGGTGAGCTACACCTACTCTTCAGCACGGTCAAAACGGTAGGGCTCGTCCGGGATTTGAACCCGGGACCTCCTGCACCCAAAGCAGGAATCATACCCCTAGACCAACGAGCCACCTGCTGCTAGCAGTGAAGGTAATCCCAAGCAGTCCACCTCCGAAAAACACAAACTTTCATGTAAATCAGGAAGAAAAGCGCTTTCTGAAGGCAGCGCCCACCACTGATGGCAAGAATATTAAAGGCAATGAATGTAGAGTGAATAATTTCATCGCGCTCTGCAGATGAACAGACGGTGGTGTTTCACTTTCGTCATGTGGTTTCTCAGTGTCAAGGGAAGGCAAATGCACTAAACAAAAGAACACCGGGAATCCGAAACACCAACTCATAACGAAAAGATAGCGGAATATACTGCAAGCAAAACTTCCAAACACGACTCCTGAAGGCGTCGGTGCCTTAAGAATTATTCCGTGCAGCAATGATCATCTACGAAGAGCCAACTGTATGTGTCGCTCCACCACGCAACTTTTTTTGATATCGTTTTACCTAAATTTCCATTACCTGTTCTTTACAAGAATACCGTGTGGCTTTCAACTGGTCTGCTTCGTCCAGCAGCGATAGTAGTAAGTAAACCGACCACAGTATCATTAGAAGTAGGTCAGACACAAAAATCGGAGTTGCTCTGTAGCTCATGTTATTCTGCTTTCAAATGCAATTGTATGGCTGGGAGTAGTGGCGTACTCCTGTAATGCAGGCGTCCGGGAGGCCGTTGCTGTGGGAGACATCTGGGAACAACTACAGATACGGCCGTTTCATTAGCTCAGAAACGACCGCGATGCTCTTATCGAGCTCTGCAGATAGACCAGACTGCAGTGCGGAATTTTCGGCTAGTGGTGGCTCGGGGTTAAGAGAAGTCGGGAGCTGTGAGCAAAACTACATCGGGAAACCGAAACAGACGACTCATAACGAAAAGATTGCGGAATGTACTGCAAAAGCAAACGTTGGAGAAGACGAACTCTGAAGCCGTCGCTGCTTTAACAATCATTCCGTGCAGCAACGATAATCTGGGAAGAGCGAAGGGTGGGTACCGCTCGACCACACAACAAAATTTTATATAATGTTCTACTTGTTCTAAATTTGCGTTTCCAGATCATCAGTAAAATACTGTGTGATTTACACCTGGCTTGCTTCTTCGAAAAGCGATATTAAGAAATACATCGACTGCAACGTCATTAGGGGTCGCGGGTCCGGGCGCCGGCGCGCCAGCGGCCGCCTGTCGGGGCTGCTGGTGCCTCCATGTAGAAGCTACCGCTGGGCCCGGGCTCCTTGCCGCTAACGAAGTGATTGCTTTTGGTGACATCATTTGCAATAGCGACTGCGCGAATTGACGGTAGCTCGTACGGAAAGCAAGAGTAGCTGATGCTACCGAGGACTCGGCCGCGTTCATTGCCGACGACTTCTTGGGCTCTTATTCATGGTGGCATTCAGACAGGCAAGGGTGCTGGCGATTGTTAGGTACGAATGCGAAATTCCTGCATTGTGCGTTTCCGCAAAGTGATTTTTACGCCAAAGTTGCGATCGTCCTCAAGTTGTGTCACATGTGGAGCTCACAGCGTAGCAGTTTCCGTGGTGTAGCGGTTATCACGTCTGCCAACACGCAGGAAGTCACCGGTTCGATTCCGGGCGGAAACACATTTTTGTCGCACTTGCTACAATCTCTACGGTGAACATTTAAATCAATTTCAAACGTCCAACCACCAGGCTGCAGATGGCTCAAATGATACATGAAACTCTTTCAGAAGCGGCTACTTGGTTTTTGTGCTTACCTGGAGGGCTGGAAATGCGCGGAACAGCCGCCGGCATGCCAGTAGTCGCCACACGTTTGCACGAAACGCAAGGGCTCGTCCGGGATTTGAACCCGGGACCTCCTGCACCCGAAGCAGGGATCATTCCCCGAGACCAACGAGCCTTCTCGATGCACATGAGTAACGCCTCCGTTCTTGGTGTCACCGTGCAGAGCTACTGCTCACCCAGCGTTCTCCCTGGCTGTTGCGGTTTGATTGTTTTTATCGTTGTCTTTTACTATAGCAACTTCTAGAATCGGACGGAGCTCGTAGCCGATGCCCTTGCTTACGCAGGAAAAATCTGTTGGAACTACGGTTTTCCAGGTAGTACAACGGCAAAACCGTCGTTTCCGTGGTGTAGCGGTTATCACGTCTGCTTTACACGCTGAAGGTCCCCGGTTCGATCCCGGGCGGAAGCACGACTTTTTTTAAACCCGTTTTCGGATTCCATTTCCGAGATAACGTCACGTCTGCGTATGCAGGGATAATAAATGTCGTATGCTACACCGATATCGCGTTATTTTACTGTCAAATGCTCTTACTCCCATAGTGCACCGGTATTCAGTAACTCAGAACGCTCGTAGCTCCATTCTGGCCTGCAAAATTTAGTATCCATTTCTTCAAGACTACTTCAAGATCGCTTCATACTGGCTTTCCTGAGCTCTTTGCACTCGCCTTGTCACAACTCTGTTGAAGTGTGAACGTAACTAATAGTGAGAAACTCTTAACTACGCTCAGTCTTGTATCCCACGCTTTGGTTGACGTTGTCGCTAATCAGATGAAGGTAGACTGCTCCACGATTGAGCTTCGTCTCCAATCACGGTGCACACGTTCTGCAAAGACAACCTTTGTTTTCCGTAGCATGCAAGATTACTGTCGGCTCTTCTACAGAAATCGACCTATGTAATTTACTGGTATCAGATTCTTGCCATATCAAACGTCCCTTCATGACCGTAGGGCCACACACAGCGTGCTGCGGCACGCATCTCTTCTTCATTGCAGAGCTACAAACGTGGGTGAGCTACACCTACTCTTCAGCACGGTCAAAACGGTAGGGCTCGTCCGGGATTTGAACCCGGGACCTCCTGCATCCAAAGCAGGAATCATACCCCTAGACCAACGAGCCACCTGCTGCTAGCAGTGAAGGTAATCCCAAGCAGTCCACCTCCGAGGAACACAAACTTTCATGTAAATCAGGAAGAAAAGCGCTTTCTGAAGGCAGCGCCCACCACTGATGGCAAGAATATTAAAGGCAATGAATGTAGAGTGAATAATTTCATCGCGCTCTGCAGATGAACAGACGGTGGTGTTTCACTTTCGTCATGTGGTTTCTCAGTGTCAAGGGAAGGCAAATGCACTAAACAAAAGAACACCGGGAATCCGAAACACCAACTCATAACGAAAAGATAGCGGAATATACTGCAAGCAAAACTTCCAAACACGACTCCTGAAGGCGTCGGTGCCTTAAGAATTATTCCGTGCAGCAATGATCATCTACGAAGAGCCAACTGTATGTGTCGCTCCACCACGCAACTTTTTTTGATATCGTTTTACCTAAATTTCCATTACCTGTTCTTTACAAGAATACCGTGTGGCTTTCAACTGGTCTGCTTCGTCCAGCAGCGATAGTAGTAAGTAAACCGACCACAGTATCATTAGAAGTAGGTCAGACACAAAAATCGGAGTTGCTCTGTAGCTCATGTTATTCTGCTTTCAAATGCAATTGTATGGCTGGGAGTAGTGGCGTACTCCTGTAATGCAGGCGTCCGGGAGGCCGTTGCTGTGGGAGACATCTGGGAACAACTACAGATACGGCCGTTTCATTAGCTCAGGAACGACCGCGATGCTCTTATCGAGCTCTGCAGATAGACCAGACTGCAGTGCGGAATTTTCGGCTAGTGGTGGCTCGGGGTTAAGGGAAGTCGGGAGCTGTGAGCAAAACTACATCGGGAAACCGAAACAGACGACTCATAACGAAAAGATTGCGGAATGTACTGCAAAAGCAAACGTTGGAGAAGGCGAACTCTGAAGCCGTCGCTGCTTTAACAATCATTCCGTGCAGCAACGATAATCTGGGAAGAGCGAAGGGTGGGTACCGCTCGACCACACAACAAAATTTTATATAATGTTCTACTTGTTCTAAATTTGCGTTTCCAGATCATCAGTAAAATACTGTGTGATTTACACCTGGCTTGCTTCTTCGAAAAGCGATATTAAGAAATACATCGACTGCAACGTCATTAGGGGTCGCGGGTCCGGGCGCCGGCGCGCCAGCGGCGGCCTGTCGGGGCTGCTGGTGCCTCCATGTAGAAGCTACCGCTGGGCCCGGGCTCCTTGCCGCTAACGAAGTGATTGCTTTTGGTGACATCATTTGCAATAGCGACTGCGCGAATTGACGGTAGCTCGTACGGAAAGCAAGAGTAGCTGATGCTACCGAGGATTCGGCCGCGTTCATTGCCGACGACTTCTTGGGCTCTTATTCATGGTGGCATTCAGACAGGCAAGGGTGCTGTCGATTGTTAGGTACGAATGCGAAATTCCTGCATTGTGCGTTTCCGCAAAGTGATTTTTACGCCAAAGTTGCGATCGTCCTCAAGTTGTGTCACATGTGGAGCTCACAGCGTAGCAGTTTCCGTGGTGTAGCGGTTATCACGTCTGCCAACACGCAGAACGTCACCGGTTCGATTCCGGGCGGAAACACATTTTTGTCGCACTCAACAAGACACTTGCTACAATCTCTACGGTGAACATTTAAATCAATTTCAAACGTCCAACCACCAGGCTGCAGATGGCTCAAATGATACATGAAACTCTTTCAGAAGCGGCTACTTGGTTTTTGTGCTTACCTGGAGGGCTGGAAATGCGCGGAACAGCCGCCGGCATGCCAGTAGTCGCCACACGTTTGCACGAAACGCAAGGGCTCGTCCGGGATTTGAATCCGGGACCTCCTGCACCCGAAGCAGGGATCATTCCCCGAGACCAACGAGCCTTCTCGATGCACATGAGTAACGCCTCCGTTCTTGGTGTCACCGTGCAGAGCTACTGCTCACCCAGCGTTCTCCCTGGCTGTTGCGGTTTGATTGTTTTTATCGTTGTCTTTTACTATAGCAACTTCTAGAATCGGACGGAGCTCGTAGCCGATGCCCTTGCTTACGCAGGAAAAATCTGTTGGAACTACGGTTTTCCAGGTAGTACAACGGCAAAACCGTCGTTTCCGTGGTGTAGCGGTTATCACGTCTGCTTTACACGCTGAAGGTCCCCGGTTCGACCCCGGGCGGAAGCACGACTTTTTTTAAACCCGTTTTCGGATTCCATTTCCGAGATAACGTCACGTCTGCGTATGCAGGGATAATAAATGTCGTATGCTACACCGATACCGCGTTATTTTACTGTCAAATGCTCTTACTCCCATAGTGCACCGGTATTCAGTAACTCAGAACGCTCGTAGCTCCATTCTGGCCTGCAAAATTTAGTATCCATTTCTTCAAGACTACTTCAAGTTCGCTTCATACTGGCTTTCCTGAGCTCTTTGCACTCGCCTTGTCACAACTCTGTTGAAGTGTGAACGTAACTAATAGTGAGAAACTCTTAACTACGCTCAGTCTTGTATCCCACGCTTTGGTTGACGTTGTCGCTAATCAGATGAAGGTAGACTGCTCCACGATTGAGCTTCGTCTCCAATCACGGTGCACACGTTCTGCAAAGACAACCTTTGTTTTCCGTAGCATGCAAGATTACTGTCGGCTCTTCTACAGAAATCGGCCTATGTCATTTACTGGTATCAGATTCTTGCCATATCAAACGTCCCTTCATGACCGTAGGGCCACACACAGCGTGCTGCGGCACGCATCTCTTCTTCATTGCAGAGCTACAAACGTGGGTGAGCTACACCTACTCTTCAGCACGGTCAAAACGGTAGGGCTCGTCCGGGATTTGAACCCGGGACCTCCTGCACCCAAAGCAGGAATCATACCCCTAGACCAACGAGCCACCTGCTGCTAGCAGTGAAGGTAATCCCAAGCAGTCCACCTCCGAAAAACACAAACTTTCATGTAAATCAGGAAGAAAAGCGCTTTCTGAAGGCAGCGCCCACCACTGATGGCAAGAATATTAAAGGCAATGAATGTAGAGTGAATAATTTCATCGCGCTCTGCAGATGAACAGACGGTGGTGTTTCACTTTCGTCATGTGGTTTCTCAGTGTCAAGGGAAGGCAAATGCACTAAACAAAAGAACACCGGGAATCCGAAACACCAACTCATAACGAAAAGATAGCGGAATATACTGCAAGCAAAACTTCCAAACACGACTCCTGAAGGCGTCGGTGCCTTAAGAATTATTCCGTGCAGCAATGATCATCTACGAAGAGCCAACTGTATGTGTCGCTCCACCACGCAACTTTTTTTGATATCGTTTTACCTAAATTTCCATTACCTGTTCTTTACAAGAATACCGTGTGGCTTTCAACTGGTCTGCTTCGTCCAGCAGCGATAGTAGTAAGTAAACCGACCACAGTATCATTAGAAGTAGGTCAGACACAAAAATCGGAGTTGCTCTGTAGCTCATGTTATTCTGCTTTCAAATGCAATTGTATGGCTGGGAGTAGTGGCGTACTCCTGTAATGCAGGCGTCCGGGAGGCCGTTGCTGTGGGAGACATCTGGGAACAACTACAGATACGGCCGTTTCATTAGCTCAGGAACGACCGCGATGCTCTTATCGAGCTCTGCAGATAGACCAGACTGCAGTGCGGAATTTTCGGCTAGTGGTGGCTCGGGGTTAAGAGAAGTCGGGAGCTGTGAGCAAAACTACATCGGGAAACCGAAACAGACGACTCATAACGAAAAGATTGCGGAATGTACTGCAAAAGCAAACGTTGGAGAAGACGAACTCTGAAGCCGTCGCTGCTTTAACAATCATTCCGTGCAGCAACGATAATCTGGGAAGAGCGAAGGGTGGGTACCGCTCGACCACACAACAAAATTTTATATAATGTTCTACTTGTTCTAAATTTGCGTTTCCAGATCATCAGTAAAATACTGTGTGATTTACACCTGGCTTGCTTCTTCGAAAAGCGATATTAAGAAATACATCGACTGCAACGTCATTAGGGGTCGCGGGTCCGGGCGCCGGCGCGCCAGCGGCGGCCTGTCGGGGCTGCTGGTGCCTCCATGTAGAAGCTACCGCTGGGCCCGGGCTCCTTGCCGCTAACGAAGTGATTGCTTTTGGTGACATCATTTGCAATAGCGACTGCGCGAATGGACGGTAGCTCTTACGGAAAGCAAGAGTAGCTGATGCTACCGAGGACTCGGCCGCGTTCATTGCCGACGACTTCTTGGGCTCTTATTCATGGTGGCATTCAGACAGGCAAGGGTGCTGGCGATTGTTAGGTACGAATGCGAAATTCCTGCATTGTGCGTTTCCGCAAAGTGATTTTTACGCCAAAGTTGCGATCGTCCTCAAGTTGTGTCACATGTGGAGCTCACAGCGTAGCAGTTTCCGTGGTGTAGCGGTTATCACGTCTGCCAACACGCAGAACGTCACCGGTTCGATTCCGGGCGGAAACACATTTTTGTCGCACTCAACAAGACACTTGCTACAATCTCTACGGTGAACATTTAAATCAATTTCAAACGTCCAACCACCAGGCTGCAGATGGCTCAAATGATACATGAAACTCTTTCAGAAGCGGCTACTTGGTTTTTGTGCTTACCTGGAGGGCTGGAAATGCGCGGAACAGCCGCCGGCATGCCAGTAGTCGCCACACGTTTGCACGAAACGCAAGGGCTCGTCCGGGATTTGAACCCGGGACCTCCTGCACCCGAAGCAGGGATCATTCCCCGAGACCAACGAGCCTTCTCGATGCACATGAGTAACGCCTCCGTTCTTGGTGTCACCGTGCAGAGCTACTGCTCACCCAGCGTTCTCCCTGGCTGTTGCGGTTTGATTGTTTTTATCGTTGTCTTTTACTATAGCAACTTCTAGAATCGGACGGAGCTCGTAGCCGATGCCCTTGCTTACGCAGGAAAAATCTGTTGGAACTACGGTTTTCCAGGTAGTACAACGGCAAAACCGTCGTTTCCGTGGTGTAGCGGTTATCACGTCTGCTTTACACGCTGAAGGTCCCCGGTTCGACCCCGGGCGGAAGCACGACTTTTTTTAAACCCGTTTTCGGATTCCATTTCCGAGATAACGTCACGTCTGCGTATGCAGGGATAATAAATGTCGTATGCTACACCGATATCGCGTTATTTTACTGTCAAATGCTCTTACTCCCATAGTGCACCGGTATTCAGTAACTCAGAACGCTCGTAGCTCCATTCTGGCCTGCAAAATTTAGTATCCATTTCTTCAAGACTACTTCAAGTTCGCTTCATACTGGCTTTCCTGAGCTCTTTGCACTCGCCTTGTCACAACTCTGTTGAAGTGTGAACGTAACTAATAGTGAGAAACTCTTAACTACGCTCAGTCTTGTATCCCACGCTTTGGTTGACGTTGTCGCTAATCAGATGAAGGTAGACTGCTCCACGATTGAGCTTCGTCTCCAATCACGGTGCACACGTTCTGCAAAGACAACCTTTGTTTTCCGTTGCATGCAAGATTACTGTCGGCTCTTCTACAGAAATCGACCTATGTAATTTACTGGTATCAGATTCTTGCCATATCAAACGTCCCTTCATGACCGTAGGGCCACACACAGCGTGCTGCGGCACGCATCTCTTCTTCATTGCAGAGCTACAAACGTGGGTGAGCTACACCTACTCTTCAGCACGGTCAAAACGGTAGGGCTCGTCCGGGATTTGAACTCGGGACCTCCTGCACCCAAAGCAGGAATCATACCCCTAGACCAACGAGCCACCTGCTGCTAGCAGTGAAGGTAATCCCAAGCAGTCCACCTCCGAAAAACACAAACTTTCATGTAAATCAGGAAGAAAAGCGCTTTCTGAAGGCAGCGCCCACCACTGATGGCAAGAATATTAAAGGCAATGAATGTAGAGTGAATAATTTCATCGCGCTCTGCAGATGAACAGACGGTGGTGTTTCACTTTCGTCATGTGGTTTCTCAGTGTCAAGGGAAGGCAAATGCACTAAACAAAAGAACACCGGGAATCCGAAACACCAACTCATAACGAAAAGATAGCGGAATATACTGCAAGCAAAACTTCCAAACACGACTCCTGAAGGCGTCGGTGCCTTAAGAATTATTCCGTGCAGCAATGATCATCTACGAAGAGCCAACTGTATGTGTCGCTCCACCACGCAACTTTTTTTGATATCGTTTTACCTAAATTTCCATTACCTGTTCTTTACAAGAATACCGTGTGGCTTTCAACTGGTCTGCTTTGTCCAGCAGCGATAGTAGTAAGTAAACCGACCACAGTATCATTAGAAGTAGGTCAGACACAAAAATCGGAGTTGCTCTGTAGCTCATGTTATTCTGCTTTCAAATGCAATTGTATGGCTGGGAGTAGTGGCGTACTCCTGTAATGCAGGCGTCCGGGAGGCCGTTGCTGTGGGAGACATCTGGGAACAACTACAGATACGGCCGTTTCATTAGCTCAGGAACGACCGCGATGCTCTTATCGAGCGCTGCAGATAGACCAGACTGCAGTGCGGAATTTTCGGCTAGTGGTGGCTCGGGGTTAAGAGAAGTCGGGAGCTGTGAGCAAAACTACATCGGGAAACCGAAACAGACGACTCATAACGAAAAGATTGCGGAATGTACTGCAAAAGCAAACGTTGGAGAAGACGAACTCTGAAGCCGTCGCTGCTTTAACAATCATTCCGTGCAGCAACGATAATCTGGGAAGAGCGAAGGGTGGGTACCGCTCGACCACACAACAAAATTTTATATAATGTTCTACTTGTTCTAAATTTGCGTTTCCAGATCATCAGTAAAATACTGTGTGATTTACACCTGGCTTGCTTCTTCGAAAAGCGATATTAAGAATTACATCGACTGCAACGTCATTAGGGGTCGCGGGTCCGGGCGCCGGCGCGCCAGAGGCGGCCTGTCGGGGCTGCTGGTGCCTCCATGTAGAGCTACCGCTGGGCCCGGGCTCCTTGCCGCTAACGAAGTGATTGCTTTTGGTGACATCATATGCAACAGCGACTGCGCGAATTGACGGTAGCTCGTACGGAAAGCAAGAGTAGCTGATGCTACCGAGGACTCGGCCGCGTTCATTGCCGACGACTTCTTGGGCTCTTATTCATGGTGGCATTCAGACAGGCAAGGGTGCTGTCGATTGTTAGGTACGAATGCGAAATTCCTGCATTGTGCGTTTCCGCAAAGTGATTTTTACGCCAAAGTTGCGATCGTCCTCAAGTTGTGTCACATGTGGAGCTCACAGCGTAGCAGTTTCCGTGGTGTAGCGGTTATCACGTCTGCCAACACGCAGAACGTCACCGGTTCGATTCCGGGCGGAAACACATTTTTGTCGCACTCAACAAGACACTTGCTACAATCTCTACGGTGAACATTTAAATCCATTTCAAACGTCCAACCACCAGGCTGCAGATGGCTCAAATGATACATGAAACTCTTTCAGAAGCGGCTACTTGGTTTTTGTGCTTACCTGGAGGGCTGGAAATGCGCGGAACAGCCGCCGGCATGCCAGTAGTCGCCACACGTTTGCACGAAACGCAAGGGCTCGTCCGGGATTTGAACCCGGGACCTCCTGCACCCGAAGCAGGGATCATACCCCGAGACCAACGAGCCTTCTCGATGCACATGAGTAACGCCTCCGTTCTTGGTGTCACCGTGCAGAGCTACTGCTTACCCAGCGTTCTCCCTGGCTGTTGCGGTTTGATTGTTTTTATCGTTGTCTTTTACTATAGCAACTTCTAGAATCGGACGGAGCTCGTAGCCGATGCCCTTGATTACGCAGGAAAAATCTGTTGGAACTACGGTTTTCCAGGTAGTACAACGGCAAAACCGTCGTTTCCGTGGTGTAGCGGTTATCACGTCTGCTTTACACGCTGAAGGTCCCCGGTTCGATCCCGGGCGGAAGCACGACTTTTTTTAAACCCGTTTTCGGATTCCATTTCCGAGATAACGTCACGTCTGCGTATGCAGGGATAATAAATGTCATATGCTACACCGATATCGCGTTATTTTACTGTCAAATGCTCTTACTCCCATAGTGCACCGGTATTCAGTAACTCAGAACGCTCGTAGCTCCATTCTGGCCTGCAAAATTTAGTATCCATTTCTTCAAGACTACTTCAAGTTCGCTTCATACTGGCTTTCCTGAGCTCTTTGCACTCGCCTTGTCACAACTCTGTTGAAGTGTGAACGTAACTAATAGTGAGAAACTCTTAACTACGCTCAGTCTTGTATCCCACGCTTTGGTTGACGTTGTCGCTAATCAGATGAAGGTAGACTGCTCCACGATTGAGCTTCGTCTCCAATCACGGTGCACACGTTCTGCAAAGACAACCTTTGTTTTCCGTTGCATGCAAGATTACTGTCGGCTCTTCTACAGAAATCGACCTATGTAATTTACTGGTATCAGATTCTTGCCATATCAAACGTCCCTTCATGACCGTAGGGCCACACACAGCGTGCTGCGGCACGCATCTCTTCTTCATTGCAGAGCTACAAACGTGGGTGAGCTACACCTACTCTTCAGCACGGTCAAAACGGTAGGGCTCGTCCGGGATTTGAACCCGGGACCTCCTGCACCCAAAGCAGGAATCATACCCCTAGACCAACGAGCCACCTGCTGCTAGCAGTGAAGGTAATCCCAAGCACTCCACCTCCGAGGAACACAAACTTTCATGTAAATCAGGAAGAAAAGCGCTTTCTGAAGGCAGCGCCCACCACTGATGGCAAGAATATTAAAGGCAATGAATGTAGAGTGAATAATTTCATCGCGCTCTGCAGATGAACAGACGGTGGTGTTTCACTTTCGTCATGTGGTTTCTCAGTGTCAAGGGAAGGCAAATGCACTAAACAAAAGAACACCGGGAATCCGAAACACCAACTCATAACGAAAAGATAGCGGAATATACTGCAAGCAAAACTTCCAAAGACGACTCCTGAAGGCGTCGGTGCCTTAAGAATTATTCCGTGCAGCAATGATCATCTACGAAGAGCCAACTGTATGTGTCGCTCCACCACGCAACTTTTTTTGATACCGTTTTACCTAAATTTCCATTACCTGTTCTTTACAAGAATACCGTGTGGCTTTCAACTGGTCTGCTTTGTCCAGCAGCGATAGTAGTAAGTAAACCGACCACAGTATCATTAGAAGTAGGTCAGACACAAAAATCGGAGTTGCTCTGTAGCTCATGTTATTCTGCTTTCAAATGCAATTGTATGGCTGGGAGTAGTGGCGTACTCCTGTAATGCAGGCGTCCGGGAGGCCGTTGCTGTGGGAGACATCTGGGAACAACTACAGATACGGCCGTTTCATTAGCTCAGGAACGACCGCGATGCTCTTATCGAGCGCTGCAGATAGACCAGACTGCAGTGCGGAATTTTCGGCTAGTGGTGGCTCGGGGTTAAGAGAAGTCGGGAGCTGTGTGCAAAACTACATCGGGAAACCGAAACAGACGACTCATAACGAAAAGATTGCGGAATGTACTGCAAAAGCAAACGTTGGAGAAGACGAACTCTGAAGCCGTCGCTGCTTTAACAATCATTCCGTGCAGCAACGATAATCTGGGAAGAGCGAAGGGTGGGTACCGCTCGACCACACAACAAAATTTTATATAATGTTCTACTTGTTCTAAATTTGCGTTTCCAGATCATCAGTAAAATACTGTGTGATTTACACCTGGCTTGCTTCTTCGAAAAGCGATATTAAGAATTACATCGACTGCAACGTCATTAGGGGTCGCGGGTCCGGGCGCCGGCGCGCCAGAGGCGGCCTGTCGGGGCTGCTGGTGCCTCCATGTAGAGCTACTGCTACCGCTGGGCCCGGGCTCCTTGCCGCTAACGAAGTGATTGCTTTTGGTGACATCATTTGCAATAGCGACTGCGCGAATTGACAGTAGCTCGTACGGAAAGCAAGAGTAGCTGATGCTACCGAGGACTCGGCCGCGTTCATTGCCGACGACTTCTTGGGCTCTTATTCATGGTGGCATTCAGACAGGCAAGGGTGCTGTCGATTGTTAGGTACGAATGCGAAATTCCTGCATTGTGCGTTTCCGCAAAGTGATTTTTACGCCAAAGTTGCGATCGTCCTCAAGTTGTGTCACATGTGGAGCTCACAGCGTAGCAGTTTCCGTGGTGTAGCGGTTATCACGTCTGCCAACACGCAGAACGTCACCGGTTCGATTCCGGGCGGAAACACATTTTTGTCGCACTCAACAAGACACTTGCTACAATCTCTACGGTGAACATTTAAATCAATTTCAAACGTCCAACCACCAGGCTGCAGATGGCTCAAATGATACATGAAACTCTTTCAGAAGCGGCTACTTGGTTTTTGTGCTTACCTGGAGGGCTGGAAATGCGCGGAACAGCCGCCGGCATGCCAGTAGTCGCCACACGTTTGCACGAAACGCAAGGGCTCGTCCGGGATTTGAACCCGGGACCTCCTGCACCCGAAGCAGGGATCATTCCCCGAGACCAACGAGCCTTCTCGATGCACATGAGTAACGCCTCCGTTCTTGGTGTCACCGTGCAGAGCTACTGCTTACCCAGCGTTCTCCCTGGCTGTTGCGGTTTGATTGTTTTTATCGTTGTCTTTTACTATAGCAACTTCTAGAATCGGACGGAGCTCGTAGCCGATGCCCTTGCTTACGCAGGAAAAATCTGTTGGAACTACGGTTTTCCAGGTAGTACAACGGCAAAACCGTCGTTTCCGTGGTGTAGCGGTTATCACGTCTGCTTTACACGCTGAAGGTCCCCGGTTCGATCCCGGGCGGAAGCACGACTTTTTTTAAACCCGTTTTCGGATTCCATTTCCGAGATAACGTCACGTCTGCGTATGCAGGGATAATAAATGTCATATGCTACACCGATATCGCGTTATTTTACTGTCAAATGCTCTTACTCCCATAGTGCACCGGTATTCAGTAACTCAGAACGCTCGTAGCTCCATTCTGGCCTGCAAAATTTAGTATCCATTTCTTCAAGACTACTTCAAGTTCGCTTCATACTGGCTTTCCTGAGCTCTTTGCACTCGCCTTGTCACAACTCTGTTGAAGTGTGAACGTAACTAATAGTGAGAAACTCTTAACTACGCTCAGTCTTGTATCCCACGCTTTGGTTGACGTTGTCGCTAATCAGATGAAGGTAGACTGCTCCACGATTGAGCTTCGTCTCCAATCACGGTGCACACGTTCTGCAAAGACAACCTTTGTTTTCCGTAGCATGCAAGATTACTGTCGGCTCTTCTACAGAAATCGACCTATGTAATTTACTGGTATCAGATTCTTGCCATATCAAACGTCCCTTCATGACCGTAGGGCCACACACAGCGTGCTGCGGCACGCATCTCTTCTTCATTGCAGAGCTACAAACGTGGGTGAGCTACACCTACTCTTCAGCACGGTCAAAACGGTAGGGCTCGTCCGGGATTTGAACCCGGGACCTCCTGCACCCAAAGCAGGAATCATACCCCTAGACCAACGAGCCACCTGCTGCTAGCAGTGAAGGTAATCCCAAGCACTCCACCTCCGAGGAACACAAACTTTCATGTAAATCAGGAAGAAAAGCGCTTTCTGAAGGCAGCGCCCACCACTGATGGCAAGAATATTAAAGGCAATGAATGTAGAGTGAATAATTTCATCGCGCTCTGCAGATGAACAGACGGTGGTGTTTCACTTTCGTCATGTGGTTTCTCAGTGTCAAGGGAAGGCAAATGCACTAAACAAAAGAACACCGGGAATCCGAAACACCAACTCATAACGAAAAGATAGCGGAATATACTGCAAGCAAAACTTCCAAACACGACTCCTGAAGGCGTCGGTGCCTTAAGAATTATTCCGTGCAGCAATGATCATCTACGAAGAGCCAACTGTATGTGTCGCTCCACCACGCAACTTTTTTTGATATCGTTTTACCTAAATTTCCATTACCTGTTCTTTACAAGAATACCGTGTGGCTTTCAACTGGTCTGCTTTGTCCAGCAGCGATAGTAGTAAGTAAACCGACCACAGTATCATTAGAAGTAGGTCAGACACAAAAATCGGAGTTGCTCTGTAGCTCATGTTATTCTGCTTTCAAATGCAATTGTATGGCTGGGAGTAGTGGCGTACTCCTGTAATGCAGGCGTCCGGGAGGCCGTTGCTGTGGGAGACATCTGGGAACAACTACAGATACGGCCGTTTCATTAGCTCAGGAACGACCGCGATGCTCTTATCGAGCTCTGCAGATAGACCAGACTGCAGTGCGGAATTTTCGGCTAGTGGTGGCTCGGGGTTAAGAGAAGTCGGGAGCTGTGAGCAAAACTACATCGGGAAACCGAAACAGACGACTCATAACGAAAAGATTGCGGAATGTACTGCAAAAGCAAACGTTGGAGAAGACGAACTCTGAAGCCGTCGCTGCTTTAACAATCATTCCGTGCAGCAACGATAATCTGGGAAGAGCGAAGGGTGGGTACCGCTCGACCACACAACAAAATTTTATATAATGTTCTACTTGTTCTAAATTTGCGTTTCCAGATCATCAGTAAAATACTGTGTGATTTACACCTGGCTTGCTTCTTCGAAAAGCGATATTAAGAAATACATCGACTGCAACGTCATTAGGGGTCGCGGGTCCGGGCGCCGGCGCGCCAGCGGCGGCCTGTCGGGGCTGCTGGTGCCTCCATGTAGAGCTACTGCTACCGCTGGGCCCGGGCTCCTTGCCGCTAACGAAGTGATTGCTTTTGGTGACATCATTTGCAATAGCGACTGCGCGAATTGACGGTAGCTCTTACGGAAAGCAAGAGTAGCTGATGCTACCGAGGACTCGGCCGCGTTCATTGCCGACGACTTCTTGGGCTCTTATTCATGGTGGCATTCAGACAGGCAAGGGTGCTGTCGATTGTTAGGTACGAATGCGAAATTCCTGCATTGTGCGTTTCCGCAAAGTGATTTTTACGCCAAAGTTGCGATCGTCCTCAAGTTGTGTCACATGTGGAGCTCACAGCGTAGCAGTTTCCGTGGTGTAGCGGTTATCACGTCTGCCAACACGCAGAACGTCACCGGTTCGATTCCGGGCGGAAACACATTTTTGTCGCACTCAACAAGACACTTGCTACAATCTCTACGGTGAACATTTAAATCAATTTCAAACGTCCAACCACCAGGCTGCAGATGGCTCAAATGATACATGAAACTCTTTCAGAAGCGGCTACTTGGTTTTTGTGCTTACCTGGAGGGCTGGAAATGCGCGGAACAGCCGCCGGCATGCCAGTAGTCGCCACACGTTTGCACGAAACGCAAGGGCTCGTCCGGGATTTGAATCCGGGACCTCCTGCACCCGAAGCAGGGATCATTCCCCGAGACCAACGAGCCTTCTCGATGCACATGAGTAACGCCTCCGTTCTTGGTGTCACCGTGCAGAGCTACTGCTCACCCAGCGTTCTCCCTGGCTGTTGCGGTTTGATTGTTTTTATCGTTGTCTTTTACTATAGCAACTTCTAGAATCGGACGGAGCTCGTAGCCGATGCCCTTGCTTACGCAGGAAAAATCTGTTGGAACTACGGTTTTCCAGGTAGTACAACGGCAAAACCGTCGTTTCCGTGGTGTAGCGGTTATCACGTCTGCTTTACACGCTGAAGGTCCCCGGTTCGACCCCGGGCGGAAGCACGACTTTTTTTAAACCCGTTTTCGGATTCCATTTCCGAGATAACGTCACGTCTGCGTATGCAGGGATAATAAATGTCGTATGCTACACCGATACCGCGTTATTTTACTGTCAAATGCTCTTACTCCCATAGTGCACCGGTATTCAGTAACTCAGAACGCTCGTAGCTCCATTCTGGCCTGCAAAATTTAGTATCCATTTCTTCAAGACTACTTCAAGTTCGCTTCATACTGGCTTTCCTGAGCTCTTTGCACTCGCCTTGTCACAACTCTGTTGAAGTGTGAACGTAACTAATAGTGAGAAACTCTTAACTACGCTCAGTCTTGTATCCCACGCTTTGGTTGACGTTGTCGCTAATCAGATGAAGGTAGACTGCTCCACGATTGAGCTTCGTCTCCAATCACGGTGCACACGTTCTGCAAAGACAACCTTTGTTTTCCGTAGCATGCAAGATTACTGTCGGCTCTTCTACAGAAATCGGCCTATGTCATTTACTGGTATCAGATTCTTGCCATATCAAACGTCCCTTCATGACCGTAGGGCCACACACAGCGTGCTGCGGCACGCATCTCTTCTTCATTGCAGAGCTACAAACGTGGGTGAGCTACACCTACTCTTCAGCACGGTCAAAACGGTAGGGCTCGTCCGGGATTTGAACCCGGGACCTCCTGCACCCAAAGCAGGAATCATACCCCTAGACCAACGAGCCACCTGCTGCTAGCAGTTAAGGTAATCCCAAGCAGTCCACCTCCGAGGAACACAAACTTTCATGTAAATCAGGAAGAAAAGCGCTTTCTGAAGGCAGCGCCCACCACTGATGGCAAGAATATTAAAGGCAATGAATGTAGAGTGAATAATTTCATCGCGCTCTGCAGATGAACAGACGGTGGTGTTTCACTTTCGTCATGTGGTTTCTCAGTGTCAAGGGAAGGCCAATGCACTAAACAAAAGAACACCGGGAATCCGAAACACCAACTCATAACGAAAAGATAGCGGAATATACTGCAAGCAAAACTTCCAAACACGACTCCTGAAGGCGTCGGTGCCTTAAGAATTATTCCGTGCAGCAATGATCATCTACGAAGAGCCAACTGTATGTGTCGCTCCACCACGCAACTTTTTTTGATATCGTTTTACCTAAATTTCCATTACCTGTTCTTTACAAGAATACCGTGTGGCTTTCAACTGGTCTGCTTTGTCCAGCAGCGATAGTAGTAAGTAAACCGACCACAGTATCATTAGAAGTAGGTCAGACACAAAAATCGGAGTTGCTCTGTAGCTCATGTTATTCTGCTTTCAAATGCAATTGTATGGCTGGGAGTAGTGGCGTACTCCTGTAATGCAGGCGTCCGGGAGGCCGTTGCTGTGGGAGACATCTGGGAACAACTACAGATACGGCCGTTTCATTAGCTCAGGAACGACCGCGATGCTCTTATCGAGCTCTGCAGATAGACCAGACTGCAGTGCGGAATTTTCGGCTAGTGGTGGCTCGGGGTTAAGAGAAGTCGGGAGCTGTGTGCAAAACTACATCGGGAAACCGAAACAGACGACTCATAACGAAAAGATTGCGGAATGTACTGCAAAAGCAAACGTTGGAGAAGACGAACTCTGAAGCCGTCGCTGCTTTAACAATCATTCCGTGCAGCAACGATAATCTGGGAAGAGCGAAGGGTGGGTACCGCTCGACCACACAACAAAATTTTATATAATGTTCTACTTGTTCTAAATTTGCGTTTCCAGATCATCAGTAAAATACTGTGTGATTTACACCTGGCTTGCTTCTTCGAAAAGCGATATTAAGAATTACATCGACTGCAACGTCATTAGGGGTCGCGGGTCCGGGCGCCGGCGCGCCAGAGGCGGCCTGTCGGGGCTGCTGGTGCCTCCATGTAGAGCTACTGCTACCGCTGGGCCCGGGCTCCTTGCCGCTAACGAAGTGATTGCTTTTGGTGACATCATTTGCAATAGCGACTGCGCGAATTGACAGTAGCTCGTACGGAAAGCAAGAGTAGCTGATGCTACCGAGGACTCGGCCGCGTTCATTGCCGACGACTTCTTGGGCTCTTATTCATGGTGGCATTCAGACAGGCAAGGGTGCTGTCGATTGTTAGGTACGAATGCGAAATTCCTGCATTGTGCGTTTCCGCAAAGTGATTTTTACGCCAAAGTTGCGATCGTCCTCAAGTTGTGTCACATGTGGAGCTCACAGCGTAGCAGTTTCCGTGGTGTAGCGGTTATCACGTCTGCCAACACGCAGAACGTCACCGGTTCGATTCCGGGCGGAAACACATTTTTGTCGCACTCAACAAGACACTTGCTACAATCTCTACGGTGAACATTTAAATCAATTTCAAACGTCCAACCACCAGGCTGCAGATGGCTCAAATGATACATGAAACTCTTTCAGAAGCGGCTACTTGGTTTTTGTGCTTACCTGGAGGGCTGGAAATGCGCGGAACAGCCGCCGGCATGCCAGTAGTCGCCACACGTTTGCACGAAACGCAAGGGCTCGTCCGGGATTTGAACCCGGGACCTCCTGCACCCGAAGCAGGGATCATTCCCCGAGACCAACGAGCCTTCTCGATGCACATGAGTAACGCCTCCGTTCTTGGTGTCACCGTGCAGAGCTACTGCTTACCCAGCGTTCTCCCTGGCTGTTGCGGTTTGATTGTTTTTATCGTTGTCTTTTACTATAGCAACTTCTAGAATCGGACGGAGCTCGTAGCCGATGCCCTTGCTTACGCAGGAAAAATCTGTTGGAACTACGGTTTTCCAGGTAGTACAACGGCAAAACCGTCGTTTCCGTGGTGTAGCGGTTATCACGTCTGCTTTACACGCTGAAGGTCCCCGGTTCGATCCCGGGCGGAAGCACGACTTTTTTTAAACCCGTTTTCGGATTCCATTTCCGAGATAACGTCACGTCTGCGTATGCAGGGATAATAAATGTCATATGCTACACCGATATCGCGTTATTTTACTGTCAAATGCTCTTACTCCCATAGTGCACCGGTATTCAGTAACTCAGAACGCTCGTAGCTCCATTCTGGCCTGCAAAATTTAGTATCCATTTCTTCAAGACTACTTCAAGTTCGCTTCATACTGGCTTTCCTGAGCTCTTTGCACTCGCCTTGTCACAACTCTGTTGAAGTGTGAACGTAACTAATAGTGAGAAACTCTTAACTACGCTCAGTCTTGTATCCCACGCTTTGGTTGACGTTGTCGCTAATCAGATGAAGGTAGACTGCTCCACGATTGAGCTTCGTCTCCAATCACGGTGCACACGTTCTGCAAAGACAACCTTTGTTTTCCGTAGCATGCAAGATTACTGTCGGCTCTTCTACAGAAATCGACCTATGTAATTTACTGGTATCAGATTCTTGCCATATCAAACGTCCCTTCATGACCGTAGGGCCACACACAGCGTGCTGCGGCACGCATCTCTTCTTCATTGCAGAGCTACAAACGTGGGTGAGCTACACCTACTCTTCAGCACGGTCAAAACGGTAGGGCTCGTCCGGGATTTGAACCCGGGACCTCCTGCACCCAAAGCAGGAATCATACCCCTAGACCAACGAGCCACCTGCTGCTAGCAGTGAAGGTAATCCCAAGCAGTCCACCTCCGAGGAACACAAACTTTCATGTAAATCAGGAAGAAAAGCGCTTTCTGAAGGCAGCGCCCACCACTGATGGCAAGAATATTAAAGGCAATGAATGTAGAGTGAATAATTTCATCGCGCTCTGCAGATGAACAGACGGTGGTGTTTCACTTTCGTCATGTGGTTTCTCAGTGTAAAGGGAAGGCAAATGCACTAAACAAAAGAACACCGGGAATCCGAAACACCAACTCATAACGAAAAGATAGCGGAATATACTGCAAGCAAAACTTCCAAACACGACTCCTGAAGGCGTCGGTGCCTTAAGAATTATTCCGTGCAGCAATGATCATCTACGAAGAGCCAACTGTATGTGTCGCTCCACCACGCAACTTTTTTTGATATCGTTTTACCTAAATTTCCATTACCTGTTCTTTACAAGAATACCGTGTGGCTTTCAACTGGTCTGCTTCGTCCAGCAGCGATAGTAGTAAGTAAACCGACCACAGTATCATTAGAAGTAGGTCAGACACAAAAGTCGGAGTTGCTCTGTAGCTCATGTTATTCTGCTTTCAAATGCAATTGTATGGCTGGGAGTAGGGCGTACTCCTGTAATGCAGGCGTCCGGGAGGCCGTTGCTGTGGGAGACATCTGGGAACAACTACAGATACGGCCGTTTCATTAGCTCAGGAACGACCGCGATGCTCTTATCGAGCTCTGCAGATAGACCAGACTGCAGTGCGGAATTTTCGGCTAGTGGTGGCTCGGGGTTAAGAGAAGTCGGGAGCTGTGAGCAAAACTACATCGGGAAACCGAAACAGACGACTCATAACGAAAAGATTGCGGAATGTACTGCAAAAGCAAACGTTGGAGAAGACGAACTCTGAAGCCGTCGCTGCTTTAACAATCATTCCGTGCAGCAACGATAATCTGGGAAGAGCGAAGGGTGGGTACCGCTCGACCACACAACAAAATTTTATATAATGTTCTACTTGTTCTAAATTTGCGTTTCCAGATCATCAGTAAAATACTGTGTGATTTACACCTGGCTTGCTTCTTCGAAAAGCGATATTAAGAAATACATCGACTGCAACGTCATTAGGGGTCGCGGGTCCGGGCGCCGGCGCGCCAGCGGCGGCCTGTCGGGGCTGCTGGTGTCTCCATGTAGAAGCTACCGCTGGGCCCGGGCTCCTTGCCGCTAACGAAGTGATTGCTTTTGGTGACATCATTTGCAATAGCGACTGCGCGAATTGACGGTAGCTCTTACGGAAAGCAAGAGTAGCTGATGCTACCGAGGACTCGGCCGCGTTCATTGCCGACGACTTCTTGGGCTCTTATTCATGGTGGCATTCAGACAGGCAAGGGTGCTGTCGATTGTTAGGTACGAATGCGAAATTCCTGCATTGTGCGTTTCCGCAAAGTGATTTTTACGCCAAAGTTGCGATCGTCCTCAAGTTGTGTCACATGTGGAGCTCACAGCGTAGCAGTTTCCGTGGTGTAGCGGTTATCACGTCTGCCAACACGCAGAACGTCACCGGTTCGATTCCGGGCGGAAACACATTTTTGTCGCACTCAACAAGACACTTGCTACAATCTCTACGGTGAACATTTAAATCAATTTCAAACGTCCAACCACCAGGCTGCAGATGGCTCAAATGATACATGAAACTCTTTCAGAAGCGGCTACTTGGTTTTTGTGCTTACCTGGAGGGCTGGAAATGCGCGGAACAGCCGCCGGCATGCCAGTAGTCGCCACACGTTTGCACGAAACGCAAGGGCTCGTCCGGGATTTGAACCCGGGACCTCCTGCACCCGAAGCAGGGATCATTCCCCGAGACCAACGAGCCTTCTCGATGCACATGAGTAACGCCTCCGTTCTTGGTGTCACCGTGCAGAGCTACTGCTCACCCAGCGTTCTCCCTGGCTGTTGCGGTTTGATTGTTTTTATCGTTGTCTTTTACTATAACAACCTCTAGAATCGGACGGAGCTCGTAGCCGATGCCCTTGCTTACGCAGGAAAAATCTGTTGGAACTACGGTTTTCCAGGTAGTACAACGGCAAAACCGTCGTTTCCGTGGTGTAGCGGTTATCACGTCTGCTTTACACGCTGAAGGTCCCCGGTTCGATCCCGGGCGGAAGCACGACTTTTTTTAAACCCGTTTTCGGATTCCATTTCCGAGATAACGTCACGTCTGCGTATGCAGGGATAATAAATGTCGTATGCTACACCGATATCGCGTTATTTTACTGTCAAATGCTCTTGCTCCCATAGTGCACCGGTATTCAGTAACTCAGAACGCTCGTAGCTCCATTCTGGCCTGCAAAATTTAGTATCCATTTCTTCAAGACTACTTCAAGTTCGCTTCATACTGGCTTTCCTGAGCTCTTTGCACTCGCCTTGTCACAACTCTGTTGAAGTGTGAACGTAACTAATAGTGAGAAACTCTTAACTACGCTCAGTCTTGTATCCCACGCTTTGGTTGACGTTGTCGCTAATCAGATGAAGGTAGACTGCTCCACGATTGAGCTTCGTCTCCAATCACGGTGCACACGTTCTGCAAAGACAACCTTTGTTTTCCGTAGCATGCAAGATTACTGTCGGCTCTTCTACAGAAATCGACCTATGTAATTTACTGGTATCAGATTCTTGCCATATCAAACGTCCCTTCATGACCGTAGGGCCACACACAGCGTGCTGCGGCACGCATCTCTTCTTCATTGCAGAGCTACAAACGTGGGTGAGCTACACCTACTCTTCAGCACGGTCAAAACGGTAGGACTCGTCCGGGATTGGAACCCGGGACCTCCTGCACCCAAAGCAGGAATCATACCCCTAGACCAACGAACCACCTGCTGCTAGCAGTGAAGGTAATCCCAAGCAGTCCACCTCCGAGGAACACAAACTTTCATGTAAATCAGGAAGAAAAGCGCTTTCTGAAGGCAGCGCCCACCACTGATGGCAAGAATATTAAAGGCAATGAATGTAGAGTGAATAATTTCATCGCGCTCTGCAGATGAACAGACGGTGGTGTTTCACTTTCGTCATGTGGTTTCTCAGTGTAAAGGGAAGGCAAATGCATTAAACAAAAGGACACCGGGAATCCGAAACACCAACTCATAACGAAAAGATAGCGGAATATACTGCAAGCAAAACTTCCAAACACGACTCCTGAAGGCGTCGGTGCCTTAAGAATTATTCCGTGCAGCAATGATCATCTACGAAGAGCCAACTGTATGTGTCGCTCCACCACGCAACTTTTTTTGATATCGTTTTACCTAAATTTCCATTACCTGTTCTTTACAAGAATACCGTGTGGCTTTCAACTGGTCTGCTTCGTCCAGCAGCGATAGTAGTAAGTAACCCGACCACAGTATCATTAGAAGTAGGTCAGACACAAAAGTCGGAGTTGCTCTGTAGCTCATGTTATTCTGCTTTCAAATGCAATTGTATGGCTGGGAGTAGGGCGTACTCCTGTAATGCAGGCGTCCGGGAGGCCGTTGCTGTGGGAGACATCTGGGAACAACTACAGATACGGCCGTTTCATTAGCTCAGGAACGACCGCGATGCTCTTATCGAGCTCTGCAGATAGACCAGACTGCAGTGCGGAATTTTCGGCTAGTGGTGGCTCGGGGTTAAGAGAAGTCGGGAGCTGTGAGCAAAACTACATCGGGAAACCGAAACAGACGACTCATAACGAAAAGATTGCGGAATGTACTGCAAAAGCAAACGTTGGAGAAGACGAACTCTGAAGCCGTCGCTGCTTTAACAATCATTCCGTGCAGCAACGATAATCTGGGAAGAGCGAAGGGTGGGTACCGCTCGACCACACAACAAAATTTTATATAATGTTCCACTTGTTCTAAATTTGCGTTTCCAGATCATCAGTAAAATACTGTGTGATTTACACCTGGCTTGCTTCTTCGAAAAGCGATATTAAGAAATACATCGACTGCAACGTCATTAGGGGTCGCGGGTCCGGGCGCCGGCGCGCCAGCGGCGGCCTGTCGGGGCTGCTGGTGCCTCCATGTAGAAGCTACCGCTGGGCCCGGGCTCCTTGCCGCTAACGAAGTGATTGCTTTTGGTGACATCATTTGCAATAGCGACTGCGCGAATTGACAGTAGCTCGTACGGAAAGCAAGAGTAGCTGATGCTACCGAGGACTCGGCCGCGTTCATTGCCGACGACTTCTTGGGCTCTTATTCATGGTGGCATTCAGACAGGCAAGGGTGCTGTCGATTGTTAGGTACGAATGCGAAATTCCTGCATTGTGCGTTTCCGCAAAGTGATTTTTACGCCAAAGTTGCGATCGTCCTCAAGTTGTGTCACATGTGGAGCTCACAGCGTAGCAGTTTCCGTGGTGTAGCGGTTATCACGTCTGCCAACACGCAGAACGTCACCGGTTCGATTCCGGGCGGAAACACATTTTTGTCGCACTCAACAAGACACTTGCTACAATCTCTACGGTGAACATTTAAATCCATTTCAAACGTCCAACCACCAGGCTGCAGATGGCTCAAATGATACATGAAACTCTTTCAGAAGCGGCTACTTGGTTTTTGTGCTTACCTGGAGGGCTGGAAATGCGCGGAACAGCCGCCGGCATGCCAGTAGTAGCCACACGTTTGCACGAAACGCAAGGGCTCGTCCGGGATTTGAACCCGGGACCTCCTGCACCCGAAGCAGGGATCATTCCCCGAGACCAACGAGCCTTCTCGATGCACATGAGTAACGCCTCCGTTCCTGGTGTCACCGTGCAGAGCTACTGCTCACCCAGCGTTCTCCCTGGCTGTTGCGGTTTGATTGTTTTTATCGTTGTCTTTTACTATAACAACCTCTAGAATCGGACGGAGCTCGTAGCCGATGCCCTTGCTTACGCAGGAAAAATCTGTTGGAACTACGGTTTTCCAGGTAGTACAACGGCAAAACCGTCGTTTCCGTGGTGTAGCGGTTATCACGTCTGCTTTACACGCTGAAGGTCCCCGGTTCGATCCCGGGCGGAAGCACGACTTTTTTTAAACCCGTTTTCGGATTCCATTTCCGAGATAACGTCACGTCTGCGTATGCAGGGATAATAAATGTCGTATGCTACACCGATATCGCGTTATTTTACTGTCAAATGCTCTTGCTCCCATAGTGCACCGGTATTCAGTAACTCAGAACGCTCGTAGCTCCATTCTGGCCTGCAAAATTTAGTATCCATTTCTTCAAGACTACTTCAAGTTCGCTTCATACTGGCTTTCCTGAGCTCTTTGCACTCGCCTTGTCACAACTCTGTTGAAGTGTGAACGTAACTAATAGTGAGAAACTCTTAACTACGCTCAGTCTTGTATCCCACGCTTTGGTTGACGTTGTCGCTAATCAGATGAAGGTAGACTGCTCCACGATTGAGCTTCGTCTCCAATCACGGTGCACACGTTCTGCAAAGACAACCTTTGTTTTCCGTTGCATGCAAGATTACTGTCGGCTCTTCTACAGAAATCGACCTATGTAATTTACTGGTATCAGATTCTTGCCATATCAAACGTCCCTTCATGACCGTAGGGCCACACACAGCGTGCTGCGGCACGCATCTCTTCTTCATTGCAGAGCTACAAACGTGGGTGAGCTACACCTACTCTTCAGCACGGTCAAAACGGTAGGACTCGTCCGGGATTGGAACCCGGGACCTCCTGCACCCAAAGCAGGAATCATACCCCTAGACCAACGAGCCACCTGCTGCTGGCAGTGAAGGTAATCCCAAGCAGTCCACCTCCGAGGAACACAAACTTTCATGTAAATCAGGAAGAAAAGCGCTTTCTGAAGGCAGCGCCCACCACTGATGGCAAGAATATTAAAGGCAATGAATGTAGAGTGAATAATTTCATCGCGCTCTGCAGATGAACAGACGGTGGTGTTTCACTTTCGTCATGTGGTTTCTCAGTGTAAAGGGAAGGCAAATGCACTAAACAAAAGAACACCGGGAATCCGAAACACCAACTCATAACGAAAAGATAGCGGAATATACTGCAAGCAAAACTTCCAAACACGACTCCTGAAGGCGTCGGTGCCTTAAGAATTATTCCGTGCAGCAATGATCATCTACGAAGAGCCAACTGTATGTGTCGCTCCACCACGCAACTTTTTTTGATATCGTTTTACCTAAATTTCCATTACCTGTTCTTTACAAGAATACCGTGTGGCTTTCAACTGGTCTGCTTCGTCCAGCAGCGATAGTAGTAAGTAAACCGACCACAGTATCATTAGAAGTAGGTCAGACACAAAAGTCGGAGTTGCTCTGTAGCTCATGTTATTCTGCTTTCAAATGCAATTGTATGGCTGGGAGTAGGGCGTACTCCTGTAATGCAGGCGTCCGGGAGGCCGTTGCTGTGGGAGACATCTGGGAACAACTACAGATACGGCCGTTTCATTAGCTCAGGAACGACCGCGATGCTCTTATCGAGCTCTGCAGATAGACCAGACTGCAGTGCGGAATTTTCGGCTAGTGGTGGCTCGGGGTTAAGAGAAGTCGGGAGCTGTGAGCAAAACTACATCGGGAAACCGAAACAGACGACTCATAACGAAAAGATTGCGGAATGTACTGCAAAAGCAAACGTTGGAGAAGACGAACTCTGAAGCCGTCGCTGCTTTAACAATCATTCCGTGCAGCAACGATAATCTGGGAAGAGCGAAGGGTGGGTACCGCTCGACCACACAACAAAATTTTATATAATGTTCTACTTGTTCTAAATTTGCGTTTCCAGATCATCAGTAAAATACTGTGTGATTTACACCTGGCTTGCTTCTTCGAAAAGCGATATTAAGAAATACATCGACTGCAACGTCATTAGGGGTCGCGGGTCCGGGCGCCGGCGCGCCAGCGGCGGCCTGTCGGGGCTGCTGGTGCCTCCATGTAGAGCTACTGCTACCGCTGGGCCCGGGCTCCTTGCCGCTAACGAAGTGATTGCTTTTGGTGACATCATTTGCAATAGCGACTGCGCGAATTGACGGTAGCTCTTACGGAAAGCAAGAGTAGCTGATGCTACCGAGGACTCGGCCGCGTTCATTGCCGACGACTTCTTGGGCTCTTATTCATGGTGGCATTCAGACAGGCAAGGGTGCTGTCGATTGTTAGGTACGAATGCGAAATTCCTGCATTGTGCGTTTCCGCAAAGTGATTTTTACGCCAAAGTTGCGATCGTCCTCAAGTTGTGTCACATGTGGAGCTCACAGCGTAGCAGTTTCCGTGGTGTAGCGGTTATCACGTCTGCCAACACGCAGAACGTCACCGGTTCGATTCCGGGCGGAAACACATTTTTGTCGCACTCAACAAGACACTTGCTACAATCTCTACGGTGAACATTTAAATCAATTTCAAACGTCCAACCACCAGGCTGCAGATGGCTCAAATGATACATGAAACTCTTTCAGAAGCGGCTACTTGGTTTTTGTGCTTACCTGGAGGGCTGGAAATGCGCGGAACAGGCGCCGGCATGCCAGTAGTCGCCACACGTTTGCACGAAACGCAAGGGCTCGTCCGGGATTTGAACCCGGGACCTCCTGCACCCGAAGCAGGGATCATTCCCCGAGACCAACGAGCCTTCTCGATGCACATGAGTAACGCCTCCGTTCTTGGTGTCACCGTGCAGAGCTACTGCTCACCCAGCGTTCTCCCTGGCTGTTGCGGTTTGATTGTTTTTATCGTTGTCTTTTACTATAACAACTTCTAGAATCGGACGGAGCTCGTAGCCGATGCCCTTGCTTACGCAGGAAAAATCTGTTGGAACTACGGTTTTCCAGGTAGTACAACGGCAAAACCGTCGTTTCCGTGGTGTAGCGGTTATCACGTCTGCTTTACACGCTGAAGGTCCCCGGTTCGATCCCGGGCGGAAGCACGACTTTTTTTAAACCCGTTTTCGGATTCCATTTCCGAGATAACGTCACGTCTGCGTATGCAGGGATAATAAATGTCGTATGCTACACCGATATCGCGTTATTTTACTGTCAAATGCTCTTGCTCCCATAGTGCACCGGTATTCAGTAACTCAGAACGCTCGTAGCTCCATTCTGGCCTGCAAAATTTAGTATCCATTTCTTCAAGACTACTTCAAGTTCGCTTCATACTGGCTTTCCTGAGCTCTTTGCACTCGCCTTGTCACAACTCTGTTGAAGTGTGAACGTAACTAATAGTGAGAAACTCTTAACTACGCTCAGTCTTGTATCCCACGCTTTGGTTGACGTTGTCGCTAATCAGATGAAGGTAGACTGCTCCACGATTGAGCTTCGTCTCCAATCACGGTGCACACGTTCTGCAAAGACAACCTTTGTTTTCCGTTGCATGCAAGATTACTGTCGGCTCTTCTACAGAAATCGACCTATGTAATTTACTGGTATCAGATTCTTGCCATATCAAACGTCCCTTCATGACCGTAGGGCCACACACAGCGTGCTGCGGCACGCATCTCTTCTTCATTGCAGAGCTACAAACGTGGGTGAGCTACACCTACTCTTCAGCACGGTCAAAACGGTAGGGCTCGTCCGGGATTTGAACCCGGGACCTCCTGCACCCAAAGCAGGAATCATACCCCTTTTTTTTTTTTTTTTTTTTTTTTTTTTTTCTACACGTCTGCCTAACACGCAGAAGGTCCCCGGTTCGATCCCGGGCGGAAACACTTTTTCATCATTAAAAACAAGACATAGTAACATGCATCTGCTTCCATCTGTACCCAAAAACCTTCGTAATCGCCTTCACACGTCGGATCAGAGTGTCAATTGCTCACATCAAATATGAAATTCATTTGATACTGCCGCCGAGCATTTTGCGTCGACTCAGCCACACACATGCGATCAGTTTGCACAAAACGCTAGGGCTCGTCCGGGATTTGAACCCGGGACCTCCTGCACCCTAAGCAGGAATCATACCTTTTTTTTTTTTCTTTTTTTTATCAACTTTTTTTTGCCTTATCCATTTTTTTTGTTTTTTGTTTTTTTTTAGTTTTTTTTTTTTTTGTTCGTTGTAATTTGTATATTCGTTTGTTTTCTATCCATCTTTTTTGCTCGTTTCTACTGTCTGTTTTGCGCTTTTGTTTCATGCAAAATACACCTAATTTAATATGTCGTAGAAATAACTGCTCCTGGGAAGGACATATTCTTGATCTCATACGTTGCTTTATTCAGAATCACAATGAGACAAATTTAAGTCTTTGCAGTGAGTATAACCTTGACTATAGTACAGGAAAAACGAATTGTTATAACAGATATTCATGTTATCCACGTCCTACTTCATCTCAAGGACGATGTGAAGAAAATTTTGAAATGTTGACTGATACCGGTGCCCATATTGGTTGGTTGTGCGCCAGTGTTGGTGTGAGAGATATACTTGAAAATCTAAGACATTAGGCGCACTGCCGGACAGAATATAGTGGATAAAATGTCCCATAAGCCATAGGTAGCTGTTATGTTTGGCTGCAGGGAAGAGTCGGTAGTCCGGGCGCAGAATGTCGTGGATCTGAATCGCATGAGGCGCAGTCCGGTTGAGCACAGCGAGTTTTTTGCGCGTCCAATTCCAGATGTGCACTTGATCCTTGCAGACAAACAGATGTGCAATAGTCTCAACCATGTGGCACAAGTCGCAGTAGGGACTGGGTGCAAGATTAATCCTGTGCCGCTTTTCTTTCGTCGGAATAGTGTCAGCGACCACGTCATACCATTTGGAGCGGACATCTGTCGGAAGCGTTGGATTATGGATGTTAGCCCAAACGAGGGACCAATTGCAAGCCGGATACTTCTTTTCCAAGGGCCCAGGCAGTGACGGCCGAAGTAAGTGGCGGTACAGTTTTACCGTCGGCTTCTTGAAAAGCTCGTCGTCGAGATAGCTACTTTCAAGGTAATACAGTGCTATATGCTGAAAGTGCGGGCCGACGTGGCCAATGTCCACAGGCGGAGATATATTGCGGGGGCGGGACAGTTGATAGAGCCGCTTCGTGACGGTGTCCTCGCTGGCGGTGAGTATCTGCCATGAGCGTTTCAGATACAGGGCTAGGGCATGAATGCCGGGGTTTTTCAAGCCAAGGCCTCCCATATCGCATGGCAGTGCTGTCGTGGTGAAGGAAACCTTAAAAATATTGAGCTTCCAGACGTACCAGGCGGCCGCCGCTAGGAGTGATCTTGCTACTGTGGGTGGCATAGGTAGGACGGCGGCAACAAATTGTAATTTGGAGAGGGCATAAGAGTTGACGAAAAAGGCTCGCTGCAGACGATCGAGGTGTCGCATGTTCTGGTCGCGCAGGAGTGCTTTTATCGCCTGAATTTTGGGTATCCAATTTTTGTGAGACATGTCCAGAGGCCGGGCCGTAACGTAGAGACCAAGGTGTTTTCTAGTCTGTACACAGGGCAGCCAAGCTTCGCCTGTGATAGGTCGTTCTTGACCAAGCGTTAAGGCGGCGGATTTATTGACGTTTAACATGGCACCACTATCTCTTTGGAATTCCTCAAGAATGCGTTTCGCTGCGGTGACATCGCGAACGTCGTTAAGAAGCACGCTGACATCGTCTGCGTAAGCTTGGACCACAGACTTGATACCATAAAACTGGAATCCAGGGAGGCTATGATGTAGATGGCGCAACAAGGGTTCCATGAGGATCGCATAGAGCGTCGTTGAAAGTGGACAGCCTTGCTTGATACCCCGTGAGAGCTGGACGTACTCCGTCAATGTATTATTGATCAGGAAGCGTGTACGGGTACCACTGATACAGTTGTTGATGAGGTGGATAAAATTAAGACTGAAGCCCATTGATTCCATCACGCCGCTGAGATAGTGATAGTCAGCTCGATCGTAAGCCTTATCGAAGTCAAGAAATGCTATGGCCATAGGAGTACGGGTGGCCCAGGTGAGGGAGACGAGATCCCGATATAGCGCCAAAATGGTGGACAGCGACCGACCACGGATCGCACTCATTTGGTATGGTCCCAGAAGATAGGGTAACAGCTGCCGTAATCGGGCATTGAGGGCGCGCGTCAGAAGCTTAAAGTCGGCATTGAGCAGAGTAATGGGCCGCAGATCTTTGGTGGTGGTCGGCGTCGGCGTCTTAGGTATTAAAACAGTTAACCCTTCTGTGAAGGCTGGGGGTAGAGCAATCCCACGTAGTACTTCATTGTACATCTCTGTGAGTTCGTCCCCTAATATAGGCCAATATTTGACGTAAAACTCGACAGAGAGCCCGTCCGTGCCCGGAGATTTATTTCGTGGCGCAGCAAGCAGGGCATCCTTCAGTTCTTCTTTGGTAAAGGGAGCAAGCAGGTCCCGATTGAGGTCGTCGGTAATGCAGTACGGCGGGGGTCCAGAATGATACCATTCTCGCACTTTCTCATGTGGTACACCAGCACAGGTGTAAAGTGCAGCAAAGTGGTTGGTAACATGGTTTTTGATGTCTCGCTGTAGGGTATAACAAGCACCGTCTGCATCCTGCAACTTATGAATAAGTTTCCTACGCGCTGCACGTAACTGTTGGACGATATGATGGACTGACGTCTGCTGTTGCGGCAAGTTTGTGGAGTCACGTGCTCGAATCTGGTGGCCGACGGCGGTGCAGCCCGTCAAGGATGTAATCTTGGCTTGGAGTCTGCGTACGTGCGTGATGTTATTAGGCACCTGATGATAATCCCGGTACAATTCTCGCAGGGCACAGAAATAGAATTCAGTGATTTCCTTCTCACCGCGAGCGCGAATCCGGGCGTGGTGCTTGATGCAAGTAATGAGTTTCCCCTTTGCATGAAGCGTCCACCAATCAATCCACGTGGAATACGTGGGCCTGCTTGATGTTACGGAGTGCCAAACTGACCGGATCTCACGCTCTAAAGTGGCGTCTTGTAAGAGGCGACAGTTGAGTTGCCATCGTCCGAAGCCTCTATAAACTTTCTGCGGTGAGTGATTAAAGACGATGTGGTAAGCGATATGGTCACTGAAATTAACGGGCCAATATTCGCAAGTTCCCACGTCGGCTAAAAGACCGCGTTGCACATATATGCGATCTAACCTGCTGGAAGATGTCTGCGTAAAGTGAGTAAAGGCAACTTCATCTGGGTGTAAGGTCGCCCACGTGTCGACTGACTGCAATTCTGTAACCAGTGTTAGCAGTTCCTGGCTGAAGTTAAAGTTCGGCGTTTGATCGGTGCGGCGCAATACGCAGTTAAAGTCACCACCCATAATAATACGCAGACGCAAGTCGGTGATTAGATTCGCTATCTCTCCCGTGTAAAACTCCCTCCTCGCCGCTCGCGCGTTGGAACCGGAAGGGGCGTACACATTAAGAAGGAGTACATCATGGAACTGTGCGGCAATGCCTCGTCCGGTAGGTAACATGGACAAACAAGAACATTCAATGCCTTCCCGATACAGAATGATCGTACCTGCCTCCGTCCCTATATTGACAATGGCGTCATAACCGGGTACGTCGGCTAGGAGTGGAGTCAGTGCTTCCTGTACGAACAGAATGTCTATATCAGCGGCCCGTAAATAATGTCGAAGGCTGTGGATTTTTGCTTGAGAGACAATGCGGTTAACATTTATGGTAGAAATCTTATAGGATTGTCGTGAACAGAGCAATGTGGGATGAGTGGTCATCTGCAGATGAAAACAGGTACGATTTTTATCCCTTCATCAGTCGTCCGCTTCGGAGGTCGTATAAGTCTAGACGTCGCCGTCCGTGGACGCTGCATTGCGCCGAGACGTAAGCAGCGTATCACCAGTTGCCATCGGTTCTTCACGCTCGGGATTGCCAGTCATATCTTCAATATCATCCGCCCAATTATCGACAGACACAGCCGTCGTCGCGCCTGCTGCAGCAGTTCCGGAACCGCATTGCGGGCCGTCGCCCTGCACATCTGCAACTTGGGCCGTCCGCGGTGGTGCACTAATATGTGCCCTCCCCGTGTCAAGGTTGGATACATCATCGTCAATATTCATGGGTGAGGCCAACGACGGAAGATAATCTTCGGTCCCCGAAGTGTCATCGCAGATCATGCGGCCCGCGTGTTTGGCCTTTTCACGCAAGGGAGGTGCCGATTGAGCTGCCGCCGGACGAGCGATCCGACGTTTCTTGTGCTTTTTCGGGGAGGACCCACTGACAGAGGCTTCCGCATTCTTTAAAGGAAGAGGAAGAGCCTCTGTCTCTTGCTGGCTGTCAGTGGCGGTAGTGGCCGCCTCCACAACGTCAACCCTGGCTTCCTCACGTGAGTCGTCACGGGGCACCGCGGCTAGTAAGCCAGCGACCGGCAAAGCTTCCTGAGCGGTAGAGATTTCCATAGGTACATCTCCGTCATTCGTAACATCTGCCACACTAAGTCCGACTTCCGCAGCCGACGCAGTGGGTGTATTTGCACGGACCGCCGCTACATAAGTAGTCGGTAATATTGTCGGTTGCGGGGGAGGGCCCAGTTCACCCGCAGGCAGCTGCGTTACACGTCGTTGGATGCACTGTGCCCGGACGTGTCCCGTGGAATTACAGCCTGAACATGTACGAGGCTGTCCCTCATATATGATTATCGCCCTATATCCACAAATCGTTAGGTAGGACGGAATATGCCGTTGCAATTCGATCTTAATTTGCCGCACACCGTTCAAAACAGGGTACTTATGGAACGAGGCCCACTTTTCGGCAATGTTACTGATAATTTTGCCGTAGGACTTAATAGAAGCATTAATTTGTTCGGCCGAGATTTCAAAAGGCAACTCGAAAATCCTGACGGTACGAATACCAAGACCAGCGTGGACAACAGTCACCTCACCAACATTCCCGTCACTGTGTCGAAATTTATAGGTACCGCCACATGAATCTATGATTTTGTCGCACAATTCTGGGTCACGCATTTTGATATAAACTGTGCTACTGACAATAGACAAATGGATACCAATGATATCGGTGGGAGGCAATTTTACGTCTTCATCGAGAAATCGTTCGACTTCGTAATATTTCGGTCGAGAAAAACTTCCATCAAACATAAACTTCAAAGTATCTTTCCGCTCTGGGTGATCCATGTTAGGTTCTATTCGTTACAAACAAGATGTTTGCGCGCCGCAACGGCCCTCGACTCACCACGTGCCGCACCGCAGGCCGCAGCTGAGCATGTAAACAACGCTCCAGGCACGTCCGACCTGCACGACGGCCGCGCCTCGACGTTTTTTTTCTGGAGGCGCTGGGTAACGATCCCAGTACCCCTCGCACGCTAAGCGAGCGCTCTACCATCTGAGCTACGCCCACCCCCCCTACACCGGGAATCCGAAACACCAACTCATAACGAAAAGATAGCGGAATATACTGCAAGCAAAACTTCCAAACACGACTCCTGAAGGCGTCGGTGCCTTAAGAATTATTCCGTGCAGCAATGATCATCTACGAAGAGCCAACTGTATGTGTCGCTCCACCACGCAACTTTTTTTGATGTCGTTTTACCTAAATTTCCATTACCTGTTCTTTACAAGAATACCGTGTGGCTTTCAACTGGTCTGCTTCGCCCAGCAGCGATAGTAGTAACTAAACCGACCACAGTATCATTAAAAGTAGGTCAGACACAAAAGTCGGAGTTGCTCTGTAGCTCATGTTATTCTGCTTTCAAATGCAATTGTATGGCTGGGAGTAGGGCGTACTCCTGTAATGCAGGCGTCCGGGAGGCCGTTGCTGTGGGAGACATCTGGGAACAACTACATATACGGCCTTTTCATTAGCTCAGAAACGACCGCGATGCTCTTATCGAGCTCTGCAGATAGACCACACTGCAGTGCGGAATTTTCGGCTAGTGGTGGCTCGGGGTTAAGAGAAGTCGGGAGCTGTGAGCAAAACTACATCGGGAAACCGAAACAGACGACTCATAACGAAAAGATTGCGGAATGTACTGCAAAAGCAAACGTTGGAGAAGACGAACTCTGAAGCCGTCGCTGCTTTAACAATCATTCCGTGCAGCAACGATAATCTGGGAAGAGCGAAGGGTGGGTACCGCTCGACCACACAACAAAATTTTATATAATGTTCTACTTGTTCTAAATTTGCGTTTCCAGATCATCAGTAAAATACTGTGTGATTTACACCTGGCTTGCTTCTTCGAAAAGCGATATTAAGAAATACATCGACTGCAACGTCATTAGGGGTCGCGGGTCCGGGCGCCGGCGCGCCAGCGGCGGTCTGTCGGGGCTGCTGGTGCCTCCATGTAGAGCTACTGCTACCGCTGGGCCCGGGCTCCTTGCCGCTAACGAAGTGATTGCTTTTGGTGACATCATTTGCAATAGCGACTGCGCGAATTGACGGTAGCTCTTACGGAAAGCAAGAGTAGCTGATGCTACCGAGGACTCGGCCGCGTTCATTGCCGACGACTTCTTGGGCTCTTATTCATGGTGGCATTCAGACAGGCAAGGGTGCTGTCGATTGTTAGGTACGAATGCGAAATTCCTGCATTGTGCGTTTCCGCAAAGTGATTTTTACGCCAAAGTTGCGATCGTCCTCAAGTTGTGTCACATGTGGAGCTCACAGCGTAGCAGTTTCCGTGGTGTAGCGGTTATCACGTCTGCCAACACGCAGAACGTCACCGGTTCGATTCCGGGCGGAAACACATTTTTGTCGCACTCAACAAGACACTTGCTACAATCTCTACGGTGAACATTTAAATCCATTTCAAACGTCCAACCACCAGGATGCAGATGGCTCAAATGATACATGAAACTCTTTCAGAAGCGGCTACTTGGTTTTTGTGCTTACCTGGAGGGCTGGAAATGCGCGGAACAGCCGCCGGCATGCCAGTAGTCGCCACACGTTTGCACGAAACGCAAGGGCTCGTCCGGGATTTGAACCCGGGACCTCCTGCACCCGAAGCAGGGATCATTCCCCGAGACCAACGAGCCTTCTCGATGCACATGAGTAACGCCTCCGTTCTTGGTATCACCGTGCAGAGCTACTGCTCACCCAGCGTTCTCCCTGGCTGTTGCGGTTTGATTGTTGTTATCGTTGTCTTTTACTATAGCAACTTCTAGAATCGGACGGAGCTCGTAGCCGATGCCCTTGCTTACGCAGGAAAAATCTGTTGGAACTACGGTTTTCCAGGTAGTACAACGGCAAAACCGTCGTTTCCGTGGTGTAGCGGTTATCACGTCTGCTTTACACGCAGAAGGTCCCCGGTTCGATCCCGGGCGGAAGCACGACTTTTTTTAAACCCGTTTTCGGATTCCATTTCCGAGATAACGTCACGTCTGCGTATGCAGGGATAATAAATGTCGTATGCTACACCGATATCGCGTTATTTTACTGTCAAATGCTCTTGCTCCCATAGTGCACCGGTATTCAGTAACTCAGAACGCTCGTAGCTCCATTCTGGCCTGCAAAATTTAGTATCCATTTCTTCAAGACTACTTCAAGTTCGCTTCATACTGGCTTTCCTGAGCTCTTTGCACTCGCCTTGTCACAACTCTGTTGAAGTGTGAACGTAACTAATAGTGAGAAACTCCTAACTACGCTCAGTCTTGTATCCCACGCTTTGGTTGACGTTGTCGCTAATCAGATGAAGGTAGACTGCTCCACGATTGAGCTTCGTCTCCAATCACGGTGCACACGTTCTGCAAAGACAACCTTTGTTTTCCGTAGCATGCAAGATTACTGTCGGCTCTTCTACAGAAATCGACCTATGTAATTTACTGGTATCAGATTCTTGCCATATCAAACGTCCCTTCATGACCGTAGGGCCACACACAGCGTGCTGCGGCACGCATCTCTTCTTCATTGCAGAGCTACAAACGTGGGTGAGCTACACCTACTCTTCAGCACGGTCAAAACGGTAGGGCTCGTCCGGGATTTGAACCCGGGACCTCCTGCACCCAAAGCAGGAATCATACCCCTAGACCAACGAGCCACCTGCTGCTAGCAGTGAAGGTAATCCCAAGCAGTCCACCTCCGAGGAACACAAACTTTCATGTAAATCAGGAAGAAAAGCGCTTTCTGAAGGCAGCGCCCACCACTGATGGCAAGAATATTAAAGGCAATGAATGTAGAGTGAATAATTTCATCGCGCTCTGCAGATGAACAGACGGTGGTGTTTCACTTTCGTCATGTGGTTTCTCAGTGTCAAGGGAAGGCAAATGCACTAAACAAAAGAACACCGGGAATCCGAAACACCAACTCATAACGAAAAGATAGCGGAATATACTGCAAGCAAAACTTCCAAACACGACTCCTGAAGGCGTCGGTGCCTTAAGAATTATTCCGTGCAGCAATGATCATCTACGAAGAGCCAACTGTATGTGTCGCTCCACCACGCAACTTTTTTTGATATCGTTTTACCTAAATTTCCATTACCTGTTCTTTACAAGAATACCGTGTGGCTTTCAACTGTTCTGCTTCGCCCAGCAGCGATAGTAGTAACTAAACCGACCACAGTATCATTAAAAGTAGGTCAGACACAAAAGTCGGAGTTGCTCTGTAGCTCATGTTATTCTGCTTTCAAATGGAATTGTATGGCTGGGAGTAGGGGCGTACTCCTGTAATGCAGGCGTCCGGGAGGCCGTTGCTGTGGGAGACATCTGGGAACAACTACAGATACGGCCTTTTCATTAGCTCAGAAACGACCGCGATGCTCTTATCGAGCTCTGCAGATAGACCAGACTGCAGTGCGGAATTTTCGGCTAGTGGTGGCTCGGGGTTAAGAGAAGTCGGGAGCTGTGAGCAAAACTACATCGGGAAACCGAAACAGACGACTCATAACGAAAAGATTGCGGAATGTACTGCAAAAGCAAACGTTGGAGAAGACGAACTCTGAAGCCGTCGCTGCTTTAACAATCATTCCGTGCAGCAACGATAATCTGGGAAGAGCGAAGGGTGGGTACCGCTCGACCACACAACAAAATTTTATATAATGTTCTACTTGTTCTAAATTTGCGTTTCCAGATCATCAGTAAAATACTGTGTGATTTACACCTGGCTTGCTTCTTCGAAAAGCGATATTAAGAAATACATCGACTGCAACGTCATTAGGGGTCGCGGGTCCGGGCGCCGGCGCGCCAGCGGCGGCCTGTCTAACGAAGTGATTGCTTTTGGTGACATCATTTGCAATAGCGACTGCGCGAATTGACGGTAGCTCGTACGGAAAGCAAGAGTAGCTGATGCTACCGAGGACTCGGCCGCGTTCATTGCCGACGACTTCTTGGGCTCTTATTCATGGTGGCATTCAGACAGGCAAGGGTGCTGTCGATTGTTAGGTACGAATGCGAAATTCCTGCATTGTGCGTTTCCGCAAAGTGATTTTTACGCCAAAGTTGCGATCGTCCTCAAGTTGTGTCACATGTGGAGCTCACAGCGTAGCAGTTTCCGTGGTGTAGCGGTTATCACGTCTGCCAACACGCAGAACGTCACCGGTTCGATTCCGGGCGGAAACACATTTTTGTCGCACTCAACAAGACACTTGCTACAATCTCTACGGTGAACATTTAAATCCATTTCAAACGTCCAACCACCAGGCTGCAGATGGCTCAAATGATACATGAAACTCTTTCAGAAGCGGCTACTTGGTTTTTGTGCTTACCTGGAGGGCTGGAAATGCGCGGAACAGCCGCCGGCATGCCAGTAGTCGCCACACGTTTGCACGAAACGCAAGGGCTCGTCCGGGATTTGAACCCGGGACCTCCTGCACCCGAAGCAGGGATCATACCCCGAGACCAACGAGCCTTCTCGATGCACATGAGTAACGCCTCCGTTCTTGGTATCACCGTGCAGAGCTACTGCTCACCCAGCGTTCTCCCTGGCTGTTGCGGTTTGATTGTTGTTATCGTTGTCTTTTACTATAGCAACTTCTAGAATCGGACGGAGCTCGTAGCCGATGCCCTTGCTTACGCAGGAAAAATCTGTTGGAACTACGGTTTTCCAGGTAGTACAACGGCAAAACCGTCGTTTCCGTGGTGTAGCGGTTATCACGCCTGCTTTACACGCAGAAGGTCCCCGTTTCGATCCCGGGCGGAAGCACGACTTTTTTTAAACCCGTTTTCGGATTCCTTTTCCGAGATAACGTCACGTCTGCGTATGCAGGGATAATAAATGTCGTATGCTACACCGATATCGCGTTATTTTACTGTCAAATGCTCTTACTCCCATAGTGCACCGGTATTCAGTAACTCAGAACGCTCGTAGCCCCATTCTGGCCGGCAAAATTTAGTATCCATTTCTTCAAGACTACTTCAAGTTCGCTTCATACTGGCTTTCCTGAACTCTTTGCACTCGCCTTGTCACAACTCTGTTGAAGTGTGAACGTAACTAATAGTGAGAAACTCTTAACTACGCTCAGTCTTGTATCCCACGCTTTGGTTGACGTTGTCGCTAATCAGATGAAGGTAGACTGCCCCACGATTGAGCTTCGTCTCCAATCACGGTGCACACGTTCTGCAAAGACAACCTTTGTTTTCCGTAGCATGCAAGATTACTGTCGGCTCTTCTACAGAAATCGACCTATGTAATTTACTGGTATCAGATTCTTGCCATATCAAACGTCCCTTCATGACCGTAGGGCCACACACAGCGTGCTGCGGCACGCATCTCTTCTTCATTGCAGAGCTACAAACGTGGGTGAGCTACACCTACTCTTCAGCACGGTCAAAACGGTAGGGCTCGTCCGGGATTTGAACCCGGGACCTCCTGCACCCAAAGCAGGAATCATACCCCTAGACCAACGAGCCACCTGCTGCTAGCAGTGAAGGTAATCCCAAGCAGTCCACCTCCGAGGAACACAAACTTTCATGTAAATCAGGAAGAAAAGCGCTTTCTGAAGGCAGCGCCCACCACTGATGGCAAGAATATTAAAGGCAATGAATGTAGAGTGAATAATTTCATCGCGCTCTGCAGATGAACAGACGGTGGTGTTTCACTTTCGTCATGTGGTTTCTCAGTGTCAAGGGAAGGCAAATGCACTAAACAAAAGAACACCGGGAATCCGAAACACCAACTCATAACGAAAAGATAGCGGAATATACTGCAAGCAAAACTTCCAAACACGACTCCTGAAGGCGTCGGTGCCTTAAGAATTATTCCGTGCAGCAATGATCATCTACGAAGAGCCAACTGTATGTGTCGCTCCACCACGCAACTTTTTTTGATATCGTTTTACCTAAATTTCCATTACCTGTTCTTTACAAGAATACCGTGTGGCTTTCAACTGGTCTGATTCGTCCAGCAGCGATAGTAGTAAGTAAACCGACAACAGTATCATTAGAAGTAGGTCAGACACAAAAATCGGAGTTGCTCTGTAGCTAATGTTATTCTGCTTTCAAATGCAATTGTATGGCTGGGAGTAGTGGCGTACTCCTGTAATGCAGGCGTCCGGGAGGCCGTTGCTGTGGGAGACATCTGGGAACAACTACATATACGGCCTTTTCATTAGCTCAGGAACGACCGCGATGCTCTTATCGAGCTCTGCAGAGAGACCATACTGTAGTGCGGAATTTTCGGCTAGTGGTGGCTCGGGGTTAAGAGAAGTCGGGAGCTGTGAGCAAAACTACATCGGGAAACCGAAACAGACGACTCATAACGAAAAGATTGCGGAATGTACTGCAAAAGCAAACGTTGGAGAAGACGAACTCTGAAGCCGTCGCTGCTTTAACAATCATTCCGTGCAGCAACGATAATCTGGGAAGAGCGAAGGGTGGGTACCGCTCGACAACACAACAAAATTTTATATAATGTTCTACTTGTTCTAAATTTGCGTTTCCAGATCATCAGTAAAATACTGTGTGATTTACACCTGGCTTGCTTCTTCGAAAAGCGATATTAAGAAATACATCGACTGCAACGTCATTAGGGGTCGCGGGTCCGGGCGCCGGCGCGCCAGCGGCGGCCTGTCTAACGAAGTGATTGCTTTTGGTGACATCATTTGCAATAGCGACTGCGCGAATTGACGGTAGCTCGTACGGAAAGCAAGAGTAGCTGATGCTACCGAGGACTCGGCCGCGTTCATTGCCGACGACTTCTTGGGCTCTTATTCATGGTGGCATTCAGACAGGCAAGGGTGCTGTCGATTGTTAGGTACGAATGCGAAATTCCTGCATTGTGCGTTTCCGCAAAGTGATTTTTACGCCAAAGTTGCGATCGTCCTCAAGTTGTGTCACATGTGGAGCTCACAGCGTAGCAGTTTCCGTGGTGTAGCGGTTATCACGTCTGCCAACACGCAGAACGTCACCGGTTCGATTCCGGGCGGAAACACATTTTTGTCGCACTCAACAAGACACTTGCTACAATCTCTACGGTGAACATTTAAATCAATTTCAAACGTCCAACCACCAGGCTGCAGATGGCTCAAATGATACATGAAACTCTTTCAGAAGCGGCTACTTGGTTTTTGTGCTTACCTGGAGGGCTGGAAATGCGCGGAACAGCCGCCGGCATGCCAGTAGTCGCCACACGTTTGCACGAAACGCAAGGGCTCGTCCGGGATTTGAACCCGGGACCTCCTGCACCCGAAGCAGGGATCATACCCCGAGACCAACGAGCCTTCTCGATGCACATGAGTAACGCCTCCGTTCTTGGTATCACCGTGCAGAGCTACTGCTCACCCAGCGTTCTCCCTGGCTGTTGCGGTTTGATTGTTGTTATCGTTGTCTTTTACTATAGCAACTTCTAGAATCGGACGGAGCTCGTAGCCGATGCCCTTGCTTACGCAGGAAAAATCTGTTGGAACTACGGTTTTCCAGGTAGTACAACGGCAAAACCGTGGTTTCCGTGGTGTAGCGGTTATCACGCCTGCATAAGACGCAGAAGGTCCCCGTTTCGATCCCGGGCGGAAGCACGACTTTTTTTTAACCCGTTTTCGGATTCCTTTTCCGAGATAACGACACGTCTGCGTATGCAGGGATAATAAATGTCGTATGCTACACCGATATCGCGTTATTTTACTGTCAAATGCTCTTACTCCCATAGTGCACCGGTATTCAGTAACTCAGAACGCTCGTAGCCCCATTCTGGCCGGCAAAATTTAGTATCCATTTCTTCAAGACTACTTCAAAGTTCGATTCATACTGGCTTTCCTGAGCTCTTTGCACTCGCCTTGTCACAACTCTGTTGAAGTGTGAACGTAACTAATAGTGAGAAACTCTTAACTACGCTCAGTCTTGTATCCCACGCTTTGGTTGACGTTGTCGCTAATCAGATGAAGGTAGACTGCTCCACGATTGAGCTTCGTCTCCAATCACGGTGCACACGTTCTGCAAAGACAACCTTTGTTTTCCGTAGCATGCAAGATTACTGTCGGCTCTTCTACAGAAATCGACCTATGTAATTTACTGGTATCAGATTCTTGCCATATCAAACGTCCCTTCATGACCGTAGGGCCACACACAGCGTGCTGCGGCACGCATCTCTTCTTCATTGCAGAGCTACAAACGTGGGTGAGCTACACCTACTCTTCAGCACGGTCAAAACGGTAGGGCTCGTCCGGGATTTGAACCCGGGACCTCCTGCACCCAAAGCAGGAATCATACCCCTAGACCAACGAGCCACCTGCTGCTAGCAGTGAAGGTAATCCCAAGCAGTCCACCTCCGAGGAACACAAACTTTCATGTAAATCAGGAAGAAAAGCGCTTTCTGAAGGCAGCGCCCACCACTGATGGCAAGAATATTAAAGGCAATGAATGTAGAGTGAATAATTTCATCGCGCTCTGCAGATGAACAGACGGTGGTGTTTCACTTTCGTCATGTGGTTTCTCAGTGTCAAGGGAAGGCAAATGCACTAAACAAAAGAACACCGGGAATCCGAAACACCAACTCATAACGAAAAGATACCGGAATATACTGCAAGCAAAACTTCCAAACACGACTCCTGAAGGCGTCGGTGCCTTAAGAATTATTCCGTGCAGCAATGATCATCTACGAAGAGCCAACTGTATGTGTCGCTCCACCACGCAACTTTTTTTGATATCGTTTTACCTAAATTTCCATTACCTGTTCTTTACAAGAATACCGTGTGGCTTTCAACTGGTCTGATTCGTCCAGCAGCGATAGTAGTAAGTAAACCGACCACAGTATCATTAGAAGTAGGTCAGACACAAAAATCGGAGTTGCTCTGTAGCTAATGTTATTCTGCTTTCAAATGCAATTGTATGGCTGGGAGTAGGGGCGTACTCCTGTAATGCAGGCGTCCGGGAGGCCGTTTCTGTGGGAGACATCTGGGAACAACTACAGACACGGCCGTTTCATTAGCTCAGGAACGACCGCGATGCTCTTATCGAGCTCTGCAGATTGACCGGACTGCAGTGCGGAATTTTCTGCTAGTGGTGGCTCGGGGTTAAGAGAAGTCGGGAGGTGTGAGCAAAACTACATCGGGAAACCGAAACAGACGACTCATAACGAAAAGATTGCGGAATGTACTGCAAAAGCAAACGTTGGAGAAGACGAACTCTGAAGCCGTCGCTGCTTTAACAATCATTCCGTGCAGCAACGATAATCTGGGAAGAGCGAAGGGTGGGTACCGCTCGACAACACAACAAAATTTTATATAATGTTCTACTTGTTCTAAATTTGCGTTTCCAGATCATCAGTAAAATACTGTGTGATTTACACCTGGTTTGCTTCTTCGAAAAGCGATATTAAGAAATACATCGACTGCAACGTCATTAGGGGTCGCAGGTCCGGGCGCCGGCGCGCCAGCGGCTGCCTGTCGGGGCTGCTGGTGCCTCCATGTAGAGCTACTGCTACCGCTGGGCCCGGGCTCCTTGCCGCTAACGAAGTGATTGCTTTTGGTGACATCATTTGCAATAGCGACTGCGCGAATTGACGGTAGCTCGTACGGAAAGCAAGAGTAGCTGATGCTACCGAGGACTCGGCCGCGTTCATTGCCGACGACTTCTTGGGCTCTTATTCATGGTGGCATTCAGACAGGCAAGGGTGCTGTCGATTGTTAGGTACGAATGCGAAATTCCTGCATTGTGCGTTTCCGCAAAGTGATTTTTACGCCAAAGTTGCGATCGTCCTCATGTTGTGTCACATGTGGAGCTCACAGCGTAGCAGTTTCCGTGGTGTAGCGGTTATCACGTCTGCCAACACGCAGAACGTCACCGGTTCGATTCCGGGCGGAAACACATTTTTGTCGCACTCAACAAGACACTTGCTACAATCTCTACTGTGAACATTTAAATCAATTTCAAACGTCCAACCACCAGGCTGCAGATGGCTCAAATGATACATGAAACTCTTTCAGAAGCGGCTACTTGGTTTTTGTGCTTACCTGGAGGGCTGGAAATGCGCGGAACAGCCGCCGGCATGCCAGTAGTCGCCACACGTTTGCACGAAACGCAAGGGCTCGTCCGGGATTTGAACCCGGGACCTCCTGCACCCGAAGCAGGGATCATACCCCGAGACCAACGAGCCTTCTCGATGCACATGAGTAACGCCTCCGTTCTTGGTATCACCGTGCAGAGCTACTGCTCACCCAGCGTTCTCCCTGGCTGTTGCGGTTTGATTGTTTTTATAGTTGTCTTTTACTATAGCAACTTCTAGAATCGGACGGAGCTCGTAGCCGATGCCCTTGCTTACGCAGGAAAAATCTGTTGGAACTACGGTTTTCAAGGTAGTACAACGGCAAAACCGTCGTTTCCGTGGTGTAGCGGTTATCACGTCTGCTTTACACGCAGAAGGTCCCCGGTTCGATCCCGGGCGGAAGCACGACTTCTTTTAAACCCGTTTTCGGATTCCATTTCCGAGATAACGTCACGTCTGCGTATGCAGGGATAATAAATGTCGTATGCTACACCGATATCGCGTTATTTTACTGTCAAATGCTCTTGCTCCCATAGTGCACCGGTATTCAGTAACTCAGAACGCTCGTAGCCCCATTCCGGCCGGCAAAATTTAGTATCCATTTCTTCAAGACTACTTCAAGTTCGCTTCATACTGGCTTTCCTGAGCTCTTTGCACTCGCCTTGTCACAACTCTGTTGAAGCGTGAACGTAACTAATAGTGAGAAACTCTTAACTACGCTCAGTCTTGTATCCCACTCTTTGGTTGACGTTGTCGCTAATCAGATGAAGGTAGACTGCTCCACGATTGAGCTTCGTCTCCACTCACGGTGCACACGTTCTGCAAAGACAACCTTTGTTTTCCGTTGCATGCAAGATTACTGTCGGCTCTTCTACAGAAATCGACCTATGTAATTTACTGGTATCAGATTCTTGCCATATCAAACGGTCCCTTCATGACCGTAGGGCTACACACAGCGTGCTGCGACACGCATCTCTTCTTCATTGCAGAGCTACAAACGTGGGTGAGCTACACCTACTCTTCAGCACGGTCAAAACTGTAGGGCTCGTCCGGGATTTGAACCCGGGACCTCCTGCACCCAAAGCAGGAGTCATACCCCTAGAACAACGAGCCACCTGCTGCTAGCAGTGAAGGTAATCCCAAGCAGTCCACCTCCGAGGAACACAAACTTTCATGTAAATCAGGAAGAAAAGCGCTTTCTGAAGGCAGCGCCCACCACTGATGGCAAGAATATTAAAGGCAATGAATGTAGAGTGAATAATTTCATCGCGCTCTGCAGATGAACAGACGGTGGTGTTTCACTTTCGTCATGTGGTTTCTCAGTGTCAAGGGAAGGCAAATGCACTAAACAAAAGAACACCGGGAATCCGAAACACCAACTCATAACGAAAAGATAGCGGAATATACTGCAAGCAAAACTTCCAAACACGACTCCTGAAGGCGTCGGTGCCTTAAGAATTATTCCGTGCAGCAATGATCATCTACGAAGAGCCAACTGTATGTGTCGCTCCACCACGCAACCTGTTTTTATATTGTTTTACCTAAACTTCCTTTACCTGTTTGTTACAAGAATACCGTGTGGCTTTCAAGAGCGAAGGGTGGGTACAGCTCGACCACACAACAAATTTTATATAATGTTCTACTTGTCCTAAAATTGCGTTTACAGATCATCAGTAAAATACTGTGTGATTTAACCCTGCCTTGCTTCATCCAAAAGCAACATTAAGAAATACATCGACTGCAACGTCATTAGGGGTCGCGGGTCCGGGCGCCGGCGCGCCAGCGGCGGCCTGTCGGGGCTGCTGGTGCCTCCATGTAGAGCTACTGCTACCGCTGGGCCCGGGCTCCTTGCCGCTAACGAAGTGATTGCTTTTGGTGACATCATTTGTAAAAGCGACTGCGCGAATTGTGGTAGCTCGTACGGAAAGCAAGAGTAGCTGATGCTACCGAGGACTTGGCCGCGAGCATTTCCGACGACTTCTTGGGCTCTTATTCGTGGTGGCATTCAGACGGGCAAGGGTGCTGTCGATTGTTGCATACGAATGCGAAATATCTGCATTTTGCGTTTCCGCAAAGTGATTTTTACGCCAAAGTTCCGATCGTCCTACAAGTTGTGTCACTTCAGGAGCTCAGAGCGTAGCAGTTTCCGTGGTGTAGCGGTTATCACGTTTGCCTAACACGCAGAAGGTCCCCGGTTCGATTCAGGGTCGAAACACTTTTTCGTCGCACTCAACAAGACACTTGCTACAATATCTACTGCTACCGCTGGGCCCGGGCTCCTTGCCACTAATGAAGTGATTGCTTTTTTTTAATCTTTATTTCAACGACAATAATAATTACACATAATAACCCACTCCCTTAGTTGATTAGTGGGCCTTTATTATTATACAATGATTATTACAAATATGCAGCTCTTAATTCTGAGCTACAGGTGTTTCACAATAATGGGCACTACTAATATTATTGTCTATACCTACAATTAAATACTACTTCTTATCACTAAGTTCTAATATCTGCAGCGTCACATATATGCCAGCAGAGAGTATAAACCTACTGATAATTGCCTTGCTCTTCGAACTAAACCCGAAGAGCATGCCCCTGGCACTGGGCAGGCCAAGATGTTATTACGCTGCAGTTTCCTAAATGTAAATATCCTAGTCTAATTCCTACAAACTAGGCTTATCCTAAGTCAAATCCGGTGCTTTCCATTTTGGTAGAGTTGACCCCTACTCCCCCTATTCCTGCACGCGGCGGATCCCAACTATGATGGATAGTCGGCCAGTCCGCGCACAGGCGGTATGGGAACAGGGATCTAGACGAAATCGGTGTATATTTCTGAGTTTATGTTAATTCATGTCCCTCAGATATTCCATCAACACCTTACGTGATACCTCGTTTGCCAGAGTGTTAAGCAGTTGAAAGGTATCTTCGCGTCTCAGAAGTTGGTATGTGTCTTGGTTTGGTTGTCTATCTCGGAGTGTGGCTGCAACATCATTGAAGAGAGGACACTCGTAGATCACATGTTCAGGAGTACCTTCCGGGACGCCACAGTCACACGCTGGCGGTGCCTTCTTCCCAAACCGACATAGGTATGTCGGGTAGGGTCCATGTCCAGTGAGAAAGTGGAACAATCCCTTTGTTGGCTCAAAATACTTCATTTGCAAGCGTTCCCTCACGTCCGGAATGAACTGAAAAGTTCTACGTCCGGTTTCCTCCGTTTCCCAAGTCCCCTGCCATAATTCTTCTCCCCTTTTCATAATTTCCCTCTTATTTGCCACCCTCACCCCCATAATCTCTTCAATTTTACCTAGATTCCCCTTTTTTGCCCAATAGCAGGCTGCTTGCTCCCTTATCTTTATATCTAGTGGGCAGAGCCCCATTATGACTAACAGGGCCCCCCCTGGAGACGTTCTATAAGCCCCCACAGATCGTAATATCATACTTCTTTGCACCCTTCTCACTGCCATGGCAGGCACAACCCTCGTGAGTCTATGCGCCCAGACTCCCGAGCCGTAACCCACCACTGAGGTTAAGATACTATTATGATATAGTTTAATGAGGTGTGGAGGGAGGTGAAATCTTTTATGTCCTATGGAAATGAGGTTATTTAGAATTTGTAGGGCCTTTTGGGTTACGGTTTCAATGTGCCTCCCGAAGTTCCATTTCTCATCAATGATGACTCCTAAGTATCGTGTGTCACGTCTTCGTAATACTGGTGAACCGTCGATCCTGACTGTCGGGTTCCTGGTTAGTTGTCCTTTCAGCAGTAAGTAAGTTGACTTACTTGGTGAGACTGTCATTTTGGTGGTGTGGCACCACTGTTGAAGTTTGTCTATGGCCCTTTCTATCTTAGGTTCAATGTCTTCTCGGCTCCGGCCACCGACCAACAGGAGGAGGTCATCTGCGTAGGCTATCACCTCTAGCACATCCTCGCATTGTTGTAGATTGTCCAATAAAGGCTCCATATGGATGTCCCAAAAAAGCGGTCCAAGGACCGATCCCTGGGGACATCCTTTCGTGATCACTTTACTAACTCTCTCGCTAGAGGATGATAGCCAGACCTCTCGTTCCTCGCAATAGCTCCTCAGGCAACCATATAGCGGCCCTGGACACTCTTTCTCCCGCAAGCAGGAGAAGAGCGAAGGCCACCACAGGTTGTCAAAGGCGCCACTGATGTCCACCATGATGCCCACCACGTATTTATGCGGGGTTGAGCCGCAGACCTCGGCTGCTAGGGCGATTGCATCAGATGCCGATCGCCCCGGCCTGAAACCGAATTGCCTGCTGCTCATCCCGCACAAAACTCTGTGTGCCGCCAGTCTGTCAGCCAGCAACTTCTCAAATAATTTACCAAGCAAGTCCAACAGGCAGATTGGCCTGTATGACTTCACTTCCGCTGGATCTTTATCTTGTCCTTTCTGTATAATGACAACATTTGCCTTTTTCCATCTCCTTGGGAACTGTTGTTGCCTTAGGCATTCATTGTATAAATGCGTTAATGGCGCAACCAGCTGGGGGGCCAGGAATTGCACCACCTCCGCCACAATGCCATCTGGCCCAGGAGCTTTCCCTCTTTTGAGAGATTTTATGTGGGCCGCCACCTCCTCTTCCGAGAAGGGGTAGACCGCTGCATCGTTGTTATATTGCACTTGATCCTCCTCTCGCAGTTGCCGCTGTGCTTCAGTTTCCCCGTCCGCATAGTCATCAGGCAACAGGGACTGGAGGAGGACCCCAGCAGTTTCCTGCCAGGACTCCGTCATCCCGCCCCCGTGCCTGACAGTTGATAGCTCCATAGGAGAGCGGATTCTTTCCCTCACTAACTTGTAGGGAAGTCCCCATGGATCCAGCACAAGTTGACTGAGCACATAGCGTTCCCAGCTCCGTGTCCTGACCTCGCGTAGTTCCTTTTGGAACTGTTGCTTGGCCTCCCTATACCGCAACTGCCATCTTTGTTTCTCTTGCCAGACGACACTGCGCTGGTAGTACCTCCTTAGCCTTCTGACAGACTGACGCAATTCCTCTAGTTCAGGCGTCCATGGTGACGGAGAGGCCGCCATGGCCCTCCTCCTGGTTGGTACAGCAGCCCTCACCGCTCTAGTTATGGCGGTCACTATGTCGTCAGTTCTGTCGTTTACGTCTATATCTTGTTGTGCGTCCCCTCCCGGTATTGGAGGAATGTCGCACTCCCTCGCTAGCCGCTCCCAATCTGCTCTATTAAAGTTATATTGCAATTCCCACCCCATGGCCCAGCGGCACTCTCTATCCCCTATGGTGAAAGTTATTAAATTATGGTCGCTTGTGGTGGCATTCCCTATTACCTTCCAATTTTGGAGTATGTTTGTAACATTCGGTGTTGTTAGAGTTATGTCAATATTTGTCCCTTGTCTTCCTCCCGCCGTGTAGGTAGGAGGATTGCCCGGCCTATTAGCCACCACAAGTTGGGTTGCCATAATAAATTCTTCTACCTTCTCCCCATTTGCATCTCGTGTGCCACTGTACCACAGGGGGGATTTGGCATTTATGTCAGCTGTAATTATCAACTTTCTCCCCCGCAACGCCGTGGTCACTCTCGTTAGGTGATCTAAGTGTGTTTCAATATTATCACTGTACTGAAAGTACATGTTTATTATAAAGACGATTCCGGTTGGGGATTGCAACTCCACGACGTTGCAGTGGGTAGTTGTGAATTGAGAGAGCGTGGTGACTCTCAGGAGCTTATTTGTTATTATTATCGCCGCTTTCGGGACTTCTCCTTTGCTAATTACCTGCCATGTTGCGGCAGCAAAAGCGACCTTTCCAGCTTGGGAGTACGGCTCCTGTAGACAGAGCACATCCAATCTCCTCTCCTCCACCTCCCTTCGGAGTTCCTGCATTACGAGTCGGCTGTTATGTGTATTTAGTTGTCCTATGTTAAGCTTTGTCGTCAAGGGAAGTATGTATGTATGCGGTCATTTGGCCAGGTTTTAGACCAGTCAAATGCAATTCTTCCATTGGCTAGAACTGCCTGCTCGTAAATGTCGTCTAAGTTGAATTTCTCCCCTCTCCTTTCGAAGACTTTTCGTAGCAGGTCCCGCAGGGCTCCGAAGTCGGTGGGGAGATTCACTGATTTTAGTTGGATTCTGTCAACAGCCTCCATCACCGAGAAGGTTACCCTTCTTCCTTCTTCATGTCCTACACGAACCACATGTCTCAGGGCTGTGGTCAGGGTAGCCGGCTGTTCAAGTCTTGCTAGCTGCATAGTATATTCTAAATTAGGGTAGACCCTCACAGGATCCACAGGTGGCAATCTGACCACTGGAGTACTCTGTTCAGTGGAATTTATGCTGGAGCTAGTTACTTCATTTTCTTGAATCGGTTTCTCATGCTTGTTCTGTTGCTTTTCAGAGACTGTTATGGCCGCAGGATGCCCTTGCCGTTTCTGATGTTTTATCGGCTCTGCTCCCCGGCTTTCAGAGGAGGGAGCTGCTGCTATAGGGAGATCTGTTTGTATTGCTATGTTCACCCATTGGGGCTCAGTTTGAATGGCTATATCTGTTGTTTCAGGTTTTCCGGCGCCCGTAAGCGACCTCAGAAATAACTTGAATTTACTTGCCCTCATGGCGTCCCTCCTCCTCTTGCTCGGGGATTTGCGCTTCGGCATCCTGTTCGGTATGCCGAGTTCAGCCATAATCAGTTCTGGAGATTAATCTTTGTTCCAACATTCTGTATGTTGGGCAATTCCGACCTACAGCTCCGCAAGACTTCTTCCCTCTGCTTTTGCACGGTATGCAGATTTGTGTACCTTTACAGTCCTTACGATTATGGCCACTTTCTCCGCACTTGGTGCACGCCGGCTCCCTGGTGCACAGCCTGAGAATGTGGTCCAGGTCACCACAGTTGTGGCAACGAGGTACCACGACATAGTCTCTGGTGTTGATGGCATGGAAGCCAACATAGATCCTGCCCATTGTTGTGATGTTCTTCCACATCTGTGCTGTCACTTCAGCGACATGATGTACAACATCACGACCTCGTGGACCCGTTTTAAATCTAAGTTTAAAACAATTATTAAATTCTTCAGCGCTTAGATGCTCAAAATTTTGTGCCCTGATTGTCTCTGACAGCTCTTCATTCGTCATAATAGATGGCACGTCATAAAGTATGACGAGAGGATTTCTTTTTCTTGGTGGCTCACATTTCACCACTGAGTTCAGCTTTTGGTTCTTCAGCAGCTTTTCTTTATCCTCTTCCGAGGCAACTTCTACGATGACTGAGTTCCTACTCGGTTTGATTCTCTTTATCTTTATTTTTTCCTTCACAGGGTCCACGGTTTTCGTGAATAACTCCTGTATTTTCTTTATGCTTGTGTCTTCTCCAGGAAGTGTTCTCAAAAAGACTGCCGTATCTGGCCTCTTAGTTACCTTATTTATTGTCTCTCTGGTGGTGTTGGGCTTGGTGGGAGCTTGCGCTGCCACTGCCGCCCAAGTTTTCACTGGCTGCTTTCTTAGTCTATTGTTTTCTTTTACTAATTCTTCGAGCCTACCTTCTAGTTTTGCATGGACAATGGCCCAAGCTGCCAATTCATTTTTAATGGCTGACATTCCGGCTTGGCTGATCTTGCCATTTTTTACAGATTGCTCCATGAGCGTAGTTATTCTGGCAAGTCTTTGCATAACTGACTCATTCTCGACCTGTCCCAGCTCGTCCTGAGGAGAGGGATCAGGCGCAGTAGACGCACGTTGAGGCGCACTCGAATCACTCGTATCTGTCGTCGCCATGATTTACGAGTGATATAAAAAAGGTGGGAGCCCGTCTCTTACCCCGGACCGGCTCCTCTGGCATGGGGGGGGACTTCTTGCAGCTCGCCCACCGACCTCGCCCCAAGGTCAAGGGCCCTCTCGAACTGCCGGGTTCAGCGCGCCGTTGCCAGCGCACTGGTCCCCATCGATGGCTCCGTCATCGGCGATTTCACGCGACGCTCCTCGGCAACTACACCCCGCACTCCGGAGAGGCGGATGCACCTCTCGCCCTTCGCCGCCTACTAGCCCAAGTTTTCACCCTTCGGCCAAGGACCCACTCCTACTCAGGTGGCGGGCCGGTCCCCCAGACGTTCGGCGGTCTGGACCCAGTTAACCTGGCCCAGGCAGTGTCACCACCTCCTGGGTTTGGCAGAACACGCCCCGGTTACCCAGGGGCGCGGCGAAGCGCCCTTGCCGACTCGCGCCGCGATCCCACGCCGACGAACGAAGTCGCCGGCATGCAGGGATCCTGCTGGTCTGGGCCCTGCGAACAGAAAGGGACAGCTGTTCGTCCCTCGACACAGCTCCCCCTGTGCCACGCACCCTTCGCTTTCGCATCGGGTTGGGTCGCAGCTCTTCCTTTTGTCGCAAGGCACACCCGGGCAAGCCCGAGAAATGCCGAGCTTAACGTCCGGCACCACTTGAAGGCGGAAAGAGCCACTTGAGAAGGAGAGGCTATATATGACGCATCACTTCCCCTGTGGGCACGTCCGACTGGAAGCGATACGCCCCAGTGCGAACCCCTGTGCCTTACGGTGCGCCGGCGCGGACTGGCCCACGCCAAAAGGCGCACCGCGAGACAACAGGTCCCACGCCAGACACAATGCAGGTATTTCGCATTCGTACGCAACAATCGACAGCACCCTTGCCTGTCTGAATGCCACCACGAATAAGAGCCCAAGAAGTCGTCGGACAAGCTCGCGGCCGAGTCCTCGGTAGCATCAGCTACTCTTGCTTTCCGTACGAGCTACCGTCAATTCGCGCAGTCGCTATTGCATATGATGTCACCAAAAGCAATCACTTCGTTAGCGGCAAGGAGCCCGGGCCCAGCGGTAGCTCTACATGGAGGCACCAGCAGCCCCGACAGGCCGCCGCTGGCGCGCCGGCGCCCGGACCCGCGACCCCTAATGACGTTGCAGTCGATGTATTTCTTAATATCGCTTTTGGAAGAAGCAAGCCAGGTGTAAATCACACAGTATTTTACTGATGATCTGGAAACGCAAATTTAGAACAAGTAGAACATTATATAAAATATGTTGTGTGGTCGAGCGGAACCCACCCTTCGCTCTTCCCAGATTATCGTTGCTGCACGGAATGATTGTTAAAGCACCGACGGCTTCAGAGTTCGTCTTCTCCAACGTTTGCTTTTGCAGTACATTCCGCAATCTTTTCGTTATGAGTCGTCTGTTTCGGTTTCCCGATGTAGTTTTGCTCACACCTCCCGACTTCTCTTAACCCCGAGCCACCACTAGCAGAAAATTCCGCACTGCAGTCCGGTCAATCTGCAGAGCTCGATAAGAGCATCGCGGTCGTTCCTGAGCTAATGAAACGGCCGTGTCTGTAGTTGTTCCCAGATGTCTCCCACAGAAACGGCCTCCCGGACGCCTGCATTACAGGAGTACGCCCCTACTCCCAGCCATACAATTGCATGTGAAAGCAGAATAACATGAGCTACAGAGCAACTCCGACTTTTGTGTCTGACCTACTTTTAATGATACTGTGGTCGGTTTACTTACTACTATCGCTGCTGGACGAAGCAGACCAGTTGAAAGCCACACGGTATTCTTGTAACGAACAGGTAATGGAAATTTAGGTAAAACGATATCAAAAAAAGTTGCGTGGTGGAGCGACACATACAGTTGGCTCTTCGTAGATGATCATTGCTGCACGGAATAATTCTTAAGGCACCGACGCCTTCAGGAGTCGTGTTTGGAAGTTTTGCTTGCAGTATATTCCGCTATCTTTTCGTTATGAGTTGGTGTTTCGGATTCCCGGTGTTCTTTTGTTTAGTGCATTTGCCTTCCCTTGATGCTAAGAAAGCACATGACGAAAGTGAAACACCACCGTCTGTTCATCTGCAGAGCGCGATGAAATTATTCACTCTACATTCATTGCCTTTAATATTCTTTCCATCAGTGGTGGGCGCTGCCTTCAGAAAGCGCTTTTCTTTCTGATTTACATGAAAGTTTGTGTTCCTCGGAGCTGGACTGCTTGGGATTACCTTCACTGCCACCGGCAAGTGGCTCGTTGGTCTAGGGGTATGATTCCTGCTTTGGGTGCAGGAGGTCCCGGGTTCAAATCCCGGACGAGCCCTACCGTTTTGACCGTGCTGAAGAGTAGGTGGAGCTCACCCACGTTTGTAGCTCTGCAATGAAGAACAGATGCGTGCCGCAGCACGCTGTGTGTGGCCCTACGGTCATGAAGGGACCGTTTGATATGGCAAGAATCTGATACCAGTAAATTACATAGGTCGATTTCTGTAGAAGAGCCGACAGTAATCTTGCATGCAACGGAAAACAAAGGTTGTCTTTGCAGAACGTGTGCACCGTGAGTGGAGACGAAGCTCAATCGTGGAGCAGTCTACCTTCATCTGATTAGCGACAACGTCAACCAAAGAGTGGGATACAAGACTGAGCGTAGTTAAGAGTTTCTCACTATTAGTTACGTTCACACTTCAACAGAGTTGTGACAAGGCGAGTGCAAAGAGCTCAGGAAAGCCAGTATGAAGCGAACTTGAAGTAGTCTTGAAGAAATGGATACTAAATTTTGCAGGCCAGAATGGAGCTACGAGCGTTCTGAGTTACTGAATACCGGTGCACTATGGGAGCAAGAGCATTTGACAGAAAAATGAGGCGATATCGGTGTAGCACACGACATTTATTATCCCGCACACGCAGACGTGACGTTATCTCGGAAATGGAATCCGAAAACGGGTTTAAAAAAAGTCGTGCTTCCGCCCGGGATCGAACCGGGGACCTTCTGCGTGTAAAGCAGACGTGATAACCGCTACACCACGGAAACGACGGTTTTGCCGTTGTACTACCTGGAAAACCGTAGCTCCAACAGATTTTTCCTGCGTAAGCAAGGGCATCGGCTACGAGCTCCGTCCGATTCTAGAAGTTGCTATAGTAAAAGACAACGATAAAAACAATCAAACCGCAACAGCCAGGGAGAACGCTGGGTGAGCAGCAGCTCTGCACGGTGATACCAAGAACGGAGGCGATAGTCATGTGCATCGAGAAGGCTCGTTGGTCTAGTCGTATGATTCCTGCTTCGGGTGCAGGAGGTCCCGGGTTCAAATCCCGGACGAGCCCTTGCGTTTTGTGCAAACGTGTGGCGACTACCGGCATGCCGGCGGCTGTTCCGCGCATTTCCTGCCCTCCAGGTAAGCACAAAAACCAAGTAGCCGGTTCTGAAAGAGTTTCACGTATCATTTGAGCCATCTGCAGCCTGGTGGTTGGACGTTTGAAATTGATTTAAATGTTCACAGTAGAGATTGTAGCAAGTGTCTTGTTGAGTGCGACGAAAAAGTGATTACGCCCGGAATCGAAACGGAGACCTTCTGCCTGTTAGGCAGACGTGATAACCGCTACACCACGGAAACTGCTAAGCTCTGAGATCCACATGTGACACAACTTGCAGGACGATCACAACTTTGGCGTAAAAATCACTTTGCGGAAACGCACAATGCAGGTATTTTTTTTTTTATTTAAAAAATGATTGTTACAAGTATGCAGCTCTTAATTCTAACTTGTAAGTGAGCTACAGGTGTTTCACAATAATGGGCATTACTAATATTATTGTCTATACCTACAATTAAATACTACTTCTTATCACTAAGTTCTAACATCTGCAGCGTCACATATATGCCAGCAGAGAGTATAAACCTACTGATAATTGCCTTGCTCTTCGAACTAAACCCGAAGAGCATGCCTCTGGCACTAGGCAGGCCAAGATGTTATTACGCTGCAGTTTCCTAAACGTAAATATCCTAGTCTAATTCCTACAAACTAAGCTTATCCTAAGTCAAATCCGGTGCTTTCCCTTTTGGTAGAGTTGACCCCTACTCCCCCTATTCCTGCACGCGGCGGATCCAACTATGGTGGATAGTCGGCCAGTCCGCGCACAGGCGGTATGGGAACAGGGATCCAGACGAAATCGGTGTATATTTCTGAGTTTATGTTAATTCATGTCCCTCAGATATTCCATCAACACCTTACGTGATACCTCGTTTGCCAGAGTGTTAAGCAGTTGAAAGGTATCTTCGCGTCTCAGAAGTTGGTATGTGTCTTGGTTTGGTTGTCTATCTCGGAGTGTGGCTGCAACATCATTGAAGAGAGGACACTCGTAGATCACATGTTCAGGAGTACCTTCCGGGACGCCACAGTCACACGCTGGCGTTGCCTTCTTCCCAAACCGACATAGGTATGTCGGGTAGGGTTCATGTCCAGTGAGAAAGTGGAACAATCCCTTTGTTGGCTCAAAATACTTCATTTGCAAGCGTTCCCTCACGTCCGGAATGAACTGAAAAGTTCTACGTCCGGTTTCCTCCGTTTCCCAAGTCCCCTGCCATAATTCTTCTCCCCTTTTCATAATTTCCCTCTTATTTGCCACCCTCACCCCCATAATCTCTTCAATTTTACCTAGATTCCCCTTTTTTGCCCAATAGCAGGCTGCTTGCTCCCTTATCTTTATATCTAGTGGGCAGAGCCCCATTATGACTAACAGGGCCCCCCCTGGAGACGTTCTATAAGCCCCCACAGATCGTAATATCATACTTCTTTGCACCCTTCTCACTGCCATGGCAGGCACAACCCTCGTGAGTCTATGCGCCCAGACTCCCGAGCCGTAACCCACCACTGAGGTTAAGATACTATTATGATATAGTTTAATGAGGTGTGGAGGGAGGTGAAATCTTTTATGTCCTATGGAAATGAGGTTATTTAGAATTTGTAGGGCCTTTTGGGTTACGGTTTCAATGTGCCTCCCGAAGTTCCATTTCTCATCAATGATGACTCCTAAGTATCGTGTGTCACGTCTTCGTAATACTGGTGAACCGTCGATCCTGACTGTCGGGTTCCTGGTTAGTTGTCCTTTCAGCAGTAAGTAAGTTGACTTACTTGGTGAGACTGTCATTTTGGTGGTGTGGCACCACTGTTGAAGTTTGTCTATGGCCCTTTCTATCTTAGGTTCAATGTCTTCTCGGCTCCGGCCACCGACCAACAGGAGGAGGTCATCTGCGTAGGCTATCACCTCTAGCACATCCTCGCATTGTTGTAGATTGTCCAATAAAGGCTCCATATGGATGTCCCAAAAAAGCGGTCCAAGGACCGATCCCTGGGGACATCCTTTCGTGATCACTTTACTAACTCTCTCGCTAGAGGATGATAGCCAGACCTCTCGTTCCTCGCAATAGCTCCTCAGGCAACCATATAGCGGCCCTGGACACTCTTTCTCCCGCAAGCAGGAGAAGAGCGAAGGCCACCACAGGTTGTCAAAGGCGCCACTGATGTCCACCATGATGCCCACCACGTATTTATGCGGGGTTGAGCCGCAGACCTCGGCTGCTAGGGCGATTGCATCAGATGCCGATCGCCCCGGCCTGAAACCGAATTGCCTGCTGCTCATCCCGCACAAAACTCTGTGTGCCGCCAGTCTGTCAGCCAGCAACTTCTCAAATAATTTACCAAGCAAGTCCAACAGGCAGATTGGCCTGTATGACTACACTTCCGCTGGATCTTTATCTTGTCCTTTCTGTATAATGACAACATTTGCCTTTTTCCATCTCCTTGGGAACTGTTGTTGCCTTAGGCATTCATTGTATAAATGCGTTAATGGCGCAACCAGCTGGGGGGCCAGGAATTGCACCACCTCCGCCACAATGCCATCTGGCCCAGGAGCTTTCCCTCTTTTGAGAGATTTTATGTGGGCCGCCACCTCCTCTTCCGAGAAGGGGTAGACCGCTGCATCGTTGTTATATTGCACTTGATCCTCCTCTCGCAGTTGCCGCTGTGCTTCAGTTTCCCCGTCCGCATAGTCATCAGGCAACAGGGACTGGAGGAGGACCCCAGCAGTTTCCTGCCAGGACTCCGTCATCCCGCCCCCGTGCCTGACAGTTGATAGCTCCATAGGAGAGCGGATTCTTTCCCTCACTAACTTGTAGGGAAGTCCCCATGGATCCAGCACAAGTTGACTGAGCACATAGCGTTCCCAGCTCCGTGTCCTGACCTCGCGTAGTTCCTTTTGGAACTGTTGCTTGGCCTCCCTATACCGCAACTGCCATCTTTGTTTCTCTTGCCAGACGACACTGCGCTGGTAGTACCTCCTTAGCCTTCTGACAGACTGACGCAATTCCTCTAGTTCAGGCGTCCATGGTGACGGAGAGGCCGCCATGGCCCTCCTCCTGGTTGGTACAGCAGCCCTCACCGCTCTAGTTATGGCGGTCACTATGTCGTCAGTTCTGTCGTTTACGTCTATATCTTGTTGTGCGTCCCCTCCCGGTATTGGAGGAATGTCGCACTCCCTCGCTAGCCGCTCCCAATCTGCTCTATTAAAGTTATATTGCAATTCCCACCCCATGGCCCAGCGGCACTCTCTATCCCCTATGGTGAAAGTTATTAAATTATGGTCGCTTGTGGTGGCATTCCCTATTACCTTCCAATTTTGGAGTATGTTTGTAACATTCGGTGTTGTTAGAGTTATGTCAATATTTGTCCCTTGTCTTCCTCCCGCCGTGTAGGTAGGAGGATTGCCCGGCCTATTAGCCACCACAAGTTGGGTTGCCATAATAAATTCTTCTACCTTCTCCCCATTTGCATCTCGTGTGCCACTGTACCACAGGGGGGATTTGGCATTTATGTCAGCTGTAATTATCAACTTTCTCCCCCGCAACGCCGTGGTCACTCTCGTTAGGTGATCTAAGTGTGTTTCAATATTATCACTGTACTGAAAGTACATGTTTATTATAAAGACGATTCCGGTTGGGGATTGCAACTCCACGACGTTGCAGTGGGTAGTTGTGAATTGAGAGAGCGTGGTGACTCTCAGGAGCTTATTTGTTATTATTATCGCCGCTTTCGGGACTTCTCCTTTGCTAATTACCTGCCATGTTGCGGCAGCAAAAGCGACCTTTCCAGCTTGGGAGTACGGCTCCTGTAGACAGAGCACATCCAATCTCCTCTCCTCCACCTCCCTTCGGAGTTCCTGCATTACGAGTCGGCTGTTATGTGTATTTAGTTGTCCTATGTTAAGCTTTGTCGTCAAGGGAAGTATGTATGTATGCGGTCATTTGGCCAGGTTTTAGACCAGTCAAATGCAATTCTTCCATTGGCTAGAACTGCCTGCTCGTAAATGTCGTCTAAGTTGAATTTCTCCCCTCTCCTTTCGAAGACTTTTCGTAGCAGGTCCCGCAGGGCTCCGAAGTCGGTGGGGAGATTCACTGATTTTAGTTGGATTCTGTCAACAGCCTCCATCACCGAGAAGGTTACCCTTCTTCCTTCTTCATGTCCTACACGAACCACATGTCTCAGGGCTGTGGTCAGGGTAGCCGGCTGTTCAAGTCTTGCTAGCTGCATAGTATATTCTAAATTAGGGTAGACCCTCACAGGATCCACAGGTGGCAATCTGACCACTGGAGTACTCTGTTCAGTGGAATTTATGCTGGAGCTAGTTACTTCATTTTCTTGAATCGGTTTCTCATGCTTGTTCTGTTGCTTTTCAGAGACTGTTATGGCCGCAGGATGCCCTTGCCGTTTCTGATGTTTTATCGGCTCTGCTCCCCGGATTTCAGAGGAGGGAGCTGCTGCTATAGGGAGATCTGTTTGTATTGCTATGTTCACCCATTGGGGCTCAGTTTGAATGGCTATATCTGTTGTTTCAGGTTTTCCGGCGCCCGTAAGCGACCTCAGAAATAACTTGAATTTACTTGCCCTCATGGCGTCCCTCCTCCTCTTGCTCGGGGATTTGCGCTTCGGCATCCTGTTCGGTATGCCGAGTTCAGCCATAATCAGTTTTGGAGATTAATCTTTGTTCCAACATTCTGTATGTTGGGCAATTCCGACCTACAGCTCCGCAAGACTTCTTCCCTCTGCTTTTGCACGGTATGCAGATTTGTGTACCTTTACAGTCCTTACGATTATGGCCACTTTCTCCGCACTTGGTGCACGCCGGCTCCCTGGTGCACAGCCTGAGAATGTGGTCCAGGTCACCACAGTTGTGGCAACGAGGTACCACGACATAGTCTCTGGTGTTGATGGCATGGAAGCCAACATAGATCCTGCCCATTGTTGTGATGTTCTTCCACATCTGTGCTGTCACTTCAGCGACATGATGTACAACATCACGACCTCGTGGACCCGTTTTAAATCTAAGTTTAAAACAATTATTAAATTCTTCAGCGCTTAGATGCTCAAAATTTTGTGCCCTGATTGTCTCTGACAGCTCTTCATTCGTCATAATAGATGGCACGTCATAAAGTATGACGAGAGGATTTCTTTTTCTTGGTGGCTCACATTTCACCACTGAGTTCAGCTTTTGGTTCTTCAGCAGCTTTTCTTTATCCTCTTCCGAGGCAACTTCTACGATGACTGAGTTCCTACTCGGTTTGATTCTCTTTATCTTTATTTTTTCCTTCACAGGGTCCACGGTTTTCGTGAATAACTCCTGTATTTTCTTTATGCTTGTGTCTTCTCCAGGAAGTGTTCTCAAAAAGACTGCCGTATCTGGCCTCTTAGTTACCTTATTTATTGTCTCTCTGGTGGTGTTGGGCTTGGTGGGAGCTTGCGCTGCCACTGCCGCCCAAGTTTTCACTGGCTGCTTTCTTAGTCTATTGTTTTCTTTTACTAATTCTTCGAGCCTACCTTCTAGTTTTGCATGGACAATGGCCCAAGCTGCCAATTCATTTTTAATGGCTGACATTCCGGCTTGGCTGATCTTGCCATTTTTTACAGATTGCTCCATGAGCGTAGTTATTCTGGCAAGTCTTTGCATAACTGACTCATTCTCGACCTGTCCCAGCTCGTCCTGAGGAGAGGGATCAGGCGCAGTAGACGCACGTTGAGGCGCACTCGAATCACTCGTATCTGTCGTCGCCATGATTTACGAGTGATATAAAAAAGGTGGGAGCCCGTCTCTTACCCCGGACCGGCTCCTCTGGCATGGGGGGGGACTTCTTGCAGCTCGCCCACCGACCTCGCCCCAAGGTCAAGGGCCCTCTCGAACTGCCGGGTTCAGCGCGCCGTTGCCAGCGCACTGGTCCCCATCGATGGCTCCGTCATCGGCGATTTCACGCGACGCTCCTCGGCAACTACACCCCGCACTCCGGAGAGGCGGATGCACCTCTCGCCCTTCGCCGCCTACTAGCCCAAGTTTCCACCCTTCGGCCAAGGACCCACTCCTACTCAGGTGGCGGGCCGGTCCCCCAGACGTTCGGCGGTCTGGACCCAGTTAACCTGGCCCAGGCAGTGTCACCACCTCCTGGGTTTGGCAGAACACGCCCCGGTTACCCAGGGGCGCGGCGAAGCGCCCTTGCCGACTCGCGCCGCGATCCCACGCCGACGAACGAAGTCGCCGGCATGCAGGGATCCTGCTGGTCTGGGCCCTGCGAACAGAAAGGGACAGCTGTTCGTCCCTCGACACAGCTCCCCCTGTGCCACGCACCCTTCGCTTTCGCATCGGGTTGGGTCGCAGCTCTTCCTTTTGTCGCAAGGCACACCCGGGCAAGCCCGAGAAATGCCGAGCTTAACGTCCGGCACCACTTGAAGGCGGAAAGAGCCACTTGAGAAGGAGAGGCTATATATGACGCATCACTTCCCCTGTGGGCACGTCCGACTGGAAGCGATACGCCCCAGTGCGAACCCCTGTACCTTACGGTGCGCCGGCGCGGACTGGCCCACGCCAAAAGGCGCACCGCGAGACAACAGGTCCCACGCCAGACACAATGCAGGTATTTCGCATTCGTACGCAACAATCGACAGCACCCTTGCCTGTCTGAATGCCACCACGAATAAGAGCCCAAGAAGTCGTCGGACAAGCTCGCGGCCGAGTCCTCGGTAGCATCAGCTACTCTTGCTTTCCGTACGAGCTACCGTCAATTCGCGCAGTCGCTATTGCATATGATGTCACCAAAAGCAATCACTTCGTTAGCGGCAAGGAGCCCGGGCCCAGCGGTAGCTCTACATGGAGGCACCAGCAGCCCCGACAGGCCGCCGCTGGCGCGCCGGCGCCCGGACCCGCGACCCCTAATGACGTTGCAGTCGATGTATTTCTTAATATCGCTTTTGGAAGAAGCAAGCCAGGTGTAAATCACACAGTATTTTACTGATGATCTGGAAACGCAAATTTAGAACAAGTAGAACATTATATAAAATATGTTGTGTGGTCGAGCGGAACCCACCCTTCGCTCTTCCCAGATTATCGTTGCTGCACGGAATGATTGTTAAAGCACCGACGGCTTCAGAGTTCGTCTTCTCCAACGTTTGCTTTTGCAGTACATTCCGCAATCTTTTCGTTATGAGTCGTCTGTTTCGGTTTCCCGATGTAGTTTTGCTCACACCTCCCGACTTCTCTTAACCCCGAGCCACCACTAGCAGAAAATTCCGCACTGCAGTCCGGTCAATCTGCAGAGCTCGATAAGAGCATCGCGGTCGTTCCTGAGCTAATGAAACGGCCGTGTCTGTAGTTGTTCCCAGATGTCTCCCACAGAAACGGCCTCCCGGACGCCTGCATTACAGGAGTACGCCCCTACTCCCAGCCATACAATTGCATGTGAAAGCAGAATAACATGAGCTACAGAGCAACTCCGACTTTTGTGTCTGACCTACTTTTAATGATACTGTGGTCGGTTTAGTTACTACTATCGCTGCTGGACGAAGCAGACCAGTTGAAAGCCACACGGTATTCTTGTAACGAACAGGTAATGGAAATTTAGGTAAAACGATATCAAAAAAAGTTGCGTGGTGGAGCGACACATACAGTTGGCTCTTCGTAGATGATCATTGCTGCACGGAATAATTCTTAAGGCACCGACGCCTTCAGGAGTCGTGTTTGGAAGTTTTGCTTGCAGTATATTCCGCTATCTTTTCGTTATGAGTTGGTGTTTCGGATTCCCGGTGTTCTTTTGTTTAGTGCATTTGCCTTCCCTTGATGCTAAGAAAGCACATGACGAAAGTGAAACACCACCGTCTGTTCATCTGCAGAGCGCGATGAAATTATTCACTCTACATTCATTGCCTTTAATATTCTTTCCATCAGTGGTGGGCGCTGCCTTCAGAAAGCGCTTTTCTTTCTGATTTACATGAAAGTTTGTGTTCCTCGGAGCTGGACTGCTTGGGATTACCTTCACTGCCACCGGCAAGTGGCTCGTTGGTCTAGGGGTATGATTCCTGCTTTGGGTGCAGGAGGTCCCGGGTTCAAATCCCGGACGAGCCCTACCGTTTTGACCGTGCTGAAGAGTAGGTGGAGCTCACCCACGTTTTTAGCTCTGCAATGAAGAACAGATGCGTGCCGCAGCACGCTGTGTGTGGCCCTACGGTCATGAAGGGACCGTTTGATATGGCAAGAATCTGATACCAGTAAATTACATAGGTCGATTTCTGTAGAAGAGCCGACAGTAATCTTGCATGCAACGGAAAACAAAGGTTGTCTTTGCAGAACGTGTGCACCGTGAGTGGAGACGAAGCTCAATCGTGGAGCAGTCTACCTTCATCTGATTAGCGACAACGTCAACCAAAGAGTGGGATACAAGACTGAGCGTAGTTAAGAGTTTCTCACTATTAGTTACGTTCACACTTCAACAGAGTTGTGACAAGGCGAGTGCAAAGAGATCAGGAAAGCCAGTATGAAGCGAACTTGAAGTAGTCTTGAAGAAATGGATACTAAATTTTGCAGGCCAGAATGGAGCTACGAGCGTTCTGAGTTACTGAATACCGGTGCACTATGGGAGCAAGAGCATTTGACAGAAAAATGAGGCGATATCGGTGTAGCACACGACATTTATTATCCCGCACACGCAGACGTGACGTTATCTCGGAAATGGAATCCGAAAACGGGTTTAAAAAAAGTCGTGCTTCCGCCCGGGATCGAACCGGGGACCTTCTGCGTGTAAAGCAGACGTGATAACCGCTACACCACGGAAACGACGGTTTTGCCGTTGTACTACCTGGAAAACCGTAGCTCCAACAGATTTTTCCTGCGTAAGCAAGGGCATCGGCTACGAGCTCCGTCCGATTCTAGAAGTTGCTATAGTAAAAGACAACGATAAAAACAATCAAACCGCAACAGCCAGGGAGAACGCTGGGTGAGCAGCAGCTCTGCACGGTGATACCAAGAACGGAGGCGATAGTCACGTGCATCGAGAAGGCTCGTTGGTCTAGGGGTATGATTCCTGCTTCGGGTGCAGGAGGTCCCGGGTTCAAATCCCGGACTAGCCCTTGCGTTTTGTGCAAACGTGTGGCGACTACCGGCATGCCGGCGGCTGTTCCGCGCATTTCCTGCCCTCCAGGTAAGCACAAAAACCAAGTAGCCGGTTCTGAAAGAGTTTCACGTATCATTTGAGCCATCTGCAGCCTGGTGGTTGGACGTTTGAAATTGATTTAAATGTTCACAGTAGAGATTGTAGCAAGTGTCTTGTTGAGTGCGACGAAAAAGTGATTACGCCCGGAATCGAAACGGAGACCTTCTGCCTGTTAGGCAGACGTGATAACCGCTACACCACGGAAACTGCTAAGCTCTGAGATCCACATGTGACACAACTTGCAGGACGATCACAACTTTGGCGTAAAAATCACTTTGCGGAAACGCACAATGCAGGTATTTCGCATTCGTACGCAACAATCGACAGCACCCTTGCCTGTCTGAATGCCACCACGAATAAGAGCCCAAGAAGTCGTCGGACAAGCTCGCGGCCGAGTCCTCGGTAGCATCAGCTACTCTTGCTTTCCGTACGAGCTACCGTCAATTCGCGCAGTCGCTATTGCATATGATGTCACCAAAAGCAATCACTTCGTTAGCGGCAAGGAGCCCGGGCCCAGCGGTAGCTCTACATGGAGGCACCAGCAGCCCCGACAGGCCGCCGCTGGCGCGCCGGCGCCCGGACCCGCGACCCCTAATGACGTTGCAGTCGATGTATTTCTTAATATCGCTTTTGGAAGAAGCAAGCCAGGTGTAAATCACACAGTATTTTACTGATGATCTGGAAACGCAAATTTAGAACAAGTAGAACATTATATAAAATATGTTGTGTGGTCGAGCGGAACCCACCCTTCGCTCTTCCCAGATTATCGTTGCTGCACGGAATGATTGTTAAAGCACCGACGGCTTCAGAGTTCGTCTTCTCCAACGTTTGCTTTTGCAGTACATTCCGCAATCTTTTCGTTATGAGTCGTCTGTTTCGGTTTCCCGATGTAGTTTTGCTCACACCTCCCGACTTCTCTTAACCCCGAGCCACCACTAGCAGAAAATTCCGCACTGCAGTCCGGTCAATCTGCAGAGCTCGATAAGAGCATCGCGGTCGTTCCTGAGCTAATGAAACGGCCGTGTCTGTAGTTGTTCCCAGATGTCTCCCACAGAAACGGCCTCCCGGACGCCTGCATTACAGGAGTACGCCCCTACTCCCAGCCATACAATTGCATGTGAAAGCAGAATAACATGAGCTACAGAGCAACTCCGACTTTTGTGTCTGACCTACTTTTAATGATACTGTGGTCGGTTTAGTTACTACTATCGCTGCTGGACGAAGCAGACCAGTTGAAAGCCACACGGTATTCTTGTAACGAACAGGTAATGGAAATTTAGGTAAAACGATATCAAAAAAAGTTGCGTGGTGGAGCGACACATACAGTTGGCTCTTCGTAGATGATCATTGCTGCACGGAATAATTCTTAAGGCACCGACGCCTTCAGGAGTCGTGTTTGGAAGTTTTGCTTGCAGTATATTCCGCTATCTTTTCGTTATGAGTTGGTGTTTCGGATTCCCGGTGTTCTTTTGTTTAGTGCATTTGCCTTCCCTTGATGCTAAGAAAGCACATGACGAAAGTGAAACACCACCGTCTGTTCATCTGCAGAGCGCGATGAAATTATTCACTCTACATTCATTGCCTTTAATATTCTTTCCATCAGTGGTGGGCGCTGCCTTCAGAAAGCGCTTTTCTTTCTGATTTACATGAAAGTTTGTGTTCCTCGGAGCTGGACTGCTTGGGATTACCTTCACTGCCACCGGCAAGTGGCTCGTTGGTCTAGGGGTACAGTCGGCTTTCGGCCGTGGTCGCGTGCGGACCGGCTCCGCGCGCCGGACAGCGCACCGTAGTTTGTTTACTTCCGCGTCGCGGTATTTCGTGTTGTGTAGCGTCCATTTCTATTGCACCTCATGGCGCACTGTTACCGCCGAGCGACAGTTAAAGTAACATTCCAAGCCGAACATGCTAGACCACGCGCTTTTGAAATTGAGCAATTCATTCGCGAAGAGCTACGTCTGGACCCTCAGGAAGTGATAGGTATTCATTTCTCTATCACTAGCAGCATCGTCTATATTAAGATGACGACGGAGGAAGCGTGTGCTAACGTAGTTCGACAACACGCACGCGGACTCAAGTTCAAACATTCTGACGGACATATTGGAGAGGTGACGGTCGATCACGCTGGTTTCGGACTTCGAACAATCCGGGTTTTTGAGCTCCCTTTCGAAGTGCCGCAAGATGTGGTCGTCGAAGCTTTCCGACCCTATGGCAATGTTGTGGGGCACATCGCGGAGAAATGGCAGACATTCACGACATACAACGTTTTGAATGGTGTCCGCCAAATCAAAATCGAACTCTCCAAACATGTACCATCCTATCTGCTGATAGGTGGCGTGCGAGCCATCGTTATGTATGATGGCCAGCCGCGGACGTGTGCCGGTTGCGGACAGGAGGGCCATGTTCGGTCAGAATGTCTCCGCCGACGTTTGCTCCAGGTCCCGACCAGTGACTCAGCTCCCAAAGTGACGGCCGCTTCTTTACCAGATAGCTACGCCACAGCCGTACGCAGCCCCGATGCGTCACTTCAGGAAGCACCTCTTCTCCACCCGGCACTCCCCACTGGAAATGACGGTGCTGCCATGGCCTCACCGGCACCATCTCCTCTGACGGCTACGACACCACCAACTCTCCAGAGCTCGATGGACATCGACGCGAATGCGGTGCCTACCTCTGCCTTTCTTCAGACTGGCGCGACCTCGGACATCGAACATCCACATTCTGATTCAGAACAGCACCTCCGAAAGCAACGGTCGCCCAGAAAACGGAAGAAGAGGAGTCAAACGCCATCTGACGACACACTTCTTCATGTGGCATCACAGGCAGTGGAGCTGATACACGACAGTGATCTCCCTTCGAGCGTTCTGACGACAGGAGAGGCTGCTCCTGATGTCCCATCTGAAGAACGATCTCACACGAATATGACGGATTCCAAGGAGGGTGCCTCCCTGGACCCCACTACAGCAGCGTCGCTACAACTCGCCCCCGAGGAGTGTGACAGTCGCTCACCGTCTGTTCCAGTCTCCTGGGCTGATGATATCGACGAAGGAGCAGTTCGAGATGGTGGTCCTCCCATCAGGCAGTGCCCCATGGAGGTGCCTGACCCACCTTCCAGCCAGTGATTACGACAACGGTGACTACGTCAGATGTTACACGCCAGCCAGACATCTCTGCCGGAACATCTGTGCCAATGGTGGGAACACGCCCCCAACATTACCGCATAGCGACGATGAATCTGGCCACCATTCGGGCCCCCCATAAACTGGCAATGTTCCGTGAGACCATTTATGCTGCTGATGTCGACATTGCCCTCCTCCAAGAAGTGTTTGTCGCCGATTTCCATGCCCCCACTGGCTACGTGGCACACATCTCCCATGCTTCTGACAACGGTAGTGGAGTTGCCATCCTCCTCCGTTCTGGACTCCCTGCTGAAGATGTAGTGTACCTTGCTAATGCTAGGGGTATGGCTCTCACGCTGTTCGGCGTCCGTATCCTCAATGTATATGCGCCGTCCGGCTCCAGTCGACGTCGTGATCGACACACTTTCTTTGCTGACGAGGTAACGCCGCTGTTTGAGGGTCCCCTAGATGATATGGTCCGACTCCAGCTTGTTGACACATGGACAAAGGTGCATGGCACCCGTGCAGGTTTCACATATTATACGGCGCATTCATCTAGTCGTCTCGATCGTATATACCTCACACGTTCCCTTGCTGCCGACACTCGACATGCCGAAGTATGGCCTCTGGCTTTCTCTGACCATGACGTCTACATCTGCGATGTCGTCCTCGCCCGCCAACAAGTGTGGCACAGCCGCGGCTTGTGGAAATTCAACGTTTCCCACCTGACTGTCCCTGACTGCCGACGAATCGTTGAGGATGCGTGGGCCCTCTGTCATCGTCGTCGCCCCGCCTACGCATCCACCTTATCGTGGTGGGTATCATGCGCGAAACCAGCTCTGCGCAGGGCGCTGATAGGATATGGCAAAGACTTCAAAGCCTGGCAAGCGAGCACCATGGACTTTTATTATGCAGTCCTTCGTGACTGCACTTCGATGGCCTTCTCGCCTGATCGTCAGATGATGGTGCATCGTGCTAAAGCGCAGATCACTTCCCTCACGCGACGGCGCTTAGAAGGGACTCTTGTCAGATCCTGCACCCGTGACCATATGCCTCATGAAACGCCATCGATGTACCACCTTCTCAGGGAACGCCGACGTCGTCGTCGAACCCTCATCCACGATCTCACAGATGTGGAAGGACGACGACACACTACGCAATGCGACATTGGTCACGCTTTCTATTCTCATTTCCGTCAACTGTTCGCTGCCGTCCCTCATCCCCCGACCTTAATTGAGGAGGTGGCAGCAATGACTGTCAACACCATGCCAGAGGATGTGGCTCAAGAACTTCAGCAACAAGTGACCTCTGATGAAGTCCTAGATGCAATCAAGGTGGGGGCTGCCAACAAGTCCCCTGGACCTGACGGCCTCCCCCTCGACTTTTATAAGTATTTTAGCTACCTTTTGTTACCTGCTTGGACGTCCATCTGTCGTGAATTGATGTCACCCACAACGATGATCCCAGCCACCTTCCTTGATGGGGTCATCACCCTGGTCCCTAAGCCACATGGGCGATCACGGATCTGTGATTACCGGCCCATCACTCTACTCAACAGTGACATGAAAATTTTCACCCGTTTGTTGGCCTCACGCCTCAAGAAGGCAGCAAGATCCGTCACCTCCCTTGATCAGACTTCGTTGGGCGGTGACAACAACATCCATACGGCCCTTTGCCGTTATAGGGACATGATTGCGCTCGCGCGCTCGCGACATTTACCTGGCGCATTGGCATCGCTTGACTTCCGTCAAGCTTTCGACCGTGTCGACCATACTTTTCTGAAATCGGTCCTCCAACACATGGGTTTTCCGGTTCGTACAATCACCGTGGTAATGCGGCTCTTGAGCGGCGCAACTTCAAGAATACTCTGTAATGGTCGCCTCACCGCGCCTCTAGCGATCGAGCGCTCTGTCCGACAGGGATGCCCACTTTCCACGATACTGTATGCTTTGGCATTAGAGCCCCTCCTACAGGGGCTTCGCCAACGCCTGGTGGGCCTGACATTGCATGGGCACCGCTTCTGTTGTACAGCCTATGCTGACGATCTAGTCCTCTACCTCCGCAATGAAGACGATGTTCGCGCTGCTCTGACTTGGGTGACGACTTATGGGGAGGCATCGGGCAGTTCTCTTAACATTTCCAAATCGAAGGTTCTGCTCATTGGTGAGGGTCTACCAGAAAGATCTGTCGCTCCTCTTAGTGTGGCCACCAGTGTCCGCTGTTTGGGCATTGATTTTATGAATGACCTCCGTCGCTCAGCGGCAACCAACGGTCGACGTCTCCTACAAACGATCAGGGCTGGCCTTGTGGACCACCGGCTTCGATCCCTCGACATTATACAGCGCGCGCAATACGTGAATGTTTATCACGCCTCACGCATCCCCCATGTGGCACAAGTGTTCCCGGTTCCGATTACCCTCGCACGTCGTATGTTGATGGCGATGGGATCCTTTGTCTGTGCCGGGATGTTATTTAAAGTTCAATATTCCTCCCTTGCCCTCCCGCGGGAGCGTGGTGGAGTGGGCTTATTCCATGTGCCAGACAGAGTTACCGCACTTTTTGCTAGCTCCCAACTGAAAGTCTGGCGTCGCTGCCCGACGAGCCTGACCGGACTGCTTTTGCGTGAATACGCACCAGTCTCCATGTCAGCCCCGGTCATGTTATCCGACATTCCACCCCCCTTTTATCACTTTCGGTACTTCTTCTTTGAAATCAGTTACATTCTGCACTCCTTACCCCTTCTCCGTATACTCCAGACAAAGACTGTATACGACACCTTACAAATGTGTCAAACCCCCAACCCCATTGAACACAAGTTTCCCCAGATCATATGGCGCCGTGTGTGGAAAGCAGTGCATGCTGGTTACCTCGACACCAGCGTTCAGTCCACCTGGTATATCACCGTCAATGGCAAACAGGTCAACCAGTCTCGTTTGCACCGCATCCGCCTTGCTGACACACCACTCTGTGTTCACTGTGGTGTACAGGACACGGACGCTCATCGGTTCTCATGTGGTCCGTCTGCTGACGTCTGGAGGCTCGCGCAGCGTATCCTGGCTTTCCTCACCCGACAGCCGCCTGCTCAGATTATTTACCTGACGCTTCTATTCCCGGATGTGATTCATTACCCCACAACAAAAACTAATGCCGTGAATTGGATACGCGGTCATACAGTCCGCTACCTTTTTGGGCCCGATGAGAAATCAGAACTAGGTTATTGGACGTACCTTAATGATCGACATTGTGCACTTGTTCGCAACCCCAGATACAAGCAGTTCTTTTCCAATTTTCTACGGAGCGCCATTCATGACCCGCCTTCCAGCTGGAACGTCCAAGCCATGAGATGCTGATGCTTTTTTGCCGATATGATGTTCTGAACGTACTACACACGGAATCCCCACTAAAATTTCGAGAAGACACGTTTGGATGTTCCGCCAATCAGACGGCGCAAGCGACTCCTAGAATTCTGGTGCAACGGCTGCCATAATACAAAAAAATGAATAAATAAAAACATACATACAAAAAAACAAAGAAAAATAAAGAAAACAAAAATGCAATACAATAAACTAAAAAAAAAAACAAAAAAGTTCCTGTTCACAACAAATTTCATTTTTTTATCGCTACTCTCTATGTTTCTTCCCCCCTACTTTCTTCCTTTCCTACACCTTTGCAGTAATAGGTTTGTTGTTTTGGAATAGGTGTAGATAGGTGCCAACGCCTGAAGAGGTGCTTTTAATTTTATTTTTTTGTTAGAATACAAGTGGCGGTGGCAAATAGACATTTTTTTTGTAGTTTTTCCTTTCCTGTCCAGATAAAAAAAAAAGGGGGTAGCGTCTTATTAGAAATTTAAAAAAAAAAAAAAGTGGTCGTGCGGGAAAAAAAAAAAAAAAAGGGGGTATGATTCCTGCTTTGGGTGCAGGAGGTCCCGGGTTCAAATCCCGGACGAGCCCTACCGTTTTGACCGTGCTGAAGAGTAGGTGGAGCTCACCCACGTTTGTAGCTCTGCAATGAAGAACAGATGCGTGCCGCAGCACGCTGTGTGTGGCCCTACGGTCATGAAGGGACCGTTTGATATGGCAAGAATCTGATACCAGTAAATTACATAGGTCGATTTCTGTAGAAGAGCCGACAGTAATCTTGCATGCAACGGAAAACAAAGGTTGTCTTTGCAGAACGTGTGCACCGTGAGTGGAGACGAAGCTCAATCGTGGAGCAGTCTACCTTCATCTGATTAGCGACAACGTCAACCAAAGAGTGGGATACAAGACTGAGCGTAGTTAAGAGTTTCTCACTATTAGTTACGTTCACACTTCAACAGAGTTGTGACAAGGCGAGTGCAAAGAGATCAGGAAAGCCAGTATGAAGCGAACTTGAAGTAGTCTTGAAGAAATGGATACTAAATTTTGCAGGCCAGAATGGAGCTACGAGCGTTCTGAGTTACTGAATACCGGTGCACTATGGGAGCAAGAGCATTTGACAGAAAAATGAGGCGATATCGGTGTAGCACACGACATTTATTATCCCGCACACGCAGACGTGACGTTATCTCGGAAATGGAATCCGAAAACGGGTTTAAAAAAAGTCGTGCTTCCGCCCGGGATCGAACCGGGGACCTTCTGCGTGTAAAGCAGACGTGATAACCGCTACACCACGGAAACGACGGTTTTGCCGTTGTACTACCTGGAAAACCGTAGCTCCAACAGATTTTTCCTGCGTAAGCAAGGGCATCGGCTACGAGCTCCGTCCGATTCTAGAAGTTGCTATAGTAAAAGACAACGATAAAAACAATCAAACCGCAACAGCCAGGGAGAACGCTGACTCATTACCGCTTGCGACGCGGCAGCGTGCGGACGTTCGGAGCGCTCAGTGTCACTTGCTTGTTTACGTTGTATTTGTGCTTTCTGTTTCACGTGATTGTGCGTGGTTGTGTGTTCGTGTCGTTGTTTGAAGTATTTGCTGTATGCAGTTAGCCCATTTGGGTTAATTTGCAAAATGGTTCCCACGATTCCAAGGAAAAATACCCTGCAGTTCGAGTTTGACAAGGCTACACGATCAGTTCAGCCAAGTTCACTGGAAGTTCATGAATGGATCGTCGATACAATAGGCATAACCACTGATCAAGTTCACACTGCCTACTACGACCTGGATTTATACTGCTTCTTCGTGAAGCTTCTGAATCCCCTCTTACTGGAACGTCTTTTGCAGAAACATGGCGGCGGCGTCGATTTCCGGCATCGCGACGGCACTGTGAGTACTGTCAAAATTACTAACGCTGATGTCGAGATCTCCAACGTTCGTATTTACAACCTGCCCCCTGAAGTAGACAACTGTTTCTTAAAAGATGTGCTCACTAAATATGGCGAGGTGCGTAACATTCGACTTGAAAAGTGGTCCAGGCAACATAAGTTGCAATGTTTTTCTGGTATCAGATCGATTGAGATGCAAGTCAAAGTCAACATCCCATCGCATGTATTTGTTTGTGGTTATAAGGTGCAGGTTACCTATTCCGGACAAGCTTCTACGTGTTTTATCTGCAATGAAAGTGGTCATTTACGGCAAAATTGCCCTAAAAGGGTGACCGTCTTAAAGCCTACTTTCCAGCAACGTAAGAGACTCACTTTAGCTGATTTAGTGACAGGTACTCAATTAACAAGTACTGGGCCGTCCCCCTCCAGTGATACTGTGACTGTACATGAAAAACCTTTTGAAGAAGAGTTCCCTGCTATTCCTCTTGCGACGGGCGGGGATCAGAACCCTCTCACCCGTCCCGTCACTGCGGTAGCGTCCAAGAGACGTCGAACGTGCGACAGTAGTAGTTCCGATGAAGGCGTCTCCGTACCGGTAACACCTGCCACACTTGATATCAAACAACCGGCAGGAGACACTGAGCTTTCGCATGACGCTCTACCAGAATAAAGCGTTGAAGTTGATACTTCTTCGCCCGCTGACGGTAGTGCTACGCCCCAGGTTGGTTGTTGCTTACCATCCGCGTCTATCGCGTCGGCTCTCCAACCGACCGATATTGAACCTCAGCACGTTGCCCACAGTTACGTCGGCGGGGTGTGCCCAAGTTCACAACTCGTATCACAGCAATGCGACACTGACAACAAACACGCTTACGAGTGTGTCAACACAGAGCGAGATCTCAGCCTTGCTTGTCAACAACCTGACCGAGAGAGTGTTTCCACACAATCCCAACGTGTGGCCAAACAAGAACTTAGCGTGTCTCTGGAAGGGTTAACCGGCGAGACGCAACTGCACGTTGCTGTCGCAGGGCAACCTGCACAGGAGACCTGTGTAGATTCTCCGATGCCACTTTCTGCGGAAAAAGTCGCCAGTGGCGGGAGGAACAAAAAGAAATTCCAACCGAACTTGAATGTACCACGCAGCAAACACAAACAGCAAGCCCTCTCGGATGCAAACGATGGTGATGGCCACTCTCCACCAGCTGTTTCACGAATGGACTGGTTTGCCGGAGACGATGATCACGTTAATTTAAAGTAGCTCCGTAAACTACATGGCACAAGCGTACAAGTTCCTGAGTGTTAATGTAAACAGGATCACGTCTGATTTGAAACTTGCAGTCTTTAGGCAGTTCGTATATGAGTCTGCCGCTGATGTACTTCTATTGCAGGAATTCCTTCTTTCAGATCTGGTCATTCCCGGTTTCCACTGTATTACCAATGTTGCTTTCGAGCTTAGCACTGGTACAGCCATTCTCGTGCGTGAGGGCATCCCCGTCTCGGACGTTGAAACACTGGAGTCAGGGCGTGGCATATGCTGCAAAATATTCGGCGTCACGCTCGTGAACCTATACGCGCCCTCCGGGAGTGACCACAGGTTCGCAAGGACCGAGTTCTTTAAAGACGAACTAATTTACTTGCTTCGTAAAAATCCGACTGCCCTTGTATTAGGCGGAGATTTTAACTGTGTTGTGCATCAAAAAGATCAGAGGCCAAATTTTAACTATTGTAAGGAGCTTCATGATCTGGTTTTACGAATGAATCTCCAGGATACGTGGGAAGTCCTTCACCCTACCCTTGTGAAATTTACATACTTCACTTCCACCTCGAGTAGCCGCCTCGACAGAATATATGTGTCTTCTCAGCTCGGAGAACATGTTGTTGATTCAGAGGTCATTCCCGTCCCATGTAGCGATCACTGCGCTTACGCAACCGTCATACAACTGGACAGACAACCCACCAAACGATTCAGAGGTCACTGGATGTTGAACTTTTCCCACCTTCAGGACGCCGATCTCGAGGAACTTGTCACACGAACTTGGACTTTTTGTCTTCGCTCTGTCAATAGGTACCGTACGAAAGTAGAGTGGTGGACGTCCTTTGCTAAACCAAAGTTGCGACGGTATTTAATTTCGTACTGTAATACGCAATCGAGGGATGCAAAGAAGACCACGGAATTTTATTATTCAATTTTAAGGGAGCTCTACGACAAATCTGGCGTCAATAATATTTACACTGCTCAAATAAAGCAAATCAAGGCTAAGATGCTCAGTATCAAACGTAAACAACTAGAAGGGTTAAAAATCAAGTCCAAAGTCAACTCTTTGGTTCAATCTGAGACAACTTCCATGTACCATCTTATTAAGCATCAGACCAACCGTAGACGCTTATTTATAGACGAACTGGCAACTAATAACGGGGAAATTCTCACTCGGCAACCTGACATAGTCACGGCAATTCAGAGATATTATCACGGCCTGTATTCGGACTACCCAACCAATGATGACTTGACTGCTACTGTACTCCAATTCATGGACACGTCCGTTACTGCGGATGATAATCGTGACTTTCTGGCTCCGTTTAGTGTCGAGGAGACTTTAGAACTTATTGTTAAGTCGCCCGCTAACAAAGCCCCAGGACTGGACGGCCTACCCAAGGAGTTTTACCTTCGGTATTGGGATGTAATTGGTGTTACATTTACAGAAATTTTAAATGAAATCATTGCCGGGGCGCCTGTTCCTAATGCGATGAAGGAGGGTAAAATTGTCCTTGTTCCCAAACGCAAAGGGTGTAAGCGATTTGATAATCTGCGCCCGCTCACCCTGCTTAATTTTGACTACAAAACTATAGCCAGAGCTGTTAACGCCCGAATGTCGCCGCTCCTTCACAAAGTTGTCTGGCGGCACCAGGCCTGCGTGCCAGGACGGAATGCCATGTCTGCGATGTCTGAAATTAGGGACCTAATCTCCATTGCCTCAGTCACCAACCTGAATTGTGCCCTGCTATTTCTAGACTTTCATAAAGCCTTTGATCATGTGAACCACCGCTATCTTTTTCACATACTGGACAAAATAGGACTCGAGGAAGGGGCATTAAAAGTCCTTCGCAATTTGACATCTGGCATATCGGCGAGGATACAAGTCAATGGACAGCTGACGCAACCAATATCCATTCAGCGGGGTGTCCCCCAGGGCAGTCCACTCTCTATGTCACTTTTTGTGCTGTCACTGGAACCGTTCCTTCGGTCTCTTTATCACCATTTGTCAGGTGTGTCAATGTCAGGTCACACATTCATCGTCCGTGCATACGCTGACGATGTTGCCGTTCTGTTACGCAGTGACGACGAGGTGGTCCGTATTAAACGGGCGATCGACCAGTATAGTGCAGTGTCTGGAGCACAACTAAGTGACCAGAAATGTAAAGTGCTCGATCTCAAGGGTTTTGAGAGCTTAACTATACCGTGGGCGCATCTTGTGGAATCTCACAAACTACTAGGAATCACCTTGAATAGATGCCCTCTGAAAATGGCGGCCTCCAATTGGAAGTCAGTGACGCATCTGATACAGGGTACCATTATCGAATGTCGCTGGCGTGCTGTGAACATTATAGAAAAAATTAGGATTCTCAATACCTACGTCTTCTCCAAGGCGTATTATGTTGCACAGTTTTTTCCCATTCCCAAGCTTTAGGCCAGAAAGATCATGCAGGTTGCCAATCAATACATCTGGAAGGGAACCATATTTAAATTGTCCTCCGATACACTAGCCAAGTCGAGAACTACTGGTGGGCTTGAGTTGGTTAACATCGCCGGGAAGGCAATGGCCTTGTACGTCAAGCGGACCACGACTTTACTGCATGACAGCCACTGCACTGTTACTCAAAAGTTGTACCTCACAGTGCGTCCAGCGAGTGTGCGACCTCCTATTGACGTTGGAAGAATCCACTACAAATTGAAACACATCAGGGAATTTTTCCTTCATGTTAGTTATACAGATGTTGGTGTTCTACGGCGCCGACCACTGTCAACTCGCGACTTGCAACGTGAGTGGGAAAAGTCGGCGACCCCAAATACAATAGAACGGAAGTATCCGACTACTGACTGGAAAACGGTGTGGGCCAACATCAGCTTGAAAGTACACTCTTCGGATGTTGCTTCAACTTGGTACAGGGTGGTAAATAACACAATTGCCACTAATGAAAAACTACATGCAATTGGGTTAAGTGACACAAATCTCTGCCTCTGTTGTGGACTCGTCGATTCTCTGATCCATCGGTTTACCTGCGGCGGCCATGCACTGAATTGGCGATGGGTCAAGAAAAGGATTGCGGTACTGTCAAGGAGCGCGGAAGACAATCTGCAACTGGATATCCTACTGCGTCCCGACAAAAAGTTTTATCCAGCCACGAAAAACAATACAGTAATGTGGATCCTAGGGCACTACGTCAACTACATCGTTAATGTTCGTGGAAAAGACGATTATATTAGTTTTCTGACCTACATGGAGCTGGCATACTGGAAGATTCAATGTGTCACTAACAGTAAAAAATTATTCGGAAACATGATGGACATCACCTTTGAAAAACATGGCATAGGATGACCACATTGGATGATCGAAGCCAATCAAGAGGAAATCTATTCAGTTTTATTCTATTTTTCTTAAGTTACACTTTCTGTTATACCTGGTCAGTTTACTTCTTTTCATTAGTCTCCTTATACTTGTTTGCTTATTCGTGTCAATTTCACACCTCTAACGGAAGAGCAAAGTATTTCGATATGGATCAAAACACACAACTGACACACGAAAAAGAAGAAATGTTCCTTTCCAAATGTGTCAGCACTATATACCTCGGAGCAGAGGAGAAACAACTATAAAAATATTAATACTATAACAAAAAAAATATATGTATAAAAACTGTCTGCTTGGAGAAGTGACTCAGGGATGGGCAGGGGGAGCCATCGTGGACAGGCCTCGGGATTCGACCCCTGCCCGCTTTGTCTCCACCTGCACGGAACTGACCACTCATCAATTCTTTTACACAAGAGTCAGGAAAAAAAGGAAAAAAAATGGCTTAAAAAAAAGAAAAAAAAAGTGGTAGAGAAAAAATAAAAAAAAAACTCGGTAGAGCGTCAGACTCTTAATCCCAGGGTCGTGGGTTCGAGCCAGACGCTGGTAATTTAAAAAAAAAAAGTATGATTCCTGCTTCGGGTGCAGGAGGTCCCGGGTTCAAATCCCGGACGAGCCCTTGCGTTTTGTGCAAACGTGTGGCGACTACCGGCATGCCGGCGGCTGTTCCGCGCATTTCCTGCCCTCCAGGTAAGCACAAAAACCAAGTAGCCGGTTCTGAAAGAGTTTCACGTATCATTTGAGCCATCTGCAGCCTGGTGGTTGGACGTTTGAAATTGATTTAAATGTTCACAGTAGAGATTGTAGCAAGTGTCTTGTTGAGTGCGACGAAAAAGTGATTACGCCCGGAATCGAAACGGAGACCTTCTGCCTGTTAGGCAGACGTGATAACCGCTACACCACGGAAACTGCTAAGCTCTGAGATCCACATGTGACACAACTTGCAGGACGATCACAACTTTGGCGTAAAAATCACTTTGCGGAAACGCACAATGCAGGTATTTCGCATTCGTACGCAACAATCGACAGCACCCTTGCCTGTCTGAATGCCACCACGAATAAGAGCCCAAGAAGTCGTCGGACAAGCTCGCGGCCGAGTCCTCGGTAGCATCAGCTACTCTTGCTTTCCGTACGAGCTACCGTCAATTCGCGCAGTCGCTATTGCATATGATGTCACCAAAAGCAATCACTTCGTTAGCGGCAAGGAGCCCGGGCCCAGCGGTAGCAGTAGCTCTACATGGAGGCACCAGCAGCCCCGATTGGCCGCCGCTGGCGCGCCGGCGCCCGGACCCGCGACCCCTAATGACGTTGCAGTCGATGTATTTCTTAATATCGCTTTTGGAAGAAGCAAGCCAGGTGTAAATCACACAGTATTTTACTGATGATCTGGAAACGCAAATTTAGAACAAGTAGAACATTATATAAAATTTGTTGTGTGGTCGAGCGGAACCCACCCTTCGCTCTTCCCAGATTATCGTTGCTGCACGGAATGATTGTTAAAGCACCGACGGCTTCAGAGTTCGTCTTCTCCAACGTTTGCTTTTGCAGTACATTCCGCAATCTTTTCGTTATGAGTCGTCTGTTTCGGTTTCCCGATGTAGTTTTGCTCACACCTCCCGACTTCTCTTAACCCCGAGCCACCACTAGCAGAAAATTCCGCACTGCAGTCCGGTCAATCTGCAGAGCTCGATAAGAGCATCGCGGTCGTTCCTGAGCTAATGAAACGGCCGTGTCTGTAGTTATTCCCAGATGTCTCCCACAGAAACGGCCTCCCGGACGCCTGCATTACAGGAGTACGCCCCTACTCCCAGCCGTACAATTGCATTTGAAAGCAGAATAACATGAGCTACAGAGCAACTCCGACTTTTGTGTCTGACCTACTTTTAATGATACTGTGGTCGGTTTAGTTACTATTATCGCTGCTGGACGAAGCAGACCAGTTGAAAGCCACACGGTATTCTTGTAACGAACAGGTAATGGAAATTTAGGTAAAACGATATCAAAAAAAGTTGCGTGCTGGAGCGACACATACAGTTGGCTCTTCGTAGATGATCATTGCTGCACAGAATAATTCTTAAGGCACCGACGCCTTCAGGAGTCGTGTTTGGAAGTTTTGCTTGCAGTATATTCCGCTATCTTTTCGTTATGAGTTGGTGTTTCGGATTCCCGGTGTTCTTTTGTTTAGTGCATTTGCCTTTCCCTTGATGCTAAGAAAGCACATGACGAAAGTGAAACACCACCGTCTGTTCATCTGCAGAGCGCGATGAAATTATTCACTCTACATTCATTGCCTTTAATATTCTTTCCATCAGTGGTGGGCGCTGCCTTCAGAAAGCGCTTTTCTTTCTGATTTACATGAAAGTTTGTGTTCCTCGGAGCTGGACTGCTTGGGATTACCTTCACTGCCACCGGCAAGTGGCTCGTTGGTCTAGGGGTATGATTCCTGCTTTTGGGTGCAGGAGGTCCCGGGTTCAAATCCCGGACGAGCCCTACCGTTTTGACCGTGCTGAAGAGTAGGTGGAGCTCACCCACGTTTGTAGCTCTGCAATGAAGAACAGATGCGTGCCGCAGCACGCTGTGTGTGGCCCTACGGTCATGAAGGGACCGTTTGATATGGCAAGAATCTGATACCAGTAAATTACATAGGTCGATTTCTGTAGAAGAGCCGACAGTAATCTTGCATGCAACGGAAAACAAAGGTTGTCTTTGCAGAACGTGTGCACCGTGAGTGGAGACGAAGCTCAATCGTGGAGCAGTCTACCTTCATCTGATTAGCGACAACGTCAACCAAAGAGTGGGATACAAGACTGAGCGTAGTTAAGAGTTTCTCACTATTAGTTACGTTCACACTTCAACAGAGTTGTGACAAGGCGAGTGCAAAGAGATCAGGAAAGCCAGTATGAAGCGAACTTGAAGTAGTCTTGAAGAAATGGATACTAAATTTTGCAGGCCAGAATGGAGCTACGAGCGTTCTGAGTTACTGAATACCGGTGCACTATGGGAGCAAGAGCATTTGACAGTAAAATGAGGCGATATCGGTGTAGCACACGACATTTATTATCCCGCACACGCAGACGTGACGTTATCTCGGAAATGGAATCCGAAAACGGGTTTAAAAAAAGTCGTGCTTCCGCCCGGGATCGAACCGGGGACCTTCTGCGTGTAAAGCAGACGTGATAACCGCTACACCACGGAAACGACGGTTTTGCCGTTGTACTACCTGGAAAACCGTAGCTCCAACAGATTTTTCCTGCGTAAGCAAGGGCATCGGCTACGAGCTCCGTCCGATTCTAGAAGTTGCTATAGTAAAAGACAACGATAAAAACAATCAAACCGCAACAGCCAGGGAGAACGCTGGGTGAGCAGCAGCTCTGCACGGTGATACCAAGAACGGAGGCGATAGTCATGTGCATCGAGAAGGCTCGTTGGTCTAGTCGTATGATTCCTGCTTCGGGTGCAGGAGGTCCCGGGTTCAAATCCCGGACGAGCCCTTGCGTTTTGTGCAAACGTGTGGCGACTACCGGCATGCCGGCGGCTGTTCCGCGCATTTCCTGCCCTCCAGGTAAGCACAAAAACCAAGTAGCCGGTTCTGAAAGAGTTTCACGTATCATTTGAGCCATCTGCAGCCTGGTGGTTGGACGTTTGAAATTGATTTAAATGTTCACAGTAGAGATTGTAGCAAGTGTCTTGTTGAGTGCGACGAAAAAGTGATTACGCCCGGAATCGAAACGGAGACCTTCTGCCTGTTAGGCAGACGTGATAACCGCTACACCACGGAAACTGCTAAGCTCTGAGATCCACATGTGACACAACTTGCAGGACGATCACAACTTTGGCGTAAAAATCACTTTGCGGAAACGCACAATGCAGGTATTTCGCATTCGTACGCAACAATCGACAGCACCCTTGCCTGTCTGAATGCCACCACGAATAAGAGCCCAAGAAGTCGTCGGACAAGCTCGCGGCCGAGTCCTCGGTAGCATCAGCTACTCTTGCTTTCCGTACGAGCTACCGTCAATTCGCGCAGTCGCTATTGCATATGATGTCACCAAAAGCAATCACTTCGTTAGCGGCAAGGAGCCCGGGCCCAGCGGTAGCAGTAGCTCTACATGGAGGCACCAGCAGCCCCGATTGGCCGCCGCTGGCGCGCCGGCGCCCGGACCCGCGACCCCTAATGACGTTGCAGTCGATGTATTTCTTAATATCGCTTTTGGAAGAAGCAAGCCAGGTGTAAATCACACAGTATTTTACTGATGATCTGGAAACGCAAATTTAGAACAAGTAGAACATTATATAAAATTTGTTGTGTGGTCGAGCGGAACCCACCCTTCGCTCTTCCCAGATTATCGTTGCTGCACGGAATGATTGTTAAAGCACCGACGGCTTCAGAGTTCGTCTTCTCCAACGTTTGCTTTTGCAGTACATTCCGCAATCTTTTCGTTATGAGTCGTCTGTTTCGGTTTCCCGATGTAGTTTTGCTCACACCTCCCGACTTCTCTTAACCCCGAGCCACCACTAGCAGAAAATTCCGCACTGCAGTCCGGTCAATCTGCAGAGCTCGATAAGAGCATCGCGGTCGTTCCTGAGCTAATGAAACGGCCGTGTCTGTAGTTATTCCCAGATGTCTCCCACAGAAACGGCCTCCCGGACGCCTGCATTACAGGAGTACGCCCCTACTCCCAGCCGTACAATTGCATTTGAAAGCAGAATAACATGAGCTACAGAGCAACTCCGACTTTTGTGTCTGACCTACTTTTAATGATACTGTGGTCGGTTTAGTTACTATTATCGCTGCTGGACGAAGCAGACCAGTTGAAAGCCACACGGTATTCTTGTAACGAACAGGTAATGGAAATTTAGGTAAAACGATATCAAAAAAAGTTGCGTGCTGGAGCGACACATACAGTTGGCTCTTCGTAGATGATCATTGCTGCACAGAATAATTCTTAAGGCACCGACGCCTTCAGGAGTCGTGTTTGGAAGTTTTGCTTGCAGTATATTCCGCTATCTTTTCGTTATGAGTTGGTGTTTCGGATTCCCGGTGTTCTTTTGTTTAGTGCATTTGCCTTTCCCTTGATGCTAAGAAAGCACATGACGAAAGTGAAACACCACCGTCTGTTCATCTGCAGAGCGCGATGAAATTATTCACTCTACATTCATTGCCTTTAATATTCTTTCCATCAGTGGTGGGCGCTGCCTTCAGAAAGCGCTTTTCTTTCTGATTTACATGAAAGTTTGTGTTCCTCGGAGCTGGACTGCTTGGGATTACCTTCACTGCCACCGGCAAGTGGCTCGTTGGTCTAGGGGTATGATTCCTGCTTTTGGGTGCAGGAGGTCCCGGGTTCAAATCCCGGACGAGCCCTACCGTTTTGACCGTGCTGAAGAGTAGGTGGAGCTCACCCACGTTTGTAGCTCTGCAATGAAGAACAGATGCGTGCCGCAGCACGCTGTGTGTGGCCCTACGGTCATGAAGGGACCGTTTGATATGGCAAGAATCTGATACCAGTAAATTACATAGGTCGATTTCTGTAGAAGAGCCGACAGTAATCTTGCATGCAACGGAAAACAAAGGTTGTCTTTGCAGAACGTGTGCACCGTGAGTGGAGACGAAGCTCAATCGTGGAGCAGTCTACCTTCATCTGATTAGCGACAACGTCAACCAAAGAGTGGGATACAAGACTGAGCGTAGTTAAGAGTTTCTCACTATTAGTTACGTTCACACTTCAACAGAGTTGTGACAAGGCGAGTGCAAAGAGATCAGGAAAGCCAGTATGAAGCGAACTTGAAGTAGTCTTGAAGAAATGGATACTAAATTTTGCAGGCCAGAATGGAGCTACGAGCGTTCTGAGTTACTGAATACCGGTGCACTATGGGAGCAAGAGCATTTGACAGTAAAATGAGGCGATATCGGTGTAGCACACGACATTTATTATCCCGCACACGCAGACGTGACGTTATCTCGGAAATGGAATCCGAAAACGGGTTTAAAAAAAGTCGTGCTTCCGCCCGGGATCGAACCGGGGACCTTCTGCGTGTAAAGCAGACGTGATAACCGCTACACCACGGAAACGACGGTTTTGCCGTTGTACTACCTGGAAAACCGTAGCTCCAACAGATTTTTCCTGCGTAAGCAAGGGCATCGGCTACGAGCTCCGTCCGATTCTAGAAGTTGCTATAGTAAAAGACAACGATAAAAACAATCAAACCGCAACAGCCAGGGAGAACGCTGGGTGAGCAGCAGCTCTGCACGGTGATACCAAGAACGGAGGCGATAGTCATGTGCATCGAGAAGGCTCGTTGGTCTAGTCGTATGATTCCTGCTTCGGGTGCAGGAGGTCCCGGGTTCAAATCCCGGACGAGCCCTTGCGTTTTGTGCAAACGTGTGGCGACTACCGGCATGCCGGCGGCTGTTCCGCGCATTTCCTGCCCTCCAGGTAAGCACAAAAACCAAGTAGCCGGTTCTGAAAGAGTTTCACGTATCATTTGAGCCATCTGCAGCCTGGTGGTTGGACGTTTGAAATTGATTTAAATGTTCACAGTAGAGATTGTAGCAAGTGTCTTGTTGAGTGCGACGAAAAAGTGATTACGCCCGGAATCGAAACGGAGACCTTCTGCCTGTTAGGCAGACGTGATAACCGCTACACCACGGAAACTGCTAAGCTCTGAGATCCACATGTGACACAACTTGCAGGACGATCACAACTTTGGCGTAAAAATCACTTTGCGGAAACGCACAATGCAGTTATTTCGCATTCGTACGCAACAATCGACAGCACCCTTGCCTGTCTGAATGCCACCACGAATAAGAGCCCAAGAAGTCGTCGGACAAGCTCGCGGCCGAGTCCTCGGTAGCATCAGCTACTCTTGCTTTCCGTACGAGCTACCGTCAATTCGCGCAGTCGCTATTGCATATGATGTCACCAAAAGCAATCACTTCGTTAGCGGCAAGGAGCCCGGGCCCAGCGGTAGCTCTACATGGAGGCACCAGCAGCCCCGACAGGCCGCCGCTGGCGCGCCGGCGCCCGGACCCGCGACCCCTAATGACGTTGCAGTCGATGTATTTCTTAATATCGCTTTTGGAAGAAGCAAGCCAGGTGTAAATCACACAGTATTTTACTGATGATCTGGAAACGCAAATTTAGAACAAGTAGAACATTATATAAAATTTGTTGTGTGGTCGAGCGGAACCCACCCTTCGCTCTTCCCAGATTATCGTTGCTGCACGGAATGATTGTTAAAGCACCGACGGCTTCAGAGTTCGTCTTCTCCAACGTTTGCTTTTGCAGTACATTCCGCAATCTTTTCGTTATGAGTCGTCTGTTTCGGTTTCCCGATGTAGATTTGCTCACACCTCCCGACTTCTCTTAACCCCGAGCCACCACTAGCAGAAAATTCCGCACTGCAGTCCGGTCAATCTGCAGAGCTCGATAAGAGCATCGCGGTCGTTCCTGAGCTAATGAAACGGCCGTGTCTGTAGTTGTTCCCAGATGTCTCCCACAGAAACGGCCTCCCGGACGCCTGCATTACAGGAGTACGCCCCTACTCCCAGCCATACAATTGCATGTGAAAGCAGAATAACATGAGCTACAGAGCAACTCCGACTTTTGTGTCTGACCTACTTTTAATGATACTGTGGTCGGTTTAGTTACTACTATCGCTGCTGGACGAAGCAGACCAGTTGAAAGCCACACGGTATTCTTGTAACGAACAGGTAATGGAAATTTAGGTAAAACGATATCAAAAAAAGTTGCGTGGTGGAGCGACACATACAGTTGGCTCTTCGTAGATGATCATTGCTGCACGGAATAATTCTTAAGGCACCGACGCCTTCAGGAGTCGTGTTTGGAAGTTTTGCTTGCAGTATATTCCGCTATCTTTTCGTTATGAGTTGGTGTTTCGGATTCCCGGTGTTCTTTTGTTTAGTGCATTTGCCTTCCCTTGATGCTAAGAAAGCACATGACGAAAGTGAAACACCACCGTCTGTTCATCTGCAGAGCGCGATGAAATTATTTCACTCTACATTCATTGCCTTTAATATTCTTTCCATCAGTGGTGGGCGCTGCCTTCAGAAAGCGCTTTTCTTTCTGATTTACATGAAAGTTTGTGTTCCTCGGAGCTGGACTGCTTGGGATTACCTTCACTGCCACCGGCAAGTGGCTCGTTGGTCTAGTCTGCCTGCAGCGGCGGTGGCGAGCGGTTCGTCGTGCTGTGCTTCGCTCTGCGGCTGGCTTTGTTTACATCCGCTGTGTAAGTCTGTGCGTTTTCGCCGGCGCTTCGCAGTAGTTAGATATTCTGTCAACGTTCGAAAATGCAGTAATGGCTCAACTTAGTAGAAAGGACACTCTGAAATTTACCTTTGATCGACGTTTTGCTCGACCTAAATCTTTCGAAATTGAGGATTGGTTAGAGGAAGTTGTTCAAGTTCCGTTTGAAGATACTGTTGGTTTTCATTTGTCAATTGTGAGTAGTGTGATGTACTTGAAGCTGAAAAACCCTGAGTTATGCGAACGAGTTGTCAATAATACCGGTGGTAAGCTTAAGTTTAAACACAGTGATGGAAATATTGGCGAAGTTACTGTCGATCATGTGGGACTTGGTATTCGAACAATTCGAATTTTTGAGCTACCCTTTGAAGTTCCTACAGATGCGATCAATCTTGTTATTGCACCCTTTGGGAAGGTCCTCAGTAATTTTGCAGAAAAATGGTCCGGTGCTCACAAATATCCGGTTTTGAACGGTGTCAGGCAGTTGAAGGTGGACTTATTACGACATATTCCGTCTTACATTAACGTTTGCGGTTATCGAGGTATCGTCATTTATGATGGTCAACCACGAACGTGTGCAGCTTGCAATTCTCCAGGTCATATTCGTTCTGAATGTATTCAAAGACGTGTTGTGCAGCTGCCGACAGGTGAACCGGTGAAGTCCGCGGAGATGACTATTTTGTCCACCACTTACGCTTCGGTGGCTCGCGACCAACCGACCGACCAACTGCCCATGGATACCGAAGTAGACATTCGCCCCCAACCAACCCTTCCTCCAACGGCCGAGCAACTTGTTGACATTTCTGAGCGACAAGAGCAACACCTGAGTGTGAGTGACGTGGTTGATTCCGTAGCGCAGTCCCCGACTCTGTCAACAGAACAAAATTCCACCTCCTCAGAGACGCAGGTCAGGACTGTGACTGCTGAATGTCGTTCCCCACAACCCCACCATGAAATCTCGGATTCCGATGAGCGTTGTCCACCTGCTAAATCCCCGCGGAAGAACAAGAAACGCAGAATCGCCCGCCAGGGTGCGGAAGAGGCGGCGGCGTCGTTGCGGGGAAAGGTGCAGCAAATCATGGACAAAGTCAGTGCAAAATCACCAGAATCCTCCCGACAACAGGCGCTACCTTCTGCACACCTGCGGGATGAAGATCGTGCAATCACGCTAACTGAGCCCTCTCGCGATGCTACCGGCCAGGTGTCTCCCATGTGCAGTGACGATGTTGATCATTGTTTAAAAGAACAACGACAACATCATCCTCTTGCGTCCAAGAACCCCAGCACTATAGACTGGGCGGCGGAACCAGAGGTCGAACACATGGACGCTGATGCAACTGATATTCCAGTCACTTCCCGATTTCCCGAACAGCCTTCTACGGCAGTAGAACCGGCACATGATGATAAGTTACTGGATCCACGGCAGGCAAACAAAGAAGAGGACTCTGACTTCTTTTAAAACGGCGCCGATTCCTTCTTACTCTCGTAAGAGCGTGAATGACTGATCAGCAGGCGTATAAAATTGGTACATTAAATATAAATAAAATCCGCAGTTCCCTCAAACTCGACAACATCGTAGACCTCTTATACGCCGCCGACATTGATATCCTCTTGCTTCAGGAGGTCGCCGACATTGCTTTGAACCACATTCCCGGTTATAATGTGACGGCCAATCCGGGACACGGTTCCGATTTAGGCACCGCTATTCTCACGAAAGAAGGAATTATCGTCCAGAATGTAGAACGACTCATAAGTTGCAGGGGAATTGGCGTGACTATCAATAATGTTAGACTCCTAAATCTGTATGCACCATCCGGCTCAACTAATAGGCGACGCCGAGCGGACTTTTTCAAGGAAGAAATACTTCCGCTTTTTGCAACACAATATGACCACCTAATATTGGCGGGAGATTTTAACTGTGTACTTAACGCCAAAGATCAGACGCCGCATTTAAATAAATCGATTGAATTAGAACAGATCGTCAAGGATTTACGTTTAGTCGATACGTGGGAGCACAAGTTTGGTACAACACCTGGTTTTACTCACGTCACGAATCATTCAGCGAGTAGATTGGACCGCATTTACGTATCGGACACTCTCAGACAGCGAATTTTACAAACTGAGGTCTGGCCAACCAGTTTCTCCGACCATGCGGCTTATATTTGCACGCTGAATTTGGGGAAACAGGAAACCTACCGAGGCAAAGGACTATGGAAACTAAATGTTGCACATTTAGACGATCCTGAATGCAGAGAAGCCTTCACTCGAGCGTGGAATGAAAGTGAAGCCAAATTCAGTACGTACGGCTCGGCATTGCAATGGTGGCTCGAATGCGCTAAACCGAAAATTCGCAAATCCATGATACAATATTCCCGGAATAAGAACTGGTGGTTTAAGAGAACGATGGAGTTTTATTATCAATGTCTTCGAGACTTATATACTCTTGATGCCACTGTGATTGACAACTACCCCCGCATTAAAAGACTGCAAGCAAAAATATTACTTTTGAAACGAAAACAGATGGAAGGTTACAAAATTAGAGGTCGGGTTTCGACTATGGCAAAAGGCGAACAGCCATCCATTTATCACCTGATACGTGAAACTAAACGAGCACGGACAAAGATCTTAACTGAACTACAATCCGAAGACGGCACGATTCTAACTCGGCAACACGATATCAGAGACGCCGTTCAAACTTATTACACTGACTTGATGTCCAATAAACCTACCGACGACGAAGCCCTTGCAGAGTTCCGGAGCAGCTTAACGCACAGGCTTCGCCCTGCGGATGTAGCCGAACTCGTCACCGATGTAACGGAAGATGAACTGGAAGATGTGGTGTTCCACAGTCCAAAAAACAAATCTCCCGGATGTGACGGTCTCCCGGTGGAACTTTATCAAGTCTTCTGGCCACAACTGAAGACAAAGCTGACGGTGCTCTGCAACGAACTTCTCCAACCGGACATGCCCATTCCTCCGCCATTCAGTGAAGGACTTGTGGTCTTACTCCCGAAACGGACGAGCAATAACACCGTCGCAACTTTGCGACCCATTACGTTGCTCAACAGCGACTACAAAATTTTTGCTCGCATTCTCGCAACGAGAATGAAAACTGTGATGCATACCGTCATTGGATCACATCAAACGAGTGTTGGAAAGGACAGAGCTATATATCAGACATTATCAGACTATCGAGATGTGATTTCTGTTGCGGACGCTTGCAAAATCCGATGTGCTATCGTAACTTTAGATTTCGCACAGGCTTTCGACAGAGTGAACCATCCTTACCTTTTCCAGATAATGCAGACTCTGGGTTTTCCTCCGCAGTTCATCAGCATCATACAGAAATTGTTACGGAATAGTACATCCAAACTTGTCGTTAACGGTCAGCCAAGTCGCGCCGTCCCGATAAACAGTTCTGTTAGGCAAGGCTGCCCTATGTCGATGGCGCTGTTTGCCATTGCGATCGAACCGCTGCTAGTCACCTTGACGGAACGTTTACAAGGACTCCACATACACGGGCAGAAGATAGTGTGCCGAGCTTACGCTGATGATGTTACCTTCCTAGCTATGAATGTCAATGAGGTCGAGAGGGGTCTCCTGATCATCTCACAATATGAAAAGGCATCTGGTGCGAAACTGCATTGGACGAAATCAGGGATCATGAACGTTGGGCAAGGCATAGGCGCGATCGGTCATGGCCAGCTTAAAGAGATCACTAGGATGACGTGTCTCGGTGTCGATTTTCGGAACACCATCCGCCACACCATTGCCGCCAATTATAAGCAATTGCTCAACAAAATTCGTGCTTGTGCGAAGTTACATAGCGTCAGGAAATTGGACGAGCTTCAAAAGGTTGAATTGGCCAATATTTATATCACTGCCAAAATCAATTATGTGGCTCAAGTTTTGCCCATCCCCACCGATATAGCCAAATGCATGCTGTCCGCGCTTGGACACTTTGTATGTCGTGGCCAGATCTTTAAAGTTCGATATGACACCTTGACACTCCCAACGCGAGATGGCGGACTCAGTCTCACCGATGTACACAAAAAAGCGAAAGCTCTTTATTTCTGCAAAACTTACAAGCTATGGAAACAGTCACCGACCAGTCTGACCGCTCTTGTCCTGAATGAAATCGCACCGACTGATCTTCAACCGCCAATTGATGTGCACCATATACCGACTGCGCTCTACCACTTCAAGAGTTTTCTCCTAGAGTATAGTTATGTCCATACAACAGTCTCTGAAAAGAATTTGACGACAGTTAAGGCAATCTACAACTCCTTTGTGGCAACTAAATCACGGAATGTTATCGAACAAAAATTTCCAAACTACAACTGGGACGCGACGTGGCAAAACATCCACAGCCCCTACTTACCTTCGCAAGTAAAGGCGACGTGGTACGCTGCCGTCAATAGAAAAATCCCGACGCAGTCCAGGCTTCATGCAATTCATTTGCAGGACTCGCCAATGTGTGTCACGTGTAATCTCATAGACAGCGAAGAACACCGTTTCGTCTGTGGTACCACGAAAGATATATGGGGTTACGCCCGACAGAAACTGTCGAGCATCAAGAGGACCTCACCATCTGCGATAACGCCAGCTGACTTTCTCAACCCTGAAGCAATCCCATTTCCCAGGACAAAGCGGAATGCTGTCAACTGGATAATAGGTCACACAGTGCACTATATTTTTAGTACTGGCGATAAGAACAAAGACGATTTCGTTCTATACCTGACCCTGCAGCACAGCATGATCGCACGCGAACGTAACTACAAGGCGACCTTTGCCAACTTTTTAAGCAAGACCATTGTGTGATATGCGATTCGACACTCGACCCGTCAGTCTTGCCATGACGGGGAACGTAATATTTAAAGAACGCCCGAAACTATACCACGAGACATGAATGCATGTTTAACCTTCTTTCGAAGTAAGGCGAAACCGACTATTCGCTACATCATTGAGGAGCAGCAGAGGACAATAACAGACGAAAGATGTGAAGACAACACTAGAGAAAAAAACAAACACTTTTCGTTTTCTTATATTTTGCACCAACAAAGGAGAAGATTCCTTTTTAATCACTTATTTCTTATTTATTTATTTATTAATCCTAACCAGAAAAGGTACTTTAGTTCGACACTGCTTAACATAGTTGATAGTGTCATCATTTTTTTTTTTTTTTGCCGTTAACGCCTCACTCACCTAGAAGAAATGGATTGAGTTCTGGTGGAAGAATGGATCCCTTCTGGAAGATCCTCATAAAAAAAAAAAAAAAAAGAGGAAAAAAAAAAAGTGGTTCAAACAAAATTATAAATAAAAAATAAAAAAATTAAAAAAATTTCACATATACAAATGGGTGACTGGTATGGGGGCGACATCGAGGCCAGGCCTCAGGATTCTTGACCCCTGCCCTCTTTGCCGCCGCCTGCCTGCCACTACTTCATTAAAAAAAAAAAAAAAAAAAAAAAAAAAAAAAAAAAAAAAAAAAAAAAAAAAAAAAAAAAAAAAAAAAGTGGATAAAAAAAAAAAAAAAAAAAAAAAAAAAAAAAAAAAAAAAAAGTGGTTAAGGCGTTGGACTGCTAATCCAATGTGCTCTGCACGCGTGATAAAAAAAAAAAAAAAAAAAAAAAAAAAAAAAAAAAAAAAAAAAAAAAAAAAAAAAAGTGGCTAGGATACCTGGCTTTCACCCAGGAGGCCCGGGTTCGATTCCCGGTACCGGAACGGAATTTTTTCCACACTACTCGTGACAAGTTTGAGCTGTCCGAGCTGCCGTTTCCCGTCCTGCTCGCAATATAGCTACTGTTTCGTGACAGTCAGCAGAATATAGACGAGGGAAGCAGACACACGACGGCCATAGAAATGGTGTATGGCTTCATGCCACACGGTTCCAGCGTAGGCCTGAGCAACTGCATCTGTCGAGGCCCGTTAGCTCAGTTGGTTCGCAGTCTGCCTGCAGCGGCGGTGGCGAGCGGTTCGTCGTGCTGTGCTTCGCTCTGCGGCTGGCTTTGTTTACATCCGCTGTGTAAGTCTGTGCATTTTCGCCGGCGCTTCGCAGTAGTTAGATATTCTGTCAACGTTCGAAAATGCAGTAATGGCTCAACTTAGTAGAAAGGACACTCTGAAATTTACCTTTGATCGACGTTTTGCTCGACCTAAATCTTTCGAAATTGAGGATTGGTTAGAGGAAGTTGTTCAAGTTCCGTTTGAAGATACTGTTGGTTTTCACTTGTCAATTGTGAGTAGTGTGATGTACTTGTAGCTGAAAAAAAAAAAAAAAAAAAAAAAAAAAAAAAGTTGGTCTAGGGGTATGATTCCTGCTTTGGGTGCAGGAGGTCCCGGGTTCAAATCCCGGACGAGCCCTACCGTTTTGACCGTGCTGAAGAGTAGGTGGAGCTCACCCACGTTTGTAGCTCTGCAATGAAGAACAAATGCGTGCCGCAGCACGCTGTGTGTGGCCCTACGGTCATGAAGGGACCGTTTGATATGGCAAGAATCTGATACCAGTAAATTACATAGGTCGATTTCTGTAGAAGAGCCGACAGTAATCTTGCATGCAACGGAAAACAAAGGTTGTCTTTGCAGAACGTGTGCACCGTGAGTGGAGACGAAGCTCAATCGTGGAGCAGTCTACCTTCATCTGATTAGCGACAACGTCAACCAAAGAGTGGGATACAAGACTGAGCGTAGTTAAGAGTTTCTCACTATTAGTTACGTTCACACTTCAACAGAGTTGTGACAAGGCGAGTGCAAAGAGATCAGGAAAGCCAGTATGAAGCGAACTTGAAGTAGTCTTGAAGAAATGGATACTAAATTTTGCAGGCCAGAATGGAGCTACGAGCGTTCTGAGTTACTGAATACCGGTGCACTATGGGAGCAAGAGCATTTGACAGTAAAATGAGGCGATATCGGTGTAGCACACGACATTTATTATCCCGCACACGCAGACGTGACGTTATCTCGGAAATGGAATCCGAAAACGGGTTTAAAAATAGTCGTGCTTCCGCCCGGGATCGAACCGGGGACCTTCTGCGTGTAAAGCAGACGTGATAACCGCTACACCACGGAAACGACGGTTTTGCCGTTGTACTACCTGGAAAACCGTAGCTCCAACAGATTTTTCCTGCGTAAGCAAGGGCATCGGCTACGAGCTCCGTCCGATTCTAGAAGTTGCTATAGTAAAAGACAACTATAAAAACAATCAAACCGCAACAGCCAGGGAGAACGCTGGGTGAGCAGCAGCTCTGCACGGTGATACCAAGAACGGAGGCGATAGTCACGTGCATCGAGAAGGCTCGTTGGTGTAGGGGTATGATTCCTGCTTCGGATGCAGGAGGTCCCGGGTTCAAATCCCGGACGAGCCCTTGCGTTTTGTGCAAACGTGTGGCGACTACCGGCATGCCGGCGGCTGTTCCGCGCATTTCCTGCCCTCCAGGTAAGCACAAAAACCAAGTAGCCGGTTCTGAAAGAGTTTCACGTATCATTTGAGCCATCTGCAGCCTGGTGGTTGGACGTTTGAAATTGATTTAAATGTTCACAGTAGAGATTGTAGCAAGTGTCTTGTTGAGTGCGACGAAAAAGTGATTACGCCCGGAATCGAAACGGAGACCTTCTGCCTGTTAGGCAGACGTGATAACCGCTACACCACGGAAACTGCTAAGCTCTGAGATCCACATGTGACACAACTTGCAGGACGATCACAACTTTGGCGTAAAAATCACTTTGCGGAAACGCACAATGCAGGTATTTCGCATTCGTACGCAACAATCGACAGCACCCTTGCCTGTCTGAATGCCACCACGAATAAGAGCCCAAGAAGTCGTCGGACAAGCTCGCGGCCGAGTCCTCGGTAGCATCAGCTACTCTTGCTTTCCGTACGCGCTACCGTCAATTCGCGCAGTCGCTATTGCATATGATGTCAGCAAAAGCAATCACTTCGTTAGCGGCAAGGAGCCCGGGCCCAGCGGTAGCTCTACATGGAGGCACCAGCAGCCCCGACAGGCCGCCGCTGGCGCGCCGGCGCCCGGACTCGCGACCCCTAATGACGTTGCAGTCGATGTATTTCTTAATATCGCTTTTGGTAGAAGCAAGCCAGGTGTAAATCACACAGTATTTTACTGATGATCTGGAAACGCAAATTTAGAACAAGTAGAACATTATATAAAATTTGTTGTGTGGTCGAGCGGAACCCACCCTTCGCTCTTCCCAGATTATCGTTGCTGCACGGAATGATTGTTAAAGCACCGACGGCTTCAGAGTTCGTCTTCTCCAACGTTTGCTTTTGCAGTACATTCCGCAATCTTTTCGTTACGAGTCGTCTGTTTCGGTTTCCCGATGTAGTTTTGCTCACACCTCCCGACTTCGCTTAACCCCGAGCCACCACTAGCAGAAAATTCCGCACTGCAGTCCGGTCAATCTGCAGAGCTCGATAAGAGCATCGCGGTCGTTCCTGAGCTAATGAAACGGCCGTGTCTGTAGTTGTTCCCAGATGTCTCCCACAGAAACGGCCTCCCGGACGCCTGCATTACAGGAGTACGCCCCTACTCCCAGCCATACAATTGCATTTGAAAGCAGAATAACATGAGCTACAGAGCAACTCCGACTTTTGTGTCTGACCTACTTTTAATGATACTGTGGTCGGTTTAGTTACTACTATCGCTGCTGGACGAAGCAGACCAGTTGAAAGCCACACGGTATTCTTGTAACGAACAGGTAATGGAAATTTAGGTAAAACGATATCAAAAAAAGTTGCGTGGTGGAGCGACACATACAGTTGGCTCTTCGTAGATGATCATTGCTGCACGGAATAATTCTTAAGGCACCGACGCCTTCAGGAGTCGTGTTTGGAAGTTTTGCTTGCAGTATATTCCGCTATCTTTTCGTTATGAGTTGGTGTTTCGGATTCCCGGTGTTCTTTTGTTTAGTGCATTTGCCTTCCCTTGATGCTAAGAAAGCACATGACGAAAGTGAAACACCACCGTCTGTTCATCTGCAGAGCGCGATGAAATTATTCACTCTACATTCATTGCCTTTAATATTCTTTCCATCAGTGGTGGGCGCTGCCTTCAGAAAGCGCTTTTCTTTCTGATTTACATGAAAGTTTGTGTTCCTCGGAGCTGGACTGCTTGGGATCACCTTCACTGCCAGCGGCAAGTGGCTCGTTGGTCTAGGGGTATGATTCCTGCTTTGGGTGCAGGAGGTCCCGGGTTCAAATCCCGGACGAGCCCTACCGTTTTGACCGTGCTGAAGAGTAGGTGGAGCTCACCCACGTTTGTAGCTCTGCAATGAAGAACAGATGCGTGCCGCAGCACGCTGTGTGTGGCCCTACGGTCATGAAGGGACCGTTTGATATGGCAAGAATCTGATACCAGTAAATTACATAGGTCGATTTCTGTAGAAGAGCCGACAGTAATCTTGCATGCAACGGAAAACAAAGGTTGTCTTTGCAGAACGTGTGCACCGTGAGTGGAGACGAAGCTCAATCGTGGAGCAGTCTACCTTCATCTGATTAGCGACAACGTCAACCAAAGAGTGGGATACAAGACTGAGCGTAGTTAAGAGTTTCTCACTATTAGTTACGTTCACACTTCAACAGAGTTGTGACAAGGCGAGTGCAAAGAAATCAGGAAAGCCAGTATGAAGCGAACTTGAAGTAGTCTTGAAGAAATGGATACTAAATTTTGCAGGCCAGAATGGAGCTACGAGCGTTCTGAGTTACTGAATACCGGTGCACTATGGGAGCAAGAGCATTTGACAGTAAAATGAGGCGATATCGGTGTGGCACACGACATTTATTATCCCGCACACGCAGACGTGACGTTATCTCGGAAATGGAATCCGAAAACGGGTTTAAAAAAAGTCGTGCTTCCGCCCGGGATCGAACCGGGGACCTTCTGCGTGTAAAGCAGACGTGATAACCGCTACACCACGGAAACGACGGTTTTGCCGTTGTACTACCTGGAAAACCGTAGCTCCAACAGATTTTTCCTGCGTAAGCAAGGGCATCGGCTACGAGCTCCGTCCGATTCTAGAAGTTGCTATAGTAAAAGACAACGATAAAAACAATCAAACCGCAACAGCCAGGGAGAACGCTGGGTGAGCAGCAGCTCTGCACGGTGATACCAAGAACGGAGGCGATAGTCATGTGCATCGAGAAGGCTCGTTGGTCTAGGGGTATGATTAATGCTTCGGGTGCAGGAGGTCCCGGGTTCAAATCCCGGACGAGCCCTTGCGTTTTGTGCAAACGTGTGGCGACTACCGGCATGCCGGCGGCTGTTCCGCGCATTTCCTGCCCTCCAGGTAAGCACAAAAACCAAGTAGCCGGTTCTGAAAGAGTTTCACGTATCATTTGAGCCATCTGCAGCCTGGTGGTTGGACGTTTGAAATTGATTTAAATGTTCACAGTAGAGATTGTAGCAAGTGTCTTGTTGAGTGCGACGAAAAAGTGATTACGCCCGGAATCGAAACGGAGACCTTCTGCCTGTTAGGCAGACGTGATAACCGCTACACCACGGAAACTGCTAAGCTCTGAGATCCACATGTGACACAACTTGCAGGACGATCACAACTTTGGCGTAAAAATCACTTTGCGGAAACGCACAATGCAGGTATTTCGCATTCGTACGCAACAATCGACAGCACCCTTGCCTGTCTGAATGCCACCACGAATAAGAGCCCAAGAAGTCGTCGGACAAGCTCGCGGCCGAGTCCTCGGTAGCATCAGCTACTCTTGCTTTCCGTACGAGCTACCGTCAATTCGCGCAGTCGCTATTGCATATGATGTCACCAAAAGCAATCACTTCGTTAGCGGCAAGGAGCCCGGGCCCAGCGGTAGCAGTAGCTCTACATGGAGGCACCAGCAGCCCCGACAGGCCGCCGCTGGCGCGCCGGCGCCCGGACCCGCGACCCCTAATGACGTTGCAGTCGATGTATTTCTTAATATCGCTTTTGGAAGAAGCAAGCCAGGTGTAAATCACACAGTATTTTACTGATGATCTGGAAACGCAAATTTAGAACAAGTAGAACATTATATAAAATTTGTTGTGTGGTCGAGCGGAACCCACCCTTCGCTCTTCCCAGATTATCGTTGCTGCACGGAATGATTGTTAAAGCACCGACGGCTTCAGAGTTCGTCTTCTCCAACGTTTGCTTTTGCAGTACATTCCGCAATCTTTTCGTTATGAGTCGTCTGTTTCGGTTTCCCGATGTAGATTTGCTCACACCTCCCGACTTCTCTTAACCCCGAGCCACCACTAGCAGAAAATTCCGCACTGCAGTCCGGTCAATCTGCAGAGCTCGATAAGAGCATCGCGGTCGTTCCTGAGCTAATGAAACGGCCGTGTCTGTAGTTGTTCCCAGATGTCTCCCACAGAAACGGCCTCCCGGACGCCTGCATTACAGGAGTACGCCCCTACTCCCAGCCATACAATTGCATTTGAAAGCAGAATAACATGAGCTACAGAGCAACTCCGACTTTTGTGTCTGACCTACTGTGGGGCGGCGAAGAAGTTGTCGAATGAGTTTTCCCGGCCGATGCACCATATGTGGGGCGGCGAAGAAGTCGTCGAATGAGTTGTTTGAATGTTCATTTCACGTAACAGACTATTGCCGATGCAACATATGTGGGACGGCGAAGATGTCGTTTAATGTTGAACGAAAGTTGAACATTGCCACCTTAAATCACGCGAGCCTGGCAACTAATTTGGTGGCCAGTCAGAAAGCGAAGGGAAACTTACTGACCTTAGTTCCCAGTCTGCACGGCCACATTCCTGTACAGCCCAGCTAAACGAAAAATATCCATAGTTCTTCACGGGATTAGGGCTGCTTCAATAAAATTTAAAGTTCCAAACAAGATTTTATTATCTTAAAGGCTCACACAAATTACGCGAAACTTCTGAAAATGCTAAAGACATTAAATATTGTTAATTCAGCCAATCGTTTAATAGTTCAGAGGCGACTTCTACAGCAAGTTCCTCCCGAATAGTTCATTACTCTAACTAACGGTGCTCTATTAATAGTTCGCAATAATGTTAAAAAAAAAGATTAATGCTCGCCTTAAAAGTGGAGTTAGTCACCACTTGCCACGCGGAATTATACTTCACACGGACGGCACAATAACAGTTTGTTACCGAAGTCTAAACGATCCAGGACGGTGTACAGTCCTCGCGATTTTCAATGTCCGTTTACATTGCTAAGTACGCGCATGTCACAGCCCGCTATGACGTCACCCGAGGCGAGGCGCGATCGGACGTTAAGCTCGCGTGGACTAGGCGTTGGTCTAATGCGGAGTGAGCTTACTACTGCCTCTGCCGCTCTTTTTATATAGCTCCGGCGCGTACCGCCAAGAGAGCATCTGTTCTTTCCATTCCTATGCAGATGCCTGCAGCGTCCAAATGATCGCTATCTCAGGCACATAATCTTAAATATCACATTTAATAATAGCTTTACAAACTTCTCAATTTTTGTATACATACATCTGAGCAGTACAGAAGCACGTAGAAAATCTCAGCCCGCTAAAATTAAAATTTTACTCTCTAGAATTTTTACAATGGAACTAACGGTAGATTGTTACCTCTGAACCATAGCTTTATCAAGACTTGTATCAGCTGTTAATTATGCTACAAGACTAAAACTTGGTGTGGCTTTGTTAATTGTCCTATCTGATCATTGGTCTTAAAGAATTTGTTTTATCATTAAAATTTAAAGTACTTAATCTATAATGCTTATGTACATTTTACTCACAAAAGTAGTTTTTACTAAATTACTAAAAAACTAGAAGAGGTAACTGATTGTGGTATTTCCATTATTATTATTAGGGTGAACTGAAGCATCCTACCAATTTTCAATATTGTAGCTCTATTATTTCGCGCCTCTGATTTTTCCGAAAAACGCGGATTCTGGAGTCAATTTTAGTTTTATGGTTTTGGAAACCAGCACCACTCATTAATGACTTCTTACTGCACCTTCTCACCAAATTTTGGCTTCCTAGCGTCATTATTTAGCGCCTCCTATTTTTCTTTCAAAAAGTGAATTTTACGTAAACTACTAATTTTATAACATTAAGATTTGTTACCTGAAACATTATTACATAGAACTATACTTTAACAAAGTTTTACACACAAATCTTAATTTTTACTTTTATGTTAAATGTGGTGCAATACTATATGCAGGCGCGTTACGATGACGTAACGCTACTAGCAGTGAACTAGGGTAAGTCCCGTGCACTCGCTCGCCTCTGTATCTTATACATGATACAGCGCTTGCTTTGCTTCATCACCCCCTTTTTAATTTTCGTGAAAATCTATTTTTGAACAAAATTAAATTTCTAAAAGAACAAACAAGCGATGGATTACTTTAGTATACCTCTTTCAACTTAATTTGCTTCTTCTTAGGAAATTCCTTATTACTACATACACAAAATAACCATACTCATATACACATAGAAAACCTAGTACAGAAGACATTCACAAATTATTTACATACATTTACATGGAAATATAAATTTTTCAATGGTTACAAAATAGTTATTTTTTTTTTTTAAATCAGTCTCTTCCTGAAAAAGAAAATACACACGACTTTTATCACTGCAACGCACTCACATTTTTCTTTTACTATAATACTCGGCACTGTGGTGGGTGTCCTATTGTAACACTCATTTAATTTCACTGATTGACAAAATTGTGGGAGGAAATTGTATTCACTGTGGTTTGCGTCTCTACTTCCAATCTCCCTACCGCTTGTTGTCAGTCATTCATGCAGCCTGCATGTCCCTGAGAAACAGACAATACAGTCTAAGTTTCTGTTTTCAACTTATATCTAAGGTAGGACAAAGTACATTTTATAGTTTATATTCTGGCACTATTTTACTAATTGTGAAGTTGTCAGAAAGACATTTAGCACTAAGTCGTATCTGATACAATAGCTCCTACTTTCTTCTTTCATAAATAATCTTTTAGGTTCCTAAATAGTGAAAATTCTTTTAGCAAATTAATATATTAAGATCTTGCTTCAACTTAGAAAATTGAGTAACCTTTTAGTTTTAATGTACTCTGGCTTAATTATCGTATGGATTAGTTCATCAAAGAAGTCATTTGCTGACCAGCACTTTGCTTTATTGTATGAATTACTAAAGAAATTAGTTATTTTCAGTATACCGATTCCAAATTTCTGCATTTTCCAATATTTGTGTGTTTCTGTTGTATGTTTAACTATTTATTTGCCTCAAGCAAGATTTAGCGTTTTTCACCATTTCACGAGACGTGAGGGAATTATTCTTTAATCCTACATCATTTACTTCAATTTACTTACTTCACTTCTTCACCTTATTCATTTTCTCCCTTTTCTTCCAGATTCAAAAATACTTCATTTCTCCACTTCTTTCTCCCTTTTCCTTTTGTCAGCCTATTGACGTCCTGTTTCTATATATTTGGTGCGATCCTCACACCACTTCCACACATCTCCATTTATTTAATTCTAAAACGCCATTGCTTGCCTCTATGAGCATTACCTTCTTACGCTGTTTTCCTTCAGACAACCTTATTTCTAGCAACATACTACCTTCTGCATAATCTCATGGATTATTCATATTCATACCGTACTTCGTATACTGCAAAGTGTCTCTCTTAGTTGTAGTTTCTAACCCTTTACAATTACATGAAATATTTTAATTTATTTATTTTAGCCATGTTTGCCTCTTATTGGTACTCAGACTTTTGTTTTGCCATTCACTAGGTAGATCCTTACTAAGAATACTTAAAACCTAATAGCATATATACAACATGAAGACATATGTGATTCTTACCTGTTATGATAGACCAGAAGAAGGGAATGAAACTTGAAAAGGAAATAAAGTTTCACCCAGCTGGGACTGCACGGTACGCCAAACCGTGTATCCGCCAAAGAGTGGCAGACTCCCTACAGTAATTAATTACTGTTAATTTTAAATTCCTTTAGATCCACAATATTTCTTAGACCTAGTTCTCTCTTACTCTTTGGATATTCCAAACGATAGGCATTTGCATGAGGTTTACTTACTATTCTAAATGGTCCATGATATACATGCATAAACTTTTTAGTTTCTGCAGAAATTTTCTTTGATTTTTCTTTTGTTTTGACCAGCACTAGCTCACCTCTGTATCTTTGTTCGTCAGCAATTTGCTTTGTTGATTGTACCTTTTCCTCTATTTCCTTTAGGATGTGTCTCTCTTCAACCTTAGCACTTTCCTCATTCTCACTGAAAACCAAATTTTCCTGCAAGTATCCTTTATTCTTTATTACTCTAATAGGCAGTTCCCAAGTTTCATTACTACCGCCTATTTGACTTCCTATAAAAGACTCTCTTATCACTTTAGAGTCAGGTAAAGTTAAAATTAAGTTGTTCTGATCAAAATTGATCTTTCCCTGGTACTTTGATAAGAAATCAGTACCAATCAACATATCAACACTTAAGCCTAGCACAATCAAACAAGGATGATCTATTACTATGTCATTTATACCAATGGGTATCAAAGCTTCGTGTTGAACTGGTCTAGAGACTTTTCCAGTAGCACCTATAATCTTTAAGCCACTTACTTTCATAACTGTTAACTTCTCTTTATTGGGTATGGTGTCAAAAAATGTTTGTGATAAAGCACTTGCTTCACTGCCACTGTCAAGCAGACAACGCACAGTGACTCCTGATATGTTTACTTTGATAACAGGGTGAGTTATTTTACATTGAACAGGTTGCTCACACACCTCGTCTAATAAATCTCGTTCTATGTTCTTCCAGCTAAAGTAATTCTGATCAGTTGCAATTACATTTACATTTACATCCTGGGGCTCATCATGCTCTATAATCTTAGCTGCTTTCTCTAATCTGTCCACTAACTTTAAATCGAAGCATCTGACGACTTTTTCTACTTTTGTTTGCTGCACATCAGCCAAACTATCCTCTACCTCTGAGCAACTGCGTCCCTGCGCAATATTGCTGTTCATAAGAATGTCGTCACCTTCAACCATTTGTGGCACGTTTACACAGCTACTAGATTCTTTCACCTCGTTACTATTTCTACCCCCTTCATTCATCATTTCCTCCTCTCTAAAGTTTTGCAGTACTGATTCTACTTCTGCTACTTCTACTTCAGCTTTTAGATTGCCATTTTCATCGAAGATGTAAGCTTTTACTTCATCATTATTCCCATCAGACTCAAACCCATTATCTATTTCTTCCCCATTATCTACCTTGAGTTCCTGTTCTTCCTTGACCCATTTTTCTAGTGTATCCAAAATACTATCCACTATTTTGTGAGAGTGGCTTAACACATCACTGGTATTATCTGTATTTATTTCGTCATCCATGTTGTCTGTCTGTGTATGTTGGCTGATTGTCTGTGTTTCCGTTACTGGCTGTGTTACTGTTACCGCCTGGTGAGCGCCAGTTTCCTCATAGACGGGATTTAGTTTCCCACACGCGGCCTGTTGTGTTCATCTGTGACACCACTAGATATAGTAGCATCATGACTCCCTTCTTGTCTTAATGGCATAGTATTTACTTCTCCACTTTCGTCATAGTAGTTGTTACGAAAGCGTGGTGAGTATCTACCCCCTCTTCCTCTGCCACGGCTTTGGTTTCGATAGTTTGTTTTGGTGTGCCTAACTTCCATATTTCTAACGTTCACGTTTCCATTATTTTGTACGTGATTGTTAGAAGATTTGTTATTCTGCTGCACCTGCTCCTCAGCAGCAGCTACTCTTTCCACTCTTTCCAGATATTCAATAAATTTGTCTATATTATCTCTAGGGGCGGAAATGATCCTCTTCTGCCAGTACCACGGCAGCTTACCTTCTAAACCCATAATGATCATATCTGGCTTCATCTTTTCTGTCAAATGTGACAGTCTTGAAACCCACTTCCTAGCGAAATCCTTTACTGATTCACGCCCTGGGAAAAACTTCTTACCACTCCAGAATTCCCTTAACACATCATTTTGTTTGTTATGTGACCAGTATTCGTTGAGAAATGCAGACTTAAATTCAGATAAAGTTTTACATTTGATCATTACATCCGCTGACCATCGCAAAGCATCACCTGACAAATGACTTCTTATAAATGAAATTTTTTCTCTTTCTGACCAAGTGTTGGGGAGAACATCCTCAAAGTCATTCCAAAATTCAAGAGGGTGAATGTACTTATCAGGATCAAAGCGCAAAAACTGTCGACACCCTATAAAAGCGGCGTCAACTGAAGTCACATGCTGTACAGTAGAATGACTAGAATTAACAGAGGTTACTCTATTTTCTAGGTTAGCAATGTTAGTATTTAATTCCTCTACTTGTGACTCTACTGCTTCTATCCTGGCAGAACATCTTTGTTCCACTGCACCACGAATTTCGGTACAGGTTTCTTTTACTTTCTCAATGTTTTTCTGACAAGTATCTACTTTAATTTGTACCTCTTTAACTTTGTCAGAGCAAAGTTTGGACTCGTTGCTCAATCTTTCGGACAACCTCACTTCCAAAAGTTCATCTGCCTCTTGATAATTTTTTTGAATTTGATCTATTTCACATTTGAAAGTACTATGCATTTTAGTTAACTGTTGCCCTACTTTTACTTGAATGTCATGATGAATAGCATCTATCTTATAATTCAAACTATTCCATTTTGATTGCAGTTCTTCTTTTAGTTCTTTATTACTATCCTCAATTTTATTTTCCAACCCTTTATTACTAACCTCAATTTTATTCTCCAACTCTTTATTACTATTTTCAATTTTATTTTCCAACCCTTTATTACTAACCTCAATTTTATTCTCCAACTCTTTACTACTATTTTCAATTTTAGCCTCAATTTTATTTTGGTTTGATTCGAGTTTGGCAAACAGTATTTGCATCCAATCCGGAGCTTCTACCTTGATACTTTGTATCTCTTGACTTGACTGAGCTGGAGATATATTGAGCTCAGTTTCACTACCTGAGAAAGTTAGCAACTCTACTGGCTCCCTTTTGACTTCTATTTCACTTATTGATTGCATCCCTACACTCTCATTTAAATTAAAGTCATAATTTACTGGTGACAAATTACGTTCTAGTTCAATATTTGAGGGATTAATGGAACCATCCTCATTAAACTCAATTCCTGATCGTGAGGATTCTTGGTCAGAGACCGGTTCCCTTCTGAAATGTACACTACTTTCCATATCTTTTAGTTTGTTAGCAGCAGTTAATAAATATTTTAAAAGTCTTTGACTTAACTTAAATGCTTGATTTCGACGAATGATGTCGTCGCGGTGTACCAGCAATCGTGATGCGACGCGTCGCGACGTATTGAAGGCAGCAGCAGCAGCCGTAGCGTCGAGTACCGCCACAGGAATCGCCTACTGCAATAGCTCCAGGGGGGGGCAGCAAGGCACCGTTGACCGCTCGGCGCAGCCGGCAGCTGTCTCGCAGATCAGCGCAGCTCCGCGATGACGCACCGTCTTCCTTTAGTCTCAGCGCCGTCGGCAGCCGCGATCCAGCATCGTCGCCTTTCTCACCATCGTCACTAACCAACGTACAGCGGTAGACACTTATTGTTTATACACTACACCCGCCTTTACTGGTAACACTGTTCCCACACTAGTTCAATTCAGTGTCCTGTTATTGCCTACCGAGTTCGTTAATTTATACCAATCGCTTTCACACATCGAGCACATTTATTTGCTTTTAATTCAGTTTTCCCGGCCGATAAGCACCATATGTGGGGCGGCGAAGAAGTCGTCGAATGAGTTGTTTGAATGTTCATTTCACGTAACAGACTATTGCCGATGCAACATATGTGGGACGGCGAAGAAGTCGTTGTTTAATGTTGAATGAAAGTTGAACATCGCCACCTTAAATCACGCGAGCCTGGCAACTAATTTGGTGGCCAGTCAGAAAGCGAAGGGAAACTTACTGACCTTAGTTCCCAGTCTGCACGGCCACATTCCTGTACAGCCCAGCTAAACGAAAAATATCCATAGTTCTTCACGAGATTAGGGCTGCTTCAATAAAATTTAAAGTTCCAAACAAGATTTTATTATCTTAAAGGCTCACACAAATTACTCGAAACTTCTGAAAATGCTAAAGACATTAAATATTGTTAATTCAGCCAATCGTTTAATAGTTCAGAGGCGACTTCTACAGCAAGTTCCTCCCGAATAGTTCATTACTCTAACTAACGGTGCTCTATTAATAGTTCGCAATAATGTTAAAAAAAAAGATTAATGCTCGCCTTAAAAGTGGAGTTAGTCACCACTTGCCACGCGGAATTATACTTCACACGGACGGCACAATAACAGTTTGTTACCGAAGTCTAAACGATCCAGGACGGTGTACAGTCCTCGCGATTTTCAATGTCCGTTTACATTGCTAAGTACGCGCATGTCACAGCCCGCTATGACGTCACCCGAGGCGAGGCGCGATCGGACGTTAAGCTCGCGTGGACTAGGCGTTGGTCTAATGCGGAGTGAGCTTACTACTGCCTCTGCCGCTCTTTTTATATAGCTCCGGCGCGTACCGCCAAGAGAGCATCTGTTCTTTCCATTCCTATGCAGATGCCTGCAGCGTCCAAATGATCGCTATCTCAGGCACATAATCTTAAATATCACATTTAATAATAGCTTTACAAACTTCTCAATTTTTGTATACATACATCTGAGCAGTACAGAAGCACGTAGAAAATCTCAGCCCGCTAAAATTAAAATTTTACTCTCTAGAATTTTTACAATGGAACTAACGGTAGATTGTTACCTCTGAACCATAGCTTTATCAAGACTTGTATCAGCTGTTAATTATGCTACAAGACTAAAACTTGGTGTGGCTTTGTTAATTGTCCTATCTGATCATTGGTCTTAAAGAATTTGTTTTACCATTAAAATTTAAAGTACTTAATCTATAATGCTTATGTACATTTTACTCACAAAAGTAGTTTTTACTAAATTACTAAAAAACTAGAAGAGGTAACTGATTGTGGTATTTCCATTATTATTATTAGGGTGAACTGAAGCATCCTACCAATTTTCAATATTGTAGCTCTATTATTTCGCGCCTCTGATTTTTCCGAAAAACGCGGATTCTGGAGTCAATTTTAGTTTTATGGTTTTGGAAACCAGCACCACTCATTAATGACTTCTTACTGCACCTTCTCACCAAATTTTGGCTTCCTAGCGTCATTATTTAGCGCCTCCTATTTTTCTTTCAAAAAGTGAATTTTACGTAAACTACTAATTTTATAACATTAAGATTTGTTACCTGAAACATTATTACATAGAACTATACTTTAACAAAGTTTTACACACAAATCTTAATTTTTACTTTTATGTTAAATGTGGTGCAATACTATATGCAGGCGCGTTACGATGACGTAACGCTACTAGCAGTGAACTAGGGTAAGTCCCGTGCACTCGCTCGCCTCTGTATCTTATACATGATACAGCGCTTGCTTTGCTTCACTACTTTTAATGATACTGTGGTCGGTTTAGTTACTATTATCGCTGCTGGACGAAGCAGACCAGTTGAAAGCCACACGGTATTCTTGTAACGAACAGGTAATGGAAATTTAGGTAAAACGATATCAAAAAAAGTTGCGTGCTGGAGCGACACATACAGTTGGCTCTTCGTAGATGATCATTGCTGCACGGAATAATTCTTAAGGCACCGACGCCTTCAGGAGTCGTGTTTGGAAGTTTTGCTTGCAGTATATTCTGCTATCTTTTCGTTATGAGTTGGTGTTTCGGATTCCCGGTGTTCTTTTGTTTAGTGCATTTGCCTTCCCTTGATGCTAAGAAAGCACATGACGAAAGTGAAACACCACCGTCTGTTCATCTGCAGAGCGCGATGAAATTATTCACTCTACATTCATTGCCTTTAATATTCTTTCCATCAGTGGTGGGCGCTGCCTTCACAAAGCGCTTTTCTTTCTGATTTACATGAAAGTTTGTGTTCCTCGGAGCTGGACTGCTTGGGATTACCTTCACTGCCACCGGCAAGTGGCTCGTTGGTCTAGGGGTATGATTCCTGCTTTGGGTGCAGGAGGTCCCGGGTTCAAATCCCGGACGAGCCCTACCGTTCTGACCGTGCTGAAGAGTAGGTGGAGCTCACCCACGTTTGTAGCTCTGCAATGAAGAACAGATGCGTGCCGCAGCACGCTGTGTGTGGCCCTACGGTCATGAAGGGACCGTTTGATATGGCAAGAATCTGATACCAGTAAATTACATAGGTCGATTTCTGTAGAAGAGCCGACAGTAATCTTGCATGCAACGGAAAACAAAGGTTGTCTTTGCAGAACGTGTGCACCGTGAGTGGAGACGAAGCTCAATCGTGGAGCAGTCTACCTTCATCTGATTAGCGACAACGTCAACCAAAGAGTGGGATACAAGACTGAGCGTAGTTAAGAGTTTCTCACTATTAGTTACGTTCACACTTCAACAGAGTTGTGACAAGGCGAGTGCAAAGAGATCAGGAAAGCCAGTATGAAGCGAACTTGAAGTAGTCTTGAAGAAATGGATACTAAATTTTGCAGGCCAGAATGGAGCTACGAGCGTTCTGAGTTACTGAATACCGGTGCACTATGGGAGCAAGAGCATTTGACAGTAAAATGAGGCGATATCGGTGTAGCACACGACATTTATTATCCCGCACACGCAGACGTGACGTTATCTCGGAAATGGAATCCGAAAACGGGTTTAAAAAAAGTCGTGCTTCCGCCCGGGATCGAACCGGGGCCTTCTGCGTGTAAAGCAGACGTGATAACCGCTACACCACGGAAACGACGGTTTTGCCGTTGTACTACCTGGAAAACCGTAGCTCCAACAGATTTTTCCTGCGTAAGCAAGGGCATCGGCTACGAGCTCCGTCCGATTCTAGAAGTTGCTATAGTAAAAGACAACGATAAAAACAATCAAACCGCAACAGCCAGGGAGAACGCTGGGTGAGCAGCAGCTCTGCACGGTGATACCAAGAACGGAGGCGATAGTCATGTGCATCGAGAAGGCTCGTTGGTCTAGGGGTATGATTCCTGCTTCGGGTGCAGGAGGTCCCGGGTTCAAATCCCGGACGAGCCCTTGCGTTTTGTGCAAACGTGTGGCGACTACCGGCATGCCGGCGGCTGTTCCGCGCATTTCCTGCCCTCCAGGTAAGCACAAAAACCAAGTAGCCGGTTCTGAAAGAGTTTCACGTATCATTTGAGCCATCTGCAGCCTGGTGGTTGGACGTTTGAAATTGATTTAAATGTTCACAGTAGAGATTGTAGCAAGTGTCTTGTTGAGTGCGACGAAAAAGTGATTACGCCCGGAATCGAAACGGAGACCTTCTGCCTGTTAGGCAGACGTGATAACCGCTACACCACGGAAACTGCTAAGCTCTGAGATCCACATGTGACACAACTTGCAGGACGATCACAACTTTGGCGTAAAAATCACTTTGCGGAAACGCACAATGCAGGTATTTCGCATTCGTACGCAACAATCGACAGCACCCTTGCCTGTCTGAATGCCACCACGAATAAGAGCCCAAGAAGTCGTCGGACAAGCTCGCGGCCGAGTCCTCGGTAGCATCAGCTACTCTTGCTTTCCGTACGAGCTACCGTCAATTCGCGCAGTCGCTATTGCATATGATGTCACCAAAAGCAATCACTTCGTTAGCGGCAAGGAGCCCGGGCCCAGCGGTAGCTCTACATGGAGGCACCAGCAGCCCCGACAGGCCGCCGCTGGCGCGCCGGCGCCCGGACCCGCGACCCCTAATGACGTTGCAGTCGATGTATTTCTTAATATCGCTTTTGGAAGAAGCAAGCCAGGTGTAAATCACACAGTATTTTACTGATGATCTGGAAACGCAAATTTAGAACAAGTAGAACATTATATAAAATTTGTTGTGTGGTCGAGCGGAACCCACCCTTCGCTCTTCCCAGATTATCGTTGCTGCACGGAATGATTGTTAAAGCACCGACGGCTTCAGAGTTCGTCTTCTCCAACGTTTGCTTTTGCAGTACATTCCGCAATCTTTTCGTTATGAGTCGTCTGTTTCGGTTTCCCGATGTAGATTTGCTCACACCTCCCGACTTCTCTTAACCCCGAGCCACCACTAGCAGAAAATTCCGCACTGCAGTCCGGTCAATCTGCAGAGCTCGATAAGAGCATCGCGGTCGTTCCTGAGCTAATGAAACGGCCGTGTCTGTAGTTGTTCCCAGATGTCTCCCACAGAAACGGCCTCCCGGACGCCTGCATTACAGGAGTACGCCCCTACTCCCAGCCATACAATTGCATTTGAAAGCAGAATAACATGAGCTACAGAGCAACTCCGACTTTTGTGTCTGACCTACTTTTAATGATACTGTGGTCGGTTTAGTTACTATTATCGCTGCTGGACGAAGCAGACCAGTTGAAAGCCACACGGTATTCTTGTAACGAACAGGTAATGGAAATTTAGGTAAAACGATATCAAAAAAAGTTGCGTGCTGGAGCGACACATACAGTTGGCTCTTCGTAGATGATCATTGCTGCACGGAATAATTCTTAAGGCACCGACGCCTTCAGGAGTCGTGTTTGGAAGTTTTGCTTGCAGTATATTCCGCTATCTTTTCGTTATGAGTTGGTGTTTCGGATTCCCGGTGTTCTTTTGTTTAGTGCATTTGCCTTCCCTTGATGCTAAGAAAGCACATGACGAAAGTGAAACACCACCGTCTGTTCATCTGCAGAGCGCGATGAAATTATTCACTCTACATTCATTGCCTTTAATATTCTTTCCATCAGTGGTGGGCGCTGCCTTCAGAAAGCGCTTTTCTTTCTGATTTACATGAAAGTTTGTGTTCCTCGGAGCTGGACTGCTTGGGATTACCTTCACTGCCACCGGCAAGTGGCTCGTTGGTCTAGGGGTATGATTCCTGCTTTGGGTGCAGGAGGTCCCGGGTTCAAATCCCGGACGAGCCCTACCGTTTTGACCGTGCTGAAGAGTAGGTGGAGCTCACCCACGTTTGTAGCTCTGCAATGAAGAACAGATGCGTGCCGCAGCACGCTGTGTGTGGCCCTACGGTCATGAAGGGACCGTTTGATATGGCAAGAATCTGATACCAGTAAATTACATAGGTCGATTTCTGTAGAAGAGCCGACAGTAATCTTGCATGCAACGGAAAACAAAGGTTGTCTTTGCAGAACGTGTGCACCGTGAGTGGAGACGAAGCTCAATCGTGGAGCAGTCTACCTTCATCTGATTAGCGACAACGTCAACCAAAGAGTGGGATACAAGACTGAGCGTAGTTAAGAGTTTCTCACTATTAGTTACGTTCACACTTCAACAGAGTTGTGACAAGGCGAGTGCAAAGAGATCAGGAAAGCCAGTATGAAGCGAACTTGAAGTAGTCTTGAAGAAATGGATACTAAATTTTGCAGGCCAGAATGGAGCTACGAGCTTTCTGAGTTACTGAATACCGGTGCACTATGGGAGCAAGAGCATTTGACAGTAAAATGAGGCGATATCGGTGTAGCACACGACATTTATTATCCCGCACACGCAGACGTGACGTTATCTCGGAAATGGAATCCGAAAACGGGTTTAAAAAAAGTCGTGCTTCCGCCCGGGATCGAACCGGGGACCTTCTGCGTGTAAAGCAGACGTGATAACCGCTACACCACGGAAACGACGGTTTTGCCGTTGTACTACCTGGAAAACCGTAGCTCCAACAGATTTTTCCTGCGTAAGCAAGGGCATCTGCTACGAGCTCCGTCCGATTCTAGAAGTTGCTATAGTAAAAGACAACGATAAAAACAATCAAACCGCAACAGCCAGGGAGAACGCTGGGTGAGCAGCAGCTCTGCACGGTGATACCAAGAACGGAGGCGATAGTCATGTGCATCGAGAAGGCTCGTTGGTCTAGGGGTATGATTCCTGCTTCGGGTGCAGGAGGTCCCGGGTTCAAATCCCGGACGAGCCCTTGCGTTTTGTGCAAACGTGTGGCGACTACCGGCATGCCGGCGGCTGTTCCGCGCATTTCCTGCCCTCCAGGTAAGCACAAAAACCAAGTAGCCGGTTCTGAAAGAGTTTCACGTATCATTTGAGCCATCTGCAGCCTGGTGGTTGGACGTTTGAAATTGATTTAAATGTTCACAGTAGAGATTGTAGCAAGTGTCTTGTTGAGTGCGACGAAAAAGTGATTACGCCCGGAATCGAAACGGAGACCTTCTGCCTGTTAGGCAGACGTGATAACCGCTACACCACGGAAACTGCTAAGCTCTGAGATCCACACGTGACACAACTTGCAGGACGATCACAACTTTGGCGTAAAAATCACTTTGCGGAAACGCACAATGCAGGTATTTCGCATCCGTACGCAACAATCGACAGCACCCTTGCCTGTCTGAATGCCACCATGAATAAGAGCCCAAGAAGTCGTCGGACAAGCTCGCGGCCGAGTCCTCGGTAGCATCAGCTACTCTTGCTTTCCGTACGAGCTACCGTCAATTCGCGCAGTCGCTATTGCATATGATGTCACCAAAAGCAATCACTTCGTTAGCGACAAGGAGCCCGGGCCCAGCGGTAGCTGTACATGGAGGCACCGGCAGCCCCGACAGGCCGCCGCTGGCGCGCCGGCGCCCGGACCCGCGACCCCTAATGACGTTGCAGTCGATGTATTTCTTAATATCGCTTTTGGAAGAAGCAAGCCAGGTGTAAATCACACAGTATTTTACTGATGATCTGGAAACGCAAATTTAGAACAAGTAGAACATTATATAAAATTTGTTGTGTGGTCGAGCGGAACCCACCCTTCGCTCTTCCCAGATTATCGTTGCTGCACGGAATGATTGTTAAAGCACCGACGGCTTCAGAGTTCGTCTTCTCCAACGTTTGCTTTTGCAGTACATTCCGCAATCTTTTCGTTATGAGTCGTCTGCTTCGGTTTCCCGATGTAGATTTGCTCACACCTCCCGACTTCTCTTAACCCCGAGCCACCACTAGCAGAAAATTCCGCACTGCAGTCCGGTCAATCTGCAGAGCTCGATAAGAGCATCGCGGTCGTTCCTGAGCTAATGAAACGGCCGTGTCTGTAGTTGTTCCCAGATGTCTCCCACAGAAACGGCCTCCCGGACGCCTGCATTACAGGAGTACGCCCCTACTCCCAGCCATACAATTGCATTTGAAAGCAGAATAACATGAGCTACAGAGCAACTCCGACTTTTGTGTCTGACCTACTTTTAATGATACTGTGGTCGGTTTAGTTACTATTATCGCTGCTGGACGAAGCAGACCAGTTGAAAGCCACACGGTATTCTTGTAACGAACAGGTAATGGAAATTTAGGTAAAACGATATCAAAAAAAGTTGCGTGCTGGAGCGACACATACAGTTGGCTCTTCGTAGATGATCATTGCTGCACGGAATAATTCTTAAGGCACCGACGCCTTCAGGAGTCGTGTTTGGAAGTTTTGCTTGCAGTATATTCCGCTATCTTTTCGTTATGAGTTGGTGTTTCGGATTCCCGGTGTTCTTTTGTTTAGTGCATTTGCCTTCCCTTGATGCTAAGAAAGCACATGACGAAAGTGAAACACCACCGTCTGTTCATCTGCAGAGCGCGATGAAATTATTCACTCTACATTCATTGCCTTTAATATTCTTTCCATCAGTGGTGGGCGCTGCCTTCAGAAAGCGCTTTTCTTTCTGATTTACATGAAAGTTTGTGTTCCTCGGAGCTGGACTGCTTGGGATTACCTTCACTGCCACCGGCAAGTGGCTCGTTGGTCTAGGGGTATGATTCCTGCTTTGGGTGCAGGAGGTCCCGGGTTCAAATCCCGGACGAGCCCTACCGTTTTGACCGTGCTGAAGAGTAGGTGGAGCTCACCCACGTTTGTAGCTCTGCAATGAAGAACAGATGCGTGCCGCAGCACGCTGTGTGTGGCCCTACGGTCATGAAGGGACCGTTTGATATGGCAAGAATCTGATACCAGTAAATTACATAGGTCGATTTCTGTAGAAGAGCCGACAGTAATCTTGCATGCAACGGAAAACAAAGGTTGTCTTTGCAGAACGTGTGCACCGTGAGTGGAGACGAAGCTCAATCGTGGAGCAGTCTACCTTCATCTGATTAGCGACAACGTCAACCAAAGAGTGGGATACAAGACTGAGCGTAGTTAAGAGTTTCTCACTATTAGTTACGTTCACACTTCAACAGAGTTGTGACAAGGCGAGTGCAAAGAGATCAGGAAAGCCAGTATGAAGCGAACTTGAAGTAGTCTTGAAGAAATGGATACTAAATTTTGCAGGCCAGAATGGAGCTACGAGCTTTCTGAGTTACTGAATACCGGTGCACTATGGGAGCAAGAGCATTTGACAGTAAAATGAGGCGATATCGGTGTAGCACACGACATTTATTATCCCGCACACGCAGACGTGACGTTATCTCGGAAATGGAATCCGAAAACGGGTTTAAAAAAAGTCGTGCTTCCGCCCGGGATCGAACCGGGGACCTTCTGCGTGTAAAGCAGACGTGATAACCGCTACACCACGGAAACGACGGTTTTGCCGTTGTACTACCTGGAAAACCGTAGCTCCAACAGATTTTTCCTGCGTAAGCAAGGGCATCTGCTACGAGCTCCGTCCGATTCTAGAAGTTGCTATAGTAAAAGACAACGATAAAAACAATCAAACCGCAACAGCCAGGGAGAACGCTGGGTGAGCAGCAGCTCTGCACGGTGATACCAAGAACGGAGGCGATAGTCATGTGCATCGAGAAGGCTCGTTGGTCTAGGGGTATGATTCCTGCTTCGGGTGCAGGAGGTCCCGGGTTCAAATCCCGGACGAGCCCTTGCGTTTTGTGCAAACGTGTGGCGACTACCGGCATGCCGGCGGCTGTTCCGCGCATTTCCTGCCCTCCAGGTAAGCACAAAAACCAAGTAGCCGGTTCTGAAAGAGTTTCACGTATCATTTGAGCCATCTGCAGCCTGGTGGTTGGACGTTTGAAATTGATTTAAATGTTCACAGTAGAGATTGTAGCAAGTGTCTTGTTGAGTGCGACGAAAAAGTGATTACGCCCGGAATCGAAACGGAGACCTTCTGCCTGTTAGGCAGACGTGATAACCGCTACACCACGGAAACTGCTAAGCTCTGAGATCCACACGTGACACAACTTGCAGGACGATCACAACTTTGGCGTAAAAATCACTTTGCGGAAACGCACAATGCAGGTATTTCGCATCCGTACGCAACAATCGACAGCACCCTTGCCTGTCTGAATGCCACCATGAATAAGAGCCCAAGAAGTCGTCGGACAAGCTCGCGGCCGAGTCCTCGGTAGCATCAGCTACTCTTGCTTTCCGTACGAGCTACCGTCAATTCGCGCAGTCGCTATTGCATATGATGTCACCAAAAGCAATCACTTCGTTAGCGACAAGGAGCCCGGGCCCAGCGGTAGCTCTACATGGAGGCACCAGCAGCCCCGACAGGCCGCCGCTGGCGCGCCGGCGCCCGGACCCGCGACCCCTAATGACGTTGCAGTCGATGTATTTCTTAATATCGCTTTTGGAAGAAGCAAGCCAGGTGTAAATCACACAGTATTTTACTGATGATCTGGAAACGCAAATTTAGAACAAGTAGAACATTATATAAAATTTGTTGTGTGGTCGAGCGGAACCCACCCTTCGCTCTTCCCAGATTATCGTTGCTGCACGGAATGATTGTTAAAGCACCGACGGCTTCAGAGTTCGTCTTCTCCAACGTTTGCTTTTGCAGTACATTCCGCAATCTTTTCGTTATGAGTCGTCTGCTTCGGTTTCCCGATGTAGATTTGCTCACACCTCCCGACTTCTCTTAACCCCGAGCCACCACTAGCAGAAAATTCCGCACTGCAGTCCGGTCAATCTGCAGAGCTCGATAAGAGCATCGCGGTCGTTCCTGAGCTAATGAAACGGCCGTGTCTGTAGTTGTTCCCAGATGTCTCCCACAGAAACGGCCTCCCGGACGCCTGCATTACAGGAGTACGCCCCTACTCCCAGCCATACAATTGCATTTGAAAGCAGAATAACATGAGCTACAGAGCAACTCCGACTTTTGTGTCTGACCTACTTTTAATGATACTGTGGTCGGTTTAGTTACTATTATCGCTGCTGGACGAAGCAGACCAGTTGAAAGCCACACGGTATTCTTGTAACGAACAGGTAATGGAAATTTAGGTAAAACGATATCAAAAAAAGTTGCGTGCTGGAGCGACACATACAGTTGGCTCTTCGTAGATGATCATTGCTGCACGGAATAATTCTTAAGGCACCGACGCCTTCAGGAGTCGTGTTTGGAAGTTTTGCTTGCAGTATATTCTGCTATCTTTTCGTTATGAGTTGGTGTTTCGGATTCCCGGTGTTCTTTTGTTTAGTGCATTTGCCTTCCCTTGATGCTAAGAAAGCACATGACGAAAGTGAAACACCACCGTCTGTTCATCTGCAGAGCGCGATGAAATTATTCACTCTACATTCATTGCCTTTAATATTCTTTCCATCAGTGGTGGGCGCTGCCTTCAGAAAGCGCTTTTCTTTCTGATTTACATGAAAGTTTGTGTTCCTCGGAGCTGGACTGCTTGGGATTACCTTCACTGCCACCGGCAAGTGGCTCGTTGGTCTAGGGGTATGATTCCTGCTTTGGGTGCAGGAGGTCCCGGGTTCAAATCCCGGACGAGCCCTACCGTTTTGACCGTGCTGAAGAGTAGGTGGAGCTCACCCACGTTTGTAGCTCTGCAATGAAGAACAGATGCGTGCCGCAGCACGCTGTGTGTGGCCCTACGGTCATGAAGGGACCGTTTGATATGGCAAGAATCTGATACCAGTAAATTACATAGGTCGATTTCTGTAGAAGAGCCGACAGTAATCTTGCATGCAACGGAAAACAAAGGTTGTCTTTGCAGAACGTGTGCACCGTGAGTGGAGACGAAGCTCAATCGTGGAGCAGTCTACCTTCATCTGATTAGCGACAACGTCAACCAAAGAGTGGGATACAAGACTGAGCGTAGTTAAGAGTTTCTCACTATTAGTTACGTTCACACTTCAACAGAGTTGTGACAAGGCGAGTGCAAAGAGATCAGGAAAGCCAGTATGAAGCGAACTTGAAGTAGTCTTGAAGAAATGGATACTAAATTTTGCAGGCCAGAATGGAGCTACGAGCGTTCTGAGTTACTGAATACCGGTGCACTATGGGAGCAAGAGCATTTGACAGTAAAATGAGGCGATATCGGTGTAGCACACGACATTTATTATCCCGCACACGCAGACGTGACGTTATCTCGGAAATGGAATCCGAAAACGGGTTTAAAAAAAGTCGTGCTTCCGCCCGGGATCGAACCGGGGACCTTCTGCGTGTAAAGCAGACGTGATAACCGCTACACCACGGAAACGACGGTTTTGCCGTTGTACTACCTGGAAAACCGTAGCTCCAACAGATTTTTCCTGCGTAAGCAAGGGCATCGGCTACGAGCTCCGTCCGATTCTAGAAGTTGCTATAGTAAAAGACAACGATAAAAACAATCAAACCGCAACAGCCAGGGAGAACGCTGGGTGAGCAGCAGCTCTGCACGGTGATACCAAGAACGGAGGCGATAGTCATGTGCATCGAGAAGGCTCGTTGGTCTAGGGGTATGATTCCTGCTTCGGGTGCAGGAGGTCCCGGGTTCAAATCCCGGACGAGCCCTTGCGTTTTGTGCAAACGTGTGGCGACTACCGGCATGCCGGCGGCTGTTCCGCGCATTTCCTGCCCTCCAGGTAAGCACAAAAACCAAGTAGCCGGTTCTGAAAGAGTTTCACGTATCATTTGAGCCATCTGCAGCCTGGTGGTTGGACGTTTGAAATTGATTTAAATGTTCACAGTAGAGATTGTAGCAAGTGTCTTGTTGAGTGCGACGAAAAAGTGATTACGCCCGGAATCGAAACGGAGACCTTCTGCCTGTTAGGCAGACGTGATAACCGCTACACCACGGAAACTGCTAAGCTCTGAGATCCACATGTGACACAACTTGCAGGACGATCACAACTTTGGCGTAAAAATCACTTTGCGGAAACGCACAATGCAGGTATTTCGCATTCGTACGCAACAATCGACAGCACCCTTGCCTGTCTGAATGCCACCACGAATAAGAGCCCAAGAAGTCGTCGGACAAGCTCGCGGCCGAGTCCTCGGTAGCATCAGCTACTCTTGCTTTCCGTACGAGCTACCGTCAATTCGCGCAGTCGCTATTGCATATGATGTCACCAAAAGCAATCACTTCGTTAGCGGCAAGGAGCCCGGGCCCAGCGGTAGCTGTACATGGAGGCACCAGCAGCCCCGACAGGCCGCCGCTGGCGCGCCGGCGCCCGGACCCGCGACCCCTAATGACGTTGCAGTCGATGTATTTCTTAATATCGCTTTTGGAAGAAGCAAGCCAGGTGTAAATCACACAGTATTTTACTGATGATCTGGAAACGCAAATTTAGAACAAGTAGAACATTATATAAAATTTGTTGTGTGGTCGAGCGGAACCCACCCTTCGCTCTTCCCAGATTATCGTTGCTGCACGGAATGATTGTTAAAGCACCGACGGCTTCAGAGTTCGTCTTCTCCAACGTTTGCTTTTGCTGTACATTCCGCAATCTTTTCGTTATGAGTCGTCTGTTTCGGTTTCCCGATGTAGATTTGCTCACACCTCCCGACTTCTCTTAACCCCGAGCCACCACTAGCAGAAAATTCCGCACTGCAGTCCGGTCAATCTGCAGAGCTCGATAAGAGCATCGCGGTCGTTCCTGAGCTAATGAAACGGCCGTGTCTGTAGTTATTCCCAGATGTCTCCCACAGAAACGGCCTCCCGGACGCCTGCATTACAGGAGTACGCCCCTACTCCCAGCCATACAATTGCATTTGAAAGCAGAATAACATGAGCTACAGAGCAACTCCGACTTTTGTGTCTGACCTACTTTTAATGATACTGTGGTCGGTTTAGTTACTACTATCGCTGCTGGACGAAGCAGACCAGTTGAAAGCCACACGGTATTCTTGTAACGAACAGGTAATGGAAATTTAGGTAAAACGATATCAAAAAAAGTTGCGTGGTGGAGCGACACATACAGTTGGCTCTTCGTAGATGATCATTGCTGCACGGAATAATTCTTAAGGCACCGACGCCTTCAGGAGTCGTGTTTGGAAGTTTTGCTTGCAGTATATTCCGCTATCTTTTCGTTATGAGTTGGTGTTTCGGATTCCCGGTGTTCTTTTGTTTAGTGCATTTGCCTTCCCTTGATGCTAAGAAAGCACATGACGAAAGTGAAACACCACCGTCTGTTCATCTGCAGAGCGCGATGAAATTATTCACTCTACATTCATTGCCTTTAATATTCTTACCATCAGTGGTGGGCGCTGCCTTCAGAAAGCGCTTTTCTTTCTGATTTACATGAAAGTTTGTGTTCCTCGGAGCTGGACTGCTTGGGATTACCTTCACTGCCACCGGCAAGTGGCTCGTTGGTCTAGGGGTATGATTCCTGCTTTGGGTGCAGGAGGTCCCGGGTTCAAATCCCGGACGAGCCCTACCGTTTTGACCGTGCTGAAGAGTAGGTGGAGCTCACCCACGTTTGTAGCTCTGCAATGAAGAACAGATGCGTGCCGCAGCACGCTGTGTGTGGCCCTACGGTCATGAAGGGACCGTTTGATATGGCAAGAATCTGATACCAGTAAATTACATAGGTCGATTTCTGTAGAAGAGCCGACAGTAATCTTGCATGCAACGGAAAACAAAGGTTGTCTTTGCAGAACGTGTGCACCGTGAGTGGAGACGAAGCTCAATCGTGGAGCAGTCTACCTTCATCTGATTAGCGACAACGTCAACCAAAGAGTGGGATACAAGACTGAGCGTAGTTAAGAGTTTCTCACTATTAGTTACGTTCACACTTCAACAGAGTTGTGACAAGGCGAGTGCAAAGAGATCAGGAAAGCCAGTATGAAGCGAACTTGAAGTAGTCTTGAAGAAATGGATACTAAATTTTGCAGGCCAGAATGGAGCTACGAGCGTTCTGAGTTACTGAATACCGGTGCACTATGGGAGCAAGAGCATTTGTCAGTAAAATGAGGCGATATAGGTGTAGCACACGACATTTATTATCCCGCACACGCAGACGTGACGTTATCTCGGAAATGGAATCCGAAAACGGGTTTAAAAAAAGTCGTGCTTCCGCCCGGGATCGAACCGGTGACCTTCTGCGTGTAAAGCAGACGTGATAACCGCTACACCACGGAAACGACGGTTTTGCCGTTGTACTACCTGGAAAACCGTAGCTCCAACAGATTTTTCCTGCGTAAGCAAGGGCATCGGCTACGAGCTCCGTCCGATTCTAGAAGTTGCTATAGTAAAAGACAACGATAAAAACAATCAAACCGCAACAGCCAGGGAGAACGCTGGGTGAGCAGCAGCTCTGCACGGTGATACCAAGAACGGAGGCGATAGTCATGTGCATCGAGAAGGCTCGTTGGTCTAGGGGTATGATTCCTGCTTCGGGTGCAGGAGTTCCCGGGTTCAAATCCCGGACGAGCCCTTGCGTTTTGTGCAAACGTGTGGCGACTACCGGCATGCCGGCGGCTGTTCCGCGCATTTCCTGCCCTCCAGGTAAGCACAAAAACCAAGTAGTCGGTTCTGAAAGAGTTTCACGTATCATTTGAGCCATCTGCAGCCTGGTGGTTGGACGTTTGAAATTGATTTAAATGTTCACAGTAGAGATTGTAGCAAGTGTCTTGTTGAGTGCGACGAAAAAGTGATTACGCCCGGAATCGAAACGGAGACCTTCTGCCTGTTAGGCAGACGTGATAACCGCTACACCACGGAAACTGCTAAGCTCTGAGATCCACATGTGACACAACTTGCAGGACGATCACAACTTTGGCGTAAAAATCACTTTGCGGAAACGCACAATGCAGGTATTTCGCATTCGTACGCAACAATCGACAGCACCCTTGCCTGTCTGAATGCCACCACGAATAAGAGCCCAAGAAGTCGTCGGACAAGCTCGCGGCCGAGTCCTCGGTAGCATCAGCTACTCTTGCTTTCCGTATGAGCTACCGTCAATTCGCGCAGTCGCTATTGCATATGATGTCACCAAAAGCAATCACTTCGTTAGCGGCAAGGAGCCCGGGCCCAGCGGTAGCTCTACATGGAGGCACCAGCAGCCCCGACAGGCCGCCGCTGGCGCGCCGGCGCCCGGACCCGCGACCCCTAATGACGTTGCAGTCGATGTATTTCTTAATATCGCTTTTGGAAGAAGCAAGCCAGGTGTAAATCACACAGTATTTTACTGATGATCTGGAAACGCAAATTTAGAACAAGTAGAACATTATATAAAATTTGTTGTGTGGTCGAGCGGAACCCACCCTTCGCTCTTCCCAGATTATCGTTGCTGCACGGAATGATTGTTAAAGCACCGACGGCTTCAGAGTTCGTCTTCTCCAACGTTTGCTTTTGCTGTACATTCCGCAATCTTTTCGTTATGAGTCGTCTGTTTCGGTTTCCCGATGTAGATTTGCTCACACCTCCCGGCTTCTCTTAACCCCGAGCCACCACTAGCAGAAAATTCCGCACTGCAGTCCGGTCAATCTGCAGAGCTCGATAAGAGCATCGCGGTCGTTCCTGAGCTAATGAAACGGCCGTGTCTGTAGTTGTTCCCAGATGTCTCCCACAGAAACGGCCTCCCGGACGCCTGCATTACAGGAGTACGCCCCTACTCCCAGCCATACAATTGCATTTGAAAGCAGAATAACATGAGCTACAGAGCAACTCCGACTTTTGTGTCTGACCTACTTTTAATGATACTGTGGTCGGTTTAGTTACTATTATCGCTGCTGGACGAAGCAGACCAGTTGAAAGCCACACGGTATTCTTGTAACGAACAGGTAATGGAAATTTAGGTAAAACGATATCAAAAAAGTTGCGTGCTGGAGCGACACATACAGTTGGCTCTTCGTAGATGATCATTGCTGCACGGAATAATTCTTAAGGCACCGACGCCTTCAGGAGTCGTGTTTGGAAGTTTTGCTTGCAGTATATTCTGCTATCTTTTCGTTATGAGTTGGTGTTTCGGATTCCCGGTGTTCTTTTGTTTAGTGCATTTGCCTTCCCTTGATGCTAAGAAAGCACATGACGAAAGTGAAACACCACCGTCTGTTCATCTGCAGAGCGCGATGAAATTATTCACTCTACATTCATTGCCTTTAATATTCTTTCCATCAGTGGTGGGCGCTGCCTTCAGAAAGCGCTTTTCTTTCTGATTTACATGAAAGTTTGTGTTCCTCGGAGCTGGACTGCTTGGGATTACCTTCACTGCCACCGGCAAGTGGCTCGTTGGTCTAGGGGTATGATTCCTGCTTTGGGTGCAGGAGGTCCCGGGTTCAAATCCCGGACGAGCCCTACCGTTTTGACCGTGCTGAAGAGTAGGTGGAGCTCACCCACGTTTGTAGCTCTGCAATGAAGAACAGATGCGTGCCGCAGCACGCTGTGTGTGGCCCTACGGTCATGAAGGGACCGTTTGATATGGCAAGAATCTGATACCAGTAAATTACATAGGTCGATTTCTGTAGAAGAGCCGACAGTAATCTTGCATGCAACGGAAAACAAAGGTTGTCTTTGCAGAACGTGTGCACCGTGAGTGGAGACGAAGCTCAATCGTGGAGCAGTCTACCTTCATCTGATTAGCGACAACGTCAACCAAAGAGTGGGATACAAGACTGAGCGTAGTTAAGAGTTTCTCACTATTAGTTACGTTCACACTTCAACAGAGTTGTGACAAGGCGAGTGCAAAGAGATCAGGAAAGCCAGTATGAAGCGAACTTGAAGTAGTCTTGAAGAAATGGATACTAAATTTTGCAGGCCAGAATGGAGCTACGAGCGTTCTGAGTTACTGAATACCGGTGCACTATGGGAGCAAGAGCATTTGTCAGTAAAATGAGGCGATATCGGTGTAGCACACGACATTTATTATCCCGCACACGCAGACGTGACGTTATCTCGGAAATGGAATCTGAAAACGGGTTTAAAAAAAGTCGTGCTTCCGCCCGGGATCGAACCGGGGACCTTCTGCGTGTAAAGCAGACGTGATAACCGCTACACCACGGAAACGACGGTTTTGCCGTTGTACTACCTGGAAAACCGTAGCTCCAACAGATTTTTCCTGCGTAAGCAAGGGCATCGGCTACGAGCTCCGTCCGATTCTAGAAGTTGCTATAGTAAAAGACAACGATAAAAACAATCAAACCGCAACAGCCAGGGAGAACGCTGGGTGAGCAGCAGCTCTGCACGGTGATACCAAGAACGGAGGCGATAGTCATGTGCATCGAGAAGGCTCGTTGGTCTAGGGGCATTCCGCCGCCAGCGGCCGTGCTGTGCGGACGTGCGGTGCGGCTGTTTACATCGTCGCTGCGAGCGGCCGGCGCTGTGTGGTGAGTGCGCGCCTTCTGCGTTAGTCATAGTTCACGATAACATTTTTAGATTGACATAATGGATCAGACAACGCGACGCGATACTTTGAAGTTGATTTTCGATCCGAACTACACCCGACCGAAATCTTACGAAGTTGAGGCATTTATCGAAGAAACTTTTCAGATCAAAGTGGATGAATTGATTGGAATACACCTGTCGATTGTCAGTCCGACTGTGTTCCTTAAGTTATCCAGTTCTGACAAGTGCGACCAAATTGTAGAAGCATGTGGTGGGGTGGCAAAATTCAAACATTCAGACGGACACATAGGGCAGGTCACGGTTTCGCGTGCCGGAATGGGAATACGAACGGTTCGAATCTTTGAGCTCCCCTTTGAAATAACGCCCGAGGAGATTAACAACAAACTGAGAGACTATGGCACCATTATCAGCAATGTCGCCGAAAAATGGTCTAGCTTGCACAAGTATCCAGTATTAAATGGAGTCAGGCAAGTTAAGATTGACATGCTGAAACATATCCCACCGTATCTCTGGATTGGTGGATATAGAGCGATCATCATTTACGATGGCCAGCCGAGAACCTGCTCGGGCTGTGGTTCTACGCAACACGTCCGCGCGCAGTGTGTTCAACGGCGTGTGACGCAACTGCCGACTGGGGAGCGAGACCCGCCTAGTCAAATGGCCACGCTACCCGTGACGTACGCCGCCGCACTACGCAGTGAGGTCGCCCCAGACATGTGTATCGACACGGCGGTAGTTGCTTATGCCGACGTTCCCGATGGTAGCGTAGCCATGGATACTAGCAGCACAGAAGCTACAGGTCCAGCACACTCACAATACGAGGAAACTGACAGGCGTGGAGAACAAGACCAGGCTAAGACGGCAGAAGAAGGCATGTGCAAATCACTCGAAGAAGTCGGGCAACACAAAGAAGATACGGTTGCTACGTCGGAGGATAATGACCAGCAGCCTATAACTGTTTCACCAAAGAAACGGAAGAAACGTCGAATAGCCCGTCAGGGAGCAGCAGAAGCCGCGCCAATTCTGCGCGAAAAGGCGAAACAAATAGGCCAAGAACTGGCGGAGACGACACAGGCAACTCCTCTGGAAGATCGAACAATAAAAAAGAAGACTCGAAATGAGGACACTGACCCCGACCGTGGAATCCACATTCAAGACGGTACAGCTAGTCTGAAGGACCTTCCACTTGTACCCAACACGTACACGCGGGAAGTTACGTGCACGCGAGACTGGGCGGATGACATGGAGGAGCAAAGCCATGATGCAGAAATGGCTGACACAGCACAACGTTCAGGACGGACGGCACCCGACCGTCGACAGGATGTGTCCACCCGGCAACAAACCACCATCAAAGATACTCGTGCGGCAGATGATGATGCCGACTTCTTCTAAGTGGAGCAAGCATCCACTTCCCTTGGCAAACAGTACCCCACCTGACACGGTATAGTCGACATGACGGCTTTACAGGCGTACAGAATTGCAACCTTGAATATAAATAAAATTAGCAGCACCCTCAATCTGAGAAATCTCCAAGATTTTCTGTACGCCGCTGATATTGACATCTTAATGCTGCAAGAAGTAACGGCTATCCGTTTGGACGACATCACTGGCTACAACGCCGTCATCAATCCTGGCAATGACAATAGCCTCGGCACAGCGATTATGACTAAAGAGGGGATCCTACTTACAGACGTGGCGCAACTGCCTAACAGTAGAGGTCTCGCTGTCACGATAAACAACACCAGGTTTATCAACATATATGCCCCGTCAGGAACCGGAAACAAGCGCCGCAGGGCCGAATTTTTCAAAGAGGACATCGCCCCCCTTTTCGCGGTGCGATTTGACCAAATAATTTTTGCGGGTGACTTTAATTGCGTGCTGAGTCCCAAGGATCAGACGCCAAATTTTAACAAATCTCTGGAGCTGGAGGACATCGTCAGAGACTTCCAACTGTTTGATACTTGGGAACTAAAACACGGTGATAGGCTAGGTTTCACCTATATCACCAGCCATTCTGCCAGTCGTATCGACAGAATTTACGCAACATCCAATTTAAGGAGACACGTTTTACAGTCTGAGCTATGGCCCACGATTTTCTCTGATCATATCGCGTACATATGTACGATAAATTTAGAGAAACAAGGCACTTACAGGGCGAGAGGTCAGTGGAAGCTAAACGTTACTCATCTTTCGGATCCTGGATGTCACGCCGCCTTCCACACCACTTGGGCAGAATGTGAAAGGAAGTTCCACTTGTACGGCACGGCGCTGAATTGGTGGCTAAACTGCGCGAAGCCCGCAATAATAAAGACAATGAAAACTTACTCCCGTGAAAAAGTCGCCTGGCGGAAGCGGACAGTAGAGTTTTACTTCAGCTGTCTGAGAGACTTGTGCGTTCGTGATGCTACAGTCATAACAAATTATGGGCAAATCAACAGAATAAAAGCAAAATTGCTCAACCTGCAGAGACACCATCTCGAAGGCTGTAAAATACGAACGCGTTTGCAGAACGGTACACGAGAAGAAACAATATCGATGTACCACATTCTCCAAGAGAACAAAAGACAAAAAGTTAAAATTCTGACGGAACTCAAAACTTCAGACGGGAGACTCTTGACAGATCAAGCTGCAATACGAGATGAGATCCATCGACACTTTAGTGAATTGCTGGCCAATACACAGACAGATGAAACAGCGCAGCAAGCTCTCACTGCTAGGACGACAGAGCGACTCACTCCAGAAGAAGCTGATGTGCTCGCAGCGAGAATAACGGACGAAGACGTCGAAGATGCCATCTCGAAGAGCCCAAAGAACAAATCACCTGGACCAGATGGGCTACCCGCTGAATTTTATCAAACTTTTCGCGAACAAATAATTGCTAAATTGACACTCGTCTGCAATGAAATACTAAATGCGGACACTGACCTTCCGAAGGAATTCTGTGAAGGTACAGTGGTCTTAGTCCCCAAAACACCAGGAGGCAAAACCGTGGAGAATCTTCGACCCATAACACTTCTCAATAGTGATTATAAAATCTTCGCCCGTATCATGATTCAAAGGTTCAATTCTGTTATTCGTACAGTGACAGGAGCCTACCAGACAAGTGTGGGAAAGGACAGAACGATATTTCAGACCTTATGCGACTACAGAGACATTATAGCGATATCGGAAGCCTGCAACATTCGCTGTGCTCTGATGTCGCTTGACTTTGAAAAAGCTTTTGATAAAGTTAATCATTCGTACCTGCTCCGGTGTATGACATCCATGCACTTCCCCCAGAAAATTATAGCCTCCGTGAAAAACATACTGACGAATAGCACGTCAAGAATCAGTGTCAACGGACAACTCAGTCACCCGATCAATATTCAGAGTTCGGTAAGACAAGGTTGCCCAATGTCCATGACGCTTTTCGCGATTGCGCTTGAACCTCTCTTAGTATCTCTGACTCGGCAACTCCGTGGATTACATATACGCGGACACAAGATCATATGTCAAGCCTACGCGGACGATGTAGGGGTACTTGTGACTGACGAAAGAGAGGTGGAAACAGTACTTGAAGTTGTGGCGACCTACGAAATGGCGTCAGGAGCTAAACTCAACCGCAATAAATCTGGTATTATGAATCTTGGTCGGGGTATAGAGATCAGAGCCGCTGGAAGTATCAACACTGTGGAAAAAATCAAATGCCTTGGAATAGAATATACGAGTAATATCCGCCGCACGGCCGCTCTCAATTATCGAAAATTACTTGCCACCTTACGGGCAAGCATAAAACAACACAGCTTGCGTAATTTAAACGTAATACAAAAAGTGCAACTGGCCAATACATACATCACTTCCAAAGTCAACTATGTTGCTCAAGTGCTGCCTCTGCAGGTCACGAACCATTGCACACCAAATGCAAGCAGCGCTTGGTTATTTTGTCAGTAGAGGTCAGATATTTAAGGTTTCATATGATACCTTGACGCTACCGACACGCAATGGAGGGCTACAACTGACAGACATCTACCTTAAAGCGCAAGCGCTATACGTTAGCAAAACTTATAAACAGTGGCAACGATCACCGCGGACCTTAGTGGCTCATCTCTTAGGTGAAATCACCCCAGTCAGCAGAGATCCACCAATCGATGTGCATCACATCTCCCACGAGCTGTACCACTATAAACATTTTCTGGTGGAATACAGCTATGTACGCCATAGAATACCGGAGAAGGACATATATCGGGTTAAGGAGGTTTACAACACCTTGCTGGAAGGAAAATTGCGCAATCGAATAGAAAACAAGTTTCGACATTATAATTGGAAAAACATATGGGACAACATATCTGACCCCCATCTACCATCCAATGTGCGATCGACGTGGTACCTCGCAGTCAATAGAAAAATCCCAACCAACTCCAAACTGCACGCGATACGTCTGGCACACACACCAAACTGTTCCAGCTGCAATGTCGTCGACAATGCAGAACATCGCTTCGTCTGTGAAGATGTGAAAGACGTGTGGAATCTCTTCAGGCAAAAACTAGCCATGTGCTACGTACGTCACCTAACACAATTTCACCGACACACGTCCTTCTGCCTGATGACGTGCCATATCCTAACACTAAAAGAAGGTCAGCCAACTGGCTCAAAGGACTGACAGTCCATTACATCTCAACGGCTATGACGAAAAGTGAAGCAGATTATTGGATGTACCTGATGACAGAACATCAAAAGCTCGAACGACAAATGAAATACAAAGACAACTACGCAAATTTTTTGAACCGAACATTGTCTCACCGACAGAGCTGAAGAACGATCAAACGACATGTTGTTCAACCTCAGGATTCCTTTTTTTTCCCTTATGAAATTATCTATTAAGCTTCTCATTCATTGTACGCCAACAAGGTGGCTATTTCGTTTATCCTTCGCCCTCGTGTCGCAGCACTAATAGGTTGCTGACACACACATGAGAAGCCATCAGGCTGAAGTAAGCCTGGCTCTCCTATAAAAATCGCTCCCACACAACGATGGAAGAATGTAACAGAACTATTTCCTTTCCATAACCCCAAAAGAAGGGATTTTTATTTACTTGTATACATTTACTTCGTCACTCACCTATCTCATATGGACCAAACATAGCACAGAAGCTAGCCGAAGAAGGCACAAATGGCGAGCGGAAGGACGGGCTGTAGGGGAGGAAGGAGGCCTTAATAATAAAAGTAAAAAAAAATAAAAAAAAATAAAAAGAAAAAATAATAAAGAAAATATAAAAAAAAAACAAAAAAAAGAAAAAATAAAAAAATGGTGTAAAAAACAAAAAAAAGGGGTATGATTCCTGCTTTGGGTGCAGGAGGTCCCGGGTTCAAATCCCGGACGAGCCCTACCGTTTTGACCGTGCTGAAGAATAGGTGTAGCTCACCCACGTTTGTAGCTCTGCAATGAAGAAGAGATGCGTGCCGCAGCACGCTGTGTGTAGCCCTACGGTCATGAAGGGACCGTTTGATATGGCAAGAATCTGATACCAGTAAATTACATAGGTCGATTGCTGTAGAAGAGCCGACAGTAATCTTGCATGCAACGGAAAACAAAGGTTGTTTTTGCAGAACGTGTGCACCGTGAGTGGAGACGAAGCTCAATCGTGGAGCAGTCTACCTTCATCTGATTAGCGACAACGTCAACCAAAGGGTGGGATACAAGACTGAGCGTAGTTAAGAGTTTCTCACTATTAGTTACGTTCACGCTTCAACAGAGTTGTGACAAGGCGAGTGCAAAGAGCTCAGGAAAGCCAGTATGAAGCGAACTTGAAGTAGTCTTGAAGAAATGGATACTAAATTTTGCAGGCCAGAATGGAGCTACGAGCGTTCTGAGTTACTGAATACCGGTGCACTATGGGAGCAAGAGCATTTGACAGTAAAATGAGGCGATATCGGTGTAGCACACGACATTTATTATCCCGCATACGCAGACGTGACGTTATCTCGGAAATGGAATCCGAAAACAGGTTTAAAAAAAGTCGTGCTTCCGCCCGGGACCGAACCGGGGACCTTCTGCGTGTAAAGCAGGCGTGATAACCGCTACACCACGGAAACGACGGTTTTGCCGTTGTACTACCTGGAAAACCGTAGTTCCAACAGATTTTTCCTGCGTAAGCAAGGGCATCGGCTACGAGCTCCGTCCGATTCTAGAAGTTGCTATAGTAAAAGACAACGATAAAAACAATGAAACCGCAACAGCCAGGGAGAACGCTGGGTGAGCAGCAGCTCTGCACGGTGATACCAAGAACGGAGGCGTTACTCATGTGCATCGAGAAGGCTCGTTGGTCTCGGGGTATGATCCCTGCTTCGGGTGCAGGAGGTCCCGGGTTCAAATCCCGGACGAGCCCTTGCGTTTTGTGCAAACGTGTGGCGACTACTGGCATGCCGGCGGCTGTTCCGCGCATTTCCAGCCCTCCAGGTAAGCACAAAAACCAAGTAGCCGGTTCTGAAAGAGTTTCATGTATCATTTGAGCCATCTGCAGCCTGGTGGTTGGACGTTTGAAATTGATTTAAATGTTCACAGTAGAGATTGTAGCAAGTGTCTTGTTGAGTGCGACAAAAATGTGTTTCCGCCCGGAATCGAACCGGTGACCTTCTGCGTGTTGGCAGACGTGATAACCGCTACACCACGGAAACTGCTACGCTGTGAGCTCCACATGTGACACAACTTGAGGACGATCGCAACTTTGGCGCAAAAATCACTTTGCGGAAACGCACAATGCAGGAATTTCGCATTCGTACCTAACAATCGACATCACCCTTGCCTGTCTGAATGCCACCATGAATTAGAGCCCAAGAAGTCGTCGGCAATGAACGCGGCCGAGTCCTCGGTAGCATCAGCTACTCTTGCTTTCCGTACGAGCTACCGTCAATTCGCGCAGTCGCTATTGCAAATGATGTCACCAAAAGCAATCACTTCGTTAGCGGCAAGGAGCCCGGGCCCAGCGGTAGCGGTAGCTCTACATGGAGGCACCAGCAGCCCCGACAGGCCGCCGCTGGCGCGCCGGCGCCCGGACCCGCGACCCCTAATGACGTTGCATTCGATGTATTTCTTAATATCGCTTTTCGAAGAAGCAAGCCAGGTGTAAATCACACAGTATTTTACTGATGGCCTGGAAACGCGAATTTAGAACAAGTAGAACATTATATAAAATTTTGTTGTGTGGTCGAGCGGTACCCACCCTTCGCTCTTCCCAGATTATCGTTGCTGCACGGAATGATTGTTAAAGCACCGACTGCTTCAGAGTTCGTCTTCTCCAACGTTTGCTTTTGCAGTACATTCCGCAATCTTTTCGTTATGAGTCGTCTGTTTCGGTTTCCCGATGTAGTTTTGCTCACAGCTCCCGACTTCTCTTAACCCCGAGCCACCACTAGCCGAAAATTCCGCACTGCAGTCTGGTCAATCTGCAGAGCTCGATAAGAGCATCGCGGTCGTTCCTGAGCTAATGAAACGTCCGTATTTGTAGTTGTTCCCAGATGTCTCCCACAGCAACGGCCTCCCGGACGCCTGCATTACAGGAGTACGACACTACTCCCAGCCATGCAATTGCATTTGAAAGCAGAATAACATGAGCTACAGAGCAACTCAGATTTTTGTGTCTGACCTACTTCTAATGACACTGTTGTCGGTTTACTTACTACTATCGCTGCTGGACGAAGCAGACCAGTTGAAAGAAACACGGTATTCTTGTAAAGAAAAGGTAATGGAAATTTAGGTAAAACGATATCAAAAAAAGTTGCGTGGTGGAGCGACACATACAGTTGGCTCTTCGTAGATGATCATTGCTGCACGGAATAATTCTTAAGGCACCGACGCCTTCAGGAGTCGTGTTTGGAAGTTTTGCTTGCAGTATATTCCGCTATCTTTTCGTTATGAGTTGGTGTTTCGGATTCCCGGTGTACTTTTGTTTAGTGCATTTGCCTTCCGTTGACACTGAGAAACCACATGACGAAAGTGAAACACCACCGTCTGTTCATCTGCAGAGCGCGATGAAATTATTCACTCTACATTCATTGCCTTTAATATTCTTGCCATCAGTGGTGGGCGCTGCCTTCAGAAAGCGCTTTTCTTCCTGATTTACATGAAAGTTTGTGTTCCTCAGAGGTGGACTGCTTGGGATTACCTTCACTGCTACCAGCTGGTGGCTCGTTGGTCTAGGGGTATGATTCCTGCTTTGGGTGCAGGAGGTCCCGGGTTCAAATCCCTGACGAGCCCTACCGTTTTGACCGTGCTGAAGAGTAGGTGTAGCTCACCCACGTTTGTAGCTCTGCAATGAAGAACAGATGCGTGCCGCAGCACGCTGTGTGTAGCCCTACGGTCATGAAGGGACCGTTTGATATGGCAAGAATCTGATACCAGTAAATTACATAGGTCGATTTCTGTAGAAGAGCCGACAGTAATCTTGCATGCAACGGAAAACAAAGGTTGTTTTTGCAGAACGTGTGCACCGTGAGTGGAGACGAAGCTCAATCGTGGAGCAGTCTACCTTCATCTGATTAGCGACAACGTCAACCAAAGGGTGGGATACAAGACTGAGCGTAGTTAAGAGTTTCTCACTATTAGTTACGTTCACGCTTCAACAGAGTTGTGACAAGGCGAGTGCAAAGAGCTCAGGAAAGCCAGTATGAAGCGAACTTGAAGTAGTCTTGAAGAAATGGATACTAAATTTTGCAGGCCAGAATGGAGCTACGAGCGTTCTGAGTTACTGAATACCGGTGCACTATGGGAGCAAGAGCATTTGACAGTAAAATGAGGCGATATCGGTGTAGCACACGACATTTATTATCCCGCATACGCAGACGTGACGTTATCTCGGAAATGGAATCCGAAAACAGGTTTAAAAAAAGTCGTGCTTCCGCCCGGGACCGAACCGGGGACCTTCTGCGTGTAAAGCAGGCGTGATAACCGCTACACCACGGAAACGACGGTTTTGCCGTTGTACTACCTGGAAAACCGTAGTTCCAACAGATTTTTCCTGCGTAAGCAAGGGCATCGGCTACGAGCTCCGTCCGATTCTAGAAGTTGCTATAGTAAAAGACAACGATAAAAACAATGAAACCGCAACAGCCAGGGAGAACGCTGGGTGAGCAGTAGCTCTGCACGGTGATACCAAGAACGGAGGCGTTACTCATGTGCATCGAGAAGGCTCGTTGGTCTCGGGGTGCATTACCGCTTGCGACGCGGCAGCGTGCGGACGTTCGGAGCGCTCAGTGTCACTTGCTTGTTTACGTTGTATTTGTGCTTTCTGTTTCACGTGATTGTGGGTGGTTGTGTGTTCGTGTCGTTGTTTGAAGTATATCCGTATGCAGTTAGCCCATTTGGGTTAATTTGCAAAATGGTTCCCACGATTCCAAGGAAAAATACCCTGCAGTTCGAGTTTGACAAGGCTACACGATCAGTTCAGCCAAGTTCACTGGAAGTTCATGAATGGATCGTCGATACAATAGGCATAACCACTGATCAAGTTCACACTGCCTACTACGACCTGGATTTATACTGCTTCTTCGTGAAGCTTCTGAATCCCCTCTTACTGGAACGTCTTTTGCAGAAACATGGCGGCGGCGTCGATTTCCGGCATCGCGACGGCAATGTGAGTACTGTCAAAATTACTAACGCTGATGTCGAGATCTCCAACGTTCGTATTTACAACCTGCCCCCTGAAGTAGACAACTGTTTCTTAAAAGATGTGCTCACTAAATATGGCGAAGTGCGTAACATTCGACTTGAAAAGTGGTCCAGGCAACATAAGTTGCAATGTTTTTCTGGTATCAGATCGGTTGAGATGCAAGTCAAAGTCAACATCCCATCGCATGTATTTGTTTGTGGTTATAAGGTGCAGGTTACCTATTCCGGACAAGCTTCTACGTGTTTTATCTGCAATGAAAGTGGTCATTTACGGCAAAATTGCCCTAAAAGGGTGACCGTCTTAAAGCCTACTTTCCAGCAACGTAAGAGACTCACTTTAGCTGATTTAGTGACAGGTACCCAATTTACAAGTACTGGGCCGCCCCCGTCCAGTGATGCTGTGACTGTACATGAGAAACCTTTTGAAGAAGAGTTCCCTGCTATTCCTCTTGCCACGGGCGGGGATCAGAACCCTCTCACCCGTCCCGTCACTGCGGTAGCGTCCAAGAGACGTCGAACGTGCGACAGTAGTAGTTCCGATGAAGGCGTCTCCGTACCGGTCACACCTGCCACACTTGATATCAAACAACCGGCAGGGGACACTGAGCTTTCGCATGACGCTCTACCAGAATCAAGCGTTGAAGTTGATACTTCTTCGCCCGCTGACGGTAGTGCTACGCCCCAGGTTGGTTGTTGCTTACCGTCCGCGTCTATCGCGTCGGCTCTCCAACCGACCGATATTGAACCTCAGCACGTTGCCCACAGTTACGTCGGCGGGGTGTGCCCAAGTTCACAACTCGTATCACAGCAATGCGACACTGACAACAAACACGCTGACGAGTGTGTCAACACAGAGCGAGATCTCAGCCTTGCTTGTCAACAACCTGACCGAGAGAGTGTTTCCACACAATCCCAACGTGTGGCCAAACAAGAACTTAGCGTGTCTCTGGAAGGGTTAACCGGCGAGACGCAACTGCACGTTGCTGTCGCAGGGCAACCTGCACAGGAGACCTGTGTAGATTCTCCGATGCCGCTTTCTGCGGAAAAAGTCGCCAGTGGCGGGAGGAACAAAAAGAAATTCCAACCGAACTTGAATGTACCACGCAGCAAACACAAACTGCAAGCCCTCTCGGATGCAAACGATGGTGATGGCCACTCTCCACCAGCTGTTTCACGAATGGACTGGTTTGCCGGAGACGATGATCACGTTAATTTAAAGTAGCTCCGTAAACTACATGGCACAAGCGTACAAGTTCCTGAGTGTTAATGTAAACAGGATCACGTCTGATTTGAAACTTGCAGTCTTTAGGCAGTTCGTATATGAGTCTGCCGCTGATGTACTTCTATTGCAGGAATTCCTTCTTTCAGATCTGGTCATTCCCGGTTTCCACTGTATTACCAATGTTGCTTTCGAGCTTAGCACTGGTACAGCCATTCTCGTGCGTGAGGGCATCCCCGTCTCGGACGTTGAAACACTGGAGTCAGGGCGTGGCATATGCTGCAAAATATTCGGCGTCACGCTCGTGAACCTATACGCGCCCTCCGGGAGTGACCACAGGTTCGCAAGGACCGAGTTCTTTAAAGACGAACTAATTTACTTGCTTCGTAAAAATCCGACTGCCCTTGTATTAGGCGGAGATTTTAACTGTGTTGTGCATCAAAAAGATCAGAGGCCAAATTTTAACTATTGTAAGGAGCTTCATGATCTGGTTTTACGAATGAATCTCCAGGATACGTGGGAAGTCCTTCACCCTACCCTTGTGAAATTTACATACTTCACTTCCACCTCGAGTAGCCGCCTCGACAGAATATATGTGTCTTCTCAGCTCGGAGAACATGTTGTTGATTCAGAGGTCATTCCCGTCCCATGTAGCGATCACTGCGCCTACGCAACCGTCATACAACTGGACAGACAACCCACCAAACGATTCAGAGGTCACTGGATGTTGAACTTTTCCCACCTTCAGGACGCCGATCTCGAGGAACTTGTCACACGAACTTGGACTTTTTGTCTTCGCTCTGTCAATAGGTACCGTACGAAAGTAGAGTGGTGGACGTCCTTTGCTAAACCAAAGTTGCGACGGTATTTAATTTCGTACTGTAATACGCAATCAAGGGATGCAAAGAAGACCACGGAATTTTATTATTCAATTTTAAGGGAGCTCTACGACAAATCTGGCGTCAATAATATTTACACTGCTCAAATAAAGCAAATCAAGGCTAAGATGCTCAGTATCAAACGTAAACAACTAGAAGGGTTAAAAATCAAGTTCAAAGTCAACTCTTTGGTTCAATCTGAGACAACTTCCATGTACCATCTTATTAAGCATCAGACCAACCGTAGACGCTTATTTATAGACGAACTGGCAACTGATAACGGGGAAATTCTCACTCGGCAACCTGACATAGTCACGGCAATTCAGAGATATTATCACGGCCTGTATTCGGACTACCCAACCAATGATGACTTGACTGCTACTGTACTCCAATTCATGGACACGTCCGTTACTGCGGATGATAATCGTGACTTACTGGCTCCGTTTAGTGTCGAGGAGACTTTAGAACTTATTGTTAAGTCGCCCGCTAACAAAGCCCCAGGACTGGACGGCCTACCCAAGGAGTTTTACCTTCGGTGTTGGGATGTAATTGGTGTTACATTTACAGAAATTTTAAATGAAATCGTTGCCGGGGCGCCTGTTCCTAATGCGATGAAGGAGGGTAAAATTGTCCTTGTTCCCAAACGCAAAGGGTGTAAGCGATTTGATAATCTGCGCCCGCTCACCCTGCTTAATTTTGACTACAAAACTATAGCCAGAGCTGTTAACGCCCGAATGTCGCCGCTCCTTCACAAAGTTGTCTGGCGGCACCAGGCCTGCGTGCCAGGACGGAATGCCATGTCTGCGATGTCTGAAATTAGGGACCTAATCTCCATTGCCTCAGTCACCAACCTGAATTGTGCCCTGCTATTTCTAGACTTTCATAAAGCCTTTGATCATGTGAACCACCGCTATCTTTTTCACATACTGGACAAAATAGGACTCGAGGAAGGGGCATTAAAAGTCCTTCGCAATTTGACATCTGGCATATCGGCGAGGATACAAGTCAATGGACAGCTGACGCAACCAATATCCATTCAGCGGGGTGTCCCCCAGGGCAGTCCACTCTCTATGTCACTTTTGTGCTGTCACTGGAACCCTTCCTTCGGTCTCTTTATCACCATTTGTCAGGTGTGTCAATGTCAGGTCACACATTCATCGTCCGTGCATACGCTGACGATGTTGCCGTTCTGTTACGCAGTGACGACGAGGTGGTCCGTATTAAACGGGCGATCGACCAGTATAGTGCAGTGTCTGGAGCACAACTAAGTGACCAGAAATGTAAAGTGCTCGATCTCAAGGGTTTTGAGAGCTTAACTATACCGTGGGCGCATCTTGTGGAATCTCACAAACTACTAGGAATCACCTTGAATAGGTGCCCTCTGAAAATGGCGGCCTCCAATTGGAAGTCAGTGACGCATCTGATACAGGGTACCATTATCGAATGTCGCTGGCGTGCTGTGAACATTATAGAAAAAATTAGGATTCTCAATACCTACGTCTTCTCCAAGGCGTATTATGTTGCACAGTTTTTTCCCATTCCCAAGCTTCAGGCCAGAAAGATCATGCAGGTTGCCAATCAATACATCTGGAAGGGAAACATACTTAAATTGTCCTCCGATACACTAGCCAAGTCGAGAACTACTGGTGGGCTTGAGTTGGTTAACATCGCCGGGAAGGCAATGGCCTTGTACGTCAAGCGGACCACGACTTTACTGCATGACAGCCACTGCACTGTTACTCAAAAGTTGTACCTCACAGTGCGTCCAGCGAGTGTGCGACCTCCTATTGACGTTGGAAGAATCCATTACAAATTGAAACACATCAGGGAATTTTTCCTTCATGTTAGTTATACAGATGTTGGTGTTCTACGGCGCCGACCACTGTCAACTCGCGACTTGCAACGTGAGTGGGAAAAGTCGGCGACCCCAAATACAATAGAACGGAAGTATCCGACTACTGACTGGAAAACGGTGTGGGCCAACATCAGCTTGAAAGTACACTCTTCGGATGTTGCTTCAACTTGGTACAGGGTGGTAAATAACACAATTGCCACTAATGAAAAACTACATGCAATTGGGTTAAGTGACACAAATCTCTGCCTCTGTTGTGGACTCGTCGATTCTCTGATCCATCGGTTTACCTGCGGGGGCCATGCACTGAATTGGCGATGGGTCAAGAAAAGGATTGCGGTACTGTCAAGGAGCGCGGAAGACAATCTGCAACTGGATATCCTACTGCGTCCCGACAAAAAGTTTTATCCAGCCACGAAAAACAATACAGTAATGTGGATCCTAGGGCACTACGTCAACTACATCGTTAATGTTCGTGGAAAAGACGATTATATTAGTTTTCTGACCTACATGGAGCTGGCATACTGGAAGATTCAATGTGTCACTAACAGTAAAAAATTATTCGGAAACATGATGGACATCACCTTTGAAAAACATGGCATAGGATGACCACATTGGATGATCGAAGCCAATCAAGAGGAAATCTATTCAGTTTTATTCTATTTTTCTTAAGTTACACTTTCTGTTATACCTGGTCAGTTTACTTCTTTTCATTAGTCTCCTTATACTTGTTTGCTTATTCGTGTCAATTTCACACCTCTAACGGAAGAGCAAAGTATTTCGATATGGATCAAAACACACAACTGACACACGACAAAGAAGAAATGTTCCTTTCCAAATGTGTCAGCACTATATACCTCGGAGCAGAGGAGAAACAACTATAAAAATATTAATACTATAACAAAAAAAATATATGTATAAAAACTGTCTGCTTGGAGAAGTGACTCAGGGATGGGCAGGGGGAGCCATCGTGGACAGGCCTCGGGATTCGACCCCTGCCCGCTTTGTCTCCACCTGCACGGAACTGACCACTCACCAATTCTTTTACACAAGAGTCAGGAAAAAAAAGGAAAAAAATAGCTTAAAAAAGAAAAAAAAGTGGTAGGAAAAAAAAATAGCTCAGTTGGGAGGAAAAAAAAAAGGGTGGCGCAACGGTAGCGCGTCTGACTCCAGAACAGAAGGTTGCGTGTTAATAAAAAAAAAAAAAAAAGGTGGCCGAGTGGAAAAAAAAAAAAAAGTTGGTTAGAGCGTCGTGCTAATAACGCGAAGGTCGTGGGTTCGATCCCCCCACGAGCCACCTCGATTTTACTACTTCAAAAAGGCAACGCCGATTTCCCCGGGCAAGTATGGTGACAAAGAAATCGTCACATTGTGTGGGAGCTGATAGGGGACCCGAAAGCGACTTGTCGGGACGCGCTAAAACACTTCACAGGTCACAGCACGCTGAACACACAGTTTCTCGTCCGATCACCGCTACTGCGCGACGCTGGGCGTTGTCAGTGCTTGGGCGGGTGACCGCCTGCGAACACATGGCGCTGCCGACAGTTTCAATTCGTATTTCTCTTTTCTCGTCGGTTTCGGAGCTGCAGCGCTATTCGGTCTAGGGCAATGGCGCCACGTTTTGCCTCTCGGTATGCCAAGTCGCGCCGTGCAGCCACAGTGAAATAAAGGAGCGTGTTGTAAAATTTTCAACAAAGAAAAAAAGAAATGTGCTAGTAATAAAACTGAATTTGTCTGACAGAACATGTAAAATCACACAATGCACGATAACAGGCAGCAGGTCTTTACTTGAGGCATAAGTAATGTTGTGCCCGCCTCGACATACCTCTCTCAGTCGTTTCGCGTGCTTGTCCTTCTGATATAGGCCGATTGGAGAGCGTCAGCTCTCGCGTTCTTCAAATCCCGGACGAGCCCTTGCGTTTTGTGCAAACGTGTGGCGACTACTGGCATGCCGGCGGCTGTTCCGCGCATTTCCAGCCCTCCAGGTAAGCACAAAAACCAAATAGCCGGTTCTGAAAGAGTTTCATGTATCATTTGAGCCATCTGCAGCCTGGTGGTTGGACGTTTGAAATTGATTTAAATGTTCACAGTAGAGATTGTAGCAAGTGTCTTGTTGAGTGCGACAAAAATGTGTTTCCGCCCGGAATCGAACCGGTGACCTTCTGCGTGTTGGCAGACGTGATAACCGCTACACCACGGAAACTGCTACGCTGTGAGCTCCACATGTGACACAACTTGAGGACGATCGCAACTTTGGCGTAAAAATCACTTTGCGGAAACGCACAATGCAGGAATTTCGCATTCGTACCTAACAATCGACATCACCCTTGCCTGTCTGAATGCCACCATGAATTAGAGCCCAAGAAGTCGTCGGCAATGAACGCGGCCGAGTCCTCGGTAGCATCAGCTACTCTTGCTTTCCGTACGAGCTACCGTCAATTCGCGCAGTCGCTATTGCAAATGATGTCACCAAAATCAATCACTTCGTTAGCGGCAAGGAGCCCGGGCCCAGCGGTAGCTCTACATGGAGGCACCAGCAGCCCCGACAGGCCGCCGCTGGCGCGCCGGCGCCCGGACCCGCGACCCCTAATGACGTTGCAGTCGATGTATTTCTTAATATCGCTTTTCGAAGAAGCAAGCCAGGTGTAAATCACACAGTATTTTACTGATGATCTGGAAACGCGAATTTAGAACAAGTAGAACATTATATAAAATTTTGTTGTGTGGTCGAGCGGTACCCACCCTTCGCTCTTCCCAGATTATCGTTGCTGCACGGAATGATTGTTAAAGCACCGACGGCTTCAGAGTTCGTCTTCTCCAACGTTTGCTTTTGCAGTACATTCCGCAATCTTTTCGTTATGAGTCGTCTGTTTCGGTTTCCCGATGTAGTTTTGCTCACAGCTCCCGACTTCTCTTAACCCCGAGCCACCACTAGCCGAAAATTCCGCACTGCAGTCTGATCTATCTGCAGAGCTCGATAAGAGCATCGCGGTCGTTCCTGAGCTAATGAAACGGCCGTATCTGTAGTTGTTCCCAGATGTCTCCCACAGCAACGGACTCCCGGACGCCTGCATTACAGGAGTACGCCACTACTCCCAGCCATGCAATTGCATTTGAAAGCAGAATAACATGAGCTACAGAGCAACTCAGATTTTTGTGTCTGACCTACTTCTAATGACACTGTGGTCGGTTTACTTACTACTATCGCTGCTGGACGAAGTAGACCAGTTGAAAGAAACACTGTATACTTGTAAAGAACAGGTAATGGAAATTTAGGTAAAACGATATCAAAAAAAGTTGCGTGGTGGAGCGACACATACAGTTGGCTCTTCGTAGATGATCATTGCTGCACGGAATAATTCTTAAGGCACCGACGCCTTCAGGAGTCGTGTTTGGAAGTTTTGCTTGCAGTATATTCCGCTATCTTTTCGTTATGAGTTGTTGTTTCGGATTCCCGGTGTTCTTTTGTTTAGTGCATTTGCCTTCCGTTGACACTGAGAAACCACATGACGAAAGTGAAACACCACCGTCTGTTCATCTGCAGAGCGCGATGAAATTATTCACTCTACATTCATTGCCTTTAATATTCTTGCCATCAGTGGTGGGCGCTGCCTTCAGAAAGCGCTTTTCTTCCTGATTTACATGAAAGTTTGTGTTCCTCGGAGGTGGACTGCTTGGGATTACCTTCACTGCTACGGGCAGGTGGGTCGTTGGTCTAGGGGTATGATTCCTGCTTTGGGTGCAGGAGGTCCCGGGTTCAAATCCCGGACGAGCCCTACCGTTTTGACCGTGCTGAAGAGTAGGTGTAGCTCACCCACGTTTGTAGCTCTGCAATGAAGAAGAGATGCGTGCCGCAGCACGCTGTGTGTAGCCCTACGGTCATGAAGGGACCGTTTGATATGGCAAGAATCTGATACCAGTAAATTACATAGGTCGATTGCTGTAGAAGAGCCGACAGTAATCTTGCATGCAACGGAAAACAAAGGTTGTTTTTGCAGAACGTGTGCACCGTGAGTGGAGACGAAGCTCAATCGTGGAGCAGTCTACCTTCATCTGATTAGCGACAACGTCAACCAAAGGGTGGGATACAAGACTGAGCGTAGTTAAGAGTTTCTCACTATTAGTTACGTTCACGCTTCAACAGAGTTGTGACAAGGCGAGTGCAAAGAGCTCAGGAAAGCCAGTATGAAGCGAACTTGAAGTAGTCTTGAAGAAATGGATACTAAATTTTGCAGGCCAGAATGGAGCTACGAGCGTTCTGAGTTACTGAATACCGGTGCACTATGGGAGCAAGAGCATTTGACAGTAAAATGAGGCGATATCGGTGTAGCACACGACATTTATTATCCCGCATACGCAGACGTGACGTTATCTCGGAAATGGAATCCGAAAACAGGTTTAAAAAAAGTCATGCTTCCGCCCGGGACCGAACCGGGGACCTTCTGCGTGTAAAGCAGGCGTGATAACCGCTACACCACGGAAACGACGGTTTTGCCGTTGTACTACCTGGAAAACCGTAGTTCCAACAGATTTTTCCTGCGTAAGCAAGGGCATCGGCTACGAGCTCCGTCCGATTCTAGAAGTTGCTATAGTAAAAGACAACGATAAAAACAATGAAACCGCAACAGCCAGGGAGAACGCTGGGTGAGCAGTAGCTCTGCACGGTGATACCAAGAACGGAGGCGTTACTCATGTGCATCGAGAAGGCTCGTTGGTCACGGGGTATGATCCCTGCTTCGGGTGCAGGAGGTCCCGGGTTCAAATCCCGGACGAGCCCTTGCGTTTTGTGCAAACGTGTGGCGACTACTGGCATGCCGGCGGCTGTTCCGCGCATTTCCAGCCCTCCAGGTAAGCACAAAAACCAAATAGCCGGTTCTGAAAGAGTTTCATGTATCATTTGAGCCATCTGCAGCCTGGTGGTTGGACGTTTGAAATTGATTTAAATGTTCACAGTAGAGATTGTAGCAAGTGTCTTGTTGAGTGCGACGAAAAAGTGATTACGCCCGGAATCGAAACGGAGACCTTCTGCCTGTTAGGCAGACGTGATAACCGCTACACCACGGAAACTGCTACGCTGTGAGCTCCACATGTGACACAACTTGAGGACGATCGCAACTTTGGCGTAAAAATCACTTTGCGGAAACGCACAATGCAGGAATTTCGCATTCGTACCTAACAATCGACAGCACCCTTGCCTGTCTGAAAGCCACCATGAATTAGAGCCCAAGAAGTCGTCGGCAATGAACGCGGCCGAGTCCTCGGTAGCATCAGCTACTCTTGCTTTCCGTACGAGCTACCGTCAATTCGCGCAGTCGCTATTGCAAATGATGTCACCAAAAGCAATCACTTCGTTAGCGGCAAGGAGCCCGGGCCCAGCGGTTCGCATTCGTACCTAACAATCGACATCACCCTTGCCTGTTTGAATGCCACCATGAATTAGAGCCCAAGAAGTCGTCGGCAATGAACGCGGCCGAGTCCTCGGTAGCATCAGCTACTCTTGCTTTCCGTACGAGCTACCGTCAATTCGCGCAGTCGCTATCGCATATGATGTCACCAAAAGCAATCACTTCGTTAGCGGCAAGGAGCCCGGGCCCAGCGGTAGCAGTAGCTCTACATGGAGGCACCAGCAGCCCCGACAGGCCGCCGCTGGCGCGCCGGCGCCCGGACCCGCGACCCCTAATGACGTTGCAGTCGATGTATTTCTTAATATCGCTTTTCGAAGAAGCAAGCCAGGTGTAAATCACACAGTATTTTACTGATGATCTGGAAACGCGAATTTAGAACAAATAGAACATTATATATAATTTTGTTGTGTGGTCGAGCGGTACCCACCCTTCGCTCTTCCCAGATTATCGTTGCTGCATGGAATGATTGTTAAAGCACCGACGGCTTCAGAGTTCGTCTTCTCCAACGTTTGCTTTTGCAGTACATTCCGCAATCTTTTCGTTATGAGTCGTCTGTTTCGGTTTCCCGATGTAGATTTGCTCACACCTCCCGATTTCTCTTAACCCCGAGCCACCACTAGCCGAAAATTCCGCACTGCAGTCTGATCTATCTGCAGAGCTCGATAAGAGCATCGCGGTCGTTCCTGAGCTAATGAAACGGCCGTATCTGTAGTTGTTCCCAGATGTCTCCCACAGAAACGGCCTCCCGGACGCCTGCATTACAGGAGTACGCCACTACTCCCAGCCATGCAATTGCATTTGAAAGCAGAATAACATGAGCTACAGAGCAACTCAGATTTTTGTGTCTGACCTACTTCTAATGACACTGTGGTCGGTTTACTTACTACTATCGCTGCTGGACGAAGCAGACCAGTTGAAAGAAACACGGTATTCTTGTAAAGAACAGGTAATGGAAATTTAGGTAAAACGATATCAAAAAAAGTTGCGTGGTGGAGCGACACATACAGTTGGCTCTTCGTAGATGATCATTGCTGCACGGAATAATTCTTAAGGCACCGACGCCTTCAGGAGTCGTGTTTGGAAGTTTTGCTTGCAGTATATTCCGCTATCTTTTCGTTATGAGTTGTTGTTTCGGATTCCCGGTGTTCTTTTGTTTAGTGCATTTGCCTTCCGTTGACACTGAGAAACCACATGACGAAAGTGAAACACCACCGTCTGTTCATCTGCAGAGCGCGATGAAATTATTCACTCTACATTCATTGCCTTTAATATTCTTGCCATCAGTGGTGGGCGCTGCCTTCAGAAAGCGCTTTTCTTCCTGATTTACATGAAAGTTTGTGTTCCTCGGAGCTGGACTGCTTGGGATTACCTTCACTGCTACGGGCAGGTGCCTCGTTGGTCTAGGGGTATGATTCCTGCTTTGGGTGCAGGAGGTCACGGGTTCAAATCCCGGACGAGCCCTACCGTTTTCACCGTGCTGAAGAGTAGGTGTAGCTCACCCACGTTTGTAGCTCTGCAATGAAGAAGAGATGCGTGCCGCAGCACGCTGTGTGTAGCCCTACGGTCATGAAGGGACCGTTTGATATGGCAAGAATCTGATACCAGTAAATGACATAGGGCGATTGCTGTAGAAGAGCCGACAGTAATCTTGCATGCAACGGAAAACAAAGGTTGTTTTTGCAGAACGTGTGCACCGTGAGTGGAGACGAAGCTCAATCGTGGAGCAGTCTACCTTCATCTGATTAGCGACAACGTCAACCAAAGGGTGGGATACAAGACTGAGCGTAGTTAAGAGTTTCTCACTATTAGTTACGTTCACGCTTCAACAGAGTTGTGACAAGGCGAGTGCAAAGAGCTCAGGAAAGCCAGTATGAAGCGAACTTGAAGTAGTCTTGAAGAAATGGATACTAAATTTTGCAGGCCAGAATGGAGCTACGAGCGTTCTGAGTTACTGAATACCGGTGCACTATGGGAGCAAGAGCATTTGACAGTAAAATGAGGCGATATCGGTGTAGCACACGACATTTATTATCCCGCATACGCAGACGTGACGTTATCTCGGAAATGGAATCCGAAAACAGGTTTTAAAAAAGTCGTGCTTCCGCCGGGACCGAACCGGTGACCTTCTGCGTGTTGGCAGACGTGATAACCGCTACACCACGGAAACTGCTACGCTGTGAGCTCCACATGTGACACAACTTGAGGACGATCGCAACTTTGGCGTAAAAATCATTTTGCGGAAACGCACAATTTCGCATTCGTACCTAATAATCGATAGCACCCTTGCCTGTCTGAATGCCACCATGAATAAGAGCCCAAGAAGTCGCCGGCAATGAACGCGGCCGAGTCCTCGGTAGCATCAGCTACTCTTGCTTTCCGTACGAGCTACCGTCAATTCGCGCACGGTGCACACGTTTTGCAAAGACAACCTTTGTTTTCCGTTGCATGCAAGATTACTGTCGGCTCTTCTACAGAAATCGACCTATGTAATTTACTGGTATCAGATTCTTGCCATATCAAACGGTCCCTTCATGACCGTAGGGCCACACACAACGTGCTGCGGCACGCATCTGTTCTTCATTGCAGAGCTACAAACGTGGGTGAGCTCCACCTACTCTTCAGCACGGTCAAAACGGTAGGGCTCGTCCGGCATTTGAACCCGGGACCTCCTGCACCCAAAGCAGGAATCATACCCCTCTTTTTTCTTTTTTTTATTTTTTTGTTTTTTTTTCTTTTTTTTTCGCTAATCCTTTTTTTTAGGCACTTATGCAAATAACATGTACAGAAATATGTCAATGAATACTTAAAGAAAATGGTGTTTCTACACACACTAATTATTAAGCTCAACAAAAATATAATCACAGCCTACAATGCTTATTTCACAAACTACTAACTACATTTTTTTTAGAATGCATAAAAAAAAACAAGGCAGCCATGCGCAAAAAGTTGCCAATAAAGTGAACTAAAAAGGGCCATCTTGCTCGCCGCGGTCACATTGCTAGGCGGCGGCCAGGAACGGGCGGTCGTCATTGCATTGGACATCACCAGCCACCAATCGTTGGAGCGCCCGGGGCCGCTGCACACAGTCAGAGACTGTTTCTGTTACCATAGGGGAATCGTGGAAAGATCACATCTACAAGTTAATATCTTCTCACACCCGGCACACCCCAGCTGGGTGGTGGGTCCATGAATGACGAACCCAAATAGTTCGCAAAAAGGTCGATCATATAGTACCATAAATCGAGGACGTCTTTGTCTCCATCGCGGTATATGTAGTGTATCGCCATTCCTCGTACCCAATTAACCGCATTCTTCCGTGTCATAGGGAAATAGACAGCGTCGGGATGAAAGAGTTCTTGGGGTAAAATCGAAACGTAGGGGCGGCGGAGCAGGAAAGCCAGGATCTGGCGGATCAGTTTCCAGCACTCACGCGCGGGGCCACAGTTCAGTCTATGTTCGTCCGTGTCTAACGTCGTGCAACGGGGGCACACAGGGTCGTCAATTAGGTGAATGGCATGCAGCCGTTGTCGGGTTGGAAGTTTCTCGTTAACGACCACATACCACGTCGACCGCACGAAAGTAGACAGGAACGGCGCGTGGATGGCTCGCCATACTCGTGGCCAGTCGACCGTAGGGTGGCGCCGTACAATGTCGTTATCCGGAGTCCAGTGCTGGAGAGCACTATAATAAGTTTTCGCTGTCGGATTCCGTGTCTCCGATATAATCCGCAACACATAGCTATGCTCTACGAAAAACGTTCCAATGTGTGACAGCGAGGGCGATAAATGTCCAACTGGTACCGGTGGGTAGAGCGTACGTGGGGCCACTTCTTCAATCAGTAGGCCTGGGAGACTGGCTGTTGGTGAAAGCCAGAGTCGCCTCATGGAACGGAGATACAGTGCCAGCGCTCTGTGCTTGACGTGAGTGAGTCCAACACCGCCTTTGTCGAAGGGTAAAGTAAGCGTAACAAAACGGATCTTGAAAACAGCACCATCGTTCACCACGTGTCCAAACACTGCCTGTATCCTGGAAGCCATCGTGTCCGTTATCGGCAGTACATGGGCGTAATGGTTAAGGTGAGAAGCCATGTACACATTAACGTATTGGGCGCGTTGCAAAATGTTCAATGATCTGAATTTATTGAGACGAGCCTCTAAACGGAGTCGTCGTAAGACCATACGATACGTAAAGGCCGCCGTGCGTTGTATTTGTCGATGGAGTGATATCCCTAAACACTTGAGCATCGGGACCTTTGTCAGAGGTACGGCCAGACCTGCAGGCATTCCTCGTCCTACCTCCATGTAGCGTGATTTCCGAAGGTTGAGCACACTGCCTGCCACCGCCCCATACTGGTGGAGCCAGGAAAACGCCGTGTGTATTTCGTCACCAGACCGTGCTAAGAACATCACATCGTCGGCGTATGCACCACATCGAAAGGTTACGGAACGGAGGGTAAGTCCTTCTAAGCGTCGCCGTAGTCCGTGAAGAGCTGGTTCGAGGGCAACGGCGAAGAGCATGGCAGAAAGAGGACAACCCTGCCGGACGGACCTGTTGACACGGACGGGGGCGGACCGACAGCCGTTGATCATAATCCTCGTGACAGCCCCATGGATCAATCGAAGCACAACAGACGTCGTCAGACGCGGGACACCGATGTGTTCCATAACAGCACGCAGGAAACCATGGTTAACGCGGTCGAAAGCATGGTCGAAGTCCAGCGCAACAAGAGAGCCTTGGAGGCGGCAAGTTTGCATGAGCGCCACCACGTCTCTATAGGTGCTTAAAGTCGTAAACACATTAGTGTCGCCCCCGAGGCAGGTTTGATCAGTGTGAATGGCCGCCATTACCGTAGGTTTGAGCCTCTCACGGAGCATGCGTGTCAACAGCTTATAGTCAGTGTTTAGCATTGTCAACGGGCGAAAATCAAGAGGGCGACGGCCTCCGCCGGGTTTGGGCACAGGGATCAAGAGACCCTCAGTAAAGTCAGATGGTACCTGAAAATCGGCGTCCAGGAGTTCACTGTACATCCTGACCCACATTGGGCCCATGAGATCAAAGAACCGCTTGTAAAATTCAAGAGGGAGGCCGTCAGGGCCAGGCGTTTTGTTGGGAGAGCCACGCAACAGAGCCTCTCGCAGTTCTTCCAAAGTCACCGCCGACAAGAGCGTAGCATCATCTTGTAGGTTCCGAGAGACTGGTAGGTCAGATAGGACTTCCCTGACCCCTACATTCATGTGGGACTCCCTCTCGTAAAGAAGTTTATATGACTGTGTGAACGCTCGGACGATATCCATTTGTGCGTCAACGCGTCGCCCATCCTCCGTCTCAACCTCGGTAATGAGCTGCCTCTTGCGTCTTCGGCGTTCTTGAATGATATGGTGGAGGGAAGGTCGTTCACCACGAACATCATCAGTCGTCCTCGCTCGCACCCGCACACCCGCAAGACGTACGGCGTTGATACGAAGGAATTGTGCCTTGACGCGTTGTACTGCTGATTGTCGCTCTGGCGACGGCGGTTGTACAGCCAGTTCGCGGAGCGCAGTATAGTAAAAATCAGTAGTCGCAGTATACCAGCGCGCTCGGTCGCGTCCATAGCTGACTAATGTTCGGCACAGTGCGGGTTTTGCACACCGTAACCACCATTGAAGTACAGAACGGTAGGCGGGTAAACGCCGGTGGCAATTGCTCCGTGTGGACTCGACTGCGCGTCTGCAATTTATCTCATCAAGAAGGGCCACATTGAGGCGCCACGGACCCCTACTTCGGCGGACGCGCTGGCGGGGAAGGGTGAGAGTACACACATATGCGAGGTGATCCGTGAACGCTGCCGGCCACATCTCAGCGTCGACAACGGCCGATCGTAGGCCGCGGGTGACGTAGACTCGATCCAAACGGCTCGCGGAGTGACTAGTAAAGTAGGTGTGTGCTCGACGGTCGCCGTGTTGGATGATCCAGGTGTCCAACAAGGCCAAGTCCTGTACAAGTGCCTGGAGTGCCGGGCAGGTGGTATAGTGTGGCTCCTGGTCGGATGGGCGGAGCACACAATTAAAATCGCCGCCTACTACCAAGTGGTCGGTATTGCCCTGGAAGAGCGGGGCTATATCTTCGGCAAAAAAGGTGCGCCGTTCTCTCCTTTTGCCGGTGCCTGAAGGAGCATATAAGTTCACCAGACGTACTGTACCAATCGTGAGTGCGACCCCCCGGGCCGACGGTAAATAGGAGACATCAGTGGCCATTATCCCTTCCCGCAGTAGAATCGCCGTACCTCCGCCGCCCACATCTGCAGGCATAGTGTAGGCGTCATATCCGTAGGCATCGTGACAGAGTCCTGATCGGACTTCTTGAAGGAAAACAACGTCCAGATCCGCAGCGCGTAACGTATCCTTCAGCATACGGGTCTTGACATCAGATGTAATGCCATTGACGTTGATCGTGGCGAGGCGGTATGCCTGGTCCATCAAGTCTCGGGAGGTGACCATGGTATGACAGGAGGGCAGTAGTCGTGACGTGGAGCGCCGGTCTTGCGAAGTGCTAGGCAGCGACGAGAGGTGCTCATGCCGCCCTAGGCGTCTGTCGCCGGCCGCGTAGACGCTGCCATCGGCATCGGTGCATCGTCTTGGTTCTGAAACGCATCCTGCAACTCCATCTCCTGCGCCCAGTCGCCCAGGGACGTTGACACCACTGGATCTCGAGAGGCAGACGGAGGCAAGGGTGCATCCCCGGTGTCGGAGCTGCGGTGATCTCCCGCATCCCCATGTGGTCCAGACCCAGCGGTAGTGGGAGAAGACGTCGAACCGTGTGAGACGGTAGGGTCGCCTGTGTCGGCGCGGTGGAGCGGTTGAGGCACCTCGTCATCCAGCGGTGTCGCCTCGGGCTGTTCTACGTCGTCGGTTGTCTTGCGCCGCTTCTTATGACGCTTGGGTGATTTCTGCTTACGCTGCCGCGCCTCTGTTTCCGACGTAGGGCAAGGGGAGGACGCTGCATCCTGTGCTTCAACTTCCATCGCACCGTCGGCGAGCCGTTGTGACAGTGCGCCGGGGTCCGACGAAAGGACATCAGTAGCATCAGCACTGAAAGACGCTTGGGGCTCCGTGGAAGCTACTGCAGGGTCCTCCAAAGCTCGCACCAATACAGTGGGGTCGTCATATACAGCTGGCGTCTCCCGTCTCGCCGCCGCAACATACGTAATCGGCAGAGAGGTCGGTGTCGACGGACGAATCTGGTCGGTCGAGGGTGTCTGCGCGAGACGGCGTTGCAGGCATTCGGTACGCATGTGTCCCGTCTGGCCACAACCGGAGCAGGTTCTCGGCTGACCGTCGTAAATAATTATTGCCCTGCAACCAGCGATCGTGAGATACGAAGGAATATGGCGATGCAGGTCAATACGGACTTGTCGCACCCCGTTAAGGACAGGGTAGGTGTCGAAGGTCTTCCATTTTTCGGCCGTGTGGCCGAGAACTGTTCCATAGGGTCGAAGAGCAAGGGTGACCAAATCCGCTGGAACTTCAAAAGGGAGCTCAAACACGCGCACATTTTGGATTCCCAATCCAGCACGTTCAAGCGTCACCACACCCACGTTTCCGTCTGAGTGGCAGAACCGAAAACCTGCCGTCGAGCGTCTGAGAAGTTTGTCACATGCTTCGTCGTCAGTGAACTTAAGATATATGACGTTGGAGACAATAGATAAGTGGATACCGATCAGCTCGTTAGGATCAACATGTACCACATCGCATAAAAAACGCTCTACTTCGTGGGCCTTGGGTCTAGAGTACGTAGTGTCGAACTGCAGCTTGATCGTGGCTTTCCGATACGAAAGAGCCATCGTGTGTCAGGAACGTGACGGCAATACGTAACACTAACGCGCCGGCGCGGTAAACAACAACACACCCGGAAACGCGACACGGAGCGGCCGGGACGTACCGCACCGCTCCACAGCCAAAGGCCGACTGAAGCCCGGTGGCAGTGAAGGTAATCCCAAGCAGTCCAGCTCCGTGGAACACAAACTTTCATGTAAATCAGAAAGAAAAGCGCTTTCTGAAGGCAGCGCCCACCACTGATGGGAAGAATATTAAAGGCAATGAATGTAGAGTGAATAATTTCTTCGCTCTCTAAAGATGAACGGACGGTGGTGTTTCACTTTCGTCATGTGGTTTCTCAGTGTCAAGGGAAGTCAAATGCACTAAACAAAAGAACACCGGGAATCCGAAACACCAACTCATAACGAAAAGATAGCGGAATATACTGCAAGCAATACTTCCAAACACGACTCCTGAAGGCGTCGGTGCCTTAAGAATTATTCCGTGCAGCAATGATCATCTACGAAGAGCCAACTGTATATGTCGCTACAACACCCAACTTTTTTTGATATCGTTTTACCTAAATTTCCATTACCTGTTCGTTACATGAATACCGTGTGGCTTTCAACTGGTCTGCTTCGTCCAGCAGCGATAGTAGTAAGTAAACCGACCACAGTATCATTAGAAGTAGGTCAGACACAAAAATCTGAGTTGCTCTGTAGCTCATGTTATTCTGCTTTCAAATGCAATTGTATGGCTGGGAGTAGTGGCGTACTCCTGTAATGCAGGCGTCCGGGAGGCCGTTGCTGTGGGAGACATCTGGGAACAACTACAGATACGGCCGTTTCATTAGCTCAGGAACGACCGCGATGCTCTTATCGAGCTCTGCAGATTGACCAGACTGCAGTGCGGAATTTTCGGCTAGTGGTGGCTCGGGGTTAAGAGAAGTCGGGAGCTGTGAGCAAAACTACATCGGGAAACCGAAACAGACGACCCATAACGAAAAGATTGCGGAATGTACTGCAAAAGCAAACGTTGGAGAAGACGAACTCTGAAGCCGTCGGTGCTTTAACAATCATTCCGTGCAGCAACGATAATCTGGGAAGAGCGAAGGGTGGGTACCGCTCGACCACACAACAAAATTTTATATAATGTTCTACTTGTTCTAAATTCGCGTTTCCAGATCATCAGTAAAATACTGTGTGATTTACACCTGGCTTGCTTCTTCGAAAAGCGATATTAAGAAATACATCGACTGCAACGTCATTAGGGGTCGCGGGTCCGGGCGCCGGCGCGCCAGCGGCGGCCTGTCGGGGCTGCTGGTGCCTCCATGTAGAGCTACCGCTACCGCTGGGCCCGGGCTCCTTGCCGCTAACGAAGTGATTGCTTTTGGTGACATCATTTGCAATAGCGACTGCGCGAATTGACGGTAGCTCGTACGGAAAGCAAGAGTAGCTGATGCTACCGAGGACTCGGCCGCGAGCATTTCCGACGACTTCTTGGGCTCTTATTCGTGGTGGCATTCAGACAGGCAAGGGTTCTGTCGATTGTTGCGTACGAATGCGAAATACCTGCATTGTGCATTTCCGCAAAGTGATTTTTACGCCAAAGTTGTGATCGTCCTGCATGTTGTGTCACATGTGGATCTCAGAGCGTAGCAGTTTCCGTGGTGTAGCGGTTATCACGTCTGCCTAAAAGGCAGAAGGTCTCCGTTTCGATTCCGGGCGTAATCACTTTTTCGTCGCACTCAACAAGACACTTGCTACAATCTCTACTGTGAACATTTAAATCAATTTCAAACGTCCAACCACCAGGCTGTAGATGGCTCAAATGATACATCAAACTCTTTCAGAACCGGCTACTTGGTTTTTGTGCTTACCTGGAGGGCTGGAAATGCGCGGAACAGCCGCCGGCATTCCGGTAGTCGCCACACGTTTGCACAAAACGCAAGAGCTCGTCCGCGATTTGAACCTCGGACCTCCTGCACCCGAAGCAGGAATCATACCCCTAGACCAACGAGCCTACTCGATGCCCATGACTAACGCCTCCGTTCTTGGTATCACCGTGCAGAGCTGCTGCTCACCCAGCGTGTTCCCTGGCTGTTGCGGTTCGATTGTTCTTATCGTTGTATTTTACTATAGCAACTTTTAGAATCGGACGGAGCTCGTAGCCGATGCCCTTGCTTACGCAGGAAAAATCTGTTGGAGCTACGGTTTTCCAGGTAGTACAACGGCAAAGCCGTCGTTTCCGTGGTGTAGCGGTTATCACGTCTGCTTTACACGCAGAAGGTCCCCGGGCGGAAGCACGACTTTTTTTAAACCCGTTTTCGGATTCCATTTCCGAGATAACGTCACGTCGGCGTATGCGGGATAATAAATGTCGTGTGCTACACCGATATCGCGTCATTTTACTGTCAAATGCTCTTGCTCCAATAGTGCACAGGTATTCAGTAACTCAGAACGCTCGTAGCTCCAATCTGGCCGGCAAAATTTAGTATCCATTTCTTCAAGACTACTTCAAGTTCGCTTCGTACTGGCTTTCCTGAGCTCTTTGCACTCGCCTTGTCACAACTCTGTTGAAGTGTGAACGTAACTAATAGTGACAAACTCTTAACTACGCTCAGTCTTGTATCCCACTCTTTGGTTGACGTTGTCGCTAATCAGATGAAGGTAGACTGCTCCACGATTGAGCTTCGTCTCCACTCACGGTGCACACGTACTGCAAAGACAACCTTTGTTTTCCGTTGCATGCAAGATTACTGTCGGCTCTTCTACAGAAATCGACCTATGTAATTTACTGGTATCAGATTCTTGCCATATCAAAGGTCCCTTCATGACCATATGGCTACACACAGCGTGCTGCGGCACGCATCTCTTCTTCATTGCAGAGCTACAAACGTGGGTGAGCTCCACCTACTCTTCAGCACGGTCAAAACGGTAGGACTCGTCCGGGATTTGAACCCGGGATCTCCTGCACCCAAAGCAGGAATCATACCCCTAGACCAACGAGCCACCTGCCGGTAGCACTGAAGGTAATCCCAAGCAGTCCAGCTGCGAGGAACACACACTTTCATGTAAATCAGAAAGAAAAGCGCTTTCTGAAGGCAGCGCCCAGCACTGATGGGAAGAATATTAAAGGCAATGAATGTAGAGTGAATAATTTCATCGCGCTCTGCAGCTGAACAGACGGTGGTGTTTCACATTCGTCACGTGGTTTCTCAGTCTCAAGGGAAGGCAAATGCACTAAACAAAAGAACACCGGGAATCCGAAACACCAGCTCATAACGAAAAGATAGCGGAATATACTGCAAGCAAAACTTCCAAACACGACTCCTGAAGGCGTCGGTGCCTTAAGAATTATTCCGAGCAGCAGTGATCATCTACGAAGAGCCAACTGTATGTGTCGCTCCACCACGCAACTTTTTTTGATATCGTTTTACCTAAATTTCCATTACCTGTTTGTTACAAGAATAAAAAGAAGAATAAAGAATAAAAAAATAAGGAATAAAAGAATAAAAGTAGGTCAGACACAAAAATCTGAGTTGCTCTGTAGCTCATGTTATTCTGCTTTCAAATGCAATTGTATGGCTGGGTGTAGTGGCGTACTCCTATAATGCAGGCATCCGGGTGGCCGTTGCTGTTGGAGACATCTGGGAACAACTACAGATACGGCCGTTTCATTAGCTCAGGAACGACCGCGATGCTCTTATCGACCTCTGCAGATTGACCAGACTGCAGTGCGGAATTTTCGGCAAGTGGTGGCTCGGGGTTAAGAGAAGTCGGGAGCTGTGAGCAAAACTACATCGGGAAACCGAAACAGACGACTCATAACGAAAAGATTGCGGAATGTACTGCAAAAGCAAACGTTGGAGAAGACGAACTCTGAAGCCGTCGGTGCTTTAACAATCATTCCGTGCAGCAACGATAATCTGGGAAGAGCGAAGGGTGGGTACCGCTCGACCACACAACAAAATTTTATATAATGTTCTACTTGTTCTAAATTCGCGTTTCCAGATCATCAGTAAAATACTGTGTGATTTACACCTGGCTTGCTTCTTCGAAAAGCGATATTAAGAAATACATCGACTGCAACGTCATTAGGGGTCGCGGGTCCGGGCGCCGGCGCGCCAGCGGCGGCCTGTCGGGGCTGCTGGTGCCTCCATGTAGAGCTACCGCTACCGCTGGGCCCGGGCTCCTTGCCGCTAACGAAGTGATTGCTTTTGGTGACATCATATGCAATAGCGACTGCGCGAATTGACGGTAGCTCGTACGGAAAGCAAGAGTAGCTGATGCTACCGAGGACTCGGCCGCGAGCTTGTCCGACGACTTCTTGGGCTCTTATTCGTGGTGGCATTCAGACAGGCAAGGGTGCTGTCGATTGTTGCGTACGAATGCGAAATACCTGCATTGTGCGTTTCCGCAAAGTTGTGATAGTCCTGCAAGTTGTGTCACATGTGTATCTCAGAGCCTAGCAGTTTTCGTGGTGTAGCGGTTATCACGTCTGCCTAACAGGCAGAAGGTCCCCAGTTCGATTCCGGGCGTAATCACTTTTTCGTCGCACTCAACAAGACACTTGCTACAATCTCTACTGTGAACATTTAAATCAATTTCAAACGTCCAACCACGGCATTCAGACAGGCAAGGGTGCTGTCGATTGTTGCGTACGAATGCGAAATACCTGCATTGTGCGTTTCCGCAAAGTTGTGATAGTCCTGCAAGTTGTGTCACATGTGTATCTCAGAGCCTAGCAGTTTTCGTGGTGTAGCGGTTATTACGTCTGCCTAACAGGCAGAAGGTCCCCAGTTCGATTCCGGGCGTAATCACTTTTTCGTCGCACTCAACAAGACACTTGCTACAATCTCTACTGTGAACATTTAAATCAATTTCAAACGTCCAACCACGGCATTCAGACAGGCAAGGGTGCTGTCGATTGTTGCGTACGAATGCGAAATACCTGCATTGTGCGTTTCCGCAAAGTTGTGATAGTCCTGCAAGTTGTGTCACATGTGTATCTCAGAGCCTAGCAGTTTTCGTGGTGTAGCGGTTATCACTTCTGCCTAACAGGCAGAAGGTCCCCAGTTCGATTCCGCGCGTAATCACTTTTTCGTCGCACTCAACAAGACACTTGCTACAATCTCTACTGTGAACATTTAAATCAATTTCAAACGTCCAACCACCAGGCTGCAGATGGCTCAAATGATACATGAAACTCTTTCAGAACCGGCTACTTGGTTTTTGTGCTTACCTGGAGGGCTGGAAATTCGCGGAACAGCCACCGGCATTCCGGTAGTCGCCACACGTTTGCACAAAACGCAAGGGCTCGTCCGGGATTTGAACCCGGGACCTCCTGCCCCCGAAGCAGGAATCATACCCCTTTTTATTTTTTATTTTTTTTTACATCTGACACGTAACCTATGTGCTCTCCAAACAACAACACTTGCATTTCAGAACATGTCTTTCACACATGTCTACAAAATCACCTTCACTTTCAAATACAGTTTCCTTGCGACTGACAGAGACGTAGGCAAAGTTTAAAGTTGCTATTTCCATTACATCACGTTAATCAGAAAAACGGTAATTCACATCTGCAGCGGAACAAAATTCCATTCCGCCCAGAGTAGGGCTCGAACCCACGACCCTGAGATGAAGAGTCTCACGCTCTACCAACTCAGCTAGCCGGCTGTCTCGGTTAATACCTGCCGGTTAGCACGTCACACAGTACTCGTTTGGGTTGGGTGGTCCCATACAGAATCTCTCCATGCTGCCTAATGTTTTCCTAACGTCACACTCGTCACGTACTTCACTTTTAATTCATAATCATTTCTGAGAGGTTAAAGAATTGCATGACAACATCCAGAGCCAGTGGCATCAAAATTAACACACATACTTGATGTGACTCAAAAGCCGAACGAGTTACTTTCCGACGTTGTTTTAGATGTGCAAGTGCCAGTCAAAACTCTCGGTGACGGCACTCTGCCGACCATTTCGCTAGTTAACACCGGTCTTGTTGTGTTTGTTTCAAGCTCAAGAGCAACTCCAAGCAAAAAATGGTCAACAGCAACATTCAGACGGTTTCGTACTGCTCAATTGCTACATTAAAACGGTATGTTTCTTTTTCAGAACTGGAAAAACACGAGCGTGACAGCATTCGAACCTGTAATCTTCAGATCCGAAGTCCGACGCCTGATCCATTAGGCCACACGGTCACTGACGACCAACTATAACTTGTATACAACTCATCTCGTAACGCTCACACCCCCTGAGGAATTGTGTTTTCGTTCTACACAGCCGCTGCCCCTTGCTCTTTCCCACCCATTCGTTACATTCAACCTCTTATGAGACCGACCAAATATAGACTGGGAAACAAGACCACACACTTTGTGCATTCGGAATCGAAGGCAGGGCGTCCCTCGCCGCATTTGCTACGATGGCCATTTGCTACTTCTGCAGAAGCGGCGGCGGCGACGACGACGACGACGACGACGACGACCGCGAGAGGCTCTGAGATATGTGAGAAAGACATCTATATAATGTAATTCAGACTGCCTCGTCCCACCTTATGCTGTACCGCTTTGGCAAATGTTTTATCTGCGCCATTCGCCTTAATCACATCTGAGAGTAATTCTTAATAAAAGGCCTGTCGCTAATTGTTTGTCATCACAGATACTGTTAGCTATACGGCCACGACGCGAAACTGATTTCCAAAATTCGTCTTCCTCCTCTGAGGATGGAACTTACGACCCCTGGTTTACTACACCAGTGCTCTACCACTTTTTTTTTGTCTTACTTTTGTTTTTCTTGTTCGCCCTAAAGGTCCACGTAAACTTCAGTCCAGGTGTAGAGAATAATTTTACATAAAGGCGGCAAAACCAGCTACAGTATAAAAGAAATCGGCTCACACAGGCGACCTTAGCCAACACCCTCCCTTTCAAATGTCAGGCTAAGCATATTTGCAAAATCTTTACAGAGTCCTGGCAAGCGCAATCGGTTCCAGTAAGCAGTAAGGATGTACTGCCGAAACGTTAGGTGTTCATCCTCTTCATGACAACTATTGACAAAATGTACGAAGTGTCCAAGCAACCACATAACGGTATTGAGCTTCGTTCGCGGATAAAAGGAAGAATCGGGCCGTACGATGATGTCAATGGTATAAGCGGTTTCGGCAGTCCTAGTGACAAAAGCCAGTTGTTTCCTGAGCCAAAGCCAATTAGCAAGGTGCCCACTGCAGGTGAATCTATGCTCAAGTGTGTCCAGGAGACCACACCGAGTGCAGTTGTCCGTGTCAGAAAAACCAATACGGTGCAGTCGTACGTTGGTGGGCACCAAACCATTAACTACCCTACACCACGTGGACGCCACAGCCATTGAGTGGATCGGCAGACTAACATTCTTCCAGATGTTCCTCCAGGACACTGATGGAGACGCCAGTTCGATTGGATTGGGACCAGCCAGCCCCTCACAACGGGCAATCAAGCTCTTGGTCGTTGACACCGGTCGTCGCAAGAAGACGTCACCGAGGTAACTAACCGCAATATAAAATTCCCGGACGTGTTTCAACTTAAAATTGAGGCGACCGACGTCGACAGGTGGAGCAAGGCTCTTCGGACGCAGAACAGTAAAAAGTCTGGATGTAATTGAAGTCACTTCTTGCGTAACAATGAGAGTCGTACGGCGGACGTACAAGGCAGATGCCTTGCGAGTAATGTCAGTGAGGCCCAAGCCTCCGGAGATACGCGGTTTCGTCATAACCTCGTAACGCAACTTGAATAGATGACCCTTCCATATAAACCTGCTAGACAATTGGCGCAACCTTTTCGCCACCGTAATGGGAAGTGGGAACAGCTGAGCAACATAATAGCCTTTACATAACACGTACGTGTCTAAAATTCTGACTTTTTGCAAAATGGTAGCAGAGCGCTGCTCATGGACCATCAGAGCCCCCTGTATCTTCTCGGTGACAGATTTCCAATTAAGAGCTGCCATTTTTATAGGACACCGATCAATGGTAATCCCCAATGACGTATGACGATCGACAAAAGTGGCCCAAGGGACATCAGCATCGCGATCAATGGTAATCCCCAATGACGTATGACGATCGACAAAAGTGGCCCAAGGGACATCAGCATCGCGAAACCCTCGAATATCAAGGAACTTACATTTACCCTGATTGAGACGCGCTCCAGAGACACAACAGTATGCATCAACTGCCCCTTTCAACAATGTGATATCATCACGTTGACGGAGGAGAACAACGACATCGTCCGCGTACGCCTTAACAGTGAACTTCCCACCAGAGAGGGTCATACCCTGAAGCTTGAAAGCAAGAGTCCGAAGCTGCGGTTCCAGGGACAATATGAATAGAGACATAGAGAGCGGACTACCCTGAGGTACCCCTCGGCGGATAGAAATGGGCGGCGTCAGCTGCCCATTGACTGACACCCGAGCAGTTATTCCCCTATACAAATTACCAAGAACACCACGTGATGAAGCGTTAAAACCTATTGTATCTAAAACACGATTTAAAAACACATGACTGACGTGATCAAAAGCCTTGTAAAAATCGAGGAAAGCAAAGGCACAATGAACGTTTGTAACCGCCGCAACCGAGACAACATCCCGATATTCGGCTACTGGGGTCAGAATAGATCTACCAGGAAAACAACATTGATGTGCACCAATCACACCCCGAAGCAGAGAAGACAATCGACTATTGAGCGCTCTAGCAGCTGTCTTGTAATCAAAGTTCAGCAATGTGAGCGGACGAAGTTTGGCAGTAGATAAACGTCCAGTGGACTTCGGAATTAAAACAATTTTCCCTACTTTAAAATCGGCTGGCACATCCATCCCCCTGACAATCTCATTTAAAATCTGCGTAAAAGTGCCACCCAAAAGAGGCCAAAAATGGAGATAAAATTCTTTAGGCAGGCCGTCAGGACCCGGCGATTTACCGGACGGAGAGCGAGCAATAAAATCAAAAACATCATCTACCTGGAACTCCCGGAGAAAGTCGCCGTTCGCGTCAGGCGTGATCGTCGCAGGAAGATCCTCAAGGACATCATCAGAAAGTGACGCACCAGAATCATCGGCAGAATAGAGACTAGCGTAATACTGATGAAGAGCACGCGTCATATCCTCCTGTGCAATAAGCTGTCGTCCATCATCCACCATAAGAGAAGAGATGAAGGTGCGACGACGTCGAGTCTGATGCCGCAGCAGGTGGTACAAAGAAGTCAGTTCACCTTCAACAAGAGAGTGAGGTTTCGACTTTACTCGCAGACCATCCAACTGTCGTCGTTTGAGGGTCAAGAGCTTTGCTTTAATACGACGAACATCATGGATCCGCAGAGGAGAAGTACCCGCCGCGTCATACAGTTCACGCAGGACAGAGTAGTAAAATTCATACGTGTTCTTAAAATCACGCGCCCTTGCGGCACAGTAAAAAATCAAAGACTGACGAATCTTGGGCTTGGCAAACGCAGTCCACCAAACGAGCAAGGAGGGGTAACGCGGGACAGAGCGAAGACATCGCTCCCACACGGCACTTACAACTTCGTCAATGGCACTGTCGGCAAGGTGGGAAACATTTAACATCCACTGGGAACGATAAAGTTTTGCTGGCTGGTGACTAAGATTTACAGTTGCAGTAAAAGCACAATGGTCAGAAAAACTAGTAGGAATAACATCGACAGAAAGAATGTTATCACATAAAAAATCAGAGAAGTAGAATCTGTCGAGTCTACTGCATGAGGACGCGGTAAAATACGTAAATTTCACCAGGGTTGGATATTTGTGTTCCCAAACATCACGCAGGTGCATCGTACGAACCTAGTCATGTAAATCTCGGCAATAATTAAAATTGGGGGACTGGTCTTCAGGGCGTAAAACACAATTAAAATCGCCTCCGAGCAGGAGACCCCGAGGACTCTTGCGCAAAAGATAAATAAGCTCTTCCTTATAAAAGCGCGATCGAGCCACAGTACGATCCGAACCAGAGGGGGCATACAAAACAACTGGGCAGAGGTAAGAAAAGACGACAACCAATCCCACGGCCAGAGTCAAGGAATTCAATGTCAGTAACAGGAATACCTTCTCGAAAGAAAAGAGCAGTTCCTGTTCAATTTTCCGGTGCGACATTAAAAACAGTTTGAAATCCAGGTAGAGAGAGATCAGAAAACAATACTTCCTGCAAAAATACTACGTCCGCACAGGAGTCGTAGAGAAACTGCCGCAAAGAGGCAATGCGAACGTCGGACTCAATACGGTTAACATTTAAGGTAAGAAAGGTGTATGCTTGAACCATGGAGAGAAAATCGAGAGAAGAAATCACCTACACCGACGCATCAACATCACAGTCCATAGCAGGGGAGACGGAGGCATCCGAGGGAAGGGGACTGCTACCCCCTTCCGCGGATCCCTTACGTTTCGGTTTTTTACGAACAGCATTGACGTTCGGCTGAACGCGCAACTTGCGTCGGCTGACGGGCAAGGAAGCGGCAGCCGCCGGTGACGTAGGAGGGTCAAGTTCTGTATCCGACACCACCCGCGCCGGTCCACAGTCAGGGTCCGGGGTCGCGGGGGAAACATCCGACGAAACGGACTGATCTACACCAATACTAGCTTCCGGCAAACATGGACTACACGGAGGCGAAACGTGAGCTGGAAGCTCCGAAGCTGCTAAGTTGGAAGGAAGCGGAGCAGCTCCGCTGGCAGAGGTATGGGGCAGCGAAGCAGGAAGTTATGCGGCTCAACTTGTTGTGACAACGAAGTCGGTTCGGAAGGCGGCGCCAACAGGCCCGACCGACGAGCCGACTCGAGAGAAGCCGCGTCGCGTCGGAAGCCGGAGGGGCGTCAGCAGCCGCTACCGGAACAGCTACTTCAGGGGAACAGGGAGCATCTACACTACTCTGTGGCTCGGAGGATGTCGGTCTCTCGGATTGGGGCATCTCGGGGAGATCCTCATCCGTACTATTTCCATCTTGTGCGCGACGCCGTTTATTATTCAAAAGCGGCACACCCACCTGAGAAACAGACGGAACAACATCAGATTTGGCACGCAAAGGAGGAAATTCTGTGTCAGGGGCGTGCAAAACCTGCGGCGGGGCGCTACTACCACTGGACTGTTCGACACCAAGAGCAGAACCACCGGCAACGAGGTCAGCGACCGTTAACTTGCGACGCTGTTCGAGAGAATTTTTTAACACAAAAACCCTCCGCGGACAGTCGGTACGCACGTGGCCACTCTCATTACACAAGAAACAGGTGCCAACCTGACCACTATATGTTACATGGACACGATATCCACCGATCTGCAGGTGCGAGGGAATATTCTGCTTCACGTGCATTTCGACGGAACGAATACCACTGTAACACTGCAGACTATGTTGGCTGTACCAGCGTTCAAGGCGAATACTCTTAACATCACCATACTTGAGTAAACCCTCCTTAAGATACACATTATCCACCTCCGGCGGAAGGTTGTAAACACGAACACTGGTGTACGTAATGGAAGCATTTGAAAGCAGTACGGTACTGACAGAATCATCCCGATGCCGAAAGAGAACCTGATGACGAAATTTGGAAATAATTTTATCAACCTGAAGGGGGTCCATAAATTTAACAAAGAAAACATAGAGTTCTGTATCAAAATAAGCAGTGTGCACCTGATCCGAATTAATGCCAAAGGTATCTACTAACCAATCATGAATCTCAAGGGAACTAGGTTGCACATGGCGGGTGGACTTGTCGAAAGCAAAACTAACTGTAGCCTGACGAGGAATAACCTGAGACGACATTTTCAAAAACTACGCGGTCTAAACCGCTAAACAAAAACACTGAAATACACACAGAAAGTAACACAAGGAACGAAACAACGACGGAGAAAAACTTACAGAAGGTACAACACTACACGTAAACAAACGATATCCCACTATACGTAACGCTACGGCGGAGCGGAAGACTAGGCACGTCCACACTGCACGGCGTCTGAAGCGGAACTAACGTAGCGGTTGTCAGGTCTGCCTAACAGGCAGACGGTCTCCGTTTCGATTCCGGGCGTAATCACTTTTTCGTCGCACTCAACAAGACACTTGCTACAATCTCTACTGTGAACATTTAAATCAATTTCAAACGTCCAACCACCAGGCTGCAGATGGCTCAAATGATACATGAAACTCTTTCAGAACCGGCTACTTGGGCCCGGGCTCCTTGCAGCTAACGAAGTGATTGCTTTTGGTGACATCATATGCAATAGGGACTGCGCGAATTGACGGTAGCTCGTACGGAAAGCAAGAGTAGCTGATGCTACCGAGGACTCGGCCGCGAGCTTGTCCGACGACTTCTTGGGCTCTTATTCGTGGTGGCATTCAGACAGGCAAGGGTGCTGTCGATTGTTGCGTACGAATGCGAAATACCTGCATTGTGCGTTTCCGCAAAGTGATTTTTACGCCAAAGTTGTGATCGTCCTCAAGTTGTGTCACATGTGGATCTCAGAGCGTAGCAGTTTCCGTGGTGTAGCGGTTATCACGTCTGCCTAACAGGCAGGAGGTCTCCGTTTCGATTCCGGGCGTAATCACTTTTTCGTCGCACTCAACAAGACACTTGCTACAATCTCTACTGTGAACATTTAAATCAATTTCAAACGTCCAACCACCAGGCTGCAGATGGCTCAAATGATACATGAAACTCTTTCAGAACCGGCTACTTGGTTTTTGTGCTTACCTGGAGGGCAGGAAATGCGCGGAACAGCCGCCGGCATGCCGGTAGTCGCCACACGTTTGCACAAAACGCAAGGGCTCGTCCGGGATTTGAACACGGGACCTCCTGCACCCGAAACAGGAATCGTACCCCTAGACCAACGAGCCTTCTCGATGCACATGACTAACGCCTCCGTTCTTGGTATCACCGTGCAGAGCTGCTGCTCACCCAGCGTTCTCCCTGGCTGTTGCGGTTTGATTGTTTTTATCGTTGTCTTTTACTATAGCAACTTGTAGAATCGGACGGAGCTCGTAGCCGATGCCCTTGCTTACGCATGAAAAATCTGTTGGAGCTACGGTTTTCCAGGTAGTACAACGGCAAAACCGTCGTTTCCGTGGTGTAGCGGTTATCACGTCTGCTTTACACGCAGAAGGTCCCCGGATCGATCCCGGGCGGAAGCACGGCTTTTTTTAAACCTGTTTTCGGATTCCATTTCCGAGATAACGTCACGCCTGCGTATGCAGGGATAATAAATGTCGTGTGCTACACCGATATCGCGTCATTTTACTGTCAAATGCTCTTGCTCCCATAGTGCACCGGTATTCAGTAACTCAGAACGCTCGTAGCTCCATTCTGGCCTGCAAAATTTAGTATCCATTTCTTCAAGACTACTTCAAGTCTGCTTCATACTGGCTTTCCTGATCTCTTTGCACTCGCCTTGTCACAACTCTGTTGAAGTGTGAACGTAACTAATAGTGAGAAACTCTTAACTACGCTCTGTCTTGTATCCCACTCTTTGGTTGACGTTGTCGCTAATCAGATGAAGGTAGACTGCTCCACGATTGAGCTTCGTCTCCACTCACGGTGCACACGTTCTGCAAAGACAACCTTTGTTTTCCGTTGCATGCAAGATTACTGTCGGCTCTTCTACAGAAATCGACCTATGTAATTTACTGGTATCAGATTCTTGCCATATCAAACGGTCCCTTCATGACCGTAGGGCCACACACAGCGTGCTGCGGCACGCATCTGTTCTTCATTGCAGAGCTACAAACGTGGGTGAGCTCCACCTACTCTTCAGCACGGTCAAAACGGTAGGGCTCGTGCGGGATTTGAACCCGGGACCTCCTGCACCAAAAGCAGGAATCATACCCCTAGACCAACTTTTTTTTTTTTTTTTTTCTTTTTTTTTTTTTTTTTTTTTAAATGGGGCCTCCTTCCTCCCCTTCAGCCCCGCCTTGCGCTCGCCATAAATCGCGTCGGCTTCATCTGCCATGATTTCTGAATTACTTATTCTTCTGAACTATTCCAATTTCGAAACCAAAGATACTTCTAAACCTAATGCATAGTCCCGCAATGGTGACAAAGGAGAATATATCTTTTTTTTGGTGCGTGTGTTGTATTCCATTTTCAGAGATTTGTCCTGGACCGTCACGGCTACCGTAGCGTCGAGAGGGCCCACGAAGTCCCCACCGTACTTCACCCCAGGCAGCAATCCCCTACTTCTGGTCTGCAACACTCTTTCTGTTGTTTGTTGTACTTTTTAGTGCTTTCTTTGTGTTGTTGGTTTTTTTATCAACTTTTATAATTGTTTATTTTTTATTATAATTTATTTATTTTTTTTGTTTTTTTTTTGTTTTAATAGAAAATGAAACAAGGAACTCTGGTCCTCTAGAAAAACAGAAGAAAATAAAATAGTCCTTGTCGTAACACTGTTCAGTATACGTCACTGTGACATTTGAAGAAGAAAAGAAAAAAAACAAAGCAATGTAGAATGAAGGAAAGAAAAAAATACTTCTTTCATCAAAGAACGACTTCTAAAAAATTCGCATATCGTTTCCTGTAATATCTCGTCTGTGAAAGTATGTGAAACTGTAATGCCAGGTAAAGACAGAACGCCGCCTCACTCTTGGGTTCTTGCGTCTGTAAATAATGAACATAATGACCCTTCAACCAATTGACAGAGTTCCGTTTGGTGTTCGGGTACGGCACTGAATCCGGATACAGGAAATCTTCAGGTTTAATACAAAGCTGGGAAGTCCTCATAATCGTAGCCAGTTTTCGGCGAATGCATGGCCAAACTGCTTGGACAGTGGTGCACAGAAAACGATGTTCATCAGTATCAGGCAAGTTGCACGTAAGGCACAAAGGTGAGTCAGCCAAATGTAGAGCATGAAGTCGTGAATTGGTACTTATTTTACGGTTCACGACCCTGTACCAAGAGGCTTTCACTGACGTTGGTAAATCACGGCTATGTATGTTTTTCCATATCACTGGCCAGCGATGATTGGGGTATTTGTGTTCGATGTTGTTCCTGTTCTTGGTTGCCAGTAGTTTATTATAAACTAACTTCACCACGGAAAGCTCATTTTCTGGGAGAGTTGACCGTACGTAACTGAACTCAATGAAAAAGCTCTTAAAGTGAGTCATCGCAGGCGGAATATGTTGAACAGAGACGGGAGGCTGCAGGCAGGCCGGCGCTATTTCGGTTAACAAGTGAGCCGTTAGACTGTTCGGTAACGACCTCCACCGTTTGTAGGTGGTGCATACGTACAAAGCTAGTGACTTGGAACGAACATCTGTTAAATTTAAGCCTCCATCGGTCGTGGAGAGAGTGAGCGTATCGTACTTGACTTTAAAAATGTGTCCACGTGTGACAAAATGGCCTAGAGCGGACATCATACGCTTCGCTGTCTCCTGTGGCATGGGCAGTACTTGTGCAACGTAGTTAATCTTTGAAGTGAGGTAGACATTAGCGAAGGTGACTTTCTGCAGTTCATCAAGGCTCCTTAGGTAGTGGGTCTGCATGCAAGCACGCATACTTGCCAGGAGATTCCTATAGTTCACCGCAATTGTGTGCTGTATGTTGCTCCTGTACTCAATACCAAGGCATTTCATTTTAGAAAGTAGTTGCAACTGACCGTGATGGTGCAGCGAGATGCCGCGTCCTATGTTCATAATGCCAGATTTCCTGGCATTCAACTTCGCACCCGCAACAAGTTCGTAGTTTTTGACGATCTGAAGGGCTTCCTCGACTTCACCTTCGTCCATGACCAAAAATCCGACGTCATCCGCATATGCAGTACAAACAATCTTAATGCCGTGGATGGTTAATCCTTGTAGACGCTGTGTCAAGGTGACAAGCAAAGGCTCAATGGCAATGGCAAACAAGGCCATTGACATAGGGCATCCCTGTCGCACTGAATTAGTAATATTAATCGATGCGCTCAGCTGGCCATTCACCATGAGTCGAGTTACTCCTTTACGAAGGAGCTCATGTATAAGATTGATAAAACGTAGTGGAAATCCCATGACATGCATCGTCCGGATGAGAAACTGATGGTTTACTCTGTCGAATGCCTTTGAAAAGTCAAGGGAAACTAGCGCACACCGTATCTTGCACGCATCTGCAATGGCTATGACGTCCCTGTATTGAGACAAATTTTGGAAGATCGTCCTACCGACATCTACACTGGTCTGGTACTGACCAATGACAGTATTCATCAACATTTTCAATCTATTAGAAATAATACGTACTAAAATTTTGTAGTCACTGTTCAGTAAAGTAAGCGGCCGAAAATCGTCAACAGAACTGCACATTGGGCGTTTAGGGATTAAAACCACGATGCCTTCCACGAGAGCCTGAGGAACATTAAAATCAGGCCGTAAAATTTCATTAAACATACTCAACAACCTGGGCTTTAATTTGTCGCGGAAAGTAAGATAAAATTCGGCAGTGAGACCGTCGGGTCCCGGCGATTTATTTTTCGGACTTCGTGATAGCGCAGAATCCAATTCGTCTTCATCAATTTCTCGCATGAGAGTTTCGACTTCAGCAGCACCCAAAGTCCTTTGCAAGTTATTGAGTAATTCATCGTGAGTTCCATCGTCGGTATGTGTCGTTGCCAGCAGATCTGCCAGATGATTGTGAAGTGCGTTCATTATGTCTTGTTGCCGCGTGAGCGCAACGCCTTCACTCAACTGAAGACGAGTTATTAATCTCCGCCGCACCCTCTTATGTTCACGAATGACGTGAAACATGGATGTCATTTCGTCGTCTATCACATTCTGGGGCCTGGACCTTATTTGAAAGCCTTCTGCCTGCTGCCGCTGAAGTTTTAATAATTTTGCCTTAATTTTTTAATCTGCATAAAATTTTCAGGTACAGTCACATCGGACTGGTAGAGCTCCCTAAGACAAGTAAAATAAAACTCAGACGTTTGCCGTTGCCACCATGTTTTGTCCCGAGCGTAGCGTTTAAACATTTTTGATAAAGTTGGTTTGGCATGTGTTATCCACCATTCAGTAACGGAGGCATACTGTGCAACCCGTCGTTCACATGCCTCCCATGTTTCGTTAAATACACGGTGACAGTCAACATCGTTAAGGAGAGCATTGTTAAGTTTCCAGAAACCTCTGCCGCGAAATGTGCCTTGCTTGACCATGTTAACAGTACAAATATATGCGGCATGATCGGAAAAAATTGTGGGCCAAACTTCGGAATGGAGGACTTGAGTCTTCATACACGCCGATACATAGATTCTGTCTAGCTGGCTTGCAGAGTGGTTCGTGACATGAGTGAACCCAGGTGCCGCTCAGTGCGTATGCTCCCATGTGTCAATGAGGTTCATTTCTTGGACGATACGTTCTATTTCTCCAGATTTGTTAAAATTAGGCGTCTGGTCTTTTGGACTTAAGACACAATTGAAGTCACCCGCAAAAATTATATGATCGTAGGTTCCCCTAAAAAGTGGGACTATGGCGCTTGTGAAGAACTCAGCCCTAGCACGCCTATTGCTACTGCCGGACGGGGCGTAAACATTGATTATGCGTGTCCGATGGAAAGTGACAGCGATCCCTCTATGATCAGGCAGTTTTTCTGCGTCGGTCGCTACAATCCCTTCTTTTAACAAAATCGCTGTCCCTAAATTCGCACCGCTCCCGGAATTGGAGAGAGTAGTATAACCAGTTATTCGGTCAAGTTCAATCGCAGCGACTTCTTGAAGTAACAGAATATCGATATCCGCTGCGTATACAAAATCTTGTAGATTACGGAGCCGCCAGTACGACTGTATCTTATTGATGTTTAACGTGGCAATTTTATAGGCTTGGGGCTCGTTCATGGGAGAAGGCACATACTGTTAATTAAACAGTCTTAGAAGGATGGCTAACGAAATTGAGGCCAAGCGCGTCAGTCGGAGTTCCTGTAGTTCCCGGTACGGTTGGTGTATGCTGCTCTGTGGGGGGTGCCGAAAGTTCCGTCTCAATGGTCCGCATGACAGCCGCATCATTGCTCGCATCCAATACTTCCATTTCCTGTGCCCAATTCCCAGTGAGAGTGGCCTCTGACAAAAGCGATCCTGCGTTTCCTTGAGCGTGGGTATCCGGCAAAAAGACTCTATTCGAGGTATCACTATCTTCCACCCGTCGTGGACTCACAGGGGGAGACACTACAGGATCAATGTCCATTCGACCAGACGCAGGGAGACCAACTTCAGAGGGTTCAGATGTGTTCTGACTCATTTGGCTGCTTATTCGTTTCGCTTTTTCGCGGAGCTGTGGGGCGAGCTGATTGGCTCCTTGATGTGCAAGTCTCCGCTTCTTTTTGGAAGGCTTCCTGTTAGGGTTCGCGGTATCATCAACATCCGAAGTGGACTGTTGACTCTGGGGTTGATCCGCCGGGAACACAGCGTCTGCTTCATCCTCAGTACCAGTGGCACCAACCACTGGGGAGTCATCCGTCGTTACCTCCGTCTCTGAGTGTGGTAGCGGCGGTGCCGCGTCAGCACTCGGTTCTTTGACGTTATCGGCCAAAACATCATTCAAACGAGGGGCATCTACAGGCGGGGTCGCGGGTGGAAGACCAGAAGCCGCGACAGCGTATGTCAGTGGCAGTGCCGTCGTCACAGGGGGGCTAGCGGCTTCACCGACAGGTATCTGCGTCACGCGTCTTTGTATACATTCAGAGCGCACGTGGCCGGGCGCACCACAGCCGGCACACGCTTTTGGCTGCCCATCATATATGACAATTCCGCGATGTCCAGCTACGTAAATATATGAAGGTATGTGCTTCTGCAGATCGATCTTAACCTGCCTGACGCCGTTAAGCACCGGAAATTTGTGGGCTTTGGACCAACGCTCCGCAAAATTGTTAATGACCCTCCCGTAAGGTGTTAATGCAGAATTTATTTGCGCGGCTGATATTTCAAACGGGAGTTCGAAAATACGTGCCGTTCGGATGCCCAGTCCAGCATGCGTAAAGCTGACGTCACTGACGGTACCATCTCTATGTTTAAACTTCAGTACACCTCCACTGGACTCCACAATTCTATCACACATTTCAGAGGACGTTAATTTCACATAAACAACACTAGTCACGATAGAGAAATTGATCCCTACAATGTCATCAAAAGTAATCTTAGCTGTTTCCTCTAACCATGCTTCAACTTCAAACGAATTTGGTTTCGAAAAGATCCTATCAAAGGTAAACTTCAAGGTATCTTTCCTGTTAGTCGGATTCATAATTCCATATCAGATCCTACAGAACGGAACGAATACTAATAAGCAGACGATGTAAGCACGCGACTCACCGCCTGACGTAAACACTTCCTGCCACAGCGCGCTGGCCCTGGAGGTCCGCTCACCACCGCTGCCGCAGGCAGACTTGCCCCTAGACCAAATAGCCACCTGCCGGTGGCAGTCAAGGTAATCCCAAGCAGTCCAGCTCTGAGGAACACAAACTTTCATGTAAATCAGAAAGAAAAGCGCTTCCTGAAGGCAGCGCCCACCACTGATGGAAAGAATATTAAAGGCAATGAATGTAGAGTGAATAATTTCATCGCGCTCTGCAGATGAACAGACGGTGGTGTTTCACTTTCGTCATGTGGTTTCTTAGCGTCAAGGGAAGGCAAATGCACTAAACAAAAAAACACCGGGAATCCGAAACACCAACTCATAACGAAAAGATAGCAGAATATACTGCAAGCAAAACTTCCAAACACGACTCCTGAAGGCGTCGATGCCTTAAGAATTATTCCGTGCAGCAATGATCATCTACGAAGAGCCAACTGTATGTCTCGCTCCACCACGCAACTTTTTTTGATATCGTTTTACCTAAATTTCCATTACCTGTTCGTTACAAGAATACCGTGTGGCTTTCAACTGGTCTGCTTCGTCCAGCAGCGATAGTAGTAACTAAACCGACCACAGTATCATTAAAAGTAGGTCAGACACAAAAGTCGGAGTTGCTCTGTAGCTCATGTTATTCTGCTTTCAAATGCAATTGTATGGCTGGGAGTAGGGGCGTACTCCTGTAATGCAGGCGTCCGGGAGGCCGTTTCTGTGGGAGACATCTGGGAACAACTACAGACACGGCCGTTTCATTAGCTCAGGAACGACCGCGATGCTCTTATCTAGCTCAGCAGATAGACCAGACTGCAGTGCGGAATTTTCTGCTAGTGGTGGCTCGGGCTTAAGAGAAGTCGGGAGCTGTGAGCAAAACTACATCGGGAAGCCGAAACAGACGACTCATAACGAAAAGATTGCGGAATGTACTGCAAAAGCAAACGTTGGAGAAGACGAACTCTGAAGCCGTCGGTGCTTTAACAATCATTCCGTGCAGCAATGATAATCTGGGAAGAGCGAAGGGTGGGTTCCGCTCGACCACACAACAAATTTTATATAATGTTCTACTTGTTCTAAATTTGCGCTTCCAGATCATCAGTAAAATACTGTGTGATTTACACCTGGCTTGCTTCTTCCAAAAGCGATATTAAGAAATACATCGACTGCAACGTCATTAGGGGTCGCGGGTCCGGGCGCCGGCGCGCCAGCGGCGGCCTGTCGGGGCTGCTGGTGCCTCCATGTAGAGCTACCGCTGGGCCCGGGCTCCTTGTCGCTAACGAAGTGATTGCTTTTGGTGACATCATATGCAATAGGGACTGCGCGAATTGACGGTAGCTCGTACGGAAAGCAAGAGTAGCTGATGCTACCGAGGACTCGGCCGCGAGCTTGTCCGACGACTTCTTGGGCTCTTATTCGTGGTGGCATTCAGACAGGCAAGGGTGCTGTCGATTGTTGCGTACGAATGCAAAATACCTGCATTGTGCGTTTCCGCAAAGTGATTTTTACGCCAAAGTTGTGATCGTCCTGCAAGTTGTGTCACATGTGGATCTCAGAGCGTAGCAGTTTCCGTGGTGTAGCGGTTATCACGTCTGCCTAACAGGCAGAAGGTCTCCGTTTCGATTCCGGGCGTAATCACTTTTTCGTCGCACTCAACAAGACACTTGCTACAATCTCTACTGTGAACATTTAAATCAATTTCAAACGTCCAACCACCAGGCTGCAGATGGCTCAAATGATACGTGAAACTCTTTCAGAACCGGCTACTTGGTTTTTGTGCTTACCTGGAGGGCAGGAAATGCGCGGAACAGCCGCCGGCATGCCGGTAGTCGCCACACGTTTGCACAAAACGCAAGGGCTTGTCCGGGATTTGAACCCGGGACCTCCTGCACCCGAAGCAGGAATCATACCCCCCCTTTTTTTTTTTCTTTTAGTTTTTTTTTTTTAAATGTATACAAGTAAATAAAATCCCTTCTTTTGGGGTTATTTAAATCAAATAGTTCTGTTACATTCTTCCATCGTTGTGTGGGAGCGATTTTTATAGGAGAGCCAGGCTTACTTCAGCCTGATGGCTTCTCATGTGTGTGTCAGCAACCTATTAGTGCTGTGACACGAGGGCGAAGGATAAACGAAATAGCCACCTTGTTGGCATAAAATGAATGAGAAGCTTAACAGATAATTTCATAAAGGAAAAAAAAGGAATCCTGAGGTTGAACAACATGTCGTTTGATCGTTCTTCAGCTCTGTCGGTGAGACAATGTTTGGTTCAAAAAATTTGCGTAGTTGTCTTTGTATTTCATTTGTCGTTCGAGCTTTTGATGTTCTGTCATCAGCTACATCCAATAATCTGCTTCACTTTTCGTCATTGCCGTTGAGATGTAATGGACTGTCAGTCCTTTGAGCCAGTTGGCTGACCTTCTTTTAGTGTTAGGATATGGCACGTCATCAGGCAGAAGGACGTGTGTCGGTGAAATTGTGTTAGGTGACGTCCGTAGCACATGTGCTAGTTTTTGCCTGAAGAGATTCCACACGTCTTTCACATCTTCACAGACGAAGCGATGTTCTGCATTGTCGACGACATTGCAGCTGGAACAGTTTGGTGTGTGTGCCAGACGTATCGCGTGCAGTTTGGAGTTGGTTGGGATTTTTCTATTGACTGCGAGGTACCACGTCGATCGCACATTGGATGGTAGATGGGGGTCAGATATGTTGTCCCATATGTTTTTCCAATTATAATGTCGAAACTTGTTTTCTATTCGATTGCGCAATTTTCCTTCCAGCAAGGTGTTGTAAACCTCCTTAACCCGATATATGTCCTTCTCCGGTATTTTATGGCGTACATAGCTGTATTCCACCAGAAAATGTTTATAGTGGTACAGCTCGTGGGAGATGTGACGCACATCGATTGGTGGATCTCTGCTGACTGGGGTGATTTCACGTAAGAGATGAGCCACTAAGGTCCGCGGCGATCGTTGCCACTGTTTATAAGTTTTGCTAACGTATAGCGCTTGCGCTTTAAGGTAGATGTCTGTCAGTTGTAGCCCTTCATTGCGTGTCGGTAGCGTCAAGGTATCATATGAAACCTTAAATATCTGACCTCTACTGACAAAATAACCAAGCGCTGCTTGCATTTGGTGTGCAATGGTTCGTGACCTGCAGAGGCAGCACTTGAGCAACATAGTTGACTTTGGAAGTGATGTATGTATTGGCCAGTTGCACTTTTTGTATTACGTTTAAATTACGCAAGCTGTGTTGTTTTATGCTTGCCCGTAAGGTGGCAAGTAATTTTCGATAATTGAGAGCGGCCGTGCGGCGGATATTACTCGTATATTCTATTCCAAGGCATTTGATTTTTTCCACAGTGTTGATACTTCCAGCGGCTCTGATCTCTATACCCCGACCAAGATTCATAATACCAGATTTATTGCGGTTGAGTTTAGCTCCTGACGCCATTTCGTAGGTCGCCACAACTTCAAGTACTGTTTCCACCTCTCTTTCGTCAGTCACAAGTACCCCTACATCGTCCGCGTAGGCTTGACATATGATCTTGTGTCCGCGTATATGTAATCCACGGAGTTGCCGAGTCAGAGATACTAAGAGAGGTTCAAGCGCAATCGCGAAAAGCGTCATGGACATTGGGCAACCTTGTCTTACCGAACTCTGAATATTGATCGGGTGACTGAGTTGTCCGTTGACACTGATTCTTGACGTGCTATTCGTCAGTATGTTTTTCACGGAGGCTATAATTTTCTGGGGGAAGTGCATGGATGTCATACACCGGAGCAGGTACGAATGATTAACTTTATCAAAAGCTTTTTCAAAGTCAAGCGACATCAGAGCACAGCGAATGTTGCAGGCTTCCGATATCGCTATAATGTCTCTGTAGTCGCATAAGGTCTGAAATATCGTTCTGTCCTTTCCCACACTTGTCTGGTAGGCTCCTGTCACTGTACGAATAACAGAATTGAACCTTTGCATCATGATACGGGCGAAGATTTTATAATCACTATTGAGAAGTGTTATGGGTCGAAGATTCTCCACGGTTTTGCCTCCTGGTGTTTTGGGGACTAAGACCACTGTACCTTCACAGAATTCCTTCGGAAGGTCAGTGTCCGCATTTAGTATTTCATTGCATACGAGTGTCAATTTAGCAATTATTTGTTCGCGAAAAGTTTGATAAAATTCAGCGGGTAGCCCATCTGGTCCAGGTGATTTGTTCTTTGGGCTCTTCGAGATGGCATCTTCGACGTCTTCGTCCGTTATTCTCGCTGCGAGCACATCAGCTTCTTCTGGAGTGAGTCGCTCTGTCGTCCTAGCAGTGAGAGCTTGCTGCGCCGTTTCATCTGTCTGTGTATTGGCCAGCAATTCACTAAAGTGTCGATGGATCTCGTCTCGTATTGCAGCTTGATCTGTCAAGAGTCTCCCGTCTGAAGTTTTGAGTTCCGTCAGAATTTTAAGTTTTTGTCTTTTGTTCTCTTGGAGAATGTGGTACATCGATGTTGTTTCTTCTCGTGTACCGTTCTGCAAACGCGTTCGTATTTTACAGCCTTCGAGATGGTGTCTCTGCAGGTTGAGCAATTTTGCTTTTATTCTGTTGATTTGCCCATAATTTGTTATGACTGTAGCATCACGAACGCACAAGTCTCTCAGACAGCTGAAGTAAAACTCTACTGTCCGCTTCCGCCAGGCGACTTTTTCACGGGAGTAAGTTTTCATTGTCTTTATTATTGCGGGCTTCGCGCAGTTTAGCCACCAATTCAGCGCCGTGCCGTACAAGTGGAACTTCCTTTCACATTCTGCCCAAGTGGTGTGGAAGGCGGCGTGACATCCAGGATCCGAAAGATGAGTAACGTTTAGCTTCCACTGACCTCTCGCCCTGTAAGTGCCTTGTTTCTCTAAATTTATCGTACATATGTACGCGATATGATCAGAGAAAATCGTGGGCCATAGCTCAGACTGTAAAACGTGTCTCCTTAAATTGGATGTTGCGTAAATTCTGTCGATACGACTGGCAGAATGGCTGGTGATATAGGTGAAACCTAGCCTATCACCGTGTTTTAGTTCCCAAGTATCAAACAGTTGGAAGTCTCTGACGATGTCCTCCAGCTCCAGAGATTTGTTAAAATTTGGCGTCTGATCCTTGGGACTCAGCACGCAATTAAAGTCACCCGCAAAAATTATTTGGTCAAATCGCACCGCGAAAAGGGGGGCGATGTCCTCTTTGAAAAATTCGGCCCTGCGGCGCTTGTTTCCGGTTCCTGACGGGGCATATATGTTGATAAACCTGGTGTTGTTTATCGTGACAGCGAGACCTCTACTGTTAGGCAGTTGCGCCACGTCTGTAAGTAGGATCCCCTCTTTAGTCATAATCGCTGTGCCGAGGCTATTGTCATTGCCAGGATTGATGACGGCGTTGTAGCCAGTGATGTCGTCCAAACGGATAGCCGTTACTTCTTGCAGCATTAAGATGTCAATATCAGCGGCGTACAGAAAATCTTGGAGATTTCTCAGATTGAGGGTGCTGCTAATTTTATTTATATTCAAGGTTGCAATTCTGTACGCCTGTAAAGCCGTCATGTCGACTATACCGTGTCAGGTGGGGTACTGTTTGCCAAGGGAAGTGGATGCTTGCTCCACTTAGAAGAAGTCGGCATCATCATCTGCCGCACGAGTATCTTTGATGGTGGTTTGTTGCCGGGTGGACACATCCTGTCGACGGTCGGGTGCCGTCCGTCCTGAACGTTGTGCTGTGTCAGCCATTTCTGCATCATGGCTTTGCTCCTCCATGTCATCCGCCCAGTCTCGCGTGCACGTAACTTCCCGCGTGTACGTGTTGGGTACAAGTGGAAGGTCCTTCAGACTAGCTGTACCGTCTTGAATGTGGATTCCACGGTCGGGGTCAGTGTCCTCATTTCGAGTCTTCTTTTTTATTGTTCGATCTTCCAGAGGAGTTGCCTGTGTCGTCTCCGCCAGTTCTTGGCCTATTTGTTTCGCCTTTTCGCGCAGAATTGGCGCGGCTTCTGCTGCTCCCTGACGGGCTATTCGACGTTTCTTCCGTTTCTTTGGTGAAACAGTTATAGGCTGCTGGTCATTATCCTCCGACGTAGCAACCGTATCTTCTTTGTGTTGCCCGACTTCTTCGAGTGATTTGCACATGCCTTCTTCTGCCGTCTTAGCCTGGTCTTGTTCTCCACGCCTGTCAGTTTCCTCGTATTGTGAGTGTGCTGGACCTGTAGCTTCTGTGCTGCTAGTATCCATGGCTACGCTACCATCGGGAACGTCGGCATAAGCAACTACCGCTGTGTCGATACACATGTCTGCGGCGACCTCACTGCGTAGTGCGGCGGCGTACGTCACGGGTAGCGTGGCCATTTGACTAGGCGGGTCTCGCTCCCCAGTCGGCAGTTGCGTCACACGCCGTTGAACACACTGCGCGCGGACGTGTTGCGTAGAACCACAGCCCGAGCAGGTTCTCGGCTGGCCATCGTAAATGATGATCGCTCTATATCCACCAATCCAGAGATACGACGGGATATGTTTCAGCATGTCAATCTTAACTTGCCTGACTCCATTTAATACTGGATACTTGTGCAAGCTAGACCATTTTTCGGCGACATTGCTGATAATGGTGCCATAGTCTCTCAGTTTGTTGTTAATCTCCTCGGGCGTTATTTCAAAGGGGAGCTCAAAGATTCGAACCGTTCGTATTCCCATTCCGGCACGCGAAACCGTGAACTGCCCTATGTGTCCGTCTGAATGTTTGAATTTTGCCACCCCACCACATGCTTCTACAATTTGGTCGCACTTGTCAGAACTGGATAACTTAAGGAACACAGTCGGACTGACAATCGACAGGTGTATTCCAATCAATTCATCCACTTTGATCTGAAAAGTTTCTTCGATAAATGCCTCAACTTCGTAAGATTTCGGTCGGGTGTAGTTCGGATCGAAAATCAACTTCAAAGTATCGCGTCGCGTTGTCTGATCCATTATGTCAATCTAAAAATGTTATCGTGAACTATGACTAACGCAGAAGGCGCGCACTCGCCACACAGCGCCGGCCGCTCGCAGCGACGATGTAAACACCGCAACAGCCGCCCCGCACGTCCGTACAGCACGGCCGCTGGCGGCGGAATGTAGACCAACGAGCCACTTGCCGGTGGCAGTGAAGGTAATCCCAAGCAGTCCACCTCCAAGGAACACAAACTTTCATGTAAATCAGAAAGAAAAGCGCTTTCTGAAGGCAGCGCCCACCACTGATGGAAAGAATATTAAAGGCAATGAATGTAGAGTGAATAATTTCATCGCGCTCTGCAGATGAACAGACGGTGGTGTTTCACTTTCGTCATGTGCTTTCTTAGCATCAAGGGAAGGCAAACGCACTAAACAAAAGAACACCGGGAATCCGAAACACCAACTCATAACGAAAAGATAGCGGAATATACTGCAAGCAAAACTTCCAAACACGACTCCTGAAGGCGTCGGTGCCTTAAGAATTATTCCGTGCAGCAATGATCATCTACGAAGAGCCAACTGTATGTGTCGCTCCACCACGCAACTTTTTTTGATATCGTTTTACCTAAATTTCCATTACCTGTTCGTTACAAGAATACCGTGTGGCTTTCAACTGGTCTGCTTCGTCCAGCAGCGATAGTAGTAACTAAACCGACCACAGTATCATTAAAAGTAGGTCAGACACAAAAGTCGGAGTTGCTCTGTAGCTCATGTTATTCTGCTTTCAAATGCAATTGTATGGCTGGGAGTAGGGGCGTACTCCTGTAATGCAGGCGTCCGGGAGGCCGTTTCTGTGGGAGACATCTGGGAACAACTACAGACACGGCCGTTTCATTAGCTCAGGAACGACCGCGATGCTCTTATCGAGCTCTGCAGATTGACCGGACTGCAGTGCGGAATTTTCTGCTAGTGGTGGCTCGGGGTTAAGAGAAGTCGGGAGGTGTGAGCAAAACTACATCGGGAAACCGAAACAGACGACTCATAACGAAAAGATTGCGGAATGTACTGCAAAAGCAAACGTTGGAGAAGACGAACTCTGAAGCCGTCGGTGCTTTAACAATCATTCCGTGCAGCAACGATAATCTGGGAAGAGCGAAGGGTGGGTTCCGCTCGACCACACAACAAATTTTATATAATGTTCTACTTGTTCTAAATTTGCGTTTCCAGATCATCAGTAAAATACTGTGTGATTTACACCTGGCTTGCTTCTTCCAAAAGCGATATTAAGAAATACATCGACTGCAACGTCATTAGGGGTCGCGGGTCCGGGCGCCGGCGCGCCAGCGGCGGCCTGTCGGGGCTGCTGGTGCCTCCATGTAGAGCTACCGCTGGGCCCGGGCTCCTTGCCGCTAACGAAGTGATTGCTTTTGGTGACATCATATGCAATAGCGACTGCGCGAATTGACGGTAGCTCGTACGGAAAGCAAGAGTAGCTGATGCTACCGAGGACTCGGCCGCGAGCTTGTCCGACGACTTCTTGGGCTCTTATTCGTGGTGGCATTCAGACAGGCAAGGGTGCTGTCGATTGTTGCGTACGAATGCGAAATACCTGCATTGTGCGTTTCCGCAAAGTGATTTTTACGCCAAAGTGGTGATCGTCCTGCAAGTTGTGTCACATGTGGATCTCAGAGCTTAGCAGTTTCCGTGGTGTAGCGGTTATCACGTCTGCCTAACAGGCAGAAGGTCTCCGTTTCGATTCCGGGCGTAATCACTTTTTCGTCGCACTCAACAAGACACTTGCTACAATCTCTACTGTGAACATTTAAATCAATTTCAAACGTCCAACCACCAGGCTGCAGATGGCTCAAATGATACGTGAAACTCTTTCAGAACCGGCTACTTGGTTTTTGTGCTTACCTGGAGGGCAGGAAATGCGCGGAACAGCCGCCGGCATGCCGGTAGTCGCCACACGTTTGCACAAAACGCAAGGGCTCGTCCGGGATTTGAACCCGGGACCTCCTGCACCCGAAGCAGGAATCATACCCCTACACCAACGAGCCTTCTCGATGCACAGGACTATCGCCTCCGTTCTTGGTATCACCGTGCAGAGCTGCTGCTCACCCAGCGTTCTCCCTGGCTGTTGCGGTTTGATTGTTTTTATCGTTGTCTTTTACTATAGCAACTTCTAGAATCGGACGGAGCTCGTAGCCGATGCCCTTGCTCACGCAGGAAAAATCTGTTGGAGCTACGGTTTTCCAGGTAGTACAACGGCAAAACCGTCGTTTCCGTGGTGTAGCGGTTATCACGTCTGCTTTACACGCAGAAGGTCCCCAGTTCGATCCCGGGCGGAAGCACGACTTTTTTTAAACCCGTTTTCGGATTCCATTTCCGAGATAACGTCACGTCTGCGTGTGCGGGATAATAAATGTCGTGTGCTACACCGATATCGCCTCATTTTACTGTCAAATGCTCTTGCTCCCATAGAGCACCGGTATTCAGTAACTCAGAACGCTCGTAGCTCCATTCTGGCCTGCAAAATTTAGTATCCATTTCTTCAAGACTACTTCAAGTTCGCTTCATACTGGCTTTCCTGATCTCTTTGCACTCGCCTTGTCACAACTCTGTTGAAGTGTGAACGTAACTAATAGTGAGAAACTCTTAACTACGCTCAGTCTTGTATCCCACTCTTTGGTTGACGTTGTCGCTAATCAGATGAAGGTAGACTGCTCCACGATTGAGCTTCGTCTCCACTCACGGTGCACACGTTCTGCAAAGACAACCTTTGTTTTCCGTTGCATGCAAGATTACTGTCGGCTCTTCTACAGAAATCGACCTATGTAATTTACTGGTATCAGATTCTTGCCATATCAAACGGTCCCTTCATGACCGTAGGGCCACACACAGCGTGCTGCGGCACGCATCTGTTCTTCATTGCAGAGCTACAAACGTGGGTGAGCTCCACCTACTCTTCAGCACGGTCAAAACGGTAGGGCTCGTCCGGGATTTGAACCCGGGACCTCCTGCACCCAAAGCAGGAATCATACCCCTAGACCAACGAGCCACTTGCCGGTGGCAGTGAAGGTAATCCCAAGCAGTCCAGCTCCGAGGAACACAAACTTTCATGTAAATCAGAAAGAAAAGCGCTTTCTGAAGGCAGCGCCCACCACTGATGGAAAGAATGTTAAAGGCAATGAATGTAGAGTGAATAATTTCATCGCGCTCTGCAGATGAACAGACGGTGGTGTTTCACTTTCGTCATGTGCTTTCTTAGCATCAAGGGAAGGCAAATGCGCTAAACAAAAGAACACCGGGAATCCGAAACACCAACTCATAACGAAAAGATAGCGGAATATACTGCAAGCAAAACTTCCAAACACGACTCCTGAAGGCGTCGGTGCCTTAAGAATTATTCCGTGCAGCAATGATCATCTACGAAGAGCCAACTGTATGTGTCGCTCCACCACGCAACTTTTTTTGATATCGTTTTACCTAAATTTCCATTACCTGTTCGTTACAAGAATACCGTGTGGCTTTCAACTGGTCTGCTTCGTCCAGCAGCGATAGTAGTAACTAAACCGACCACAGTATCATTAAAAGTAGGTCAGACTCAAAAGTCGGAGTTGCTCTGTAGCTCATGTTATTCTGCTTTCAAATGCAATTGTATGGCTGGGAGTAGGGGCGTACTCCTGTAATGCAGGCGTCCGGGAGGCCGTTTCTGTGGGAGACATCTGGGAACAACTACAGACACGGCCGTTTCATTAGCTCAGGAACGACCGCGATGCTCTTATCGAGCTCTGCAGATTGACCGGACTGCAGTGCGGAATTTTCTGCTAGTGGTGGCTCGGGGTTAAGAGAAGTCGGGAGGTGTGAGCAAAACTACATCGGGAAACCGAAACAGACGACTCATAACGAAAAGATTGCGGAATGTACTGCAAAAGCAAACGTTGGAGAAGACGAACTCTGAAGCCGTCGGTGCTTTAACAATCATTCCGTGCAGCAACGATAATCTGGGAAGAGCGAAGGGTGGGTTCCGCTCGACCACACAACAAATTTTATATAATGTTCTACTTGTTCTAAATTTGCGTTTCCAGATCATCAGTAAAATACTGTGTGATTTACACCTGGCTTGCTTCTTCCAAAAGCGATATTAAGAAATACATCGACTGCAACGTCATTAGGGGTCGCGGGTCCGGGCGCCGGCGCGCCAGCGGCGGCCTGTCGGGGCTGCTGGTGCCTCCATGTAGAGCTACCGCTGGGCCCGGGCTCCTTGCCGCTAACGAAGTGATTGCTTTTGGTGACATCATATGCGATAGCGACTGCGCGAATTGACGGTAGCTCGTACGGAAAGCAAGAGTAGCTGATGCTACCGAGGACTCGGCCGCGAGCTTGTCCGACGACTTCTTGGGCTCTTATTCGTGGTGGCATTCAGACAGGCAAGGGTGCTGTCGATTGTTGCGTACGAATGCGAAATACCTGCATTGTGCGTTTCCGCAAAGTGATTTTTACGCCAAAGTTGTGATCGTCCTGCAAGTTGTGTCACATGTGGATCTCAGAGCTTAGCAGTTTCCGTGGTGTAGCGGTTATCACGTCTGCCTAACAGGCAGAAGGTCTCCGTTTCGATTCCGGGCGTAATCACTTTTTCGTCGCACTCAACAAGACACTTGCTACAATCTCTACTGTGAACATTTAAATCAATTTCAAACGTCCAACCACCAGGCTGCAGATGGCTCAAATGATACGTGAAACTCTTTCAGAACCGGCTACTTGGTTTTTGTGCTTACCTGGAGGGCAGGAAATGCGCGGAACAGCCGCCGGCATGCCGGTAGTCGCCACACGTTTGCACAAAACGCAAGGGCTCGTCCGGGATTTGAACCCGGGACCTCCTGCACCCGAAGCAGGAATCATACCCCTAGACCAACGAGCCTTCTCGGTGCACATGACTATCGCCTCCGTTCTTGGTATCACCGTGCAGAGCTGCTGCTCACCCAGCGTTCTCCCTGGCTGTTGCGGCTTGATTGTTTTTATCGTTGTCTTTTACTATAGCAACTTCTAGAATCGGACGGAGATCGTAGCCGATGCCCTTGCTTACGCAGGAAAAATCTGTTGGAGCTACGGTTTTCCAGGTAGTACAACGGCAGAACCGTCGTTTCCGTGGTGTAGCGGTTATCACGTCTGCTTTACACGCAGAAGGTCCCCGGTTCGATCCCGGGCGGAAGCACGACTTTTTTTAAACCCGTTTTCGGATTCCATTTCCGAGATAACGTCACGTCTGCGTGTGCGGGATAATAAATGTCGTGTGCTACACCGATATCGCCTCATTTTACTGTCAAATGCTCTTGCTCCCATAGTGCACCGGTATTCAGTAACTCAGAACGCTCGTAGCTCCATTCTGGCCTGCAAAATTTAGTATCCATTTCTTCAAGACTACTTCAAGTTCGCTTCATACTGGCTTTCCTGATCTCTTTGCACTCGCCTTGTCACAACTCTGTTGAAGTGTGAACGTAACTAATAGTGAGAAACTCTTAACTACGCTCAGTCTTGTATCCCACTCTTTGGTTGACGTTGTCGCTAAGGTAGACTGCTCCACGATTGAGCTTCGTCTCCACTCACGGTGCACACGTTCTGCAAAGACAACCTTTGTTTTCCGTTGCATGCAAGATTACTGTCGGCTCTTCTACAGAAATCGACCTATGTAATTTACTGGTATCAGATTCTTGCCATATCAAACGGTCCCTTCATGACCGTAGGGCCACACACAGCGTGCTGCGGCACGCATCTGTTCTTCATTGCAGAGCTACAAACGTGGGTGAGCTCCACCTACTCTTCAGCACGGTCAAAGCGGTAGGGCTCGTCCGGGATTTGAACCCGGGACCTCCTGCACCCAAAGCAGGAATCATACCCCTAGACCAACGAGCCACTTGCCGGTGGCAGTGAAGGTAATCCCAAGCAGTCCAGCTCCGAGGAACACAAACTTTCATGTAAATCAGAAAGATAAGCGCTTTCTGAAGGCAGCGCCCACCACTGATGGAAAGAATATTAAAGGCAATGAATGTAGAGTGAATAATTTCATCGCGCTCTGCAGATGAACAGACGGTGGTGTTTCACTTTCGTCATGTGGTTTCTCAGTGTCAAGGGAAGGCAAATGCACTAAACAAAAGAACACCGGGAATCCGAAACACCAACTCATAACGAAAAGATAGCGGAATATACTGCAAGCAAAACTTCCAAACACGACTCCTGAAGGCGTCGGTGCCTTAAGAATTATTCCGTGCAGCAATGATCATCTACGAAGAGCCAACTGTATGTGTCGCTCCACCACGCAACTTTTTTTGATATCGTTTTACCTAAATTTCCATTACCTGTTCGTTACAAGAATACCGTGTGGCTTTCAACTGGTCTGCTTCGTCCAGCAGCGATAGTAGTAACTAAACCGACCACAGTATCATTAAAAGTAGGTCAGACACAAAAGTCGGAGTTGCTCTGTAGCTCATGTTATTCTGCTTTCAAATGCAATTGTATGGCTGGGAGTAGGGGCGTACTCCTGTAATGCAGGCGTCCGGGAGGCCGTTTCTGTGGGAGACATCTGGGAACAACTACAGACACGGCCGTTTCATTAGCTCAGGAACGACCGCGATGCTCTTATCGAGCTCTGCAGATTGACCGGACTGCAGTGCGGAATTTTGTGCTAGTGGTGGCTCGGGGTTAAGAAAAGTCGGGAGGTGTGAGCAAAACTACATCGGGAAACCGAAACAGACGACTCATAACGAAAAGATTGCGGAATGTACTGCAAAAGCAAACGTTGGAGAAGACGAACTCTGAAGCCGTCGGTGCTTTAACAATCATTCCGTGCAGCAACGATAATCTGGGAAGAGCGAAGGGTGGGTTCCGCTCGACCACACAACAAATTTTATATAATGTTCTACTTGTTCTAAATTTGCGTTTCCAGATCATCAGTAAAATACTGTGTGATTTACACCTGGCTTGCTTCTTCGAAAAGCGATATTAAGAAATACATCGACTGCAACGTCATTAGGGGTCGCGGGTCCGGGCGCCGGCGCGCCAGCGGCGGCCTGTCGGGGCTGCTGGTGCCTCCATGTAGAGCTACCGCTGGGCCCGGGCTCCTTGCCGCTAACGAAGTGATTGCTTTTGGTGACATCATATGCAAAAGCGACTGCGCGAATTGACGGTAGCTCGTACGGAAAGCAAGAGTAGCTGATGCTACCGAGGACTCGGCCGCGAGCTTGTCCGACGACTTCTTGGGCTCTTATTCGTGGTGGCATTCAGACAGGCAAGGGTGCTGTCGATTGTTGCGTACGAATGCGAAATACCTGCATTGTGCGTTTCCGCAAAGTGATTTTTACGCCAAAGTGGTGATCGTCCTGCAAGTTGTGTCACATGTGGATCTCAGAGCTTAGCAGTTTCCGTGGTGTAGCGGTTATCACGTCTGCCTAACAGGCAGAAGGTCTCCGCTGGGCCCGGGCTCCTTGCCGCTAACGAAGTGATTGCTTTTGGTGACATCATATGCAATAGCGACTGCGCGAATTGACGGTAGCTCGTACGGAAAGCAAGAGTAGCTGATGCTACCGAGGACTCGGCCGCGAGCTTGTCCGACGACTTCTTGGGCTCTTATTCGTGGTGGCATTCAGACAGGCAAGGGTGCTGTCGATTGTTGCGTACGAATGCGAAATACCTGCATTGTGCGTTTCCGCAAAGTGATTTTTACGCCAAAGTGGTGATCGTCCTGCAAGTTGTGTCACATGTGGATCTCAGAGCTTAGCAGTTTCCGTGGTGTAGCGGTTATCACGTCTGCCTAACAGGCAGAAGGTCTCCGTTTCCATTCCGGGCGTAATCACTTTTTCGTCGCACTCAACAAGACACTTGCTACAATCTCTACTGTGAACATTTAAATCAATTTCAAACGTCCAACCACCAGGCTGCAGATGGCTCAAATGATACGTGAAACTCTTTCAGAACCGACTACTTGGTTTTTGTGCTTACCTGGAGGGCAGGAAATGCGCGGAACAGCCGCCGGCATGCCGGTAGTCGCCACACGTTTGCACAAAACGCAAGGGCTCGTCCGGGATTTGAACCCGGGACCTCCTGCACCCGAAGCAGGAATCATACCCCTAGACCAACGAGCCTTCTCGATGCACAGGACTATCGCCTCCGTTCTTGGTATCACCGTGCAGAGCTGCTGCTCACCCAGCGTTCTCCCTGGCTGTTGCGGTTTGATTGTTTTTATCGTTGTCTTTTACTATAGCAACTTCTAGAATCGGACGGAGCTCGTAGCCGATGCCCTTGCTTACGCAGGAAAAATCTGTTGGAGATACGGTTTTCCAGGTAATACAACGGCAAAACCGTCGTTTCCGTGGTGTAGCGGTTATCACGTCTGCTTTACACGCAGAAGGTCCCCGGTTCGATCCCGGGCGGAAGCACGACTTTTTTTAAACCCGTTTTCGGATTCCATTTCCGAGATAACGTCACGTCTGCGTGTGCGGGATAATAAATGTCGTGTGCTACACCGATATCGCCTCATTTTACTGTCAAATGCTCTTGCTCCCATAGAGCACCGGTATTCAGTAACTCAGAACGCTCGTAGCTCCATTCTGGCCTGCAAAATTTAGTATCCATTTCTTCAAGACTACTTCAAGTTCGCTTCATACTGGCTTTCCTGATCTCTTTGCACTCGCCTTGTCACAACTCTGTTGAAGTGTGAACGTAACTAATAGTGAGAAACTCTTAACTACGCTCAGTCTTGTATCCAACTCTTTGGTTGACGTTGTCGCTAAGGTAGACTGCTCCACGATTGAGCTTCGTCTCCACTCACGGTGCACACGTTCTGCAAAGACAACCTTTGTTTTCCGTTGCATGCAAGATTACTGTCGGCTCTTCTACAGAAATCGACCTATGTAATTTACTGGTATCAGATTCTTGCCATATCAAACGGTCCCTTCATGACCGTAGGGCCACACACAGCGTGCTGCGGCACGCATCTGTTCTTCATTGCAGAGCTACAAACGTGGGTGAGCTCCACCTACTCTTCAGCACGGTCAAAGCGGTAGGGCTCGTCCGGGATTTGAACCCGGGACCTCCTGCACCCAAAGCAGGAATCATACCCCTAGACCAACGAGCCACTTGCCGGTGGCAGTGAAGGTAATCCCAAGCAGTCCAGCTCCGAGGAACACAAACTTTCATGTAAATCAGAAAGATAAGCGCTTTCTGAAGGCAGCGCCCACCACTGATGGAAAGAATATTAAAGGCAATGAATGTAGAGTGAATAATTTCATCGCGCTCTGCAGATGAACAGACGGTGGTGTTTCACTTTCGTCATGTGCTTTCTTAGCATCAAGGGAAGGCAAATGCACTAAACAAAAGAACACCGGGAATCCGAAACACCAACTCATAACGAAAAGATAGCGGAATATACTGCAAGCAAAACTTCCAAACACGACTCCTGAAGGCGTCGGTGCCTTAAGAATTATTCCGTGCAGCAATGATCATCTACGAAGAGCCAACTGTATGTGTCGCTCCACCACGCAACTTTTTTTGATATCGTTTTACCTAAATTTCCATTACCTGTTCGTTACAAGAATACCGTGTGGCTTTCAACTGGTCTGCTTCGTCCAGCAGCGATAGTAGTAACTAAACCGACCACAGTATCATTAAAAGTAGGTCAGACACAAAAGTCGGAGTTGCTCTGTAGCTCATGTTATTCTGCTTTCAAATGCAATTGTATGGCTGGGAGTAGGGGCGTACTCCTGTAATGCAGGCGTCCGGGAGGCCGTTTCTGTGGGAGACATCTGGGAACAACTACAGACACGGCCGTTTCATTAGCTCAGGAACGACCGCGATGCTCTTATCGAGCTCTGCAGATTGACCGGACTGCAGTGCGGAATTTTCTGCTAGTGGTGGCTCGGGGTTAAGAGAAGTCGGGAGGTGTGAGCAAAACTACATCGGGAAACCGAAACAGACGACTCATAACGAAAAGATTGCGGAATGTACTGCAAAAGCAAACGTTGGAGAAGACGAACTCTGAAGCCGTCGGTGCTTTAACAATCATTCCGTGCAGCAACGATAATCTGGGAAGAGCGAAGGGTGGGTTCCGCTCGACCACACAACAAATTTTATATAATGTTCTACTTGTTCTAAATTTGCGTTTCCAGATCATCAGTAAAATACTGTGTGATTTACACCTGGCTTGCTTCTTCGAAAAGCGATATTAAGAAATACATCGACTGCAACGTCATTAGGGGTCGCGGGTCCGGGCGCCGGCGCGCCAGCGGCGGCCTGTCGGGGCTGCTGGTGCCTCCATGTAGAGCTACCGCTGGGCCCGGGCTCCTTGCCGCTAACGAAGTGATTGCTTTTGGTGACATCATATGCGATAGCGACTGCGCGAATTGACGGTAGCTCGTACGGAAAGCAAGAGTAGCTGATGCTACCGAGGACTCGGCCGCGTTCATTGCCGACGACTTCTTGGGCTCTTATTCGTGGTGGCATTCAGACAGGCAAGGGTGCTGTCGATTGTTGCGTACGAATGCGAAATACCTGCATTGTGCATTTCCGCAAAGTGATTTTTACGCCAAAGTTGTGATCGTCCTGCAAGTTGTGTCACATGTGGATCTCAGAGCTTAGCAGTTTCCGTGGTGTAGCGGTTATCACGTCTGCCTAACAGGCAGAAGGTCTCCGTTTCGATTCCGGGCGTAATCACTTTTTCGTCGCACTCAACAAGACACTTGCTACAATCTCTACTGTGAACATTTAAATCAATTTCAAACGTCCAACCACCAGGCTGCAGATGGCTCAAATGATACGTGAAACTCTTTCAGAACCGGCTACTTGGTTTTTGTGCTTACCTGGAGGGCAGGAAATGCGCGGAACAGCCGCCGGCATGCCGGTAGTCGCCACACGTTTGCACAAAACGCAAGGGCTCGTCCGGGATTTGAACCCGGGACCTCCTGCACCCGAAGCAGGAATCATACCCCTAGACCAACGAGCCTTCTCGATGCACAGGACTATCGCCTCCGTTCTTGGTATCACCGTGCAGAGCTGCTGCTCACCCAGCGTTCTCCCTGGCTGTTGCGGTTTGATTGTTTTTATCGTTGTCTTTTACTATAGCAACTTCTAGAATCGGACGGAGCTCGTAGCCGATGCCCTTGCTTACGCAGGAAAAATCTGTTGGAGCTACGGTTTTCCAGGTAGTACAACGGCAAAACCGTCGTTTCCGTGGTGTAGCGGTTATCACGTCTGCTTTACACGCAGAAGGTCCCCGGTTCGATCCCGGGCGGAAGCACGACTTTTTTTAAACCCGTTTTCGGATTCCATTTCCGAGATAACGTCACGTCTGCGTGTGCGGGATAATAAATGTCGTGTGCTACACCGATATCGCCTCATTTTACTGTCAAATGCTCTTGCTCCCATAGAGCACCGGTATTCAGTAACTCAGAACGCTCGTAGCTCCATTCTGGCCTGCAAAATTTAGTATCCATTTCTTCAAGACTACTTCAAGTTCGCTTCATACTGGCTTTCCTGATCTCTTTGCACTCGCCTTGTCACAACTCTGTTGAAGTGTGAACGTAACTAATAGTGAGAAACTCTTAACTACGCTCAGTCTTGTATCCCACTCTTTGGTTGACGTTGTCGCTAAGGTAGACTGCTCCACGATTGAGCTTCGTCTCCACTCACGGTGCACACGTTCTGCAAAGACAACCTTTGTTTTCCGTTGCATGCAAGATTACTGTCGGCTCTTCTACAGAAATCGACCTATGTAATTTACTGGTATCAGATTCTTGCCATATCAAACGGTCCCTTCATGACCGTAGGGCCACACACAGCGTGCTGCGGCACGCATCTGTTCTTCATTGCAGAGCTACAAACGTGGGTGAGCTCCACCTACTCTTCAGCACGGTCAAAGCGGTAGGGCTCGTCCGGGATTTGAACCCGGGACCTCCTGCACCCAAAGCAGGAATCATACCCCTAGACCAACGAGCCACTTGCCGGTGGCAGTGAAGGTAATCCCAAGCAGTCCAGCTCCGAGGAACACAAACTTTCATGTAAATCAGAAAGATAAGCGCTTTCTGAAGGCAGCGCCCACCACTGATGGAAAGAATATTAAAGGCAATGAATGTAGAGTGAATAATTTCATCGCGCTCTGCAGATGAACAGACGGTGGTGTTTCACTTTCGTCATGTGCTTTCTTAGCATCAAGGGAAGGCAAATGCACTAAACAAAAGAACACCGGGAATCCGAAACACCAACTCATAACGAAAAGATAGCGGAATATACTGCAAGCAAAACTTCCAAACACGACTCCTGAAGGCGTCGGTGCCTTAAGAATTATTCCGTGCAGCAATGATCATCTACGAAGAGCCAACTGTATGTGTCGCTCCACCACGCAACTTTTTTTGATATCGTTTTACCTAAATTTCCATTACCTGTTCGTTACAAGAATACCGTGTGGCTTTCAACTGGTCTGCTTCGTCCAGCAGCGATAGTAGTAACTAAACCGACCACAGTATCATTAAAAGTAGGTCAGACACAAAAGTCGGAGTTGCTCTGTAGCTCATGTTATTCTGCTTTCAAATGCAATTGTATGGCTGGGAGTAGGGGCGTACTCCTGTAATGCAGGCGTCCGGGAGGCCGTTTCTGTGGGAGACATCTGGGAACAACTACAGACACGGCCGTTTCATTAGCTCAGGAACGACCGCGATGCTCTTATCGAGCTCTGCAGATTGACCGGACTGCAGTGCGGAATTTTCTGCTAGTGGTGGCTCGGGGTTAAGAGAAGTCGGGAGGTGTGAGCAAAACTACATCGGGAAACCGAAACAGACGACTCATAACGAAAAGATTGCGGAATGTACTGCAAAAGCAAACGTTGGAGAAGACGAACTCTGAAGCCGTCGGTGCTTTAACAATCATTCCGTGCAGCAACGATAATCTGGGAAGAGCGAAGGGTGGGTTCCGCTCGACCACACAACAAATTTTATATAATGTTCTACTTGTTCTAAATTTGCGTTTCCAGATCATCAGTAAAATACTGTGTGATTTACACCTGGCTTGCTTCTTCCAAAAGCGATATTAAGAAATACATCGACTGCAACGTCATTAGGGGTCGCGGGTCCGGGCGCCGGCGCGCCAGCGGCGGCCTGTCGGGGCTGCTGGTGCCTCCATGTAGAGCTACCGCTGGGCCCGGGCTCCTTGCCGCTAACGAAGTGATTGCTTTTGGTGACATCATATGCGATAGCGACTGCGCGAATTGACGGTAGCTCGTACGGAAAGCAAGAGTAGCTGATGCTACCGAGGACTCGGCCGCGTTCATTGCCGACGACTTCTTGGGCTCTTATTCGTGGTGGCATTCAGACAGGCAAGGGTGCTGTCGATTGTTGCGTACGAATGCGAAATACCTGCATTGTGCGTTTCCGCAAAGTGATTTTTACGCCAAAGTTGTGATCGTCCTGCAAGTTGTGTCACATGTGGATCTCAGAGCTTAGCAGTTTCCGTGGTGTAGCGGTTATCACGTCTGCCTAACAGGCAGAAGGTCTCCGTTTCGATTCCGGGCGTAATCACTTTTTCGTCGCACTCAACAAGACACTTGCTACAATCTCTACTGTGAACATTTAAATCAATTTCAAACGTCCAACCACCAGGCTGCAGATGGCTCAAATGATACGTGAAACTCTTTCAGAACCGGCTACTTGGTTTTTGTGCTTACCTGGAGGGCAGGAAATGCGCGGAACAGCCGCCGGCATGCCGGTAGTCGCCACACGTTTGCACAAAACGCAAGGGCTCGTCCGGGATTTGAACCCGGGACCTCCTGCACCCGAAGCAGGAATCATACCCCTAGACCAACGAGCCCTCTCGATGCACAGGACTATCGCCTCCGTTCTTGGTATCACCGTGCAGAGCTGCTGCTCACCCAGCGTTCTCCCTGGCTGTTGCGGTTTGATTGTTTTTATCGTTGTCTTTTACTATAGCAACTTCTAGAATCGGACGGAGCTCGTAGCCGATGCCCTTGCTTACGCAGGAAAAATCTGTTGGAGCTACGGTTTTCCAGGTAGTACAACGGCAAAACCGTCGTTTCCGTGGTGTAGCGGTTATCACGTCTGCTTTACACGCAGAAGGTCCCCGGTTCGATCCCGGGCGGAAGCACGACTTTTTTTAAACCCGTTTTCGGATTCCATTTCCGAGATAACGTCACGTCTGCGTGTGCGGGATAATAAATGTCGTGTGCTACACCGATATCGCCTCATTTTACTGTCAAATGCTCTTGCTCCCATAGAGCACCGGTATTCAGTAACTCAGAACGCTCGTAGCTCCATTCTGGCCTGCAAAATTTAGTATCCATTTCTTCAAGACTACTTCAAGTTCGCTTCATACTGGCTTTCCTGATCTCTTTGCACTCGCCTTGTCACAACTCTGTTGAAGTGTGAACGTAACTAATAGTGAGAAACTCTTAACTACGCTCAGTCTTGTATCCCACTCTTTGGTTGACGTTGTCGCTAAGGTAGACTGCTCCACGATTGAGCTTCGTCTCCACTCACGGTGCACACGTTCTGCAAAGACAACCTTTGTTTTCCGTTGCATGCAAGATTACTGTCGGCTCTTCTACAGAAATCGACCTATGTAATTTACTGGTATCAGATTCTTGCCATATCAAACGGTCCCTTCATGACCGTAGGGCCACACACAGCGTGCTGCGGCACGCATCTGTTCTTCATTGCAGAGCTACAAACGTGGGTGAGCTCCACCTACTCTTCAGCACGGTCAAAGCGGTAGGGCTCGTCCGGGATTTGAACCCGGGACCTCCTGCACCCAAAGCAGGAATCATACCCCTAGACCAACGAGCCACTTGCCGGTGGCAGTGAAGGTAATCCCAAGCAGTCCAGCTCCGAGGAACACAAACTTTCATGTAAATCAGAAAGATAAGCGCTTTCTGAAGGCAGCGCCCACCACTGATGGAAAGAATATTAAAGGCAATGAATGTAGAGTGAATAATTTCATCGCGCTCTGCAGATGAACAGACGGTGGTGTTTCACTTTCGTCATGTGCTTTCTTAGCATCAAGGGAAGGCAAATGCACTAAACAAAAGAACACCGGGAATCCGAAACACCAACTCATAACGAAAAGATAGCGGAATATACTGCAAGCAAAACTTCCAAACACGACTCCTGAAGGCGTCGGTGCCTTAAGAATTATTCCGTGCAGCAATGATCATCTACGAAGAGCCAACTGTATGTGTCGCTCCACCACGCAACTTTTTTTGATATCGTTTTACCTAAATTTCCATTACCTGTTCGTTACAAGAATACCGTGTGGCTTTCAACTGGTCTGCTTCGTCCAGCAGCGATAGTAGTAACTAAACCGACCACAGTATCATTAAAAGTAGGTCAGACACAAAAGTCGGAGTTGCTCTGTAGCTCATGTTATTCTGCTTTCAAATGCAATTGTATGGCTGGGAGTAGGGGCGTACTCCTGTAATGCAGGCGTCCGGGAGGCCGTTTCTGTGGGAGACATCTGGGAACAACTACAGACACGGCCGTTTCATTAGCTCAGGAACGACCGCGATGCTCTTATCGAGCTCTGCAGATTGACCGGACTGCAGTGCGGAATTTTCTGCTAGTGGTGGCTCGGGGTTAAGAGAAGTCGGGAGGTGTGAGCAAAACTACATCGGGAAACCGAAACAGACGACTCATAACGAAAAGATTGCGGAATGTACTGCAAAAGCAAACGTTGGAGAAGACGAACTCTGAAGCCGTCGGTGCTTTAACAATCATTCCGTGCAGCAACGATAATCTGGGAAGAGCGAAGGGTGGGTTCCGCTCGACCACACAACAAATTTTATATAATGTTCTACTTGTTCTAAATTTGCGTTTCCAGATCATCAGTAAAATACTGTGTGATTTACACCTGGCTTGCTTCTTCCAAAAGCGATATTAAGAAATACATCGACTGCAACGTCATTAGGGGTCGCGGGTCCGGGCGCCGGCGCGCCAGCGGCGGCCTGTCGGGGCTGCTGGTGCCTCCATGTAGAGCTACCGCTGGGCCCGGGCTCCTTGCCGCTAACGAAGTGATTGCTTTTGGTGACATCATATGCGATAGCGACTGCGCGAATTGACGGTAGCTCGTACGGAAAGCAAGAGTAGCTGATGCTACCGAGGACTCGGCCGCGTTCATTGCCGACGACTTCTTGGGCTCTTATTCGTGGTGGCATTCAGACAGGCAAGGGTGCTGTCGATTGTTGCGTACGAATGCGAAATACCTGCATTGTGCGTTTCCGCAAAGTGATTTTTACGCCAAAGTTGTGATCGTCCTGCAAGTTGTGTCACATGTGGATCTCAGAGCTTAGCAGTTTCCGTGGTGTAGCGGTTATCACGTCTGCCTAACAGGCAGAAGGTCTCCGTTTCGATTCCGGGCGTAATCACTTTTTCGTCGCACTCAACAAGACACTTGCTACAATCTCTACTGTGAACATTTAAATCAATTTCAAACGTCCAACCACCAGGCTGCAGATGGCTCAAATGATACGTGAAACTCTTTCAGAACCGGCTACTTGGTTTTTGTGCTTACCTGGAGGGCAGGAAATGCGCGGAACAGCCGCCGGCATGCCGGTAGTCGCCACACGTTTGCACAAAACGCAAGGGCTCGTCCGGGATTTGAACCCGGGACCTCCTGCACCCGAAGCAGGAATCATACCCCTAGACCAACGAGCCCTCTCGATGCACATGACTATCGCCTCCGTTCTTGGTATCACCGTGCAGAGCTGCTGCTCACCCAGCGTTCTCCCTGGCTGTTGCGGTTTGATTGTTTTTATCGTTGTCTTTTACTATAGCAACTTCTAGAATCGGACGGAGCTCGTAGCCGATGCCCTTGCTTACGCAGGAAAAATCTGTTGGAGCTACGGTTTTCCAGGTAGTACAACGGCAAAACCGTCGTTTCCGTGGTGTAGCGGTTATCACGTCTGCTTTACACGCAGAAGGTCCCCGGTTCGATCCCGGGCGGAAGCACGACTTTTTTTAAACCCGTTTTCGGATTCCATTTCCGAGATAACGTCACGTCTGCGTGTGCGGGATAATAAATGTCGTGTGCTACACCGATATCGCCTCATTTTACTGTCAAATGCTCTTGCTCCCATAGAGCACCGGTATTCAGTAACTCAGAACGCTCGTAGCTCCATTCTGGCCTGCAAAATTTAGTATCCATTTCTTCAAGACTACTTCAAGTTCGCTTCATACTGGCTTTCCTGATCTCTTTGCACTCGCCTTGTCACAACTCTGTTGAAGTGTGAACGTAACTAATAGTGAGAACTCTTAACTACGCTCAGTCTTGTATCCCACTCTTTGGTTGACGTTGTCGCTAATCAGATGAAGGTAGACTGCTCCACGATTGAGCTTCGTCTCCACTCACGGTGCACACGTTCTGCAAAGACAACCTTTGTTTTCCGTTGCATGCAAGATTACTGTCGGCTCTTCTACAGAAATCGACCTATGTAATTTACTGGTATCAGATTCTTGCCATATCAAACGGTCCCTTCATGACCGTAGGGCCACACACAGCGTGCTGCGGCACGCATCTGTTCTTCATTGCAGAGCTACAAACGTGGGTGAGCTCCACCTACTCTTCAGCACGGTCAAAGCGGTAGGGCTCGTCCGGGATTTGAACCCGGGACCTCCTGCACCCAAAGCAGGAATCATACCCCTAGACCAACGAGCCACTTGCCGGTGGCAGTGAAGGTAATCCCAAGCAGTCCAGCTCCGAGGAACACAAACTTTCATGTAAATCAGAAAGATAAGCGCTTTCTGAAGGCAGCGCCCACCACTGATGGAAAGAATATTAAAGGCAATGAATGTAGAGTGAATAATTTCATCGCGCTCTGCAGATGAACAGACGGTGGTGTTTCACTTTCGTCATGTGCTTTCTTAGCATCAAGGGAAGGCAAATGCACTAAACAAAAGAACACCGGGAATCCGAAACACCAACTCATAACGAAAAGATAGCGGAATATACTGCAAGCAAAACTTCCAAACACGACTCCTGAAGGCGTCGGTGCCTTAAGAATTATTCCGTGCAGCAATGATCATCTACGAAGAGCCAACTGTATGTGTCGCTCCACCACGCAACTTTTTTTGATATCGTTTTACCTAAATTTCCATTACCTGTTCGTTACAAGAATACCGTGTGGCTTTCAACTGGTCTGCTTCGTCCAGCAGCGATAGTAGTAACTAAACCGACCACAGTATCATTAAAAGTAGGTCAGACACAAAAGTCGGAGTTGCTCTGTAGCTCATGTTATTCTGCTTTCAAATGCAATTGTATGGCTGGGAGTAGGGGCGTACTCCTGTAATGCAGGCGTCCGGGAGGCCGTTTCTGTGGGAGACATCTGGGAACAACTACAGACACGGCCGTTTCATTAGCTCAGGAACGACCGCGATGCTCTTATCGAGCTCTGCAGATTGACCGGACTGCAGTGCGGAATTTTCTGCTAGTGGTGGCTCGGGGTTAAGAGAAGTCGGGAGGTGTGAGCAAAACTACATCGGGAAACCGAAACAGACGACTCATAACGAAAAGATTGCGGAATGTACTGCAAAAGCAAACGTTGGAGAAGACGAACTCTGAAGCCGTCGGTGCTTTAACAATCATTCCGTGCAGCAACGATAATCTGGGAAGAGCGAAGGGTGGGTTCCGCTCGACCACACAACAAATTTTATATAATGTTCTACTTGTTCTAAATTTGCGTTTCCAGATCATCAGTAAAATACTGTGTGATTTACACCTGGCTTGCTTCTTCGAAAAGCGATATTAAGAAATACATCGACTGCAACGTCATTAGGGGTCGCGGGTCCGGGCGCCGGCGCGCCAGCGGCGGCCTGTCGGGGCTGCTGGTGCCTCCATGTAGAGCTACCGCTGGGCCCGGGTTCCTTGCCGCTAACGAAGTGAATGCTTTTGGTGACATCATATGCGATAGCGACTGCGCGAATTGACGGTAGCTCGTACGGAAAGCAAGAGTAGCTGATGCTACCGAGGACTCGGCCGCGTTCATTGCCGACGACTTCTTGGGCTCTTATTCGTGGTGGCATTCAGACAGGCAAGGGTGCTGTCGATTGTTGCGTACGAATGCGAAATACCTGCATTGTGCGTTTCCGCAAAGTGATTTTTACGCCAAAGTTGTGATCGTCCTGCAAGTTGTGTCACATGTGGATCTCAGAGCTTAGCAGTTTCCGTGGTGTAGCGGTTATCACGTCTGCCTAACAGGCAGAAGGTCTCCGTTTCGATTCCGGGCGTAATCACTTTTTCGTCGCACTCAACAAGACACTTGCTACAATCTCTACTGTGAACATTCAAATCAATTTCAAACGTCCAACCACCAGGCTGCAGATGGCTCAAATGATACGTGAAACTCTTTCAGAACCGGCTACTTGGTTTTTGTGCTTACCTGGAGGGCAGGAAATGCGCGGAACAGCCGCCGGCATGCCGGTAGTCGCCACACGTTTGCACAAAACGCAAGGGCTCGTCCGGGATTTGAACCCGGGACCTCCTGCACCCGAAGCAGGAATCATACCCCTAGACCAACGAGCCCTCTCGATGCACATGACTATCGCCTCCGTTCTTGGTATCACCGTGCAGAGCTGCTGCTCACCCAGCGTTCTCCCTGGCTGTTGCGGTTTGATTGTTTTTATCGTTGTCTTTTACTATAGCAACTTCTACAATCGGACGGAGCTCGTAGCCGATGCCCTTGCTTACGCAGGAAAAATCTGTTGGAGCTACGGTTTTCCAGGTAGTACAACGGCAAAACCGTCGTTTCCGTGGTGTAGCGGTTATCACGTCTGCTTTACACGCAGAAGGTCCCCGGTTCGATCCCGGGCGGAAGCACGACTTTTTTTAAACCCGTTTTCGGATTCCATTTCCGAGATAACGTCACGTCTGCGTGTGCGGGATAATAAATGTCGTGTGCTACACCGATATCGCCTCATTTTACTGTCAAATGCTCTTGCTCCCATAGTGCACCGGTATTCAGTAACTCAGAACGCTCGTAGCTCCATTCTGGCCTGCAAAATTTAGTATCCATTTCTTCAAGACTACTTCAAGTTCGCTTCATACTGGCTTTCCTGATCTCTTTGCACTCGCCTTGTCACAACTCTGTTGAAGTGTGAACGTAACTAATAGTGAGAAACTCTTAACTACGCTCAGTCTTGTATCCCACTCTTTGGTTGACGTTGTCGCTAATCAGATGAAGGTAGACTGCTCCACGATTGAGCTTCGTCTCCACTCACGGTGCACACGTTCTGCAAAGACAACCTTTGTTTTCCGTTGCATGCAAGATTACTGTCGGCTCTTCTACAGAAATCGACCTATGTAATTTACTGGTATCAGATTCTTGCCATATCAAACGGTCCCTTCATGACCGTAGGGCCACACACAGCGTGCTGCGGCACGCATCTGTTCTTCATTGCAGAGCTACAAACGTGGGTGAGCTCCACCTACTCTTCAGCACGGTCAAAGCGGTAGGGCTCGTCCGGGATTTGAACCCGGGACCTCCTGCACCCAAAGCAGGAATCATACCCCTAGACCAACGAGCCACTTGCCGGTGGCAGTGAAGGTAATCCCAAGCAGTCCAGCTCCGAGGAACACAAACTTTCATGTAAATCAGAAAGATAAGCGCTTTCTGAAGGCAGCGCCCACCACTGATGGAAAGAATATTAAAGGCAATGAATGTAGAGTGAATAATTTCATCGCGCTCTGCAGATGAACAGACGGTGGTGTTTCACTTTCGTCATGTGCTTTCTTAGCATCAAGGGAAGGCAAATGCACTAAACAAAAGAACACCGGGAATCCGAAACACCAACTCATAACGAAAAGATAGCGGAATATACTGCAAGCAAAACTTCCAAACACGACTCCTGAAGGCGTCGGTGCCTTAAGAATTATTCCGTGCAGCAATGATCATCTACGAAGAGCCAACTGTATGTGTCGCTCCACCACGCAACTTTTTTTGATATCGTTTTACCTAAATTTCCATTACCTGTTCGTTACAAGAATACCGTGTGGCTTTCAACTGGTCTGCTTCGTCCAGCAGCGATAGTAGTAACTAAACCGACCACAGTATCATTAAAAGTAGGTCAGACACAAAAGTCGGAGTTGCTCTGTAGCTCATGTTATTCTGCTTTCAAATGCAATTGTATGGCTGGGAGTAGGGGCGTACTCCTGTAATGCAGGCGTCCGGGAGGCCGTTTCTGTGGGAGACATCTGGGAACAACTACAGACACGGCCGTTTCATTAGCTCAGGAACGACCGCGATGCTCTTATCGAGCTCTGCAGATTGACCGGACTGCAGTGCGGAATTTTCTGCTAGTGGTGGCTCGGGGTTAAGAGAAGTCGGGAGGTGTGAGCAAAACTACATCGGGAAACCGAAACAGACGACTCATAACGAAAAGATTGCGGAATGTACTGCAAAAGCAAACGTTGGAGAAGACGAACTCTGAAGCCGTCGGTGCTTTAACAATCATTCCGTGCAGCAACGATAATCTGGGAAGAGCGAAGGGTGGGTTCCGCTCGACCACACAACAAATTTTATATAATGTTCTACTTGTTCTAAATTTGCGTTTCCAGATCATCAGTAAAATACTGTGTGATTTACACCTGGCTTGCTTCTTCGAAAAGCGATATTAAGAAATACATCGACTGCAACGTCATTAGGGGTCGCGGGTCCGGGCGCCGGCGCGCCAGCGGCGGCCTGTCGGGGCTGCTGGTGCCTCCATGTAGAGCTACCGCTGGGCCCGGGCTCCTTGCCGCTAACGAAGTGATTGCTTTTGGTGACATCATATGCGATAGCGACTGCGCGAATTGACGGTAGCTCGTACGGAAAGCAAGAGTAGCTGATGCTACCGAGGACTCGGCCGCGTTCATTGCCGACGACTTCTTGGGCTCTTATTCGTGGTGGCATTCAGACAGGCAAGGGTGCTGTCGATTGTTGCGTACGAATGCGAAATACCTGCATTGTGCGTTTCCGCAAAGTGATTTTTACGCCAAAGTTGTGATCGTCCTGCAAGTTGTGTCACATGTGGATCTCAGAGCTTAGCAGTTTCCGTGGTGTAGCGGTTATCACGTCTGCCTAACAGGCAGAAGGTCTCCGTTTCGATTCCGGGCGTAATCACTTTTTCGTCGCACTCAACAAGACACTTGCTACAATCTCTACTGTGAACATTTAAATCAATTTCAAACGTCCAACCACCAGGCTGCAGATGGCTCAAATGATACGTGAAACTCTTTCAGAACCGGCTACTTGGTTTTTGTGCTTACCTGGAGGGCAGGAAATGCGCGGAACAGCCGCCGGCATGCCGGTAGTCGCCACACGTTTGCACAAAACGCAAGGGCTCGTCCGGGATTTGAACCCGGGACCTCCTGCACCCGAAGCAGGAATCATACCCCTAGACCAACGAGCCCTCTCGATGCACATGACTATCGCCTCCGTTCTTGGTATCACCGTGCAGAGCTGCTGCTCACCCAGCGTTCTCCCTGGCTGTTGCGGTTTGATTGTTTTTATCGTTGTCTTTTACTATAGCAACTTCTAGAATCGGACGGAGCTCGTAGCCGATGCCCTTGCTTACGCAGGAAAAATCTGTTGGAGCTACGGTTTTCCAGGTAGTACAACGGCAAAACCGTCGTTTCCGTGGTGTAGCGGTTATCACGTCTGCTTTACACGCAGAAGGTCCCCGGTTCGATCCCGGGCGGAAGCACGACTTTTTTTAAACCCGTTTTCGGATTCCATTTCCGAGATAACGTCACGTCTGCGTGTGCGGGATAATAAATGTCGTGTGCTACACCGATATCGCCTCATTTTACTGTCAAATGCTCTTGCTCCCATAGAGCACCGGTATTCAGTAACTCAGAACGCTCGTAGCTCCATTCTGGCCTGCAAAATTTAGTATCCATTTCTTCAAGACTACTTCAAGTTCGCTTCATACTGGCTTTCCTGATCTCTTTGCACTCGCCTTGTCACAACTCTGTTGAAGTGTGAACGTAACTAATAGTGAGAAACTCTTAACTACGCTCAGTCTTGTATCCCACTCTTTGGTTGACGTTGTCGCTAATCAGATGAAGGTAGACTGCTCCACGATTGAGCTTCGTCTCCACTCACGGTGCACACGTTCTGCAAAGACAACCTTTGTTTTCCGTTGCATGCAAGATTACTGTCGGCTCTTCTACAGAAATCGACCTATGTAATTTACTGGTATCAGATTCTTGCCATATCAAACGGTCCCTTCATGACCGTAGGGCCACACACAGCGTGCTGCGGCACGCATCTGTTCTTCATTGCAGAGCTACAAACGTGGGTGAGCTCCACCTACTCTTCAGCACGGTCAAAGCGGTAGGGCTCGTCCGGGATTTGAACCCGGGACCTCCTGCACCCAAAGCAGGAATCATACCCCTAGACCAACGAGCCACTTGCCGGTGGCAGTGAAGGTAATCCCAAGCAGTCCAGCTCCGAGGAACACAAACTTTCATGTAAATCAGAAAGATAAGCGCTTTCTGAAGGCAGCGCCCACCACTGATGGAAAGAATATTAAAGGCAATGAATGTAGAGTGAATAATTTCATCGCGCTCTGCAGATGAACAGACGGTGGTGTTTCACTTTCGTCATGTGCTTTCTTAGCGTCAAGGGAAGGCAAATGCACTAAACAAAAGAACACCGGGAATCCGAAACACCAACTCATAACCAAAAGATAGCGGAATATACTGCAAGCAAAACTTCCAAACACGACTCCTGAAGGCGTCGGTGCCTTAAGAATTATTCCGTGCAGCAATGATCATCTACGAAGAGCCAACTGTATGTGTCGCTCCACCACGCAACTTTTTTTGATATCGTTTTACCTAAATTTCCATTACCTGTTCGTTACAAGAATACCGTGTGGCTTTCAACTGGTCTGCTTCGTCCAGCAGCGATAGTAGTAACTAAACCGACCACAGTATCATTAAAAGTAGGTCAGACACAAAAGTCGGAGTTGCTCTGTAGCTCATGTTATTCTGCTTTCAAATGCAATTGTATGGCTGGGAGTAGGGGCGTACTCCTGTAATGCAGGCGTCCGGGAGGCCGTTTCTGTGGGAGACATCTGGGAACAACTACAGACACGGCCGTTTCATTAGCTCAGGAACGACCGCGATGCTCTTATCGAGCTCTGCAGATTGACCGGACTGCAGTGCGGAATTTTCTGCTAGTGGTGGCTCGGGGTTAAGAGAAGTCGGGAGGTGTGAGCAAAACTACATCGGGAAACCGAAACAGACGACTCATAACGAAAAGATTGCGGAATGTACTGCAAAAGCAAACGTTGGAGAAGACGAACTCTGAAGCCGTCGGTGCTTTAACAATCATTCCGTGCAGCAACGATAATCTGGGAAGAGCGAAGGGTGGGTTCCGCTCGACCACACAACAAATTTTATATAATGTTCTACTTGTTCTAAATTTGCGTTTCCAGATCATCAGTAAAATACTGTGTGATTTACACCTGGCTTGCTTCTTCGAAAAGCGATATTAAGAAATACATCGACTGCAACGTCATTAGGGGTCGCGGGTCCGGGCGCCGGCGCGCCAGCGGCGGCCTGTCGGGGCTGCTGGTGCCTCCATGTAGAGCTACCGCTGGGCCCGGGCTCCTTGCCGCTAACGAAGTGATTGCTTTTGGTGACATCATACGCGATAGCGACTGCGCGAATTGACGGTAGCTCGTACGGAAAGCAAGAGTAGCTGATGCTACCGAGGACTCGGCCGCGTTCATTGCCGACGACTTCTTGGGCTCTTATTCGTGGTGGCATTCAGACAGGCAAGGGTGCTGTCGATTGTTGCGTACGAATGCGAAATACCTGCATTGTGCGTTTCCGCAAAGTGATTTTTACGCCAAAGTTGTGATCGTCCTGCAAGTTGTGTCACATGTGGATCTCAGAGCTTAGCAGTTTCCGTGGTGTAGCGGTTATCACGTCTGCCTAACAGGCAGAAGGTCTCCGTTTCGATTCCGGGCGTAATCACTTTTTCGTCGCACTCAACAAGACACTTGCTACAATCTCTACTGTGAACATTTAAATCAATTTCAAACGTCCAACCACCAGGCTGCAGATGGCTCAAATGATACGTGAAACTCTTTCAGAACCGGCTACTTGGTTTTTGTGCTTACCTGGAGGGCAGGAAATGCGCGGAACAGCCGCCGGCATGCCGGTAGTCGCCACACGTTTGCACAAAACGCAAGGGCTCGTCCGGGATTTGAACCCGGGACCTCCTGCACCCGAAGCAGGAATCATACCCCTAGACCAACGAGCCCTCTCGATGCACATGACTATCGCCTCCGTTCTTGGTATCACCGTGCAGAGCTGCTGCTCACCCAGCGTTCTCCCTGGCTGTTGCGGTTTGATTGTTTTTATCGTTGTCTTTTACTATAGCAACTTCTAGAATCGGACGGAGCTCGTAGCCGATGCCCTTGCTTACGCAGGAAAAATCTGTTGGAGCTACGGTTTTCCAGGTAGTACAACGGCAAAACCGTCGTTTCCGTGGTGTAGCGGTTATCACGTCTGCTTTACACGCAGAAGGTCCCCGGTTCGATCCCGGGCGGAAGCACGACTTTTTTTAAACCCGTTTTCGGATTCCATTTCCGAGATAACGTCACGTCTGCGTGTGCGGGATAATAAATGTCGTGTGCTACACCGATATCGCCTCATTTTACTGTCAAATGCTCTTGCTCCCATAGAGCACCGGTATTCAGTAACTCAGAACGCTCGTAGCTCCATTCTGGCCTGCAAAATTTAGTATCCATTTCTTCAAGACTACTTCAAGTTCGCTTCATACTGGCTTTCCTGATCTCTTTGCACTCGCCTTGTCACAACTCTGTTGAAGTGTGAACGTAACTAATAGTGAGAAACTCTTAACTACGCTCAGTCTTGTATCCCACTCTTTGGTTGACGTTGTCGCTAATCAGATGAAGGTAGACTGCTCCACGATTGAGCTTCGTCTCCACTCACGGTGCACACGTTCTGCAAAGACAACCTTTGTTTTCCGTTGCATGCAAGATTACTGTCGGCTCTTCTACAGAAATCGACCTATGTAATTTACTGGTATCAGATTCTTGCCATATCAAACGGTCCCTTCATGACCGTAGGGCCACACACAGCGTGCTGCGGCACGCATCTGTTCTTCATTGCAGAGCTACAAACGTGGGTGAGCTCCACCTACTCTTCAGCACGGTCAAAGCGGTAGGGCTCGTCCGGGATTTGAACCCGGGACCTCCTGCACCCAAAGCAGGAATCATACCCCTAGACCAACGAGCCACTTGCCGGTGGCAGTGAAGGTAATCCCAAGCAGTCCAGCTCCGAGGAACACAAACTTTCATGTAAATCAGAAAGAAAAGCGCTTTCTGAAGGCAGCGCCCACCACTGATGGAAAGAATATTAAAGGCAATGAATGTAGAGTGAATAATTTCATCGCGCTCTGCAGATGAACAGACGGTGGTGTTTCACTTTCGTCATGTGCTTTCTTAGCGTCAAGGGAAGGCAAATGCACTAAACAAAAGAACACCGGGAATCCGAAACACCAACTCATAACCAAAAGATAGCGGAATATACTGCAAGCAAAACTTCCAAACACGACTCCTGAAGGCGTCGGTGCCTTAAGAATTATTCCGTGCAGCAATGATCATCTACGAAGAGCCAACTGTATGTGTCGCTCCACCACGCAACTTTTTTTGATATCGTTTTACCTAAATTTCCATTACCTGTTCGTTACAAGAATACCGTGTGGCTTTCAACTGGTCTGCTTCGTCCAGCAGCGATAGTAGTAACTAAACCGACCACAGTATCATTAAAAGTAGGTCAGACACAAAAGTCGGAGTTGCTCTGTAGCTCATGTTATTCTGCTTTCAAATGCAATTGTATGGCTGGGAGTAGGGGCGTACTCCTGTAATGCAGGCGTCCGGGAGGCCGTTTCTGTGGGAGACATCTGGGAACAACTACAGACACGGCCGTTTCATTAGCTCAGGAACGACCGCGATGCTCTTATCGAGCTCTGCAGATTGACCGGACTGCAGTGCGGAATTTTCTGCTAGTGGTGGCTCGGGGTTAAGAGAAGTCGGGAGGTGTGAGCAAAACTACATCGGGAAACCGAAACAGACGACTCATAACGAAAAGATTGCGGAATGTACGGCAAAAGCAAACGTTGGAGAAGACGAACTCTGAAGCCGTCGGTGCTTTAACAATCATTCCGTGCAGCAACGATAATCTGGGAAGAGCGAAGGGTGGGTTCCGCTCGACCACACAACAAATTTTATATAATGTTCTACTTGTTCTAAATTTGCGTTTCCAGATCATCAGTAAAATACTGTGTGATTTACACCTGGCTTGCTTCTTCGAAAAGCGATATTAAGAAATACATCGACTGCAACGTCATTAGGGGTCGCGGGTCCGGGCGCCGGCGCGCCAGCGGCGGCCTGTCGGGGCTGCTGGTGCCTCCATGTAGAGCTACCGCTGGGCCCGGGCTCCTTGCCGCTAACGAAGTGATTGCTTTTGGTGACATCATATGCAATAGCGACTGCGCGAATTGACGGTAGCTCGTACGGAAAGCAAGAGTAGCTGATGCTACCGAGGACTCGGCCGCGTTCATTGCCGACGACTTCTTGGGCTCTAATTCATGGTGGCATTCAGACAGGCAAGGGTGATGTCGATTGTTAGGTACGAATGCGAAATTCCTGCATTGTGCGTTTCCGCAAAGTGATTTTTACGCCAAAGTTGTGATCGTCCTGCAAGTTGTGTCACATGTGGATCTCAGAGCTTAGCAGTTTCCGTGGTGTAGCGGTTACAACGTCTGCCTAACAGGCAGAAGGTCTCCGTTTCGATTCCGGGCGTAATCACTTTTTCGTCGCACTCAACAAGACACTTGCTACAATCTCTACTGTGAACATTTAAATCAATTTCAAACGTCCAACCACCATGCTGCAGATGGCTCAAATGATACGTGAAACTCTTTCAGAACCGGCTACTTGGTTTTTGTGCTTACCTGGAGGGCAGGAAATGCGCGGAACAGCCGCCGGCATGCCGGTAGTCGCCACACGTTTGCACAAAACGCAAGGGCTCGTCCGGGATTTGAACCCGGGACCTCCTGCACCCGAAGCAGGAATCATACTCCTAGACCAACGAGCCTTCTCGATGCACATGACTATCGCCTCCGTTCTTGGTATCACCGTGCAGAGCTGCTGCTCACCCAGCGTTCTCCCTGGCTGTTGCGGTTTGATTGTTTTTATCGTTGTCTTTTACTATAGCAACTTCTAGAATCGGACGGAGCTCGTAGCCGATGCCCTTGCTTACGCAGGAAAAATCTGTTGGAGCTACGGTTTTCCAGGTAGTAGAACGGCAGAACCGTCGTTTCCGTGGTGTAGCGGTTATCACGTCTGCTTTACACGCAGAAGGTCCCCGCTTCGACGCCGGGCGGAAGCACGGCTTTTTGTAAACCCGTTTTCGGATTCCATTTCCGAGATAACGTCACGTCTGCGTGTGCGGGATAATAAATGTCGTGTGCTACACCGATATCGCCTCATTTTACTGTCAAATGCTCTTGCTCCCATAGTGCACCGGTATTCAGTAACTCAGCACGCTCGTAGCTCCATTCTGGCCTGCAAAATTTAGTATCTATTTCTTCAAGACTACTTCAAGTTCGCTTCATACTGGCTTTCCTGATCTCTTTGCACTCGCCTTGTCACAACTCTGTTGAAGTGTGAACGTAACTAATAGTGAGAAACTCTTAACTACGCTCAGTCTTGTATCCCACTCTTTGGTTGACGTTGTCGCTAATCAGATGAAGGTAGACTGCTCCACGATTGAGCTTCGTCTCCACTCACGGTGCACACGTTCTGCAAAGACAACCTTTGTTTTCCGTTGCATGCAAGATTACTGTCGGCTCTTCTACAGAAATCGACCTATGTAATTTACTGGTATCAGATTCTTGCCATATCAAACGGTCCCTTCATGACCGTAGGGCCACACACAGCGTGCTGCGGCACGCATCTGTTCTTCATTGCAGAGCTACAAACGTGGGTGAGCTCCACCTACTCTTCAGCACGGTCAAAACGGTAGGGCTCGTCCGGGATTTGAACCCGGGACCTCCTGCACCCAAAGCAGGAATCATACCCCTAGACCAACGAGCCACTTGCCGGTGGCAGTGAAGGTAATCCCAAGCAGTCCAGCTCCGAGGAACACAAACTTTCATGTAAATCAGAAAGATAAGCGCTTTCTGAAGGCAGCGCCCACCACTGATGGAAAGAATATTAAAGGCAATGAATGTAGAGTGAATAATTTCATCGCGCTCTGCAGATGAACAGACGGTGGTGTTTCACTTTCGTCATGTGCTTTCTTAGCGTCAAGGGAAGGCAAATGCACTAAACAAAAGAACACCGGGAATCCGAAACACCAACTCATAACCAAAAGATAGCGGAATATACTGCAAGCAAAACTTCCAAACACGACTCCTGAAGGCGTCGGTGCCTTAAGAATTATTCCGTGCAGCAATGATCATCTACGAAGAGCCAACTGTATGTGTCGCTCCACCACGCAACTTTTTTTGATATCGTTTTACCTAAATTTCCATTACCTGTTCGTTACAAGAATACCGTGTGGCTTTCAACTGGTCTGCTTCGTCCAGCAGCGATAGTAGTAACTAAACCGACCACAGTATCATTAAAAGTAGGTCAGACACAAAAGTCGGAGTTGCTCTGTAGCTCATGTTATTCTGCTTTCAAATGCAATTGTATGGCTGGGAGTAGGGGCGTACTCCTGTAATGCAGGCGTCCGGGAGGCCGTTTCTGTGGGAGACATCTGGGAACAACTACAGACACGGCCGTTTCATTAGCTCAGGAACGACCGCGATGCTCTTATCGAGCTCTGCAGATTGACCGGACTGCAGTGCGGAATTTTCTGCTAGTGGTGGCTCGGGGTTAAGAGAAGTCGGGAGGTGTGAGCAAAACTACATCGGGAAACCGAAACAGACGACTCATAACGAAAAGATTGCGGAATGTACTGCAAAAGCAAACGTTGGAGAAGACGAACTCTGAAGCCGTCGGTGCTTTAACAATCATTCCGTGCAGCAACGATAATCTGGGAAGAGCGAAGGGTGGGTTCCGCTCGACCACACAACAAATTTTATATAATGTTCTACTTGTTCTAAATTTGCGTTTCCAGATCATCAGTAAAATACTGTGTGATTTACACCTGGCTTGCTTCTTCGAAAAGCGATATTAAGAAATACATCGACTGCAACGTCATTAGGGGTCGCGGGTCCGGGCGCCGGCGCGCCAGCGGCGGCCTGTCGGGGCTGCTGGTGCCTCCATGTAGAGCTACCGCTGGGCCCGGGCTCCTTGCCGCTAACGAAGTGATTGCTTTTGGTGACATCATATGCAATAGCGACTGCGCGAATTGACGGTAGCTCGTACGGAAAGCAAGAGTAGCTGATGCTACCGAGGACTCGGCCGCGTTCATTGCCGACGACTTCTTGGGCTCTAATTCATGGTGGCATTCAGACAGGCAAGGGTGATGTCGATTGTTAGGTACGAATGCGAAATTCCTGCATTGTGCGTTTCCGCAAAGTGATTTTTACGCCAAAGTTGTGATCGTCCTGCAAGTTGTGTCACATGTGGATCTCAGAGCTTAGCAGTTTCCGTGGTGTAGCGGTTATCACGTCTGCCTAACAGGCAGAAGGTCTCCGTTTCGATTCCGGGCGTAATCACTTTTTCGTCGCACTCAACAAGACACTTGCTACAATCTCTACTGTGAACATTTAAATCAATTTCAAACGTCCAACCACCAGGCTGCAGATGGCTCAAATGATACGTGAAACTCTTTCAGAACCGGCTACTTGGTTTTTGTGCTTACCTGGAGGGCAGGAAATGCGCGGAACAGCCGCCGGCATGCCGGTAGTCGCCACACGTTTGCACAAAACGCAAGGGCTCGTCCGGGATTTGAACCCGGGACCTCCTGCACCCGAAGCAGGAATCATACTCCTAGACCAACGAGCCTTCTCGATGCACATGACTATCGCCTCCGTTCTTGGTATCACCGTGCAGAGCTGCTGCTCACCCAGCGTTCTCCCTGGCTGTTGCGGTTTGATTGTTTTTATCGTTGTCTTTTACTATAGCAACTTCTAGAATCGGACGGAGCTCGTAGCCGATGCCCTTGCTTACGCAGGAAAAATCTGTTGGAGCTACGGTTTTCCAGGTAGTAGAACGGCAGAACCGTCGTTTCCGTGGTGTAGCGGTTATCACGTCTGCTTTACACGCAGAAGGTCCCCGCTTCGACGCCGGGCGGAAGCACGGCTTTTTGTAAACCCGTTTTCGGATTCCATTTCCGAGATAACGTCACGTCTGCGTGTGCGGGATAATAAATGTCGTGTGCTACACCGATATCGCCTCATTTTACTGTCAAATGCTCTTGCTCCCATAGTGCACCGGTATTCAGTAACTCAGCACGCTCGTAGCTCCATTCTGGCCTGCAAAATTTAGTATCTATTTCTTCAAGACTACTTCAAGTTCGCTTCATACTGGCTTTCCTGATCTCTTTGCACTCGCCTTGTCACAACTCTGTTGAAGTGTGAACGTAACTAATAGTGAGAAACTCTTAACTACGCTCAGTCTTGTATCCCACTCTTTGGTTGACGTTGTCGCTAATCAGATGAAGGTAGACTGCTCCACGATTGAGCTTCGTCTCCACTCACGGTGCACACGATCTGCAAAGACAACCTTTGTTTTCCGTTGCATGCAAGATTACTGTCGGCTCTTCTACAGAAATCGACCTATGTAATTTACTGGTATCAGATTCTTGCCATATCAAACGGTCCCTTCATGACCGTAGGGCCACACACAGCGTGCTGCGGCACGCATCTGTTCTTCATTGCAGAGCTACAAACGTGGGTGAGCTCCACCTACTCTTCAGCACGGTCAAAACGGTAGGGCTCGTCCGGGATTTGAACCCGGGACCTCCTGCACCGAAAGCAGGAATCATACCCCTAGACCAACGAGCCACTTGCCGGTGGCAGTGAAGGTAATCCCAAGCAGTCCAGCTCCGAGGAACACAAACTTTCATGTAAATCAGAAAGATAAGCGCTTTCTGAAGGCAGCGCCCACCACTGATGGAAAGAATATTAAAGGCAATGAATGTAGAGTGAATAATTTCATCGCGCTCTGCAGATGAACAGACGGTGGTGTTTCACTTTCGTCATGTGCTTTCTTAGCGTCAAGGGAAGGCAAATGCACTAAACAAAAGAACACCGGGAATCCGAAACACCAACTCATAACCAAAAGATAGCGGAATATACTGCAAGCAAAACTTCCAAACACGACTCCTGAAGGCGTCGGTGCCTTAAGAATTATTCCGTGCAGCAATGATCATCTACGAAGAGCCAACTGTATGTGTCGCTCCACCACGCAACTTTTTTTGATATCGTTTTACCTAAATTTCCATTACCTGTTCGTTACAAGAATACCGTGTGGCTTTCAACTGGTCTGCTTCGTCCAGCAGCGATAGTAGTAACTAAACCGACCACAGTATCATTAAAAGTAGGTCAGACACAAAAGTCGGAGTTGCTCTGTAGCTCATGTTATTCTGCTTTCAAATGCAATTGTATGGCTGGGAGTAGGGGCGTACTCCTGTAATGCAGGCGTCCGGGAGGCCGTTTCTGTGGGAGACATCTGGGAACAACTACAGACACGGCCGTTTCATTAGCTCAGGAACGACCGCGATGCTCTTATCGAGCTCTGCAGATTGACCGGACTGCAGTGCGGAATTTTCTGCTAGTGGTGGCTCGGGGTTAAGAGAAGTCGGGAGGTGTGAGCAAAACTACATCGGGAAACCGAAACAGACGACTCATAACGAAAAGATTGCGGAATGTACTGCAAAAGCAAACGTTGGAGAAGACGAACTCTGAAGCCGTCGGTGCTTTAACAATCATTCCGTGCAGCAACGATAATCTGGGAAGAGCGAAGGGTGGGTTCCGCTCGACCACACAACAAATTTTATATAATGTTCTACTTGTTCTAAATTTGCGTTTCCAGATCATCAGTAAAATACTGTGTGATTTACACCTGGCTTGCTTCTTCGAAAAGCGATATTAAGAAATACATCGACTGCAACGTCATTAGGGGTCGCGGGTCCGGGCGCCGGCGCGCCAGCGGCGGCCTGTCGGGGCTGCTGGTGCCTCCATGTAGAGCTACCGCTGGGCCCGGGCTCCTTGCCGCTAACGAAGTGATTGCTTTTGGTGACATCATATGCAATAGCGACTGCGCGAATTGACGGTAGCTCGTACGGAAAGCAAGAGTAGCTGATGCTACCGAGGACTCGGCCGCGTTCATTGCCGACGACTTCTTGGGCTCTAATTCATGGTGGCATTCAGACAGGCAAGGGTGATGTCGATTGTTAGGTACGAATGCGAAATTCCTGCATTGTGCGTTTCCGCAAAGTGATTTTTACGCCAAAGTTGTGATCGTCCTGCAAGTTGTGTCACATGTGGATCTCAGAGCTTAGCAGTTTCCGTGGTGTAGCGGTTACAACGTCTGCCTAACAGGCAGAAGGTCTCCGTTTCGATTCCGGGCGTAATCACTTTTTCGTCGCACTCAACAAGACACTTGCTACAATCTCTACTGTGAACATTTAAATCAATTTCAAACGTCCAACCACCATGCTGCAGATGGCTCAAATGATACGTGAAACTCTTTCAGAACCGGCTACTTGGTTTTTGTGCTTACCTGGAGGGCAGGAAATGCGCGGAACAGCCGCCGGCATGCCGGTAGTCGCCACACGTTTGCACAAAACGCAAGGGCTCGTCCGGGATTTGAACCCGGGACCTCCTGCACCCGAAGCAGGAATCATACTCCTAGACCAACGAGCCTTCTCGATGCACATGACTATCGCCTCCGTTCTTGGTATCACCGTGCAGAGCTGCTGCTCACCCAGCGTTCTCCCTGGCTGTTGCGGTTTGATTGTTTTTATCGTTGTCTTTTACTATAGCAACTTCTAGAATCGGACGGAGCTCGTAGCCGATGCCCTTGCTTACGCAGGAAAAATCTGTTGGAGCTACGGTTTTCCAGGTAGTAGAACGGCAGAACCGTCGTTTCCGTGGTGTAGCGGTTATCACGTCTGCTTTACACGCAGAAGGTCCCCGCTTCGACGCCGGGCGGAAGCACGGCTTTTTGTAAACCCGTTTTCGGATTCCATTTCCGAGATAACGTCACGTCTGCGTGTGCGGGATAATAAATGTCGTGTGCTACACCGATATCGCCTCATTTTACTGTCAAATGCTCTTGCTCCCATAGTGCACCGGTATTCAGTAACTCAGAACGCTCGTAGCTCCATTCTGGCCTGCAAAATTTAGTATCTATTTCTTCAAGACTACTTCAAGTTCGCTTCATACTGGCTTTCCTGATCTCTTTGCACTCGCCTTGTCACAACTCTGTTGAAGTGTGAACGTAACTAATAGTGAGAAACTCTTAACTACGCTCAGTCTTGTATCCCACTCTTTGGTTGACGTTGTCGCTAATCAGATGAAGGTAGACTGCTCCACGATTGAGCTTCGTCTCCACTCACGGTGCACACGTTCTGCAAAGACAACCTTTGTTTTCCGTTGCATGCAAGATTACTGTCGGCTCTTCTACAGAAATCGACCTATGTAATTTACTGGTATCAGATTCTTGCCATATCAAACGGTCCCTTCATGACCGTAGGGCCACACACAGCGTGCTGCGGCACGCATCTGTTCTTCATTGCAGAGCTACAAACGTGGGTGAGCTCCACCTACTCTTCAGCACGGTCAAAACGGTAGGGCTCGTCCGGGATTTGAACCCGGGACCTCCTGCACCCAAAGCAGGAATCATACCCCTTTTTTTTTTTTTTTTTTTTTTATTATCTGTCGTCTTAAGTGGTCGACATACTTGCAAGTAGCTGCGAGATCTTAAGAAAAGAAACGCTGCACCATTGCTTTTTCCGCACTCGAATGACTGAATTGCGATTCTTAAAAAAGAGAGAAATGAATGTTGGCTCTGTCCAACGCTTCCAAGCACGTCTGTGTACTCACGAACTCGGCGTCGACGCGAGAAAATGACGGGAGCGCACTCGTCTGGCCTGCGACGGCTTTCTGCAGTCCCAGCGTCAGTGAGAGGAGAACCTGTAGCCACAGTAAGCAGCAGCCGTCGCGACACTCAGTATTGTTAAACGGAAATTTTCGTCTTGTTGAAGATGGCGCCATCGGTTTGCAACCGCGTTCACGTGTGTGAAAATATTTGCTCCTCTTTACGCAAAATCGCACGCAGCCGGTAGGATGCGAACCTACGCTCCCAGAGGGAATCTGATTTCGAGTCAGACGCCTTAACCACTTTTTTTTTTTTTTTTTTTTTCATCAAAATTTAGGCAGTGGCGGGGATCGAACCCGGGAACGAAGCCGTTTTGATTATGAATCAAAGACGCTATCCTTTTTTTTTTTTTTTTTTTTTTTTTTTTTGAATTTTTTTCAAAATTCAGTTCCGCCCAGCGGGAGCTCGAACCCTCGACCCTGAGATTAAGAATATCATGTTCTACTGACTGAGCTTTTTTTTTTTTTTTTTTTTTTTTTTTTTTTTTTTTTTTTTTTTTTTTTTTTAAACAAGCAGCGTGAGGCAGGCGGAGGCAAAGCGGGCAGGGGTCAAAATCTCGAGGCCTGGCCGCGATGTCTCCACCCAGTCCTGTTGCTGAGGCGTGTCTTTATCATAGTTTTCAATAAGAAATTTTACATCTTGTGTATACGTAGATATATGCTGTTTTGCCTTCGAAATCCTGAACCAAAAGATGCTTCATTTGAAACAAAAAATTTATGTCATGCCGAGGCAATAGAGATTGAAGGTTATAGCTTTAGTGCTTTTTTTTTTTTTTTTTTTTTTTTTTTTTTTTTTTTTTTTTTTTTTTTTTTTTTCTCATCCACTGCTTCTCGGCAACCTAGCATACTTCTTTGTAATATATAATAAAGTTGTAGGAAGTAGTGGACCCTGAACCTGTATATTATTGTTTTAATTTCTGTTTAGTTTTTTATTGTTATTATTATTATTTTTGTTTGTTTGTTATTTTTTTTATTGTAAAAGAAAAATCTTCATGGAATGTGAAGAAGGAATTTTATGTTAAGGCACTAATTCCATAGCCTCCTTTCCTTCTTGAGATTAATAATAATAATAAAAAAGTATGTTCCCTTCCATGGAAACAAATGAGACTTCCTACTCAGTCATAAAATGAATGTATAAGAAAACAATTTATCTTTAACCCTGCGATACTGGCTTTCGGCTTCGGCTTCTTCTGTGCAATAAACAAAATAGCCTTCTTTGCCAGCAGAGGATAAGTGATTGTAATATGAAACTGTAAAATTGTACTTCTCCCCAATTGTTTTTGTTTAAGCGTCGTTTCGCTTAAATAAACGATTTTTGTTTATCTCGTTGGCTTGTCAACCAATGCCCAGTCGCTCGAATACAATTTTAAGCATATTACCGTAGTTTTTCTTGTGGTCTTTATATTTCAGGGCGTTATAAAAAGCACACTTCAAGTACATGTAAAAATCAGTGGAATTGTCATTTCCCAGGTGATTAATTACGTAATTCACATAGTGTCCCATTAACCAATGGACCGAGTTGTTTTTTGCTGCTGGAAAATAGCAAGTCTGAGGCCTGAGGAATGTAACAGGGGGAAAATTTTCCACCGAAGATCTCGTAAGAAAAGCCAGTTGTTCCCTAATCCAATTACAGAGTTGTAGATTGCCACCGCACGTGAATCTGTGCACTAACGTGTCGATCAATTTACATTTGAGACATAGGTTCGTGTCGCTAACGCCGATTGCATGTAACCTTTCATTGGTGCTTACGGTCTCATTCACTGTTTTATACCACGCTGACTTGACGTCCGATGGTAGACCACGCATATTAATATTTTTCCATATGGCGTCCCAATCAGTGTGTGGGTATTTACTTTCCAATTTGTTTCTCCCCTCCATTTTCTTTCGATGGCACAGAATATCGCGGGCCGTGATCCGTCGTGAGTTGATGATGACACCGCCGAGATAGCTGAATTCCACAAAATATACACGAACGTACTGGAGCCGGTTATTTATTTTTTGCACATTCACCGGCGCCTGTAAACTGGCAGGCCTGACAACTTCAAATAATTTAGTTGTAATGCTATCAGCGTGGTCGCTAAGGATAGTGGCGGTCCTTTTTATAAAAAGCGCAGACGCCTTATTTCTGATGTCAACTAACCCCAAACCTCCATTCCTGGGATCTAAGGTCGCAGTTTTTGCGTCGACTCTGAAGATATCCCCTCTCCAAAGATAGCTGGCAATGGTAGACATTATCTTTTTTCCAATCATTTTCGGTAGTGGGAAGATCTGTGCTATAAAGTAACTCCTGGAGAGAATGCAGTGGTTAATGAAAATCACCCTCTGAACTTGGTTCATGTTACGGTGGAGGTTTTCCCTTGTTGTTCCAAGAAGTTGTCCCGACGTATTTCTCCAATTGATAGCTGCCATTTTTAACGGACAAGGTGTCAGTGTTATTCCTAGTGCTTTGCATTGGGTGACCATTGTGGCCCAGGCTAAGGTGGTATGTTGAAAACCCCGCAGGTTTAGGAGTTTGCTTTTGTTTGCGTTGACACCTGCTCCGGAGACTCTACAGTACTTTTTAATTAGCGTTTCCAATTTCAAAATGTCGTCGGGATTTCGCAGGACGACTCCGACATCATCGGCATAGGCGTTTATGACTGTTCGGTGACCAGATAATGTGATGCCAGTTAGAGTGGCATGAACACTGCGGAGGAAAGGTTCTAATGAAAGCACGAATAGGAACATGGAGAGGGGGCTTCCTTGAGGAACGCCGCGCCTGATCTGAATCTGCTTTGTCCTCTGGCAGTTAACTGATATACAAGCGCTGATGCCTGTTGCAACATTTCTGATCACACTTACGACTCGCTCATTAAAACCTATTTTGTTCAGTGTGGCACTAAGGAATCTATGATCCACACGATCAAATGCTTTCTGGAAGTCAATAAACATGATAGCACATTTTATGGTGGTCACAGCAGTGATTGCAATTATATCTCTATATTCAGCTATGCTTTTGAAAATGCTCTTGGTAGGCACACAGGACTGGTATGGACTTACTATCTTTTTGGCCAACTGTGAGAGTCTGTTGTTTAAAATTCTGCCGATGATTTTATAATCGGAGTTTAACAGGGAGATAGGACGAAAGTTGTTGAGGTTTCTTTTTGCAGCATTTTTTGGGATTAGTACTATTGTGCTCTCTTTAAAAACAGCAGGTAAATGCTTTCCCTGAAGCACCTCGTTCGTCATTCGGGTAAACATGTCACCAATCAGTGGCCAGTATCGTTTATAAAATTCAACAGGCAAACCATCCGGTCCCGGCGATTTCCTCAGAGGAGATTTGCAGATGATTCTGTGGATATCTTCATTAGTACACTCAACGAGAAGGTCTTCGTTTTCCTCGTCCGAGACCTGTGGAGCTATGTAACTAAGGAACTCATCGAAGGACTCTTCACATACCGGGTTGGCAGTGTATAGGTCTTCGTAATATTTGTGCACTGCATTGACGATGTCTCTCTGAGTCGTGAGTGTCTCGCCAGTTTCAGACTGAAGTCCATCAATGAAGGTGCGTCTCCTGTTTCTTTCGTGCTTCAGTAGATGGTACAAGGAAGCATGTTCATCCTCCACGACTGTCTTAGCCTTGGATTTTAATTTCAGACCCTCCATCTGCTGTCTTTTAAGACTGAGCAATTTGGCCTTAGTTTGCTTGATATCTGCCAGACGGACGTTGGAAGTGTTTGCCTGCTCATATAAATTTCGCAGCATGGTATAATAAAATTCTATGGAATTTTTTAAGTCTTTCGATCGTTGTACACTATACTGGATGAGAACTTTTCTCAGTTTAGGCTTTGCCCTGTTGCACCACCAGTCTAGTACTGAGACGTGTCTATCTGCAGAGCGGAGGCACAATGCCCACGCTTCTGTCAAACTTTCTTCTAATCCGTCGTCCTGCATCAGTGACGTATTAAGGTGCCATGAACTTCTAAAACGGCGAGTGGGTTGCGCAGTAAGGTTGATGGAAGCTAGCACGGAGCTATGATCAGAAAAGTAAACTGGAATCGTCTCTGCTTTAATGAAGGAGCTAACTAGACTTTGCGATATGTAAAGTCTGTCGATCCTGCTACGTGAGTGAGGACCTAGGAATGTAAATGCCACAAATGTGGGATACATTATTTCCCAAGCATCTTTAAGCTGTAAAACAGTGACGAAACGCTTCAGTTCATTGCAGGTATTAAAATTCGGAACCTGGTCTTTCTTATTTATCACACAATTAAAATCACCGCCTATTATAAGATCTTTTGGGTTTTTCCGTAATAAATAAATGATTTCTTGTTTATAGAACTGTGCTCTTTCCATTCTATTGGATGTGCCAGAAGGGGCATACAGATTGATAAGGGTAGAACCAAAGACTTTTATACCTATCGCTCTGCCGGAGTCCAACCTCTCGATATCCGAGACAGGAATCCCCTCCCTGACTAAAATTGCTGTACCGACGTTGGTGTCAAGTGAGACATTTAAAATCGCCAAATATCCAGGCACTGTAAGATTAGTCAGCACTACTTCCTGTAGGAAAGCAATGTCCGTCCCTGACTCATATAAATAATCCTTGAGCGCTGTAACTTTAGTCACGGATGTAATCCTGTTAATATTGATAGTCGTAATTGTATATGCCTGGGACATTTAGTTTGCATAAAAAGTAAATAAGTGATTAAAAAGATAAAAAAATATTAATAAAAAAAAGAGATGTGCAGCTCCTAGAAGGGAGAAACGACTCTGCTTAAACAAACATCTAAAAGAATAGTCAGTATTTGAAGCTCGGTAAACACTTCATCTGGTTCCTCTGAAATATGACTAAGACAGTAGTACAATTAGAAATGAAACTGGTTCAACAAAATCCTTTTTTTTTTTTCATCTTACAGCCTCATTTTGGTGCAGGATTCCGAACATCTCGGGTTTTAGTTTTACCGAGGGGCTTTGCATCACTAATGTCACTTGAAGGTACCTCCTTAGGTCTTTCCGTGATGATTTCATACAAGACGTTCTTGGCCGTCGCTTCCTCTTGTGCTGGTTGTTGTTTGCTTTGGTTACGGGAAGCTTTGAGATTAGGTTGCGGTTTGAGTCGGCGTCTTCGGACATCTTGGTTCAACGCGCCGTCATTCGGATTGTCTATCTTTACCACCGTTGTGACCGAAGCTGCCTCAACAGCGTCCTTTTTACGAGTGCCATTTCCTTGTTCTTCCGTCACTAGCTCCAGAGCACTGACTGAGTCGGCGGTTTGTGGGTCTGTAAATTCTTGAGTTGGGTTCCGCTCCGTCACCTCTTGTGCTTCGGAGTGCGCCTCTTCCGTCTCCGCGACAATCGTTACTGCGTCCCCTCCGTGGACCGTTTGTACCTGTTCAGCCGCCGACAGCGGCCGGGTTGCCTTAGCGGCTGTCGTCACGTCAATACATGTACTGTTTGTTTCCTCGAGCACATCCGCATTACACTGCTTCTGCTTGCGGGTGGAAGGCGAATTACGGGCGGACTCGCCGTCCGAGCCGTCATCGGTCATTTCCAACGGTCGCTTCTTATTCTGGAGATCGCAATCGGGAACAGAAGGGTGTGATGTAATGACGCTCAGGGGAGGGAACTCCGTAGTAGTTATGGCGGGCACTGCAGAAGTACATGCACCACTGTCGTTAACCGAAAGAAGGGAAGTGCTATTTGGTAAGACATCGCTGAGGGTCAGTTTTTGACGCTGTGTTAGATTGTTCCGAAGAACAAAAACACGGCGCGGACAATCTTGTCGGAAATGACCTGTCTCATTGCAAATATTGCACGTGCGCTCCTGACCAGAATACACAACATGTGCTTTATGGCCTGCAACGGATATATGGGACGGAATGTTGGCTTTCACCTCCATTTCAACGGATCTAATGCCATTAAAACACTGTATCTTGTATAGCTTCGACCATCTTTCGTTATAGATAGATTTAACTTCGCCATATTTAGATAGAGCGTCCTTGATCAACTGATTATCAATTTCAATTGGAACATTCAAAATCCTGACATTGGTGTACATGATATCAGCTTTTCGTACAGAGACATTACTTTTTGAACCGTCTCGATGAACAAATTCGACGGAATTACCCCATTTTGCAAGCAACTTATCGACTGTCACTGAGTTCAGAAATTTAACAAAAACACAGTATTTTTCAGCATCTAATTGCGTGGTATGAACAGAGTCAGAATTTATACCGATTACCTCAGTCAGCCAATCGTGGATTTCCAGCGCAGTGGGTTGGACCGGCCGTGTTTCTTTCTCGAACGAGAAGACTAAAGTATTCTTCCTGACGGTGTCAGACATGGTCGTCGGTTCCGACGAAATTCCGGCAACAACCGAAATTGCGGCGAAGCACGAGACGTGGAACGGACGAAAGCACTATAAAAACACTTATCAGAGACACCACTCAAAAAATAACAGCGAAAATGTACAGCTAACTTCACGTAAACACCAAACACCGGCGATAGCGCTAACGTACGCGGAGTAAACAACAAGCACGTCCGACCGCGGCGACGGCTAAAGCCAGAATGGACCAACGAGCCACTTGCCGGTGGCAGTGAAGGTAATCCCAAGCAGTCCAGCTCCGAGGAACACAAACTTTCATGTAAATCAGAAAGAAAAGCGCTTTCTGAAGGCAGCGCCCACCACTGATGGAAAGAATATTAAAGGCAATGAATGTAGAGTGAATAATTTCATCGCGCTCTGCAGATGAACAGACGGTGGTGTTTCACTTTCGTCATGTGCTTTCTTAGCATCAAGGGAAGGCAAATGCACTAAACAAAAGAACACCGGGAATCCGAAACACCAACTCATAACCAAAAGATAGCGGAATATACTGCAAGCAAAACTTCCAAACACGACTCCTGAAGGCGTCGGTGCCTTAAGAATTATTCCGTGCAGCAATGATCATCTACGAAGAGCAAACTGTATGTGTCGCTCCACCACGCAACTTTTTTTGATATCGTTTTACCTAAATTTCCATTACCTGTTCGTTACAAGAATACCGTGTGGCTTTCAACTGGTCTGCTTCGTCCAGCAGCGATAGTAGTAACTAAACCGACCACAGTATCATTAAAAGTAGGTCAGACACAAAAGTCGGAGTTGCTCTGTAGCTCATGTTATTCTGCTTTCAAATGCAATTGTATGGCTGGGAGTAGGGGCGTACTCCTGTAATGCAGGCGTCCGGGAGGCCGTTTCTGTGGGAGACATCTGGGAACAACTACAGACACGGCCGTTTCATTAGCTCAGGAACGACCGCAATGCTCTTATCGAGCTCTGCAGATTGACCGGACTGCAGTGCGGAATTTTCTGCTAGTGGTGGCTCGGGGTTAAGAGAAGTCGGGAGGTGTGAGCAAAACTACATCGGGAAACCGAAACAGACGACTCATAACGAAAAGATTGCGGAATGTACTGCAAAAGCAAACGTTGGAGAAGACGAACTCTGAAGCCGTCGGTGCTTTAACAATCATTCCGTGCAGCAACGATAATCTGGGAAGAGCGAAGGGTGGGTTCCGCTCGACCACACAACAAATTTTATATAATGTTCTACTTGTTCTAAATTTGCGTTTCCAGATCATCAGTAAAATACTGTGTGATTTACACCTGGCTTGCTTCTTCCAAAAGCGATATTAAGAAATACATCGACTGCAACGTCATTAGGGGTCGCGGGTCCGGGCGCCCGCGCGCCAGCGGCGGCCTGTCGGGGCTGCTGGTGCCTCCATGTAGAGCTACCGCTGGGCCCGGGCTCCTTGCCGCTAACGAAGTGATTGATTTTGGTGACATCATATGCAATAGCGACTGCGCGAATTGACGGTAGCTCGTACGGAAAGCAAGAGTAGCTGATGCTACCGAGGACTCGGCCGCGAGCTTGTCCGACGACTTCTTGGGCTCTTATTCATGGTGGCATTCAAACAGGCAAGGGTGCTGTCGATTGTTGCGTACGAATGCGAAATACCTGCATTGTGCGTTTCCGCAAAGTGATTTTTACGCCAAAGTTGTGATCGTCCTGCAAGTTGTGTCACATGTGGATCTCAGAGCTTAGCAGTTTCCGTGGTGTAGCGGTTATCACGTCTGCCTAACAGGCAGAAGGTCTCCGTTTCGATTCCGGGCGTAATCACTTTTTCGTCGCACTCAACAAGACACTTGCTACAATCTCTACTGTGAACATTTAAATCAATTTCAAACGTCCAACCACCAGGCTGCAGATGGCTCAAATGATACGTGAAACTCTTTCAGAACCGGCTACTTGGTTTTTGTGCTTACCTGGAGGGCAGGAAATGCGCGGAACAGCCGCCGGCATGCCGGTAGTCGCCACACGTTTGCACAAAACGCAAGGGCTCGTCCGGGATTTGAACCCGGGACCTCCTGCACCCGAAGCAGGAATCATACTCCTAGACCAACGAGCCTTCTCGATGCACATGACTATCGCCTCCGTTCTTGGTATCACCGTGCAGAGCTGCTGCTCACCCAGCGTTCTCCCTGGCTGTTGCGGTTTGATTGTTTTTATCGTTGTCTTTTACTATAGCAACTTCTAGAATCGGACGGAGCTCGTAGCCGATGCCCTCGCTTACGCAGGAAAAATCTGTTGGAGCTACGGTTTTCCAGGTAGTACAACGGCAAAACCGTCGTTTCCGTGGTGTAGCGGTTATCACGTCTGCTTTACACGCAGAAGGTACCCGGTTCGATCCCGGGCGGAAGCACGACTTTTTTTAAACCCGTTTTCGGATTCCATTTCCGAGATAACGTCACGTCTGCGTGTGCGGGATAATAAATGTCGTGTGCTACACCGATATCGCCTCATTTTACTGTCAAATGCTCTTGCTCCCATAGTGCACCGGTATTCAGTAACTCAGAACGCTCGTAGCTCCATTCTGGCCTGCAAAATTTAGTATCCATTTCTTCAAGACTACTTCAAGTTCGCTTCATACTGGCTTTCCTGATCTCTTTGCACTCGCCTTGTCACAACTCTGTTGAAGTGTGAACGTAACTAATAGTGAGAAACTCTTAACTACGCTCAGTCTTGTATCCCACTCTTTGGTTGACGTTGTCGCTAATCAGATGAAGGTAGACTGCTCCACGATTGAGCTTCGTCTCCACTCACGGTGCACACGTTCTGCAAAGACAACCTTTGTTTTCCGTTGCATGCAAGATTACTGTCGGCTCTTCTACAGAAATCGACCTATGTAATTTACTGGTATCAGATTCTTGCCATATCAAACGGTCCCTTCATGACCGTAGGGCCACACACAGCGTGCTGCGGCACGCATCTGTTCTTCATTGCAGAGCTACAAACGTGGGTGAGCTCCACCTACTCTTCAGCACGGTCAAAACGGTAGAGCTCTTCCGGGATTTGATCCCGGGACCTCCTGCACCCAAAGCAGGAATCATACCCCCACACCAACGAGCCACTTGCCGGTGGCAGTGAAGGTAATCCCAAGCAGTCCAGCTCCGAGGAACACAAACTCATGTAAATCAGAAAGAAAAGCGCTTTCTGAAGGCAGCGCCCACCACTGATGGAAAGAATATTAAAGGCAATGAATGTAGAGTGAATAATTTCATCGCGCTCTGCAGATGAACAGACGGTGGTGTTTCACTTTCGTCATGTGCTTTCTTAGCATCAAGGGAAGGCAAATGCACTAAACAAAAGAACACCGGGAATCCGAAACACCAACTCATAACGAAAAGATAGCGGAATATACTGCAAGCAAAACTTCCAAACACGACTCCTGAAGGCGTCGGTGCCTTAAGAATTATTCCGTGCAGCAATGATCATCTACGAAGAGCCAACTGTATGTGTCGCTCCACCACGCAACTTTTTTTGATATCGTTTTACCTAAATTTCCATTACCTGTTCGTTACAAGAATACCGTGTGGCTTTCAACTGGTCTGCTTCTTCCAGCAGCGATAGTAGTAACTAAACCGACCACAGTATCATTAAAAGTAGGTCAGACACAAAAGTCGGAGTTGCTCTGTAGCTCATGTTATTCTGCTTTCAAATGCAATTGTATGGCTGGGAGTAGGGGCGTACTCCTGTAATGCAGGCGTCCGGGAGGCCGTTTCTGTGGGAGACATCTGGGAACAACTACAGACACGGCCGTTTCATTAGCTCAGGAACGACCGCGATGCTCTTATCGAGCTCTGCAGATTGACCGGACTGCAGTGCGGAATTTTCTGCTAGTGGTGGCTCGGGGTTAAGAGAAGTCGGGAGGTGTGAGCAAAACTACATCGGGAAACCGAAACAGACGACTCATAACGAAAAGATTGCGGAATGTACTGCAAAAGCAAACGTTGGAGAAGACGAACTCTGAAGCCGTCGGTGCTTTAACAATCATTCCGTGCAGCAACGATAATCTGGGAAGAGCGAAGGGTGGGTTCCGCTCGACCACACAACAAATTTTATATAATGTTCTACTTGTTCTAAATTTGCGTTTCCAGATCATCAGTAAAATACTGTGTGATTTACACCTGGCTTGCTTCTTCGAAAAGCGATATTAAGAAATACATCGACTGCAACGTCATTAGGGGTCGCGGGTCCGGGCGCCGGCGCGCCAGCGGCGGCCTGTCGGGGCTGCTGGTGCCTCCATGTAGAGCTACCGCTGGGCCCGGGCTCCTTGCCGCTAACGAAGTGATTGCTTTTGGTGACATCATATGCAATAGCGACTGCGCGAATTGACGGTAGCTCGTACGGAAAGCAAGAGTAGCTGATGCTACCGAGGACTCGGCCGCGTTCATTGCCGACGACTTCTTGGGCTCTAATTCATGGTGGCATTCAGACAGGCAAGGGTGATGTCGATTGTTAGGTACGAATGCGAAATTCCTGCATTGTGCGTTTCCGCAAAGTGATTTTTACGCCAAAGTTGTGATCGTCCTGCAAGTTGTGTCACATGTGGATCTCAGAGCTTAGCAGTTTCCGTGGTGTAGCGGTTATCACGTCTGCCTAACAGGCAGAAGGTCTCCGTTTCGATTCCGGGCGTAATCACTTTTTCGTCGCACTCAACAAGACACTTGCTACAATCTCTACTGTGAACATTTAAATCAATTTCAAACGTCCAACCACCATGCTACAGATGGCTCAAATGATACGTGAAACTCTTTCAGAACCGGCTACTTGGTTTTTGTGCTTACCTGGAGGGCAGGAAATGCGCGGAACAGCCGCCGGCATGCCGGTAGTCGCCACACGTTTGCACAAAACGCAAGGGCTCGTCCGGGATTTGAACCCGGGACCTCCTGCACCCGAAGCAGGAATCATACTCCTAGACCAACGAGCCTTCTCGATGCACATGACTATCGCCTCCGTTCTTGGTATCACCGTGCAGAGCTGCTGCTCACCCAGCGTTCTCCCTGGCTGTTGCGGTTTGATTGTTTTTATCGTTGTCTTTTACTATAGCAACTTCTAGAATCGGACGGAGCTCGTAGCCGATGCCCTCGCTTACGCAGGAAAAATCTGTTGGAGCTACGGTTTTCCAGGTAGTACAACGGCAAAACCGTCGTTTCCGTGGTGTAGCGGTTATCACGTCTGCTTTACACGCAGAAGGTACCCGTTTCGATCCCGGGCGGAAGCACGACTTTTTTTAAACCCGTTTTCGGATTCCATTTCCGAGATAACGTCACGTCTGCGTGTGCGGGATAATAAATGTCGTGTGCTACACCGATATCGCCTCATTTTACTGTCAAATGCTCTTGCTCCCATAGTGCACCGGTATTCAGTAACTCAGAACGCTCGTAGCTCCATTCTGGCCTGCAAAATTTAGTATCCATTTCTTCAAGACTACTTCAAGTTCGCTTCATACTGGCTTTCCTGATCTCTTTGCACTCGCCTTGTCACAACTCTGTTGAAGTGTGAACGTAACTAATAGTGAGAAACTCTTAACTACGCTCAGTCTTGTATCCCACTCTTTGGTTGACGTTGTCGCTAATCAGATGAAGGTAGACTGCTCCACGATTGAGCTTCGTCTCCACTCACGGTGCACACGTTCTGCAAAGACAACCTTTGTTTTCCGTTGCATGCAAGATTACTGTCGGCTCTTCTACAGAAATCGACCTATGTAATTTACTGGTATCAGATTCTTGCCATATCAAACGGTCCCTTCATGACCGTAGGGCCACACACAGCGTGCTGCGGCACGCATCTGTTCTTCATTGCAGAGCTACAAACGTGGGTGAGCTCCACCTACTCTTCAGCACGGTCAAAACGGTAGGGCTCGTCCGGGATTTGAACCCGGGACCTCCTGCACCCAAAGCAGGAATCATACCCCTAGACCAACGAGCCACTTGCCGGTGGCAGTGAAGGTAATCCCAAGCAGTCCAGCTCCGAGGAACACAAACTTTCATGTAAATCAGAAAGAAAAGCGCTTTCTGAAGGCAGCGCCCACCACTGATGGAAAGAATATTAAAGGCAATGAATGTAGAGTGAATAATTTCATCGCGCTCTGCAGATGAACAGACGGTGGTGTTTCACTTTCGTCATGTGCTTTCTTAGCATCAAGGGAAGGCAAATGCACTAAACAAAAGAACACCGGGAATCCGAAACACCAACTCATAACGAAAAGATAGCGGAATATACTGCAAGCAAAACTTCCAAACACGACTCCTGAAGGCGTCGGTGCCTTAAGAATTATTCCGTGCAGCAATGATCATCTACGAAGAGCAAACTGTATGTGTCGCTCCACCACGCAACTTTTTTTGATATCGTTTTACCTAAATTTCCATTACCTGTTCGTTACAAGAATACCGTGTGGCTTTCAACTGGTCTGCTTCGTCCAGCAGCGATAGTAGTAACTAAACCGACCACAGTATCATTAAAAGTAGGTCAGACACAAAAGTCGGAGTTGCTCTGTAGCTCATGTTATTCTGCTTTCAAATGCAATTGTATGGCTGGGAGTAGGGGCGTACTCCTGTAATGCAGGCGTCCGGGAGGCCGTTTCTGTGGGAGACATCTGGGAACAACTACAGACACGGCCGTTTCATTAGTTCAGGAACGACCGCGATGCTCTTATCGAGCTCTGCAGATTGACCGGACTGCAGTGCGGAATTTTCTGCTAGTGGTGGCTCGGGGTTAAGAGAAGTCGGGAGGTGTGAGCAAAACTACATCGGGAAACCGAAACAGACGACTCATAACGAAAAGATTGCGGAATGTACTGCAAAAGCAAACGTTGGAGAAGACGAACTCTGAAGCCGTCGGTGCTTTAACAATCATTCCGTGCAGCAACGATAATCTGGGAAGAGCGAAGGGTGGGTTCCGCTCGACCACACAACAAATTTTATATAATGTTCTACTTGTTCTAAATTTGCGTTTCCAGATCATCAGTAAAATACTGTGTGATTTACACCTGGCTTGCTTCTTCGAAAAGCGATATTAAGAAATACATCGACTGCAACGTCATTAGGGGTCGCGGGTCCGGGCGCCGGCGCGCCAGCGGCGGCCTGTCGGGGCTGCTGGTGCCTCCATGTAGAGCTACCGCTGGGCCCGGGCTCCTTGCCGCTAACGAAGTGATTGCTTTTGGTGACATCATATGCAATAGCGACTGCGCGAATTGACGGTAGCTCGTACGGAAAGCAAGAGTAGCTGATGCTACCGAGGACTCGGCCGCGAGCTTGTCCGACGACTTCTTGGGCTCTTATTCGTGGTGGCATTCAAACAGGCAAGGGTGCTGTCGATTGTTGCGTACGAATGCGAAATACCTGCATTGTGCGTTTCCGCAAAGTGATTTTTACGCCAAAGTTGTGATCGTCCTGCAAGTTGTGTCACATGTGGATCTCAGAGCTTAGCAGTTTCCGTGGTGTAGCGGTTATCACGTCTGCCTAACAGGCAGAAGGTCTCCGTTTCGATTCCGGGCGTAATCACTTTTTCGTCGCACTCAACAAGACACTTGCTACAATCTCTACTGTGAACATTTAAATCAATTTCAAACGTCCAACCACCAGGCTGCAGATGGCTCAAATGATACGTGAAACTCTTTCAGAACCGGCTACTTGGTTTTTGTGCTTACCTGGAGGGCAGGAAATGCGCGGAACAGCCGCCGGCATGCCGGTAGTCGCCACACGTTTGCACAAAACGCAAGGGCTCGTCCGGGATTTGAACCCGGGACCTCCTGCACCCGAAGCAGGAATCATACCCCTTTTTTTTCGATTTCGTTCGTTGTATGTGCTCGGGGCGGACGTCGTAAGACATCCGTTGCAGTTTGTCGTTGATCGGTTAACTCAGTTTTTTTATTACAGAGGGCTGTTAACCCCCTGACCGAACACGCTGAGATACCGTGCCGGCAAACAGTAGGGCTCGTCCGGGATTTGAACCCGGGACCTCCTGCACCCAAAGCAGGAATCATACCCCTAGACCAACGAGCCCTCTCGATGCACATGACTATCGCCTCCGTTCTTGGTATCACCGTGCAGAGCTGCTGCTCACCCAGCGTTCTCCCTGGCTGTTGCGGTTTGATTGTTTTTATCGTTGTCTTTTACTATAGCAACTTCTAGAATCGGACGGAGCTCGTAGCCGATGCCCTTGCTTACGCAGGAAAAATCTGTTGGAGCTACGGTTTTCCAGGTAGTACAACGGCAAAACCGTCGTTTCCGTGGTGTAGCGGTTATCACGTCTGCTTTACACGCAGAAGGTCCCCGGTTCGATCCCGGGCGGAAGCACGACTTTTTTTAAACCCGTTTTCGGATTCCATTTCCGAGATAACGTCACGTCTGCGTGTGCGGGATAATAAATGTCGTGTGCTACACCGATATCGCCTCATTTTACTGTCAAATGCTCTTGCTCCCATAGTGCACCGGTATTCAGTAACTCAGAACGCTCGTAGCTCCATTCTGGCCTGCAAAATTTAGTATCCATTTCTTCAAGACTACTTCAAGTTCGCTTCATACTGGCTTTCCTGATCTCTTTGCACTCGCCTTGTCACAACTCTGTTGAAGTGTGAACGTAACTAATAGTGAGAAACTCTTAACTACGCTCAGTCTTGTATCCCACTCTTTGGTTGACGTTGTCGCTAATCAGATGAAGGTAGACTGCTCCACGATTGAGCTTCGTCTCCACTCACGGTGCACACGTTCTGCAAAGACAACCTTTGTTTTCCGTTGCATGCAAGATTACTGTCGGGTCTTCTACAGAAATCGACCTACGTAATTTACTGGTATCAGATTCTTGCCATATCAAACGGTCCCTTCATGACCGTAGGGCCACACACAGCGTGCTGCGGCACGCATCTGTTCTTCATTGCAGAGCTACAAACGTGGGTGAGCTCCACCTACTCTTCAGCACGGTCAAAACGGTAGGGCTCGTCCGGGATTTGAACCCGGGACCTCCTGCACCCAAAGCAGGAATCATACCCCTAGACCAACGAGCCACTTGCCGGTGGCAGTGAAGGTATTCCCAAGCAGTCCAGCTCCGAGGAACACAAACTTTCATGTAAATCAGAAAGAAAAGCGCTTTCTGAAGGCAGCGCCCACCACTGATGGAAAGAATATTAAAGGCAATGAATGTAGAGTGAATAATTTCATCGCGCTCTGCAGATGAACAGACGGTGGTGTTTCACTTTCGTCATGTGCTTTCTTAGCATCAAGGGAAGGCAAATGCACTAAACAAAAGAACACCGGGAATCCGAAACACCAACTCATAACGAAAAGATAGCGGAATATACTGCAAGCAAAACTTCCAAACACGACTCCTGAAGGCGTCGGTGCCTTAAGAATTATTCCGTGCAGCAATGATCATCTACGAAGAGCCAACTGTATGTGTCGCTCCACCACGCAACTTTTTTTGATATCGTTTTACCTAAATTTCCATTACCTGTTCGTTACAAGAATACCGTGTGGCTTTCAACTGGTCTGCTTCGTCCAGCAGCGATAGTAGTAACTAAACCGACCACAGTATCATTAAAAGTAGGTCAGACACAAAAGTCGGAGTTGCTCTGTAGCTCATGTTATTCTGCTTTCAAATGCAATTGTATGGCTGGGAGTAGGGGCGTACTCCTGTAATGCAGGCGTCCGGGAGGCCGTTTCTGTGGGAGACATCTGGGAACAACTACAGACACGGCCGTTTCATTAGCTCAGGAACGACCGCGATGCTCTTATCGAGCTCTGCAGATTGACCGGACTGCAGTGCGGAATTTTCTGCTAGTGGTGGCTCGGGGTTAAGAGAAGTCGGGAGGTGTGAGCAAAACTACATCGGGAAACCGAAACAGACGACTCATAACGAAAAGATTGCGGAATGTACTGCAAAAGCAAACGTTGGAGAAGACGAACTCTGAAGCCGTCGGTGCTTTAACAATCATTCCGTGCAGCAACGATAATCTGGGAAGAGCGAAGGGTGGGTTCCGCTCGACCACACAACAAATTTTATATAATGTTCTACTTGTTCTAAATTTGCGTTTCCAGATCATCAGTAAAATACTGTGTGATTTACACCTGGCTTGCTTCTTCCAAAAGCGATATTAAGAAATACATCGACTGCAACGTCATTAGGGGTCGCGGGTCCGGGCGCCGGCGCGCCAGCGGCGGCCTGTCGGGGCTGCTGGTGCCTCCATGTAGAGCTACCGCTGGGCCCGGGCTCCTTGCCGCTAACGAAGTGATTGCTTTTGGTGACATCATATGCAATAGCGACTGCGCGAATTGACGGTAGCTCGTACGGAAAGCAAGAGTAGCTGATGCTACCGAGGACTCGGCCGCGAGCTTGTCCGACGACTTCTTGGGCTCTTATTCGTGGTGGCATTCAAACAGGCAAGGGTGCTGTCGATTGTTGCGTACGAATGCGAAATACCTGCATTGTGCGTTTCCGCAAAGTGATTTTTACGCCAAAGTTGTGATCGTCCTGCAAGTTGTGTCACATGTGGATCTCAGAGCTTAGCAGTTTCCGTGGTGTAGCGGTTATCACGTCTGCCTAACAGGCAGAAGGTCTCCGTTTCGATTCCGGGCGTAATCACTTTTTCGTCGCACTCAACAAGACACTTGCTACAATCTCTACTGTGAACATTTAAATCAATTTCAAACGTCCAACCACCATGCTGCAGATGGCTCAAATGATACGTGAAACTCTTTCAGAACCGGCTACTTGGTTTTTGTGCTTACCTGGAGGGCAGGAAATGCGCGGAACAGCCGCCGGCATGCCGGTAGTCGCCACACGTTTGCACAAAACGCAAGGGCTCGTCCGGGATTTGAACCCGGGACCTCCTGCACCCGAAGCAGGAATCATACTCCTAGACCAACGAGCCTTCTCGATGCACATGACTATCGCCTCCGTTCTTGGTATCACCGTGCAGAGCTGCTGCTCACCCAGCGTTCTCCCTGGCTGTTGCGGTTTGATTGTTTTTATCGTTGTCTTTTACTATAGCAACTTCTAGAATCGGACGGAGCTCGTAGCCGATGCCCTTGCTTACGCAGGAAAAATCTGTTGGAGCTACGGTTTTCCAGGTAGTACAACGGCAAAACCGTCGTTTCCGTGGTGTAGCGGTTATCACGTCTGCTTTACACGCAGAAGGTCCCCGGTTCGATCCCGGGCGGAAGCACGACTTTTTTTAAACCCGTTTTCGGATTCCATTTCCGAGATAACGTCACGTCTGCGTGTGCGGGATAATAAATGTCGTGTGCTACACCGATATCGCCTCATTTTACTGTCAAATGCTCTTGCTCCCATAGTGCACCGGTATTCAGTAACTCAGAACGCTCGTAGCTCCATTCTGGCCTGCAAAATTTAGTATCCATTTCTTCAAGACTACTTCAAGTTCGCTTCATACTGGCTTTCCTGATCTCTTTGCACTCGCCTTGTCACAACTCTGTTGAAGTGTGAACGTAACTAATAGTGAGAAACTCTTAACTACGCTCAGTCTTGTATCCCACTCTTTGGTTGACGTTGTCGCTAATCAGATGAAGGTAGACTGCTCCACGATTGAGCTTCGTCTCCACTCACGGTGCACACGTTCTGCAAAGACAACCTTTGTTTTCCGTTGCATGCAAGATTACTGTCGGGTCTTCTACAGAAATCGACCTACGTAATTTACTGGTATCAGATTCTTGCCATATCAAACGGTCCCTTCATGACCGTAGGGCCACACACAGCGTGCTGCGGCACGCATCTGTTCTTCATTGCAGAGCTACAAACGTGGGTGAGCTCCACCTACTCTTCAGCACGGTCAAAACGGTAGGGCTCGTCCGGGATTTGAACCCGGGACCTCCTGCACCCAAAGCAGGAATCATACCCCTAGACCAACGAGCCACTTGCCGGTGGCAGTGAAGGTATTCCCAAGCAGTCCAGCTCCGAGGAACACAAACTTTCATGTAAATCAGAAAGAAAAGCGCTTTCTGAAGGCAGCGCCCACCACTGATGGAAAGAATATTAAAGGCAATGAATGTAGAGTGAATAATTTCATCGCGCTCTGCAGATGAACAGACGGTGGTGTTTCACTTTCGTCATGTGCTTTCTTAGCATCAAGGGAAGGCAAATGCACTAAACAAAAGAACACCGGGAATCCGAAACACCAACTCATAACGAAAAGATAGCGGAATATACTGCAAGCAAAACTTCCAAACACGACTCCTGAAGGCGTCGGTGCCTTAAGAATTATTCCGTGCAGCAATGATCATCTACGAAGAGCCAACTGTATGTGTCGCTCCACCACGCAACTTTTTTTGATATCGTTTTACCTAAATTTCCATTACCTGTTCGTTACAAGAATACCGTGTGGCTTTCAACTGGTCTGCTTCGTCCAGCAGCGATAGTAGTAACTAAACCGACCACAGTATCATTAAAAGTAGGTCAGACACAAAAGTCGGAGTTGCTCTGTAGCTCATGTTATTCTGCTTTCAAATGCAATTGTATGGCTGGGAGTAGGGGCGTACTCCTGTAATGCAGGCGTCCGGGAGGCCGTTTCTGTGGGAGACATCTGGGAACAACTACAGACACGGCCGTTTCATTAGCTCAGGAACGACCGCGATGCTCTTATCGAGCTCTGCAGATTGACCGGACTGCAGTGCGGAATTTTCTGCTAGTGGTGGCTTGGGGTTAAGAGAAGTCGGGAGGTGTGAGCAAAACTACATCGGGAAACCGAAACAGACGACTCATAACGAAAAGATTGCGGAATGTACTGCAAAAGCAAACGTTGGAGAAGACGAACTCTGAAGCCGTCGGTGCTTTAACAATCATTCCGTGCAGCAACGATAATCTGGGAAGAGCGAAGGGTGGGTTCCGCTCGACCACACAACAAATTTTATATAATGTTCTACTTGTTCTAAATTTGCGTTTCCAGATCATCAGTAAAATACTGTGTGATTTACACCTGGCTTGCTTCTTCCAAAAGCGATATTAAGAAATACATCGACTGCAACGTCATTAGGGGTCGCGGGTCCGGGCGCCGGCGCGCCAGCGGCGGCCTGTCGGGGCTGCTGGTGCCTCCATGTAGAGCTACCGCTACCGCTGGGCCCGGGCTCCTTGCCGCTAACGAAGTGTTTTCTTTTGGTGACATCATATGCAATAGCGACTGCGCGAATTGACGGTAGCTCGTACGGAAAGCAAGAGTAGCTGATGCTACCGAGGACTCGGCCGCGAGCTTGTCCGACGACTTCTTGGGCTCTTATTCGTGGTGGCATTCAAACAGGCAAGGGTGCTGTCGATTGTTGCGTACGAATGCGAAATACCTGCATTGTGCGTTTCCGCAAAGTGATTTTTACGCCAAAGTTGTGATCGTCCTGCAAGTTGTGTCACATGTGGATCTCAGAGCTTAGCAGTTTCCGTGGTGTAGCGGTTATCACGTCTGCCTAACAGGCAGAAGGTCTCCGTTTCGATTCCGGGCGTAATCACTTTTTCGTCGCACTCAACAAGACACTTGCTACAATCTCTACTGTGAACATTTAAATCAATTTCAAACGTCCAACCACCATGCTGCAGATGGCTCAAATGATACGTGAAACTCTTTCAGAACCGGCTACTTGGTTTTTGTGCTTACCTGGAGGGCAGGAAATGCGCGGAACAGCCGCCGGCATGCCGGTAGTCGCCACACGTTTGCACAAAACGCAAGGGCTCGTCCGGGATTTGAACCCGGGACCTCCTGCACCCGAAGCAGGAATCATACTCCTAGACCAACGAGCCCTCTCGATGCACATGACTATCGCCTCCGTTCTTGGTATCACCGTGCAGAGCTGCTGCTCACCCAGCGTTCTCCCTGGCTGTTGCGGTTTGATTGTTTTTATCGTTGTCTTTTACTATAGCAACTTCTAGAATCGGACGGAGCTCGTAGCCGATGCCCTTGCTTACGCAGGAAAAATCTGTTGGAGCTACGGTTTTCCAGGTAGTACAACGGCAAAACCGTCGTTTCCGTGGTGTAGCGGTTATCACGTCTGCTTTACACGCAGAAGGTCCCCGGTTCGATCCCGGGCGGAAGCACGACTTTTTTTAAACCCGTTTTCGGATTCCATTTCCGAGATAACGTCACGTCTGCGTGTGCGGGATAATAAATGTCGTGTGCTACACCGATATCGCCTCATTTTACTGTCAAATGCTCTTGCTCCCATAGTGCACCGGTATTCAGTAACTCAGAACGCTCGTAGCTCCATTCTGGCCTGCAAAATTTAGTATCCATTTCTTCAAGACTACTTCAAGTTCGCTTCATACTGGCTTTCCTGATCTCTTTGCACTCGCCTTGTCACAACTCTGTTGAAGTGTGAACGTAACTAATAGTGAGAAACTCTTAACTACGCTCAGTCTTGTATCCCACTCTTTGGTTGACGTTGTCGCTAATCAGATGAAGGTAGACTGCTCCACGATTGAGCTTCGTCTCCACTCACGGTGCACACGTTCTGCAAAGACAACCTTTGTTTTCCGTTGCATGCAAGATTACTGTCGGCTCTTCTACAGAAATCTACCTACGTAATTTACTGGTATCAGATTCTTGCCATATCAAACGGTCCCTTCATGACCGTAGGGCCACACACAGCGTGCTGCGGCACGCATCTGTTCTTCATTGCAGAGCTACAAACGTGGGTGAGCTCCACCTACTCTTCAGCACGGTCAAAACGGTAGGGCTCGTCCGGGATTTGAACCCGGGACCTCCTGCACCCAAAGCAGGAATCATACCCCTAGACCAACGAGCCACTTGCCGGTGGCAGTGAAGGTATTCCCAAGCAGTCCAGCTCCGAGGAACACAAACTTTCATGTAAATCAGAAAGAAAAGCGCTTTCTGAAGGCAGCGCCCACCACTGATGGAAAGAATATTAAAGGCAATGAATGTAGAGTGAATAATTTCATCGCGCTCTGCAGATGAACAGACGGTGGTGTTTCACTTTCGTCATGTGCTTTCTTAGCATCAAGGGAAGGCAAATGCACTAAACAAAAGAACACCGGGAATCCGAAACACCAACTCATAACGAAAAGATAGCGGAATATACTGCAAGCAAAACTTCCAAACACGACTCCTGAAGGCGTCGGTGCCTTAAGAATTATTCCGTGCAGCAATGATCATCTACGAAGAGCCAACTGTATGTGTCGCTCCACCACGCAACTTTTTTTGATATCGTTTTACCTAAATTTCCATTACCTGTTCGTTACAAGAATACCGTGTGGCTTTCAACTGGTCTGCTTCGTCCAGCAGCGATAGTAGTAACTAAACCGACCACAGTATCATTAAAAGTAGGTCAGACACAAAAGTCGGAGTTGCTCTGTAGCTCATGTTATTCTGCTTTCAAATGCAATTGTATGGCTGGGAGTAGGGGCGTACTCCTGTAATGCAGGCGTCCGGGAGGCCGTTTCTGTGGGAGACATCTGGGAACAACTACAGACACGGCCGTTTCATTAGCTCAGGAACGACCGCGATGCTCTTATCGAGCTCTGCAGATTGACCGGACTGCAGTGCGGAATTTTCTGCTAGTGGTGGCTCGGGGTTAAGAGAAGTCGGGAGGTGTGAGCAAAACTACATGGGGAAACCGAAACAGACGACTCATAACGAAAAGATTGCGGAATGTACTGCAAAAGCAAACGTTGGAGAAGACGAACTCTGAAGCCGTCGGTGCTTTAACAATCATTCCGTGCAGCAACGATAATCTGGGAAGAGCGAAGGGTGGGTTCCGCTCGACCACACAACAAATTTTATATAATGTTCTACTTGTTCTAAATTTGCGTTTCCAGATCATCAGTAAAATACTGTGTGATTTACACCTGGCTTGCTTCTTCCAAAAGCGATATTAAGAAATACATCGACTGCAACGTCATTAGGGGTCGCGGGTCCGGGCGCCGGCGCGCCAGCGGCGGCCTGTCGGGGCTGCTGGTGCCTCCATGTAGAGCTACCGCGGGGCCCGGGCTCCTTGCCGCTAACGAAGTGATTGCTTTTGGTGACATCATATGCAATAGCGACTGCGCGAATTGACGGTAGCTCGTACGGAAAGCAAGAGTAGCTGATGCTACCGAGGACTCGGCCGCGAGCTTGTCCGACGACTTCTTGGGCTCTTATTCGTGGTGGCATTCAAACAGGCAAGGGTGCTGTCGATTGTTGCGTACGAATGCGAAATACCTGCATTGTGCGTTTCCGCAAAGTGATTTTTACGCCAAAGTTGTGATCGTCCTGCAAGTTGTGTCACATGTGGATCTCAGAGCTTAGCAGTTTCCGTGGTGTAGCGGTTATCACGTCTGCCTAACAGGCAGAAGGTCTCCGTTTCGATTCCGGGCGTAATCACTTTTTCGTCGCACTCAACAAGACACTTGCTACAATCTCTACTGTGAACATTTAAATCAATTTCAAACGTCCAACCACCATGCTGCAGATGGCTCAAATGATACGTGAAACTCTTTCAGAACCGGCTACTTGGTTTTTGTGCTTACCTGGAGGGCAGGAAATGCGCGGAACAGCCGCCGGCATGCCGGTAGTCGCCACACGTTTGCACAAAACGCAAGGGCTCGTCCGGGATTTGAACCCGGGACCTCCTGCACCCGAAGCAGGAATCATACGACTAGACCAACGAGCCTTCTCGATGCACATGACTATCGCCTCCGTTCTTGGTATCACCGTGCAGAGCTGCTGCTCACCCAGCGTTCTCCCTGGCTGTTGCGGTTTGATTGTTTTTATCGTTGTCTTTTACTATAGCAACTTCTAGAATCGGACGGAGCTCGTAGCCGATGCCCTTGCTTACGCAGGAAAAATCTGTTGGAGCTACGGTTTTCCAGGTAGTACAACGGCAAAACCGTCGTTTCCGTGGTGTAGCGGTTATCACGTCTGCTTTACACGCAGAAGGTCCCCGGTTCGATCCCGGGCGGAAGCACGACTTTTTTTAAACCCGTTTTCGGATTCCATTTCCGAGATAACGTCACGTCTGCGTGTGCGGGATAATAAATGTCGTGTGCTACACCGATATCGCCTCATTTTACTGTCAAATGCTCTTGCTCCCATAGTGCACCGGTATTCAGTAACTCAGAACGCTCGTAGCTCCATTCTGGCCTGCAAAATTTAGTATCCATTTCTTCAAGACTACTTCAAGTTCGCTTCATACTGGCTTTCCTGATCTCTTTGCACTCGCCTTGTCACAACTCTGTTGAAGTGTGAACGTAACTAATAGTGAGAAACTCTTAACTACGCTCAGTCTTGTATCCCACTCTTTGGTTGACGTTGTCGCTAATCAGATGAAGGTAGACTGCTCCACGATTGAGCTTCGTCTCCACTCACGGTGCACACGTTCTGCAAAGACAACCTTTGTTTTCCGTTGCATGCAAGATTACTGTCGGCTCTTCTACAGAAATCGACCTACGTAATTTACTGGTATCAGATTCTTGCCATATCAAACGGTCCCTTCATGACCGTAGGGCCACACACAGCGTGCTGCGGCACGCATCTGTTCTTCATTGCAGAGCTACAAACGTGGGTGAGCTCCACCTACTCTTCAGCACGGTCAAAACGGTAGGGCTCGTCCGGGATTTGAACCCGGGACCTCCTGCACCCAAAGCAGGAATCATACCCCTAGACCAACGAGCCACTTGCCGGTGGCAGTGAAGGTATTCCCAAGCAGTCCAGCTCCGAGGAACACAAACTTTCATGTAAATCAGAAAGAAAAGCGCTTTCTGAAGGCAGCGCCCACCACTGATGGAAAGAATATTAAAGGCAATGAATGTAGAGTGAATAATTTCATCGCGCTCTGCAGATGAACAGACGGTGGTGTTTCACTTTCGTCATGTGCTTTCTTAGCATCAAGGGAAGGCAAATGCACTAAACAAAAGAACACCGGGAATCCGAAACACCAACTCATAACGAAAAGATAGCGGAATATACTGCAAGCAAAACTTCCAAACACGACTCCTGAAGGCGTCGGTGCCTTAAGAATTATTCCGTGCAGCAATGATCATCTACGAAGAGCCAACTGTATGTGTCGCTCCACCACGCAACTTTTTTTGATATCGTTTTACCTAAATTTCCATTACCTGTTCGTTACAAGAATACCGTGTGGCTTTCAACTGGTCTGCTTCGTCCAGCAGCGATAGTAGTAACTAAACCGACCACAGTATCATTAAAAGTAGGTCAGACACAAAAGTCGGAGTTGCTCTGTAGCTCATGTTATTCTGCTTTCAAATGCAATTGTATGGCTGGGAGTAGGGGCGTACTCCTGTAATGCAGGCGTCCGGGAGGCCGTTTCTGTGGGAGACATCTGGGAACAACTACAGACACGGCCGTTTCATTAGCTCAGGAACGACCGCGATGCTCTTATCGAGCTCTGCAGATTGACCGGACTGCAGTGCGGAATTTTCTGCTAGTGGTGGCTCGGGGTTAAGAGAAGTCGGGAGGTGTGAGCAAAACTACATCGGGAAACCGAAACAGACGACTCATAACGAAAAGATTGCGGAATGTACTGCAAAAGCAAACGTTGGAGAAGACGAACTCTGAAGCCGTCGGTGCTTTAACAATCATTCCGTGCAGCAACGATAATCTGGGAAGAGCGAAGGGTGGGTTCCGCTCGACCACACAACAAATTTTATATAATGTTCTACTTGTTCTAAATTTGCGTTTCCAGATCATCAGTAAAATACTGTGTGATTTACACCTGGCTTGCTTCTTCCAAAAGCGATATTAAGAAATACATCGACCGCAACGTCATTAGGGGTCGCGGGTCCGGGCGCCGGCGCGCCAGCGGCGGCCTGTCGGGGCTGCTGGTGCCTCCATGTAGAGCTACCGCTACCGCTGGGCCCGGGCTCCTTGCCGCTAACGAAGTGATTGCTTTTGGTGACATCATATGCAATAGCGACTGCGCGAATTGACGGTAGCTCGTACGGAAAGCAAGAGTAGCTGATGCTACCGAGGACTCGGCCGCGAGCTTGTCCGACGACTTCTTGGGCTCTTATTCGTGGTGGCATTCAAACAGGCAAGGGTGCTGTCGATTGTTGCGTACGAATGCGAAATACCTGCATTGTGCGTTTCCGCAAAGTGATTTTTACGCCAAAGTTGTGATCGTCCTGCAAGTTGTGTCACATGTGGATCTCAGAGCTTAGCAGTTTCCGTGGTGTAGCGGTTATCACGTCTGCCTAACAGGCAGAAGGTCTCCGTTTCGATTCCGGGCGTAATCACTTTTTCGTCGCACTCAACAAGACACTTGCTACAATCTCTACTGTGAACATTTAAATCAATTTCAAACGTCCAACCACCAGGCTGCAGATGGCTCAAATGATACGTGAAACTCTTTCAGAACCGGCTACTTGGTTTTTGTGCTTACCTGGAGGGCAGGAAATGCGCGGAACAGCCGCCGGCATGCCGGTAGTCGCCACACGTTTGCACAAAACGCAAGGGCTCGTCCGGGATTTGAACCCGGGACCTCCTGCACCCGAAGCAGGAGTCATACCCCTTTTTTTTCGATTTCGTTCGTTGTATGTGCTCGGGGCGGACGTCGTAAGACATCCGTTGCAGTTTGTCGTTGATCGGTTAACTCAGTTTTTTTATTACAGAGGGCTGTTAACCCCCTGACCGAACACGCTGAGATACCGTGCCGGCAAACAGTAGGGCTCGTCCGGGATTTGAACCCGGGACCTCCTGCACCCAAAGCAGGAATCATACCCCTAGACCAACGAGCCCTCTCGATGCACATGACTATCGCCTCCGTTCTTGGTATCACCGTGCAGAGCTGCTGCTCACCCAGCGTTCTCCCTGGCTGTTGCGGTTTGATTGTTTTTATCGTTGTCTTTTACTATAGCAACTTCTAGAATCGGACGGAGCTCGTAGCCGATGCCCTTGCTTACGCAGGAAAAATCTGTTGGAGCTACGGTTTTCCAGGTAGTACAACGGCAAAACCGTCGTTTCCGTGGTGTAGCGGTTATCACGTCTGCTTTACACGCAGAAGGTCCCCGGTTCGATCCCGGGCGGAAGCACGACTTTTTTTAAACCCGTTTTCGGATTCCATTTCCGAGATAACGTCACGTCTGCGTGTGCGGGATAATAAATGTCGTGTGCTACACCGATATCGCCTCATTTTACTGTCAAATGCTCTTGCTCCCATAGTGCACCGGTATTCAGTAACTCAGAACGCTCGTAGCTCCATTCTGGCCTGCAAAATTTAGTATCCATTTCTTCAAGACTACTTCAAGTTCGCTTCATACTGGCTTTCCTGATCTCTTTGCACTCGCCTTGTCACAACTCTGTTGAAGTGTGAACGTAACTAATAGTGAGAAACTCTTAACTACGCTCAGTCTTGTATCCCACTCTTTGGTTGACGTTGTCGCTAATCAGATGAAGGTAGACTGCTCCACGATTGAGCTTCGTCTCCACTCACGGTGCACACGTTCTGCAAAGACAACCTTTGTTTTCCGTTGCATGCAAGATTACTGTCGGCTCTTCTACAGAAATCGACCTACGTAATTTACTGGTATCAGATTCTTGCCATATCAAACGGTCCCTTCATGACCGTAGGGCCACACACAGCGTGCTGCGGCACGCATCTGTTCTTCATTGCAGAGCTACAAACGTGGGTGAGCTCCACCTACTCTTCAGCACGGTCAAAACGGTAGGGCTCGTCCGGGATTTGAACCCGGGACCTCCTGCACCCAAAGCAGGAATCATACCCCTAGACCAACGAGCCACTTGCCGGTGGCAGTGAAGGTATTCCCAAGCAGTCCAGCTCCGAGGAACACAAACTTTCATGTAAATCAGAAAGAAAAGCGCTTTCTGAAGGCAGCGCCCACCACTGATGGAAAGAATATTAAAGGCAATGAATGTAGAGTGAATAATTTCATCGCGCTCTGCAGATGAACAGACGGTGGTGTTTCACTTTCGTCATGTGCTTTCTTAGCATCAAGGGAAGGCAAATGCACTAAACAAAAGAACACCGGGAATCCGAAACACCAACTCATAACGAAAAGATAGCGGAATATACTGCAAGCAAAACTTCCAAACACGACTCCTGAAGGCGTCGGTGCCTTAAGAATTATTCCGTGCAGCAATGATCATCTACGAAGAGCCAACTGTATGTGTCGCTCCACCACGCAACTTTTTTTGATATCGTTTTACCTAAATTTCCATTACCTGTTCGTTACAAGAATACCGTGTGGCTTTCAACTGGTCTGCTTCGTCCAGCAGCGATAGTAGTAACTAAACCGACCACAGTATCATTAAAAGTAGGTCAGACACAAAAGTCGGAGTTGCTCTGTAGCTCATGTTATTCTGCTTTCAAATGCAATTGTATGGCTGGGAGTAGGGGCGTACTCCTGTAATGCAGGCGTCCGGGAGGCCGTTTCTGTGGGAGACATCTGGGAACAACTACAGACACGGCCGTTTCATTAGCTCAGGAACGACCGCGATGCTCTTATCGAGCTCTGCAGATTGACCGGACTGCAGTGCGGAATTTTCTGCTAGTGGTGGCTCGGGGTTAAGAGAAGTCGGGAGGTGTGAGCAAAACTACATCGGGAAACCGAAACAGACGACTCATAACGAAAAGATTGCGGAATGTACTGCAAAAGCAAACGTTGGAGAAGACGAACTCTGAAGCCGTCGGTGCTTTAACAATCATTCCGTGCAGCAACGATAATCTGGGAAGAGCGAAGGGTGGGTTCCGCTCGACCACACAACAAATTTTATATAATGTTCTACTTGTTCTAAATTTGCGTTTCCAGATCATCAGTAAAATACTGTGTGATTTACACCTGGCTTGCTTCTTCCAAAAGCGATATTAAGAAATACATCGACTGCAACGTCATTAGGGGTCGCGGGTCCGGGCGCCGGCGCGCCAGCGGCGGCCTGTCGGGGCTGCTGGTGCCTCCATGTAGAGCTACCGCTGGGCCCGGGCTCCTTGCCGCTAACGAAGTGATTGCTTTTGGTGACATCATATGCAATAGCGACTGCGCGAATTGACGGTAGCTCGTACGGAAAGCAAGAGTAGCTGATGCTACCGAGGACTCGGCCGCGAGCTTGTCCGACGACTTCTTGGGCTCTTATTCGTGGTGGCATTCAAACAGGCAAGGGTGCTGTCGATTGTTGCGTACGAATGCGAAATACCTGCATTGTGCGTTTCCGCAAAGTGATTTTTACGCCAAAGTTGTGATCGTCCTGCAAGTTGTGTCACATGTGGATCTCAGAGCTTAGCAGTTTCCGTGGTGTAGCGGTTATCACGTCTGCCTAACAGGCAGAAGGTCTCCGTTTCGATTCCGGGCGTAATCACTTTTTCGTCGCACTCAACAAGACACTTGCTACAATCTCTACTGTGAACATTTAAATCAATTTCATACGTCCAACCACCATGCTGCAGATGGCTCAAATGATACGTGAAACTCTTTCAGAACCGGCTACTTGGTTTTTGTGCTTACCTGGAGGGCAGGAAATGCGCGGAACAGCCGCCGGCATGCCGGTAGTCGCCACACGTTTGCACAAAACGCAAGGGCTCGTCCGGGATTTGAACCCGGGACCTCCTGCACCCGAAGCAGGAATCATACTCCTAGACCAACGAGCCTTCTCGATGCACATGACTATCGCCTCCGTTCTTGGTATCACCGTGCAGAGCTGCTGCTCACCCAGCGTTCTCCCTGGCTGTTGCGGTTTGATTGTTTTTATCGTTGTCTTTTACTATAGCAACTTCTAGAATCGGACGGAGCTCGTAGCCGATGCCCTTGCTTACGCAGGAAAAATCTGTTGGAGCTACGGTTTTCCAGGTAGTACAACGGCAAAACCGTCGTTTCCGTGGTGTAGCGGTTATCACGTCTGCTTTACACGCAGAAGGTCCCCGGTTCGATCCCGGGCGGAAGCACGACTTTTTTTAAACCCGTTTTCGGATTCCATTTCCGAGATAACATCACGTCTGCGTGTGCGGGATAATAAATGTCGTGTGCTACACCGATATCGCCTCATTTTACTGTCAAATGCTCTTGCTCCCATAGTGCACCGGTATTCAGTAACTCAGAACGCTCGTAGCTCCATTCTGGCCTGCAAAATTTAGTATCCATTTCTTCAAGACTACTTCAAGTTCGCTTCATACTGGCTTTCCTGATCTCTTTGCACTCGCCTTGTCACAACTCTGTTGAAGTGTGAACGTAACTAATAGTGAGAAACTCTTAACTACGCTCAGTCTTGTATCCCACTCTTTGGTTGACGTTGTCGCTAATCAGATGAAGGTAGACTGCTCCACGATTGAGCTTCGTCTCCACTCACGGTGCACACGTTCTGCAAAGACAACCTTTGTTTTCCGTTGCATGCAAGATTACTGTCGGCTCTTCTACAGAAATCGACCTATGTAATTTACTGGTATCAGATTCTTGCCATATCAAACGGTCCCTTCATGACCGTAGGGCCACACACAGCGTGCTGCGGCACGCATCTGTTCTTCATTGCAGAGCTACAAACGTGGGTGAGCTCCACCTACTCTTCAGCACGGTCAAAACGGTAGGGCTCGTCCGGGATTTGAACCCGGGACCTCCTGCACCCAAAGCAGGAATCATACCCCTAGACCAACGAGCCACTTGCCGGTGGCAGTGAAGGTAGTCCCAAGCACTCCAGCTCCGAGGAACACAAACTTTCATGTAAATCAGAAAGAAAAGCGCTTTCTGAAGGCAGCGCCCACCACTGATGGAAAGAATATTAAAGGCAATGAATGTAGAGTGAATAATTTCATCGCGCTCTGCAGATGAACAGACGGTGGTGTTTCACTTTCGTCATGTGCTTTCTTAGCATCAAGGGAAGGCAAATGCACTAAACAAAAGAACACCGGGAATCCGAAACACCAACTCATAACCAAAAGATAGCGGAATATACTGCAAGCAAAACTTCCAAACACGACTCCTGAAGGCGTCGGTGCCTTAAGAATTATTCCGTGCAGCAATGATCATCTACGAAGAGCAAACTGTATGTGTCGCTCCACCACGCAACTTTTTTTGATATCGTTTTACCTAAATTTCCATTACCTGTTCGTTACAAGAATACCGTGTGGCTTTCAACTGGTCTGCTTCGTCCAGCAGCGATAGTAGTAACTAAACCGACCACAGTATCATTAAAAGTAGGTCAGACACAAAAGTCGGAGTTGCTCTGTAGCTCATGTTATTCTGCTTTCAAATGCAATTGTATGGCTGGGAGTAGGGGCGTACTCCTGTAATGCAGGCGTCCGGGAGGCCGTTTCTGTGGGAGACATCTGGGAACAACTACAGACACGGCCGTTTCATTAGCTCAGGAACGACCGCGATGCTCTTATCGAGCTCTGCAGATTGACCGGACTGCAGTGCGGAATTTTCTGCTAGTGGTGGCTCGGGGTTAAGAGAAGTCGGGAGGTGTGAGCAAAACTACATCGGGAAACCGAAACAGACGACTCATAACGAAAAGATTGCGGAATGTACTGCAAAAGCAAACGTTGGAGAAGACGAACTCTGAAGCCGTCGGTGCTTTAACAATCATTCCGTGCAGCAACGATAATCTGGGAAGAGCGAAGGGTGGGTTCCGCTCGACCACACAACAAATTTTATATAATGTTCTACTTGTTCTAAATTTGCGTTTCCAGATCATCAGTAAAATACTGTGTGATTTACACCTGGCTTGCTTCTTCCAAAAGCGATATTAAGAAATACATCGACTGCAACGTCATTAGGGGTCGCGGGTCCGGGCGCCGGCGCGCCAGCGGCGGCCTGTCGGGGCTGCTGGTGCCTCCATGTAGAGCTACCGCTGGGCCCGGGCTCCTTGCCACTAACGAAGTGATTGCTTTTGGTGACATCATATGCAATAGCGACTGCGCGAATTGACGGTAGCTCGTACGGAAAGCAAGAGTAGCTGATGCTACCGAGGACTCGGCCGCGAGCTTGTCCGACGACTTCTTGGGCTCTTATTCGTGGTGGCATTCAGACAGGCAAGGGTGCTGTCGATTGTTGCGTACGAATGCGAAATACCTGCATTGTGCTGAAGAGACCATCATGGCCCTACAACTCATGGTCGCTAACAAGCAAGGGCACCCCCCTACCTATGCAGGTGGCGGGGGGAAGGTACCAATATTGATATTACCTTGGTAACGCCCAACGCCGCAACCAAGGTAATTGATTGGAAAGTATGGGAACACATGACAACAAGTGACCACAATCTGATTACCTTTTCACTGGGAGACAAGGAGTGCCGCTGGGACATGGGGTGGGAGCTGCAATTCAACTACAATAAGGCCGACTGGGATCGCCTGGCGAGAGAGTGTGACATTCCGACATGGCCGGAGGGTGACGTAAACGTGGAGCTATACGCCGAAGAACTGGTGAGTGCAGTCAACAGAGCGGTGAAAGCAGCTGTACCAACCAGGAGGAGAGCCGTCGCGGCCTCCCCAACACCATGGTCGACAGAACTAGAACAGATGCGCCAGTCTGTAAGGAGGGCTAGGAGGTACTACCAGCGGTGTGCCGTCTGGAGGGAAAAACAACGATGGCTACAAATTTACAGAGAGGCGAAGGACCATTTTCAACAGGAGCTCAGGGCAGTCCGACTTGCAAGCTGGGAAAAATTTGTTTTAAATCAACTCGCCACAGACCCATGGGGTACCCCTTACAAACTAGTACGGGAGAAAATAAGATCGCCCATGGTGCTGTCCACCGTCAGGAGCGGGGACCGGATGACAGAGACCTGGCAGGAAACTGCCGAGGTCCTTCTCCGGGTCCTGCTGCCTGATGATGTGGAAGAAGAGGATACAGAAGTACAAAGGCTGATCAGGGAGGAAGACCGACAAGATTATGAAAACAACAGTATGGTCTATCCCTTCTCAGAAGAGGAGGTCGAAGCCCAGATAAAAGCCCTCAAAAAGGGGAAGGCTCCTGGACCAGACGGTATCACAACGGAAGTAGTGCAGTTCCTGGCTCCCCAGCTGGTGGCACCTCTCACCAAGTTGTACAATGAGTGCTTGAGACTCAGAAAATTCCCTAACACCTGGAAGAAGGCAAATGCTGTAATACTTAAGAAAGGCCCAGATAAGGACCCAAAAGAAGCCAAATCATACAGGCCCATCTGCCTACTAGACATACTGGGGAAACTTTTTGAGAGGTTGCTGGCAGACAGACTGGCTGCACATCGTGTGTTGTGTGGGATGTGCGACAGGCAATTCGGTTTCCGGTCGGGGAGATCAGCGTCTGACGCTATCGCCCTTGCCGCGGAGGTCTGTGGCTCAGCCCCGCACAAATACATTGTTGGCATCATGGTGGATATCAGCGGCGCCTTCGACAATCTGTGGTGGCCCTCGCTCTTCTCTCGCTTGCGAGAGAAAGAGTGTCCAGGGCCGCTATATGGTTGTTTTAGGAGCTACTGTGAGGGAAGGGAGGTCTGGCTATCGTCCCCTAGCGGGAGGGTTAGAAAGAAGATTACAAAGGGGTGTCCACAGGGCTCTGTCCTTGGGCCACTCTTTTGGGACATAACAATGGAACCACTCTTAGAAGATCTGCAGAATAGCGAGGATGTGCTAGAGGGCATAGCCTACGCAGACGACCTCCTTCTGCTGGTTGGCGGCCGCAGCCGCGAAGAACTGGAACCGAAAATTGAGAGAGCAATTTCTATCTTGACCACATGGTGTCACAGAACAAAAATGACTATATCACCCAGTAAGTCTACATATCTGTTGCTCAAGGGACAACTAGTTAGGAACCCGACGGTGAGAATAGACGGCTCGCCAGTGCTTCGGCGACGTGAGGCCCGGTACTTGGGCGTAATCGTCGATGAGAGATGGAACTATACATCGCATGTTGACACAATAACACAGAGATCCCTAGAAACACTAAATAAACTCATTGGCATAGGACACAAGCGGTTTCACTTACCACCAGACCTAATCAAACTATATCATAACAGCATACTGACCTCCATTGTGGGATACGCGTCAGGAGTCTGGGCTCACAGGCTCACGAGGGTCATGCCTGCCATGGCCGTGAGGAGAGTGCAGCGGAATATGCTCCTGCGCTCTGTAGGAGCATATAGAACAACACCTGGGGGGGCGCTATTAGTACTCATGGGGCTGTGTCCTCTGGACATTAAAATAAGAGAACAGGCGGCATGGTACTGGGCCAAGAAAGGCAACAGGGATAAAATGATAGAAATAATGGGGATCTACACGGGCTCTAAATCGGAAATTAGAAATAGGGGGGAAGAACTTTGGCAAGAGCAATGGGATGCGGACGACGCAGGTCGGAGAACGCATGAACTGCTGCCAAATATTAAGGAGCGCTTACAGCTCAGATATTTCAAGCCATCAAGAGGACTTCTGCACTTCCTCACTGGACATGGACCCTATCCAGCATACTTATGCAGATTTGGGAAACGGGCTACACCAGCGTGCGACTGTGGGGCCCCACAGGGCACCCCAGACCATGTGGTGTATGAGTGCCATCTCTTTGACGAAGTAGCATCACAACTCAGACTCCAACTACCAAATCAAGACACGTACCACTTACTCAGGCGCGAGGATCACTTTCAAACTTTAAATAATCTTGCGAATGAGATCTCGGGCAAAATATTAAAGGACTTTCTTAGGAACAATCAAAATTAACCCGAAACTGACAAACACCTGACCAGACCTAAGTGCACCCGTCCCTTTCCGCCAGACGTGGAATTGGCCAGCCGTTTCACGGCTGGGATCCGCCACGCTCCTGGACCAGGAGGAGGGTGCACATTTCTACCGGATTTGACCAACACACCGAAATTGACAGTAGCGTAGGAATAGGATAAGAAGTAGGATAAGTTAGGATAATACCTTAGCATAAACTGCAGCGGTTCAAACGTCTTAGGCCAGCCCGGTGCCAGGGGCATGCCCACTGGGATCAGCTCAGTGGGCCCGGCCACAAACAGTAGGTTTATACTCACGCTGGCACGTGTGTAACGTTGCAGTTAGATTAAGTAGGTTAATATTAGAAGTAGAAATGCCCATAGTGAAAACAAAAAAAAAAAAACTAACACTAAAAAGTAGGTAATAATATTAAGCAATGAATGCTGTAGTAATTGTATTATTGTATGTAAGCAAAGACCCACTAATGCTTCAGGTGGTGGGTTATTCTGTATCATAATATAACATTGGTTAATAAAGATATTTAAAAAAAAAAAAAAAAAAAAAAAAAATACCTGCATTGTGCGTTTCCGCAAAGTGATTTTTACGCCAAAGTTGTGATCGTCCTGCAAGTTGTGTCACATGTGGATCTCAGAGCTTAGCAGTTTCCGTGGTGTAGCGGTTATCACGTCTGCCTAACAGGCAGAAGGTCTCCGTTTCGATTCCGGGCGTAATCACTTTTTCGTCGCACTCAACAAGACACTTGCTACAATCTCTACTGTGAACATTTAAATCAATTTCAAACGTCCAACCACCAGGCTGCAGATGGCTCAAATGATACGTGAAACTCTTTCAGAACCGGCTACTTGGTTTTTGTGCTTACCTGGAGGGCAGGAAATGCGCGGAACAGCCGCCGGCATGCCGGTAGTCGCCACACGTTTGCACAAAACGCAAGGGCTCGTCCGGGATTTGAACCCGGGACCTCCTGCACCCGAAGCAGGAATCATACCCCTAGACCAACGAGCCCTCTCGATGCACATGACTATCGCCTCCGTTCTTGGTATCACCGTGCAGAGCTGCTGCTCACCCAGCGTTCTCCCTGGCTGTTGCGGTTTGATTGTTTTTATCGTTGTCTTTTACTATAGCAACTTCTAGAATCGGACGGAGCTCGTAGCCGATGCCCTTGCTTACGCAGGAAAAATCTGTTGGAGCTACGGTTTTCCAGGTAGTACAACGGCAAAACCGTCGTTTCCGTGGTGTAGCGGTTATCACGCAGAAGGTCCCCGGTTCGATGCCTGGCGGAAGCACGACTTTTTTTAAACCCGTTTTCGGATTCCATTTCCGAGATAACGTCACGTCTGCGTGTGCGGGATAATAAATGTCGTGTGCTACACCGATATCGCCTCATTTTACTGTCAAATGCTCTTGCTCCCATAGTGCACCGGTATTCAGTAACTCAGAACGCTCGTAGCTCCATTCTGGCCTGCAAAATTTAGTATCCATTTCTTCAAGACTACTTCAAGTTCGCTTCATACTGGCTTTCCTGATCTCTTTGCACTCGCCTTGTCACAACTCTGTTGAAGTGTGAACGTAACTAATAGTGAGAAACTCTTAACTACGCTCAGTCTTGTATCCCACTCTTTGGTTGACGTTGTCGCTAATCAGATGAAGGTAGACTGCTCCACGATTGAGCTTCGTCTCCACTCACGGTGCACACGTTCTGCAAAGACAACCTTTGTTTTCCGTTGCATGCAAGATTACTGTCGGCTCTTCTACAGAAATCGACCTATGTAATTTACTGGTATCAGATTCTTGCCATATCAAACGGTCCCTTCATGACCGTAGGGCCACACACAGCGTGCTGCGGCACGCATCTGTTCTTCATTGCAGAGCTACAAACGTGGGTGAGCTCCACCTACTCTTCAGCACGGTCAAAACGGTAGGGCTCGTCCGGGATTTGAACCCGGGACCTCCTGCACCCAAAGCAGGAATCATACTCCTAGACCAACGAGCCACTTGCCGGTGGCAGTGAAGGTAATCCCAAGCAGTCCAGCTCCGAGGAACACAAACTTTCATGTAAATCAGAAAGAAAAGCGCTTTCTGAAGGCAGCGCCCACCACTGATGGAAAGAATATTAAAGGCAATGAATGTAGAGTGAATAATTTCATCGCGCTCTGCAGATGAACAGACGGTGGTGTTTCACTTTCGTCATGTGCTTTCTTAGCATCAAGGGAAGGCAAATGCACTAAACAAAAGAACACCGGGAATCCGAAACACCAACTCATAACGAAAAGATAGCGGAATATACTGCAAGCAAAACTTCCAAACACGACTCCTGAAGGCGTCGGTGCCTTAAGAATTATTCCGTGCAGCAATGATCATCTACGAAGAGCCAACTGTATGTGTCGCTCCACCACGCAACTTTTTTTGATATCGTTTTACCTAAATTTCCATTACCTGTTCGTTACAAGAATACCGTGTGGCTTTCAACTGGTCTGCTTCGTCCAGCAGCGATAGTAGTAACTAAACCGACCACAGTATCATTAAAAGTAGGTCAGACACAAAAGTCGGAGTTGCTCTGTAGCTCATGTTATTCTGCTTTCAAATGCAATTGTATGGCTGGGAGTAGGGGCGTACTCCTGTAATGCAGGCGTCCGGGAGGCCGTTTCTGTGGGAGACATCTGGGAACAACTACAGACACGGCCGTTTCATTAGCTCAGGAACGACCGCGATGCTCTTATCGAGCTCTGCAGATTGACCGGACTGCAGTGCGGAATTTTCTGCTAGTGGTGGCTCGGGGTTAAGAGAAGTCGGGAGGTGTGAGCAAAACTACATCGGGAAACCGAAACAGACGACTCATAACGAAAAGATTGCGGAATGTACTGCAAAAGCAAACGTTGGAGAAGACGAACTCTGAAGCCGTCGGTGCTTTAACAATCATTCCGTGCAGCAACGATAATCTGGGAAGAGCGAAGGGTGGGTTCCGCTCGACCACACAACAAATTTTATATAATGTTCTACTTGTTCTAAATTTGCGTTTCCAGATCATCAGTAAAATACTGTGTGATTTACACCTGGCTTGCTTCTTCCAAAAGCGATATTAAGAAATACATCGACTGCAACGTCATTAGGGGTCGCGGGTCCGGGCGCCGGCGCGCCAGCGGCGGCCTGTCGGGGCTGCTGGTGCCTCCATGTAGAGCTACCGCTGGGCCCGGGCTCCTTGCCGCTAACGAAGTGATTGCTTTTGGTGACATCATATGCAATAGCGACTGCGCGAATTGACGGTAGCTCGTACGGAAAGCAAGAGTAGCTGATGCTACCGAGGACTCGGCCGCGAGCTTGTCCGACGACTTCTTGGGCTCTTATTCGTGGTGGCATTCAAACAGGCAAGGGTGCTGTCGATTGTTGCGTACGAATGCGAAATACCTGCATTGTGCGTTTCCGCAAAGTGATTTTTACGCCAAAGTTGTGATCGTCCTGCAAGTTGTGTCACATGTGGATCTCAGAGCTTAGCAGTTTCCGTGGTGTAGCGGTTATCACGTCTGCCTAACAGGCAGAAGGTCTCCGTTTCGATTCCGGGCGTAATCACTTTTTCGTCGCACTCAACAAGACACTTGCTACAATCTCTACTGTGAACATTTAAATCAATTTCAAACGTCCAACCACCAGGCTGCAGATGGCTCAAATGATACGTGAAACTCTTTCAGAACCGGCTACTTGGTTTTTGTGCTTACCTGGAGGGCAGGAAATGCGCGGAACAGCCGCCGGCATGCCGGTAGTCGCCACACGTTTGCACAAAACGCAAGGGCTCGTCCGGGATTTGAACCCGGGACCTCCTGCACCCGAAGCAGGAATCATACTCCTAGACCAACGAGCCTTCTCGATGCACATGACTATCGCCTCCGTTCTTGGTATCACCGTGCAGAGCTGCTGCTCACCCAGCGTTCTCCCTGGCTGTTGCGGTTTGATTGTTTTTATCGTTGTCTTTTACTATAGCAACTTCTAGAATCGGACGGAGCTCGTAGCCGATGCCCTTGCTTACGCAGGAAAAATCTGTTGGAGCTACGGTTTTCCAGGTAGTACAACGGCAAAACCGTCGTTTCCGTGGTGTAGCGGTTATCACGTCTGCTTTACACGCAGAAGGTCCCCGGTTCGATCCCGGGCGGAAGCACGACTTTTTTTAAACCCGTTTTCGGATTCCATTTCCGAGATAACGTCACGTCTGCGTGTGCGGGATAATAAATGTCGTGTGCTACACCGATATCGCCTCATTTTACTGTCAAATGCTCTTGCTCCCATAGTGCACCGGTATTCAGTAACTCAGAACGCTCGTAGCTCCATTCTGGCCTGCAAAATTTAGTATCCATTTCTTCAAGACTACTTCAAGTTCGCTTCATACTGGCTTTCCTGATCTCTTTGCACTCGCCTTGTCACAACTCTGTTGAAGTGTGAACGTAACTAATAGTGAGAAACTCTTAACTACGCTCAGTCTTGTATCCCACTCTTTGGTTGACGTTGTCGCTAATCAGATGAAGGTAGACTGCTCCACGATTGAGCTTCGTCTCCACTCACGGTGCACACGTTCTGCAAAGACAACCTTTGTTTTCCGTTGCATGCAAGATTACTGTCGGCTCTTCTACAGAAATCGACCTATGTAATTTACTGGTATCAGATTCTTGCCATATCAAACGGTCCCTTCATGACCGTAGGGCCACACACAGCGTGCTGCGGCACGCATCTGTTCTTCATTGCAGAGCTACAAACGTGGGTGAGCTCCACCTACTCTTCAGCACGGTCAAAACGGTAGGGCTCGTCCGGGATTTGAACCCGGGACCTCCTGCACCCAAAGCAGGAATCATACCCCTAGACCAACGAGCCACTTGCCGGTGGCAGTGAAGGTAATCCCAAGCAGTCCAGCTCCGAGGAACACAAACTTTCATGTAAATCAGAAAGAAAAGCGCTTTCTGAAGGCAGCGCCCACCACTGATGGAAAGAATATTAAAGGCAATGAATGTAGAGTGAATAATTTCATCGCGCTCTGCAGATGAACAGACGGTGGTGTTTCACTTTCGTCATGTGCTTTCTTAGCATCAAGGGAAGGCAAATGCACTAAACAAAAGAACACCGGGAATCCGAAACACCAACTCATAACGAAAAGATAGCGGAATATACTGCAAGCAAAACTTCCAAACACGACTCCTGAAGGCGTCGGTGCCTTAAGAATTATTCCGTGCAGCAATGATCATCTACGAAGAGCCAACTGTATGTGTCGCTCCACCACGCAACTTTTTTTGATATCGTTTTACCTAAATTTCCATTACCTGTTCGTTACAAGAATACCGTGTGGCTTTCAACTGGTCTGCTTCGTCCAGCAGCGATAGTAGTAACTAAACCGACCACAGTATCATTAAAAGTAGGTCAGACACAAAAGTCGGAGTTGCTCTGTAGCTCATGTTATTCTGCTTTCAAATGCAATTGTATGGCTGGGAGTAGGGGCGTACTCCTGTAATGCAGGCGTCCGGGAGGCCGTTTCTGTGGGAGACATCTGGGAACAACTACAGACACGGCCGTTTCATTAGCTCAGGAACGACCGCGATGCTCTTATCGAGCTCTGCAGATTGACCGGACTGCAGTGCGGAATTTTCTGCTAGTGGTGGCTCGGGGTTAAGAGAAGTCGGGAGGTGTGAGCAAAACTACATGGGGAAACCGAAACAGACGACTCATAACGAAAAGATTGCGGAATGTACTGCAAAAGCAAACGTTGGAGAAGACGAACTCTGAAGCCGTCGGTGCTTTAACAATCATTCCGTGCAGCAACGATAATCTGGGAAGAGCGAAGGGTGGGTTCCGCTCGACCACACAACAAATTTTATATAATGTTCTACTTGTTCTAAATTTGCGTTTCCAGATCATCAGTAAAATACTGTGTGATTTACACCTGGCTTGCTTCTTCCAAAAGCGATATTAAGAAATACATCGACTGCAACGTCATTAGGGGTCGCGGGTCCGGGCGCCGGCGCGCCAGCGGCGGCCTGTCGGGGCTGCTGGTGCCTCCATGTAGAGCTACCGCTGGGCCCGGGCTCCTTGCCGCTAACGAAGTGATTGCTTTTGGTGACATCATATGCAATAGCGACTGCGCGAATTGACGGTAGCTCGTACGGAAAGCAAGAGTAGCTGATGCTACCGAGGACTCGGCCGCGAGCTTGTCCGACGACTTCTTGGGCTCTTATTCGTGGTGGCATTCAAACAGGCAAGGGTGCTGTCGATTGTTGCGTACGAATGCGAAATACCTGCATTGTGCGTTTCCGCAAAGTGATTTTTACGCCAAAGTTGTGATCGTCCTGCAAGTTGTGTCACATGTGGATCTCAGAGCTTAGCAGTTTCCGTGGTGTAGCGGTTATCACGTCTGCCTAACAGGCAGAAGGTCTCCGTTTCGATTCCGGGCGTAATCACTTTTTCGTCGCACTCAACAAGACACTTGCTACAATCTCTACTGTGAACATTTAAATCAATTTCAAACGTCCAACCACCAGGCTGCAGATGGCTCAAATGATACGTGAAACTCTTTCAGAACCGGCTACTTGGTTTTTGTGCTTACCTGGAGGGCAGGAAATGCGCGGAACAGCCGCCGGCATGCCGGTAGTCGCCACACGTTTGCACAAAACGCAAGGGCTCGTCCGGGATTTGAACCCGGGACCTCCTGCACCCGAAGCAGGAATCATACCCCTAGACCAACGAGCCCTCTCGATGCACATGACTATCGCCTCCGTTCTTGGTATCACCGTGCAGAGCTGCTGCTCACCCAGCGTTCTCCCTGGCTGTTGCGGTTTGATTGTTTTTATCGTTGTCTTTTACTATAGCAACTTCTAGAATCGGACGGAGCTCGTAGCCGATGCCCTTGCTTACGCAGGAAAAATCTGTTGGAGCTACGGTTTTCCAGGTAGTACAACGGCAAAACCGTCGTTTCCGTGGTGTAGCGGTTATCACGCAGAAGGTCCCCGGTTCGATGCCGGGCGGAAGCACGACTTTTTTTAAACCCGTTTTCGGATTCCATTTCCGAGATAACGTCACGTCTGCGTGTGCGGGATAATAAATGTCGTGTGCTACACCGATATTGCCTCATTTTACTGTCAAATGCTCTTGCTCCCATAGTGCACCGGTATTCAGTAACTCAGAACGCTCGTAGCTCCATTCTGGCCTGCAAAATTTAGTATCCATTTCTTCAAGACTACTTCAAGTTCGCTTCATACTGGCTTTCCTGATCTCTTTGCACTCGCCTTGTCACAACTCTGTTGAAGTGTGAACGTAACTAATAGTGAGAAACTCTTAACTACGCTCAGTCTTGTATCCCACTCTTTGGTTGACGTTGTCGCTAATCAGATGAAGGTAGACTGCTCCACGATTGAGCTTCGCCTCCACTCACGGTGCACACGTTCTGCAAAGACAACCTTTGTTTTCCGTTGCATGCAAGATTACTGTCGGCTCTTCTACAGAAATCGACCTATGTAATTTACTGGTATCAGATTCTTGCCATATCAAACGGTCCCTTCATGACCGTAGGGCCACACACAGCGTGCTGCGGCACGCATCTGTTCTTCATTGCAGAGCTACAAACGTGGGTGAGCTCCACCTACTCTTCAGCACGGTCAAAACGGTAGGGCTCGTCCGGGATTTGAACCCGGGACCTCCTGCACCCAAAGCAGGAATCATACTCCTAGACCAACGAGCCACTTGCCGGTGGCAGTGAAGGTAATCCCAAGCAGTCCAGCTCCGAGGAACACAAACTTTCATGTAAATCAGAAAGAAAAGCGCTTTCTGAAGGCAGCGCCCACCACTGATGGAAAGAATATTAAAGGCAATGAATGTAGAGTGAATAATTTCATCGCGCTCTGCAGATGAACAGACGGTGGTGTTTCACTTTCGTCATGTGCTTTCTTAGCATCAAGGGAAGGCAAATGCACTAAACAAAAGAACACCGGGAATCCGAAACACCAACTCATAACGAAAAGATAGCGGAATATACTGCAAGCAAAACTTCCAAACACGACTCCTGAAGGCGTCGGTGCCTTAAGAATTATTCCGTGCAGCAATGATCATCTACGAAGAGCCAACTGTATGTGTCGCTCCACCACGCAACTTTTTTTGATATCGTTTTACCTAAATTTCCATTACCTGTTCGTTACAAGAATACCGTGTGGCTTTCAACTGGTCTGCTTCGTCCAGCAGCGATAGTAGTAACTAAACCGACCACAGTATCATTAAAAGTAGGTCAGACACAAAAGTCGGAGTTGCTCTGTAGCTCATGTTATTCTGCTTTCAAATGCAATTGTATGGCTGGGAGTAGGGGCGTACTCCTGTAATGCAGGCGTCCGGGAGGCCGTTTCTGTGGGAGACATCTGGGAACAACTACAGACACGGCCGTTTCATTAGCTCAGGAACGACCGCGATGCTCTTATCGAGCTCTGCAGATTGACCGGACTGCAGTGCGGAATTTTCTGCTAGTGGTGGCTCGGGGTTAAGAGAAGTCGGGAGGTGTGAGCAAAACTACATCGGGAAACCGAAACAGACGACTCATAACGAAAAGATTGCGGAATGTACTGCAAAAGCAAACGTTGGAGAAGACGAACTCTGAAGCCGTCGGTGCTTTAACAATCATTCCGTGCAGCAACGATAATCTGGGAAGAGCGAAGGGTGGGTTCCGCTCGACCACACAACAAATTTTATATAATGTTCTACTTGTTCTAAATTTGCGTTTCCAGATCATCAGTAAAATACTGTGTGATTTACACCTGGCTTGCTTCTTCCAAAAGCGATATTAAGAAATACATCGACTGCAACGTCATTAGGGGTCGCGGGTCCGGGCGCCGGCGCGCCAGCGGCGGCCTGTCGGGGCTGCTGGTGCCTCCATGTAGAGCTACCGCTGGGCCCGGGCTCCTTGCCGCTAACGAAGTGATTGCTTTTGGTGACATCATATGCAATAGCGACTGCGCGAATTGACGGTAGCTCGTACGGAAAGCAAGAGTAGCTGATGCTACCGAGGACTCGGCCGCGAGCTTGTCCGACGACTTCTTGGGCTCTTATTCGTGGTGGCATTCAAACAGGCAAGGGTGCTGTCGATTGTTGCGTACGAATGCGAAATACCTGCATTGTGCGTTTCCGCAAAGTGATTTTTACGCCAAAGTTGTGATCGTCCTGCAAGTTGTGTCACATGTGGATCTCAGAGCTTAGCAGTTTCCGTGGTGTAGCGGTTATCACGTCTGCCTAACAGGCAGAAGGTCTCCGTTTCGATTCCGGGCGTAATCACTTTTTCGTCGCACTCAACAAGACACTTGCTACAATCTCTACTGTGAACATTTAAATCAATTTCAAACGTCCAACCACCAGGCTGCAGATGGCTCAAATGATACGTGAAACTCTTTCAGAACCGGCTACTTGGTTTTTGTGCTTACCTGGAGGGCAGGAAATGCGCGGAACAGCCGCCGGCATGCCGGTAGTCGCCACACGTTTGCACAAAACGCAAGGGTTCGTCCGGGATTTGAACGCGGGACCTCCTGCACCCGAAGCAGGAAACATACTCCTAGACCAACGAGCCTTCTCGATGCACATGACTATCGCCTCCGTTCTTGGTATCACCGTGCAGAGCTGCTGCTCACCCAGCGTTCTCCCTGGCTGTTGCGGTTTGATTGTTTTTATCCTTGTCTTTTACTATAGCAACTTCTAGAATCGGACGGAGCTCGTAGCCGATGCCCTTGCTTACGCAGGAAAAATCTGTTGGAGCTACGGTTTTCCAGGTAGTACAACGGCAAAACCGTCGTTTCCGTGGTGTAGCGGTTATCACGTCTGCTTTACACGCAGAAGGTCCCCGGTTCGATCCCGGGCGGAAGCACGACTTTTTTTAAACCCGTTTTCGGATTCCATTTCCGAGATAACGTCACGTCTGCGTGTGCGGGATAATAAATGTCGTGTGCTACACCGATATCGCCTCATTTTACTGTCAAATGCTCTTGCTCCCATAGTGCACCGGTATTCAGTAACTCAGAACGCTCGTAGCTCCATTCTGGCCTGCAAAATTTAGTATCCATTTCTTCAAGACTACTTCAAGTTCGCTTCATACTGGCTTTCCTGATCTCTTTGCACTCGCCTTGTCACAACTCTGTTGAAGTGTGAACGTAACTAATAGTGAGAAACTCTTAACTACGCTCAGTCTTGTATCCCACTCTTTGGTTGACGTTGTCGCTAATCAGATGAAGGTAGACTGCTCCACGATTGAGCTTCGTCTCCACTCACGGTGCACACGTTCTGCAAAGACAACCTTTGTTTTCCGTTGCATGCAAGATTACTGTCGGCTCTTCTACAGAAATCGACCTATGTAATTTACTGGTATCAGATTCTCGCCATATCAAACGGTCCCTTCATGACCGTAGGGCCACACACAGCGTGCTGCGGCACGCATCTGTTCTTCATTGCAGAGCTACAAACGTGGGTGAGCTCCACCTACTCTTCAGCACGGTCAAAACGGTAGGGCTCGTCCGGGATTTGAACCCGGGACCTCCTGCACCCAAAGCAGGAATCATACCCCTAGACCAACGAGCCACTTGCCGGTGGCAGTGAAGGTAATCCCAAGCAGTCCAGCTCCGAGGAACACAAACTTTCATGTAAATCAGAAAGAAAAGCGCTTTCTGAAGGCAGCGCCCACCACTGATGGAAAGAATATTAAAGGCAATGAATGTAGAGTGAATAATTTCATCGCGCTCTGCAGATGAACAGACGGTGGTGTTTCACTTTCGTCATGTGCTTTCTTAGCATCAAGGGAAGGCAAATGCACTAAACAAAAGAACACCGGGAATCCGAAACACCAACTCATAACGAAAAGATAGCGGAATATACTGCAAGCAAAACTTCCAAACACGACTCCTGAAGGCGTCGGTGCCTTAAGAATTATTCCGTGCAGCAATGATCATCTACGAAGAGCCAACTGTATGTGTCGCTCCACCACGCAACTTTTTTTGATATCGTTTTACCTAAATTTCCATTACCTGTTCGTTACAAGAATACCGTGTGGCTTTCAACTGGTCTGCTTCGTCCAGCAGCGATAGTAGTAACTAAACCGACCACAGTATCATTAAAAGTAGGTCAGACACAAAAGTCGGAGTTGCTCTGTAGCTCATGTTATTCTGCTTTCAAATGCAATTGTATGGCTGGGAGTAGGGGCGTACTCCTGTAATGCAGGCGTCCGGGAGGCCGTTTCTGTGGGAGACATCTGGGAACAACTACAGACACGGCCGTTTCATTAGCTCAGGAACGACCGCGATGCTCTTATCGAGCTCTGCAGATTGACCAGACTGCAGTGCGGAATTTTCTGCTAGTGGTGGCTCGGGGTTAAGAGAAGTCGGGAGGTGTGAGCAAAACTACATCGGGAAACCGAAACAGACGACTCATAACGAAAAGATTGCGGAATGTACTGCAAAAGCAAACGTTGGAGAAGACGAACTCTGAAGCCGTCGGTGCTTTAACAATCATTCCGTGCAGCAACGATAATCTGGGAAGAGCGAAGGGTGGGTTCCGCTCAACCACACAACAAATTTTATATAATGTTCTACTTGTTCTAAATTTGCGTTTCCAGATCATCAGTAAAATACTGTGTGATTTACACCTGGCTTGCTTCTTCCAAAAGCGATATTAAGAAATACATCGACTGCAACGTCATTAGGGGTCGCGGGTCCGGGCGCCGGCGCGCCAGCGGCGGCCTGTCGGGGCTGCTGGTGCCTCCATGTAGAGCTACCGCTGGGCCCGGGCTCCTTGCCGCTAACGAAGTGATTGCTTTTGGTGACATCATATGCAATAGCGACTGCGCGAATTGACGGTAGCTCGTACGGAAAGCAAGAGTAGCTGATGCTACCGAGGACTCGGCCGCGAGCTTGTCCGACGACTTCTTGGGCTCTTATTCGTGGTGGCATTCAAACAGGCAAGGGTGCTGTCGATTGTTGCGTACGAATGCGAAATACCTGCATTGTGCGTTTCCGCAAAGTGATTTTTACGCCAAAGTTGTGATCGTCCTGCAAGTTGTGTCACATGTGGATCTCAGAGCTTAGCAGTTTCCGTGGTGTAGCGGTTATCACGTCTGCCTAACAGGCAGAAGGTCTCCGTTTCGATTCCGGGCGTAATCACTTTTTCGTCGCACTCAACAAGACACTTGCTACAATCTCTACTGTGAACATTTAAATCAATTTCAAACGTCCAACCACCAGGCTGCAGATGGCTCAAATGATACGTGAAACTCTTTCAGAACCGGCTACTTGGTTTTTGTGCTTACCTGGAGGGCAGGAAATGCGCGGAACAGCCGCCGGCATGCCGGTAGTCGCCACACGTTTGCACAAAACGCAAGGGTTCGTCCGGGATTTGAACGCGGGACCTCCTGCACCCGAAGCAGGAAACATACTCCTAGACCAACGAGCCTTCTCGATGCACATGACTATCGCCTCCGTTCTTGGTATCACCGTGCAGAGCTGCTGCTCACCCAGCGTTCTCCCTGGCTGTTGCGGTTTGATTGTTTTTATCGTTGTCTTTTACTATAGCAACTTCTAGAATCGGACGGAGCTCGTAGCCGATGCCCTTGCTTACGCAGGAAAAATCTGTTGGAGCTACGGTTTTCCAGGTAGTACAACGGCAAAACCGTCGTTTCCGTGGTGTAGCGGTTATCACGTCTGCTTTACACGCAGAAGGTCCCCGGTTCGATCCCGGGCGGAAGCACGACTTTTTTTAAACCCGTTTTCGGATTCCATTTCCGAGATAACGTCACGTCTGCGTGTGCGGGATAATAAATGTCGTGTGCTACACCGATATCGCCTCATTTTACTGTCAAATGCTCTTGCTCCCATAGTGCACCGGTATTCAGTAACTCAGAACGCTCGTAGCTCCATTCTGGCCTGCAAAATTTAGTATCCATTTCTTCAAGACTACTTCAAGTTCGCTTCATACTGGCTTTCCTGATCTCTTTGCACTCGCCTTGTCACAACTCTGTTGAAGTGTGAACGTAACTAATAGTGAGAAACTCTTAACTACGCTCAGTCTTGTATCCCACTCTTTGGTTGACGTTGTCGCTAATCAGATGAAGGTAGACTGCTCCACGATTGAGCTTCGTCTCCACTCACGGTGCACACGTTCTGCAAAGACAACCTTTGTTTTCCGTTGCATGCAAGATTACTGTCGGCTCTTCTACAGAAATCGACCTACGTAATTTACTGGTATCAGATTCTTGCCATATCAAACGGTCCCTTCATGACCGTAGGGCCACACACAGCGTGCTGCGGCACGCATCTGTTCTTCATTGCAGAGCTACAAACGTGGGTGAGCTCCACCTACTCTTCAGCACGGTCAAAACGGTAGGGCTCGTCCGGGATTTGAACCCGGGACCTCCTGCACCCAAAGCAGGAATCATACCCCTAGACCAACGAGCCACTTGCCGGTGGCAGTGAAGGTATTCCCAAGCAGTCCAGCTCCGAGGAACACAAACTTTCATGTAAATCAGAAAGAAAAGCGCTTTCTGAAGGCAGCGCCCACCACTGATGGAAAGAATATTAAAGGCAATGAATGTAGAGTGAATAATTTCATCGCGCTCTGCAGATGAACAGACGGTGGTGTTTCACTTTCGTCATGTGCTTTCTTAGCATCAAGGGAAGGCAAATGCACTAAACAAAAGAACACCGGGAATCCGAAACACCAACTCATAACGAAAAGATAGCGGAATATACTGCAAGCAAAACTTCCAAACACGACTCCTGAAGGCGTCGGTGCCTTAAGAATTATTCCGTGCAGCAATGATCATCTACGAAGAGCCAACTGTATGTGTCGCTCCACCACGCAACTTTTTTTGATATCGTTTTACCTAAATTTCCATTACCTGTTCGTTACAAGAATACCGTGTGGCTTTCAACTGGTCTGCTTCGTCCAGCAGCGATAGTAGTAACTAAACCGACCACAGTATCATTAAAAGTAGGTCAGACACAAAAGTCGGAGTTGCTCTGTAGCTCATGTTATTCTGCTTTCAAATGCAATTGTATGGCTGGGAGTAGGGGCGTACTCCTGTAATGCAGGCGTCCGGGAGGCCGTTTCTGTGGGAGACATCTGGGAACAACTACAGACACGGCCGTTTCATTAGCTCAGGAACGACCGCGATGCTCTTATCGAGCTCTGCAGATTGACCGGACTGCAGTGCGGAATTTTCTGCTAGTGGTGGCTCGGGGTTAAGAGAAGTCGGGAGGTGTGAGCAAAACTACATCGGGAAACCGAAACAGACGACTCATAACGAAAAGATTGCGGAATGTACTGCAAAAGCAAACGTTGGAGAAGACGAACTCTGAAGCCGTCGGTGCTTTAACAATCATTCCGTGCAGCAACGATAATCTGGGAAGAGCGAAGGGTGGGTTCCGCTCGACCACACAACAAATTTTATATAATGTTCTACTTGTTCTAAATTTGCGTTTCCAGATCATCAGTAAAATACTGTGTGATTTACACCTGGCTTGCTTCTTCCAAAAGCGATATTAAGAAATACATCGACTGCAACGTCATTAGGGGTCGCGGGTCCGGGCGCCGGCGCGCCAGCGGCGGCCTGTCGGGGCTGCTGGTGCCTCCATGTAGAGCTACCGCTGGGCCCGGGCTCCTTGCCGCTAACGAAGTGATTGCTTTTGGTGACATCATATGCAATAGCGACTGCGCGAATTGACGGTAGCTCGTACGGAAAGCAAGAGTAGCTGATGCTACCGAGGACTCGGCCGCGAGCTTGTCCGACGACTTCTTGGGCTCTTATTCGTGGTGGCATTCAAACAGGCAAGGGTGCTGTCGATTGTTGCGTACGAATGCGAAATACCTGCATTGTGCGTTTCCGCAAAGTGATTTTTACGCCAAAGTTGTGATCGTCCTGCAAGTTGTGTCACATGTGGATCTCAGAGCTTAGCAGTTTCCGTGGTGTAGCGGTTATCACGTCTGCCTAACAGGCAGAAGGTCTCCGTTTCGATTCCGGGCGTAATCACTTTTTCGTCGCACTCAACAAGACACTTGCTACAATCTCTACTGTGAACATTTAAATCAATTTCAAACGTCCAACCACCAGGCTGCAGATGGCTCAAATGATACGTGAAACTCTTTCAGAACCGGCTACTTGGTTTTTGTGCTTACCTGGAGGGCAGGAAATGCGCGGAACAGCCGCCGGCATGCCGGTAGTCGCCACACGTTTGCACAAAACGCAAGGGTTCGTCCGGGATTTGAACGCGGGACCTCCTGCACCCGAAGCAGGAAACATACTCCTAGACCAACGAGCCTTCTCGATGCACATGACTATCGCCTCCGTTCTTGGTATCACCGTGCAGAGCTGCTGCTCACCCAGCGTTCTCCCTGGCTGTTGCGGTTTGATTGTTTTTATCGTTGTCTTTTACTATAGCAACTTCTAGAATCGGACGGAGCTCGTAGCCGATGCCCTTGCTTACGCAGAAAAAATCTGTTGGAGCTACGGTTTTCCAGGTAGTACAACGGCAAAACCGTCGTTTCCGTGGTGTAGCGGTTATCACGCAGAAGGTCCCCGGTTCGATCCCGGGCGGAAGCACGACTTTTTTTAAACCCGTTTTCGGATTCCATTTCCGAGATAACGTCACGTCTGCGTGTGCGGGATAATAAATGTCGTGTGCTACACCGATATCGCCTCATTTTACTGTCAAATGCTCTTGCTCCCATAGTGCACCGGTATTCAGTAACTCAGAACGCTCGTAGCTCCATTCTGGCCTGCAAAATTTAGTATCCATTTCTTCAAGACTACTTCAAGTTCGCTTCATACTGGCTTTCCTGATCTCTTTGCACTCGCCTTGTCACAACTCTGTTGAAGTGTGAACGTAACTAATAGTGAGAAACTCTTAACTACGCTCAGTCTTGTATCCCACTCTTTGGTTGACGTTGTCGCTAATCAGATGAAGGTAGACTGCTCCACGATTGAGCTTCGTCTCCACTCACGGTGCACACGTTCTGCAAAGACAACCTTTGTTTTCCGTTGCATGCAAGATTACTGTCGGCTCTTCTACAGAAATCGACCTACGTAATTTACTGGTATCAGATTCTTGCCATATCAAACGGTCCCTTCATGACCGTAGGGCCACACACAGCGTGCTGCGGCACGCATCTGTTCTTCATTGCAGAGCTACAAACGTGGGTGAGCTCCACCTACTCTTCAGCACGGTCAAAACGGTAGGGCTCGTCCGGGATTTGAACCCGGGACCTCCTGCACCCAAAGCAGGAATCATACCCCTAGACCAACGAGCCACTTGCCGGTGGCAGTGAAGGTATTCCCAAGCAGTCCAGCTCCGAGGAACACAAACTTTCATGTAAATCAGAAAGAAAAGCGCTTTCTGAAGGCAGCGCCCACCACTGATGGAAAGAATATTAAAGGCAATGAATGTAGAGTGAATAATTTCATCGCGCTCTGCAGATGAACAGACGGTGGTGTTTCACTTTCGTCATGTGCTTTCTTAGCATCAAGGGAAGGCAAATGCACTAAACAAAAGAACACCGGGAATCCGAAACACCAACTCATAACGAAAAGATAGCGGAATATACTGCAAGCAAAACTTCCAAACACGACTCCTGAAGGCGTCGGTGCCTTAAGAATTATTCCGTGCAGCAATGATCATCTACGAAGAGCCAACTGTATGTGTCGCTCCACCACGCAACTTTTTTTGATATCGTTTTACCTAAATTTCCATTACCTGTTCGTTACAAGAATACCGTGTGGCTTTCAACTGGTCTGCTTCGTCCAGCAGCGATAGTAGTAACTAAACCGACCACAGTATCATTAAAAGTAGGTCAGACACAAAAGTCGGAGTTGCTCTGTAGCTCATGTTATTCTGCTTTCAAATGCAATTGTATGGCTGGGAGTAGGGGCGTACTCCTGTAATGCAGGCGTCCGGGAGGCCGTTTCTGTGGGAGACATCTGGGAACAACTACAGACACGGCCGTTTCATTAGCTCAGGAACGACCGCGATGCTCTTATCGAGCTCTGCAGATTGACCGGACTGCAGTGCGGAATTTTCTGCTAGTGGTGGCTCGGGGTTAAGAGAAGTCGGGAGGTGTGAGCAAAACTACATCGGGAAACCGAAACAGACGACTCATAACGAAAAGATTGCGGAATGTACTGCAAAAGCAAACGTTGGAGAAGACGAACTCTGAAGCCGTCGGTGCTTTAACAATCATTCCGTGCAGCAACGATAATCTGGGAAGAGCGAAGGGTGGGTTCCGCTCGACCACACAACAAATTTTATATAATGTTCTACTTGTTCTAAATTTGCGTTTCCAGATCATCAGTAAAATACTGTGTGATTTACACCTGGCTTGCTTCTTCCAAAAGCGATATTAAGAAATACATCGACTGCAACGTCATTAGGGGTCGCGGGTCCGGGCGCCGGCGCGCCAGCGGCGGCCTGTCGGGGCTGCTGGTGCCTCCATGTAGAGCTACCGCTGGGCCCGGGCTCCTTGCCGCTAACGAAGTGATTGCTTTTGGTGACATCATATGCAATAGCGACTGCGCGAATTGACGGTAGCTCGTACGGAAAGCAAGAGTAGCTGATGCTACCGAGGACTCGGCCGCGAGCTTGTCCGACGACTTCTTGGGCTCTTATTCGTGGTGGCATTCAAACAGGCAAGGGTGCTGTCGATTGTTGCGTACGAATGCGAAATACCTGCATTGTGCGTTTCCGCAAAGTGATTTTTACGCCAAAGTTGTGATCGTCCTGCAAGTTGTGTCACATGTGGATCTCAGAGCTTAGCAGTTTCCGTGGTGTAGCGGTTATCACGTCTGCCTAACAGGCAGAAGGTCTCCGTTTCGATTCCGGGCGTAATCACTTTTTCGTCGCACTCAACAAGACACTTGCTACAATCTCTACTGTGAACATTTAAATCAATTTCAAACGTCCAACCACCAGGCTGCAGATGGCTCAAATGATACGTGAAACTCTTTCAGAACCGGCTACTTGGTTTTTGTGCTTACCTGGAGGGCAGGAAATGCGCGGAACAGCCGCCGGCATGCCGGTAGTCGCCACACGTTTGCACAAAACGCAAGGGTTCGTCCGGGATTTGAACGCGGGACCTCCTGCACCCGAAGCAGGAAACATACTCCTAGACCAACGAGCCTTCTCGATGCACATGACTATCGCCTCCGTTCTTGGTATCACCGTGCAGAGCTGCTGCTCACCCAGCGTTCTCCCTGGCTGTTGCGGTTTGATTGTTTTTATCGTTGTCTTTTACTATAGCAACTTCTAGAATCGGACGGAGCTCGTAGCCGATGCCCTTGCTTACGCAGGAAAAATCTGTTGGAGCTACGGTTTTCCAGGTAGTACAACGGCAAAACCGTCGTTTCCGTGGTGTAGCGGTTATCACGTCTGCTTTACACGCAGAAGGTCCCCGGTTCGATCCCGGGCGGAAGCACGACTTTTTTTAAACCCGTTTTCGGATTCCATTTCCGAGATAACGTCACGTCTGCGTGTGCGGGATAATAAATGTCGTGTGCTACACCGATATCGCCTCATTTTACTGTCAAATGCTCTTGCTCCCATAGTGCACCGGTATTCAGTAACTCAGAACGCTCGTAGCTCCATTCTGGCCTGCAAAATTTAGTATCCATTTCTTCAAGACTACTTCAAGTTCGCTTCATACTGGCTTTCCTGATCTCTTTGCACTCGCCTTGTCACAACTCTGTTGAAGTGTGAACGTAACTAATAGTGAGAAACTCTTAACTACGCTCAGTCTTGTATCCCACTCTTTGGTTGACGTTGTCGCTAATCAGATGAAGGTAGACTGCTCCACGATTGAGCTTCGTCTCCACTCACGGTGCACACGTTCTGCAAAGACAACCTTTGTTTTCCGTTGCATGCAAGATTACTGTCGGCTCTTCTACAGAAATCGACCTACGTAATTTACTGGTATCAGATTCTTGCCATATCAAACGGTCCCTTCATGACCGTAGGGCCACACACAGCGTGCTGCGGCACGCATCTGTTCTTCATTGCAGAGCTACAAACGTGGGTGAGCTCCACCTACTCTTCAGCACGGTCAAAACGGTAGGGCTCGTCCGGGATTTGAACCCGGGACCTCCTGCACCCAAAGCAGGAATCATACCCCTAGACCAACGAGCCACTTGCCGGTGGCAGTGAAGGTATTCCCAAGCAGTCCAGCTCCGAGGAACACAAACTTTCATGTAAATCAGAAAGAAAAGCGCTTTCTGAAGGCAGCGCCCACCACTGATGGAAAGAATATTAAAGGCAATGAATGTAGAGTGAATAATTTCATCGCGCTCTGCAGATGAACAGACGGTGGTGTTTCACTTTCGTCATGTGCTTTCTTAGCATCAAGGGAAGGCAAATGCACTAAACAAAAGAACACCGGGAATCCGAAACACCAACTCATAACGAAAAGATAGCGGAATATACTGCAAGCAAAACTTCCAAACACGACTCCTGAAGGCGTCGGTGCCTTAAGAATTATTCCGTGCAGCAATGATCATCTACGAAGAGCCAACTGTATGTGTCGCTCCACCACGCAACTTTTTTTGATATCGTTTTACCTAAATTTCCATTACCTGTTCGTTACAAGAATACCGTGTGGCTTTCAACTGGTCTGCTTCGTCCAGCAGCGATAGTAGTAACTAAACCGACCACAGTATCATTAAAAGTAGGTCAGACACAAAAGTCGGAGTTGCTCTGTAGCTCATGTTATTCTGCTTTCAAATGCAATTGTATGGCTGGGAGTAGGGGCGTACTCCTGTAATGCAGGCGTCCGGGAGGCCGTTTCTGTGGGAGACATCTGGGAACAACTACAGACACGGCCGTTTCATTAGCTCAGGAACGACCGCGATGCTCTTATCGAGCTCTGCAGATTGACCGGACTGCAGTGCGGAATTTTCTGCTAGTGGTGGCTCGGGGTTAAGAGAAGTCGGGAGGTGTGAGCAAAACTACATCGGGAAACCGAAACAGACGACTCATAACGAAAAGATTGCGGAATGTACTGCAAAAGCAAACGTTGGAGAAGACGAACTCTGAAGCCGTCGGTGCTTTAACAATCATTCCGTGCAGCAACGATAATCTGGGAAGAGCGAAGGGTGGGTTCCGCTCGACCACACAACAAATTTTATATAATGTTCTACTTGTTCTAAATTTGCGTTTCCAGATCATCAGTAAAATACTGTGTGATTTACACCTGGCTTGCTTCTTCCAAAAGCGATATTAAGAAATACATCGACTGCAACGTCATTAGGGGTCGCGGGTCCGGGCGCCGGCGCGCCAGCGGCGGCCTGTCGGGGCTGCTGGTGCCTCCATGTAGAGCTACCGCTGGGCCCGGGCTCCTTGCCGCTAACGAAGTGATTGCTTTTGGTGACATCATATGCAATAGCGACTGCGCGAATTGACGGTAGCTCGTACGGAAAGCAAGAGTAGCTGATGCTACCGAGGACTCGGCCGCGAGCTTGTCCGACGACTTCTTGGGCTCTTATTCGTGGTGGCATTCAAACAGGCAAGGGTGCTGTCGATTGTTGCGTACGAATGCGAAATACCTGCATTGTGCGTTTCCGCAAAGTGATTTTTACGCCAAAGTTGTGATCGTCCTGCAAGTTGTGTCACATGTGGATCTCAGAGCTTAGCAGTTTCCGTGGTGTAGCGGTTATCACGTCTGCCTAACAGGCAGAAGGTCTCCGTTTCGATTCCGGGCGTAATCACTTTTTCGTCGCACTCAACAAGACACTTGCTACAATCTCTACTGTGAACATTTAAATCAATTTCAAACGTCCAACCACCAGGCTGCAGATGGCTCAAATGATACGTGAAACTCTTTCAGAACCGGCTACTTGGTTTTTGTGCTTACCTGGAGGGCAGGAAATGCGCGGAACAGCCGCCGGCATGCCGGTAGTCGCCACACGTTTGCACAAAACGCAAGGGTTCGTCCGGGATTTGAACGCGGGACCTCCTGCACCCGAAGCAGGAAACATACTCCTAGACCAACGAGCCTTCTCGATGCACATGACTATCGCCTCCGTTCTTGGTATCACCGTGCAGAGCTGCTGCTCACCCAGCGTTCTCCCTGGCTGTTGCGGTTTGATTGTTTTTATCCTTGTCTTTTACTATAGCAACTTCTAGAATCGGACGGAGCTCGTAGCCGATGCCCTTGCTTACGCAGGAAAAATCTGTTGGAGCTACGGTTTTCCAGGTAGTACAACGGCAAAACCGTCGTTTCCGTGGTGTAGCGGTTATCACGTCTGCTTTACACGCAGAAGGTCCCCGGTTCGATCCCGGGCGGAAGCACGACTTTTTTTAAACCCGTTTTCGGATTCCATTTCCGAGATAACGTCACGTCTGCGTGTGCGGGATAATAAATGTCGTGTGCTACACCGATATCGCCTCATTTTACTGTCAAATGCTCTTGCTCCCATAGTGCACCGGTATTCAGTAACTCAGAACGCTCGTAGCTCCATTCTGGCCTGCAAAATTTAGTATCCATTTCTTCAAGACTACTTCAAGTTCGCTTCATACTGGCTTTCCTGATCTCTTTGCACTCGCCTTGTCACAACTCTGTTGAAGTGTGAACGTAACTAATAGTGAGAAACTCTTAACTACGCTCAGTCTTGTATCCCACTCTTTGGTTGACGTTGTCGCTAATCAGATGAAGGTAGACTGCTCCACGATTGAGCTTCGTCTCCACTCACGGTGCACACGTTCTGCAAAGACAACCTTTGTTTTCCGTTGCATGCAAGATTACTGTCGGCTCTTCTACAGAAATCGACCTACGTAATTTACTGGTATCAGATTCTTGCCATATCAAACGGTCCCTTCATGACCGTAGGGCCACACACAGCGTGCTGCGGCACGCATCTGTTCTTCATTGCAGAGCTACAAACGTGGGTGAGCTCCACCTACTCTTCAGCACGGTCAAAACGGTAGGGCTCGTCCGGGATTTGAACCCGGGACCTCCTGCACCCAAAGCAGGAATCATACCCCTAGACCAACGAGCCACTTGCCGGTGGCAGTGAAGGTATTCCCAAGCAGTCCAGCTCCGAGGAACACAAACTTTCATGTAAATCAGAAAGAAAAGCGCTTTCTGAAGGCAGCGCCCACCACTGATGGAAAGAATATTAAAGGCAATGAATGTAGAGTGAATAATTTCATCGCGCTCTGCAGATGAACAGACGGTGGTGTTTCACTTTCGTCATGTGCTTTCTTAGCATCAAGGGAAGGCAAATGCACTAAACAAAAGAACACCGGGAATCCGAAACACCAACTCATAACGAAAAGATAGCGGAATATACTGCAAGCAAAACTTCCAAACACGACTCCTGAAGGCGTCGGTGCCTTAAGAATTATTCCGTGCAGCAATGATCATCTACGAAGAGCCAACTGTATGTGTCGCTCCACCACGCAACTTTTTTTGATATCGTTTTACCTAAATTTCCATTACCTGTTCGTTACAAGAATACCGTGTGGCTTTCAACTGGTCTGCTTCGTCCAGCAGCGATAGTAGTAACTAAACCGACCACAGTATCATTAAAAGTAGGTCAGACACAAAAGTCGGAGTTGCTCTGTAGCTCATGTTATTCTGCTTTCAAATGCAATTGTATGGCTGGGAGTAGGGGCGTACTCCTGTAATGCAGGCGTCCGGGAGGCCGTTTCTGTGGGAGACATCTGGGAACAACTACAGACACGGCCGTTTCATTAGCTCAGGAACGACCGCGATGCTCTTATCGAGCTCTGCAGATTGACCGGACTGCAGTGCGGAATTTTCTGCTAGTGGTGGCTCGGGGTTAAGAGAAGTCGGGAGGTGTGAGCAAAACTACATCGGGAAACCGAAACAGACGACTCATAACGAAAAGATTGCGGAATGTACTGCAAAAGCAAACGTTGGAGAAGACGAACTCTGAAGCCGTCGGTGCTTTAACAATCATTCCGTGCAGCAACGATAATCTGGGAAGAGCGAAGGGTGGGTTCCGCTCGACCACACAACAAATTTTATATAATGTTCTACTTGTTCTAAATTTGCGTTTCCAGATCATCAGTAAAATACTGTGTGATTTACACCTGGCTTGCTTCTTCCAAAAGCGATATTAAGAAATACATCGACTGCAACGTCATTAGGGGTCGCGGGTCCGGGCGCCGGCGCGCCAGCGGCGGCCTGTCGGGGCTGCTGGTGCCTCCATGTAGAGCTACCGCTGGGCCCGGGCTCCTTGCCGCTAACGAAGTGATTGCTTTTGGTGACATCATATGCAATAGCGACTGCGCGAATTGACGGTAGCTCGTACGGAAAGCAAGAGTAGCTGATGCTACCGAGGACTCGGCCGCGAGCTTGTCCGACGACTTCTTGGGCTCTTATTCGTGGTGGCATTCAAACAGGCAAGGGTGCTGTCGATTGTTGCGTACGAATGCGAAATACCTGCATTGTGCGTTTCCGCAAAGTGATTTTTACGCCAAAGTTGTGATCGTCCTGCAAGTTGTGTCACATGTGGATCTCAGAGCTTAGCAGTTTCCGTGGTGTAGCGGTTATCACGTCTGCCTAACAGGCAGAAGGTCTCCGTTTCGATTCCGGGCGTAATCACTTTTTCGTCGCACTCAACAAGACACTTGCTACAATCTCTACTGTGAACATTTAAATCAATTTCAAACGTCCAACCACCAGGCTGCAGATGGCTCAAATGATACGTGAAACTCTTTCAGAACCGGCTACTTGGTTTTTGTGCTTACCTGGAGGGCAGGAAATGCGCGGAACAGCCGCCGGCATGCCGGTAGTCGCCACACGTTTGCACAAAACGCAAGGGTTCGTCCGGGATTTGAACGCGGGACCTCCTGCACCCGAAGCAGGAAACATACTCCTAGACCAACGAGTCTTCTCGATGCACATGACTATCGCCTCCGTTCTTGGTATCACCGTGCAGAGCTGCTGCTCACCCAGCGTTCTCCCTGGCTGTTGCGGTTTGATTGTTTTTATCCTTGTCTTTTACTATAGCAACTTCTAGAATCGGACGGAGCTCGTAGCCGATGCCCTTGCTTACGCAGGAAAAATCTGTTGGAGCTACGGTTTTCCAGGTAGTACAACGGCAAAACCGTCGTTTCCGTGGTGTAGCGGTTATCACGTCTGCTTTACACGCAGAAGGTCCCCGGTTCGATCCCGGGCGGAAGCACGACTTTTTTTAAACCCGTTTTCGGATTCCATTTCCGAGATAACGTCACGTCTGCGTGTGCGGGATAATAAATGTCGTGTGCTACACCGATATCGCCTCATTTTACTGTCAAATGCTCTTGCTCCCATAGTGCACCGGTATTCAGTAACTCAGAACGCTCGTAGCTCCATTCTGGCCTGCAAAGTTTAGTATCCATTTCTTCAAGACTACTTCAAGTTCGCTTCATACTGGCTTTCCTGATCTCTTTGCACTCGCCTTGTCACAACTCTGTTGAAGTGTGAACGTAACTAATAGTGAGAAACTCTTAACTACGCTCAGTCTTGTATCCCACTCTTTGGTTGACGTTGTCGCTAATCAGATGAAGGTAGACTGCTCCACGATTGAGCTTCGTCTCCACTCACGGTGCACACGTTCTGCAAAGACAACCTTTGTTTTCCGTTGCATGCAAGATTACTGTCGGCTCTTCTACAGAAATCGACCTACGTAATTTACTGGTATCAGATTCTTGCCATATCAAACGGTCCCTTCATGACCGTAGGGCCACACACAGCGTGCTGCGGCACGCATCTGTTCTTCATTGCAGAGCTACAAACGTGGGTGAGCTCCACCTACTCTTCAGCACGGTCAAAACGGTAGGGCTCGTCCGGGATTTGAACCCGGGACCTCCTGCACCCAAAGCAGGAATCATACCCCTAGACCAACGAGCCACTTGCCGGTAGCAGTGAAGGTATTCCCAAGCAGTCCAGCTCCGAGGAACACAAACTTTCATGTAAATCAGAAAGAAAAGCGCTTTCTGAAGGCAGCGCCCACCACTGATGGAAAGAATATTAAAGGCAATGAATGTAGAGTGAATAATTTCATCGCGCTCTGCAGATGAACAGACGGTGGTGTTTCACTTTCGTCATGTGCTTTGTTAGCATCAAGGGAAGGCAAATGCACTAAACAAAAGAACACCGGGAATCCGAAACACCAACTCATAACGAAAAGATAGCGGAATATACTGCAAGCAAAACTTCCAAACACGACTCCTGAAGGCGTCGGTGCCTTAAGAATTATTCCGTGCAGCAATGATCATCTACGAAGAGCCAACTGTATGTGTCGCTCCACCACGCAACTTTTTTTGATATCGTTTTACCTAAATTTCCATTACCTGTTCGTTACAAGAATACCGTGTGGCTTTCAACTGGTCTGCTTCGTCCAGCAGCGATAGTAGTAACTAAACCGACCACAGTATCATTAAAAGTAGGTCAGACACAAAAGTCGGAGTTGCTCTGTAGCTCATGTTATTCTGCTTTCAAATGCAATTGTATGGCTGGGAGTAGGGGCGTACTCCTGTAATGCAGGCGTCCGGGAGGCCGTTTCTGTGGGAGACATCTGGGAACAACTACAGACACGGCCGTTTCATTAGCTCAGGAACGACCGCGATGCTCTTATCGAGCTCTGCAGATTGACCGGACTGCAGTGCGGAATTTTCTGCTAGTGGTGGCTCGGGGTTAAGAGAAGTCGGGAGGTGTGAGCAAAACTACATCGGGAAACCGAAACAGACGACTCATAACGAAAAGATTGCGGAATGTACTGCAAAAGCAAACGTTAGAGAAGACGAACTCTGAAGCCGTCGGTGCTTTAACAATCATTCCGTGCAGCAACGATAATCTGGGAAGAGCGAAGGGTGGGTTCCGCTCGACCACACAACAAATTTTATATAATGTTCTACTTGTTCTAAATTTGCGTTTCCAGATCATCAGTAAAATACTGTGTGATTTACACCTGGCTTGCTTCTTCCAAAAGCGATATTAAGAAATACATCGACTGCAACGTCATTAGGGGTCGCGGGTCCGGGCGCCGGCGCGCCAGCGGCGGCCTGTCGGGGCTGCTGGTGCCTCCATGTAGAGCTACCGCTGGGCCCGGGCTCCTTGCCGCTAACGAAGTGATTGCTTTTGGTGACATCATATGCAATAGCGACTGCGCGAATTGACGGTAGCTCGTACGGAAAGCAAGAGTAGCTGATGCTACCGAGGACTCGGCCGCGAGCTTGTCCGACGACTTCTTGGGCTCTTATTCGTGGTGGCATTCAAACAGGCAAGGGTGCTGTCGATTGTTGCGTACGAATGCGAAATACCTGCATTGTGCGTTTCCGCAAAGTGATTTTTACGCCAAAGTTGTGATCGTCCTGCAAGTTGTGTCACATGTGGATCTCAGAGCTTAGCAGTTTCCGTGGTGTAGCGGTTATCACGTCTGCCTAACAGGCAGAAGGTCTCCGTTTCGATTCCGGGCGTAATCACTTTTTCGTCGCACTCAACAAGACACTTGCTACAATCTCTACTGTGAACATTTAAATCAATTTCAAACGTCCAACCACCAGGCTGCAGATGGCTCAAATGATACGTGAAACTCTTTCAGAACCGGCTACTTGGTTTTTGTGCTTACCTGGAGGGCAGGAAATGCGCGGAACAGCCGCCGGCATGCCGGTAGTCGCCACACGTTTGCACAAAACGCAAGGGTTCGTCCGGGATTTGAACGCGGGACCTCCTGCACCCGAAGCAGGAAACATACTCCTAGACCAACGAGTCTTCTCGATGCACATGACTATCGCCTCCGTTCTTGGTATCACCGTGCAGAGCTGCTGCTCACCCAGCGTTCTCCCTGGCTGTTGCGGTTTGATTGTTTTTATCCTTGTCTTTTACTATAGCAACTTCTAGAATCGGACGGAGCTCGTAGCCGATGCCCTTGCTTACGCAGGAAAAATCTGTTGGAGCTACGGTTTTCCAGGTAGTACAACGGCAAAACCGTCGTTTCCGTGGTGTAGCGGTTATCACGTCTGCTTTACACGCAGAAGGTCCCCGGTTCGATCCCGGGCGGAAGCACGACTTTTTTTAAACCCGTTTTCGGATTCCATTTCCGAGATAACGTCACGTCTGCGTGTGCGGGATAATAAATGTCGTGTGCTACACCGATATCGCCTCATTTTACTGTCAAATGCTCTTGCTCCCATAGTGCACCGGTATTCAGTAACTCAGAACGCTCGTAGCTCCATTCTGGCCTGCAAAGTTTAGTATCCATTTCTTCAAGACTACTTCAAGTTCGCTTCATACTGGCTTTCCTGATCTCTTTGCACTCGCCTTGTCACAACTCTGTTGAAGTGTGAACGTAACTAATAGTGAGAAACTCTTAACTACGCTCAGTCTTGTATCCCACTCTTTGGTTGACGTTGTCGCTAATCAGATGAAGGTAGACTGCTCCACGATTGAGCTTCGTCTCCACTCACGGTGCACACGTTCTGCAAAGACAACCTTTGTTTTCCGTTGCATGCAAGATTACTGTCGGCTCTTCTACAGAAATCGACCTACGTAATTTACTGGTATCAGATTCTTGCCATATCAAACGGTCCCTTCATGACCGTAGGGCCACACACAGCGTGCTGCGGCACGCATCTGTTCTTCATTGCAGAGCTACAAACGTGGGTGAGCTCCACCTACTCTTCAGCACGGTCAAAACGGTAGGGCTCGTCCGGGATTTGAACCCGGGACCTCCTGCACCCAAAGCAGGAATCATACCCCTAGACCAACGAGCCACTTGCCGGTAGCAGTGAAGGTATTCCCAAGCAGTCCAGCTCCGAGGAACACAAACTTTCATGTAAATCAGAAAGAAAAGCGCTTTCTGAAGGCAGCGCCCACCACTGATGGAAAGAATATTAAAGGCAATGAATGTAGAGTGAATAATTTCATCGCGCTCTGCAGATGAACAGACGGTGGTGTTTCACTTTCGTCATGTGCTTTCTTAGCATCAAGGGAAGGCAAATGCACTAAACAAAAGAACACCGGGAATCCGAAACACCAACTCATAACGAAAAGATAGCGGAATATACTGCAAGCAAAACTTCCAAACACGACTCCTGAAGGCGTCGGTGCCTTAAGAATTATTCCGTGCAGCAATGATCATCTACGAAGAGCCAACTGTATGTGTCGCTCCACCACGCAACTTTTTTTGATATCGTTTTACCTAAATTTCCATTACCTGTTCGTTACAAGAATACCGTGTGGCTTTCAACTGGTCTGCTTCGTCCAGCAGCGATAGTAGTAACTAAACCGACCACAGTATCATTAAAAGTAGGTCAGACACAAAAGTCGGAGTTGCTCTGTAGCTCATGTTATTCTGCTTTCAAATGCAATTGTATGGCTGGGAGTAGGGGCGTACTCCTGTAATGCAGGCGTCCGGGAGGCCGTTTCTGTGGGAGACATCTGGGAACAACTACAGACACGGCCGTTTCATTAGCTCAGGAACGACCGCGATGCTCTTATCGAGCTCTGCAGATTGACCGGACTGCAGTGCGGAATTTTCTGCTAGTGGTGGCTCGGGGTTAAGAGAAGTCGGGAGGTGTGAGCAAAACTACATCGGGAAACCGAAACAGACGACTCATAACGAAAAGATTGCGGAATGTACTGCAAAAGCAAACGTTGGAGAAGACGAACTCTGAAGCCGTCGGTGCTTTAACAATCATTCCGTGCAGCAACGATAATCTGGGAAGAGCGAAGGGTGGGTTCCGCTCGACCACACAACAAATTTTATATAATGTTCTACTTGTTCTAAATTTGCGTTTCCAGATCATCAGTAAAATACTGTGTGATTTACACCTGGCTTGCTTCTTCCAAAAGCGATATTAAGAAATACATCGACTGCAACGTCATTAGGGGTCGCGGGTCCGGGCGCCGGCGCGCCAGCGGCGGCCTGTCGGGGCTGCTGGTGCCTCCATGTAGAGCTACCGCTGGGCCCGGGCTCCTTGCCGCTAACGAAGTGATTGCTTTTGGTGACATCATATGCAATAGCGACTGCGCGAATTGACGGTAGCTCGTACGGAAAGCAAGAGTAGCTGATGCTACCGAGGACTCGGCCGCGAGCTTGTCCGACGACTTCTTGGGCTCTTATTCGTGGTGGCATTCAAACAGGCAAGGGTGCTGTCGATTGTTGCGTACGAATGCGAAATACCTGCATTGTGCGTTTCCGCAAAGTGATTTTTACGCCAAAGTTGTGATCGTCCTGCAAGTTGTGTCACATGTGGATCTCAGAGCTTAGCAGTTTCCGTGGTGTAGCGGTTATCACGTCTGCCTAACAGGCAGAAGGTCTCCGTTTCGATTCCGGGCGTAATCACTTTTTCGTCGCACTCAACAAGACACCTGCTACAATCTCTACTGTGAACATTTAAATCAATTTCAAACGTCCAACCACCAGGCTGCAGATGGCTCAAATGATACGTGAAACTCTTTCAGAACCGGCTACTTGGTTTTTGTGCTTACCTGGAGGGCAGGAAATGCGCGGAACAGCCGCCGGCATGCCGGTAGTCGCCACACGTTTGCACAAAACGCAAGGGCTCGTCCGGGATTTGAACCCGGGACCTCCTGCACCCGAAGCAGGAATCATACCCCTAGACCAACGAGCCCTCTCGATGCACATGACTATCGCCTCCGTTCTTGGTATCACCGTGCAGAGCTGCTGCTCACCCAGCGTTCTCCCTGGCTGTTGCGGTTTGATTGTTTTTATCGTTGTCTTTTACTATAGCAACTTCTAGAATCGGACGGAGCTCGTAGCCGATGCCCTTGCTTACGCAGGAAAAATCTGTTGGAGCTACGGTTTTCCAGGTAGTACAACGGCAAAACCGTCGTTTCCGTGGTGTAGCGGTTATCACGCAGAAGGTCCCCGGTTCGATCCCGGGCGGAAGCACGACTTTTTTTAAACCCGTTTTCGGATTCCATTTCCGAGATAACGTCACGTCTGCGTGTGCGGGATAATAAATGTCGTGTGCTACACCGATATCGCCTCATTTTACTGTCAAATGCTCTTGCTCCCATAGTGCACCGGTATTCAGTAACTCAGAACGCTCGTAGCTCCATTCTGGCCTGCAAAATTTAGTATCCATTTCTTCAAGACTACTTCAAGTTCGCTTCATACTGGCTTTCCTGATCTCTTTGCACTCGCCTTGTCACAACTCTGTTGAAGTGTGAACGTAACTAATAGTGAGAAACTCTTAACTACGCTCAGTCTTGTATCCCACTCTTTGGTTGACGTTGTCGCTAATCAGATGAAGGTAGACTGCTCCACGATTGAGCTTCGTCTCCACTCACGGTGCACACGTTCTGCAAAGACAACCTTTGTTTTCCGTTGCATGCAAGATTACTGTCGGCTCTTCTACAGAAATCGACCTATGTAATTTACTGGTATCAGATTCTCGCCATATCAAACGGTCCCTTCATGACCGTAGGGCCACACACAGCGTGCTGCGGCACGCATCTGTTCTTCATTGCAGAGCTACAAACGTGGGTGAGCTCCACCTACTCTTCAGCACGGTCAAAACGGTAGGGCTCGTCCGGGATTTGAAACCGGGACCTCCTGCACCCAAAGCAGGAATCATACCCCTAGACCAACGAGCCACTTGCCGGTGGCAGTGAAGGTAATCCCAAGCAGTCCAGCTCCGAGGAACACAAACTTTCATGTAAATCAGAAAGAAAAGCGCTTTCTGAAGGCAGCGCCCACCACTGATGGAAAGAATATTAAAGGCAATGAATGTAGAGTGAATAATTTCATCGCGCTCTGCAGATGAACAGACGGTGGTGTTTCACTTTCGTCATGTGCTTTCTTAGCATCAAGGGAAGGCAAATGCACTAAACAAAAGAACACCGGGAATCCGAAACACCAACTCATAACGAAAAGATAGCGGAATATACTGCAAGCAAAACTTCCAAACACGACTCCTGAAGGCGTCGGTGCCTTAAGAATTATTCCGTGCAGCAATGATCATCTACGAAGAGCCAACTGTATGTGTCGCTCCACCACGCAACTTTTTTTGATATCGTTTTACCTAAATTTCCATTACCTGTTCGTTACAAGAATACCGTGTGGCTTTCAACTGGTCTGCTTCGTCCAGCAGCGATAGTAGTAACTAAACCGACCACAGTATCATTAAAAGTAGGTCAGACACAAAAGTCGGAGTTGCTCTGTAGCTCATGTTATTCTGCTTTCAAATGCAATTGTATGGCTGGGAGTAGGGGCGTACTCCTGTAATGCAGGCGTCCGGGAGGCCGTTTCTGTGGGAGACATCTGGGAACAACTACAGACACGGCCGTTTCATTAGCTCAGGAACGACCGCGATGCTCTTATCGAGCTCTGCAGATTGACCGGACTGCAGTGCGGAATTTTCTGCTAGTGGTGGCTCGGGGTTAAGAGAAGTCGGGAGGTGTGAGCAAAACTACATCGGGAAACCGAAACAGACGACTCATAACGAAAAGATTGCGGAATGTACTGCAAAAGCAAACGTTGGAGAAGACGAACTCTGAAGCCGTCGGTGCTTTAACAATCATTCCGTGCAGCAACGATAATCTGGGAAGAGCGAAGGGTGGGTTCCGCTCGACCACACAACAAATTTTATATAATGTTCTACTTGTTCTAAATTTGCGTTTCCAGATCATCAGTAAAATACTGTGTGATTTACACCTGGCTTGCTTCTTCCAAAAGCGATATTAAGACATACATCGACTGCAACGTCATTAGGGGTCGCGGGTCCGGGCGCCGGCGCGCCAGCGGCGGCCTGTCGGGGCTGCTGGTGCCTCCATGTAGAGCTACCGCTGGGCCCGGGCTCCTTGCCGCTAACGAAGTGATTGCTTTTGGTGACATCATATGCAATAGCGACTGCGCGAATTGACGGTAGCTCGTACGGAAAGCAAGAGTAGCTGATGCTACCGAGGACTCGGCCGCGAGCTTGTCCGACGACTTCTTGGGCTCTTATTCGTGGTGGCATTCAGACAGGCAAGGGTGCTGTCGATTGTTGCGTACGAATGCGAAATACCTGCATTGTGCGTTTCCGCAAAGTGATTTTTACGCCAAAGTTGTGATCGTCCTGCAAGTTGTGTCACATGTGGATCTCAGAGCTTAGCAGTTTCCGTGGTGTAGCGGTTATCACGTCTGCCTAACAGGCAGAAGGTCTCCGTTTCGATTCCGGGCGTAATCACTTTTTCGTCGCACTCAACAAGACACTTGCTACAATCTCTACTGTGAACATTTAAATCAATTTCAAACGTCCAACCACCAGGCTGCAGATGGCTCAAATGATACGTGAAACTCTTTCAGAACCGGCTACTTGGTTTTTGTGCTTACCTGGAGGGCAGGAAATGCGCGGAACAGCCGCCGGCATGCCGGTAGTCGCCACACGTTTGCACAAAACGCAAGGGCTCGTCCGGGATTTGAACCCGGGACCTCCTGCACCCGAAGCAGGAATCATACCCCTAGACCAACGAGCCCTCTCGATGCACATGACTATCGCCTCCGTTCTTGGTATCACCGTGCAGAGCTGCTGCTCACCCAGCGTTCTCCCTGGCTGTTGCGGTTTGATTGTTTTTATCGTTGTCTTTTACTATAGCAACTTCTAGAATCGGACGGAGCTCGTAGCCGATGCCCTTGCTTACGCAGGAAAAATCTGTTGGAGCTACGGTTTTCCAGGTAGTACAACGGCAAAACCGTCGTTTCCGTGGTGTAGCGGTTATCACGCAGAAGGTCCCCGGTTCGATGGCGGGCGGAAGCACGACTTTTTTTAAACCCGTTTTCGGATTCCATTTCCGTGATAACGTCACGTCTGCGTGTGCGGGATAATAAATGTCGTGTGCTACACCGATATCGCCTTATTTTACTGTCAAATGCTCTTGCTCCCATAGTGCACCGGTATTCAGTAACTCAGAACGCTCGTAGCTCCATTCTGGCCTGCAAAATTTAGTATCCATTTCTTGAAGACTACTTCAAGTTCGCTTCATACTGGCTTTCCTGATCTCTTTGCACTCGCCTTGTCACAACTCTGTTGAAGTGTGAACGTAACTAATAGTGAGAAACTCTTAACTACGCTCAGTCTTGTATCCCACTCTTTGGTTGACGTTGTCGCTAATCAGATGAAGGTAGACTGCTCCACGATTGAGCTTCGTCTCCACTCACGGTGCACACGTTCTGCAAAGACAACCTTTGTTTTCCGTTGCATGCAAGATTACTGTCGGCTCTTCTACAGAAATCGACCTATGTAATTTACTGGTATCAGATTCTTGCCATATCAAACGGTCCCTTCATGACCGTAGGGCCACACACAGCGTGCTGCGGCACGCATCTGTTCTTCATTGCAGAGCTACAAACGTGGGTGAGCTCCACCTACTCTTCAGCACGGTCAAAACGGTAGGGCTCGTCCGGGATTTGAACCCGGGACCTCCTGCACCCAAAGCAGGAATCATACCCCTAGACCAACGAGCCACTTGCCGGTGGCAGTGAAGGTAATCCCAAGCAGTCCAGCTCCGAGGAACACAAACTTTCATGTAAATCAGAAAGAAAAGCGCTTTCTGAAGGCAGCGCCCACCACTGATGGAAAGAATATTAAAGGCAATGAATGTAGAGTGAATAATTTCATCGCGCTCTGCAGATGAACAGACGGTGGTGTTTCACTTTCGTCATGTGCTTTCTTAGCATCAAGGGAAGGCAAATGCACTAAACAAAAGAACACCGGGAATCCGAAACACCAACTCATAACCAAAAGATAGCGGAATATACTGCAAGCAAAACTTCCAAACACGACTCCTGAAGGCGTCGGTGCCTTAAGAATTATTCCGTGCAGCAATGATCATCTACGAAGAGCAAACTGTATGTGTCGCTCCACCACGCAACTTTTTTTGATATCGTTTTACCTAAATTTCCATTACCTGTTCGTTACAAGAATACCGTGTGGCTTTCAACTGGTCTGCTTCGTCCAGCAGCGATAGTAGTAACTAAACCGACCACAGTATCATTAAAAGTAGGTCAGACACAAAAGTCGGAGTTGCTCTGTAGCTCATGTTATTCTGCTTTCAAATGCAATTGTATGGCTGGGAGTAGGGGCGTACTCCTGTAATGCAGGCGTCCGGGAGGCCGTTTCTGTGGGAGACATCTGGGAACAACTACAGACACGGCCGTTTCATTAGCTCAGGAACGACCGCGATGCTCTTATCGAGCTCTGCAGATTGACCGGACTGCAGTGCGGAATTTTCTGCTAGTGGTGGCTCGGGGTTAAGAGAAGTCGGGAGGTGTGAGCAAAACTACATCGGGAAACCGAAACAGACGACTCATAACGAAAAGATTGCGGAATGTACTGCAAAAGCAAACGTTGGAGAAGACGAACTCTGAAGCCGTCGGTGCTTTAACAATCATTCCGTGCAGCAACGATAATCTGGGAAGAGCGAAGGGTGGGTTCCGCTCGACCACACAACAAATTTTATATAATGTTCTACTTGTTCTAAATTTGCGTTTCCAGATCATCAGTAAAATACTGTGTGATTTACACCTGGCTTGCTTCTTCCAAAAGCGATATTAAGAAATACATCGACTGCAACGTCATTAGGGGTCGCGGGTCCGGGCGCCGGCGCGCCAGCGGCGGCCTGTCGGGGCTGCTGGTGCCTCCATGTAGAGCTACCGCTGGGCCCGGGCTCCTTGCCGCTAACGAAGTGATTGCTTTTGGTGACATCATATGCAATAGCGACTGCGCGAATTGACGGTAGCTCGTACGGAAAGCAAGAGTAGCTGATGCTACCGAGGACTCGGCCGCGAGCTTGTCCGACGACTTCTTGGGCTCTTATTCGTGGTGGCATTCAAACAGGCAAGGGTGCTGTCGATTGTTGCGTACGAATGCGAAATACCTGCATTGTGAGAGGTGCATCCGCCTCTCCGGAGTGCGGGGTGCAGTTGCCGGGGTGCGTCGCGTGAAATCGCCGATGACGAAGTCACCGAGGGGGACCAGTGCGCTGGAAACGGCGCGCTGAACCCAGCAGCTCTGGAGTGCTCTTGACCTAGGGGCGAGGTCGGTGAGCGAGCTGCAGAAGTCCCCCCCCATGCCAGAGGAGCCGGTCCGGGGCAAGAGACGGGCTCCCACCCCTTTTTTATCACTCGTTCATCATGGCTACACCAGAAACGAGTGATTCGAGTGCGCCAACGCGAGCTTCCGTGATGTCTGAACCCGCTCCTCAGGACGAGTCGGGACAGGCAACCGAGGAAAATGTTCTACAAAGACACACGAGAATATCATTGCTCCTCGAGCAACATATTAAAAATGGTAAAATTAGTCAAGCGGCTCTGACTATAATTAAAAATGAACTGGCGGCGTGGGCTATCGCAAACGCCAAGCTTGAGGGCCGAGTGGAAGAACTAACAAAAGAAAATGAGAGACTAAGGAAACAACCCGGAAAGACCTGGGCGGCGGTGGTCGCACAAGCGCCACCAAAACCGCAGACTACAAAGGATACCATTGCAAAAGTTACTAAAAGATCTGACACAACGGTATTCCTAAGAACCCTACCAGGTCAAGACACTAGCGTAAAAAGAATCCAGGAATTACTTACGACAACTATCAATCCAGCAAAAGACAAAATTAAAATAAATAAGGTAAAACCCAGCAGAAACTCTGTTATTGTTGAAGTAGCCTCAGAAGAAGACAAAGAGAAACTGTTAAGTAATGCAAAACTAAACTCGGTGGTCAAATGCGAGCCACCGAGGAAAAGAAACCCATTGGTCATCTTGTATGATGTACCAACAGTCATGACGAATGAAGAACTGCAAAAATCTATAAAGGCTCAGAATTTTGATGATATGACAGAAGAAGAATTCAAAGCAAACTTCAATTTGAGATTCAAAACCGGGCCTCGGGACCGTGATGTGGTCCATCACGTTGCCGAGGTCTCCGCTAACATGTGGAAAAGAATTACAGCAATGGGCAGACTATATGTCGGCTTTCACGCCATTAATACACGCGACTTTCTGGTCGTACCGCGTTGCCACAATTGTGGAGATCTCGACCACGTTTTGAGGCACTGTACCAGGGGGTCGGCCTGCTCGAAATGTGGCGAGGATGGCCACGTCAGGAAGGACTGTAGGGCTGCGGCGGTTTGTATCCCCTGCAAGAGACGGGGTAAAAAGCCCTGTGGTACCACGGGACGTAGCTGCCCCACCCACAGACTTCTGGAACAAAGGCTTATTTCAAGAATAGACTATGGCTGATCAAACCAAAGCCAACAGGATGCCCAAAAGGAAATCCCCTAGCAAAAGGAGGAGGGATGCCCTGAGGGCGAGTGCTTTCAAGCTTTTCTTGAGGTTGCACATGGGCACCACAACCAGAACCGTAGATAAAAGCACTCAAACCGACTCTACCACTACGGATAGAGGGACACAAACGAGGCCTCTGGCAGTCACGCTCCCCTCCTCCCCAAGCAGGGAAACAAGGCCGACTAAAGACCTACGGCAACGGCATCCTGTACCAGAGACGGTGGCAGTCTCAGCAGAATTAAATATAACAACAAAACAACCAGTTCAAGAAAATAAAATAACTAGTTCAAGTGAACCAGATGCAATAAAAGATCCTGTAGTGAGACTGCCACCTGTCGATCCAGTCAGAGTCTATCCAAACCTTGAACTCACCATGCAACTGGCGAGGCTGGAGCAGCCGACTACCCTGACCACTGCCTTGAGACATGTGGTTCGGGTGGGACATGAATATGGACAGAGAGTCACCTTCTCGGTAATGGAGGCTGTGGACAGAATTCAACTCAAGTCAGTGAATCTCCCCACTGACTTCGGAGCCCTGCGTGACCTACTAAAGAAAGTCTTTGACAGACGTGGAGAAAAATTCGACCTGAATGAAATTTATCGACAAGCTGTTCTGGCAAATGGACGTATTACATTTGACTGGAACAAAACATGGCCTCATGACAGGATTCACACATACACTCCATAGACAACTACATGACGGAAATCACCATTGGCCAACTCAACACCCATAACAGCAGACTTGTCATGCAGGAGTTGCGAAGGGAAGTGGAGGAGAGGAGACTGGATGTGGTCTGCCTGCAGGAGCCGTACTCCCTAAACGGGAAGATAGCTTTCACAGCTGCGACCTGGCAAGTCGTCTGCAGAGGTGAAGACCCAAAAGCGGCAATTATTATCACTAACAAACTGATAAGGGCTACAGTTCTAACGCAGTTCACAACCAGCCACTGCAACGTCGTGGAGCTGCAATCTCCAGCAGGAGCTATTATTATGATCAACACATACTTCCAATATGGTGATGATATTGAAAGACACCTAGCTCATCTCACCACAGCTATCACGGCGTTGCGGGGGCGGAAAACATTTGTGACTGCCGATATGAATGCCAAATCCCCCTTATGGTACAGCGGCACCAGGGATCCCAATGGAGAGAAGGCAGAAGAAGCCATCATGGCCTTGCAGCTTGTAGTGGCTAACAAGCCAGGCAACCCTCCGACCTATGCGGCGGGAGGGGGCCAAGGCACAGACATCGATGTGACCCTGGCTACGCCAAATGCAGCACACCTAATCCAGCAATGGAAAGTAGTTGAGAATGCCACTACAAGTGACCACAATCTCATTACTTTCAACATAGGAGATGGCGAGAGCCGCTGGGCCATGGGGTGGGAAATACAATACAATTACAATAGAGCCGACTGGGAAAGACTTGCTGGGGAGTGCGACATTCCTCCGATATCAGAAGGTGACGACCACAGACACTTTGACGTTGACAACAGAGCCGAAGAACTGGTCTCAGTAATAACTCGAGCAGTCAAAGCAGCCGTACCTACTAGGAGGAGGGCCATGGCGGCCTCTCCATCACCATGGTCTGCTGAACTAGAGGAGATGCGCCGGTCGGTCAGAAGGCTCAGGAGGCACTACCAGCGCAGTGTCGTCTGGCAAGAAAGACAAAGATGGCTGCAGCTTTACCGGGAAGCCAAAGATAACTTCCAAAAACAGCTACGGGAAGTTAGAACAAAAAGTTGGGAACACTTTGTTCTGAACCAACTAGCATTAGACCCATGGGGAGTTCCCTACAGGCTTGTCCGGGAAAAGATCCGTTCTCCGATGGAGCTTTCAACCGTCAGGCATGGGGACCGGATGACGGGGTCTTGGCAGGAAACTGCTGAGGTCCTTCTCCACTCCCTGTTGCCTGATGATACAGCGGATGAGACAGATGAACAACGGCAGCTGCGGGAGAATAACAACAATGCGTATGAAAATGATATGGCAGTCTACCCATTCTCAGAAGAAGAGGTAGCTGGCCACATAAATTCCCTGAAGAGAGGAAAAGCTCCTGGGCCAGACGGTATTGTGGCGGAAGTGGTGCAATTCCTGGCCCCCCAGATAGTCGCCCCTCTAACTCATTTATATAACGAATGCCTCAGGCAGAAAAAGTTCCCTCGAATATGGAAGAGGGCAAATGTGGTAATTATAAAGAAAGGGGCTGACAAAGACCCAGCGGAAACCAAATCTTATAGACCTATCTGCCTGCTTGATCTGCTTGGGAAGATTCTGGAGAGACTTCTGGCTGATAGACTGGCGGCACACCGAGTGCTGTGCGGAATGAGCAACAGGCAGTTTGGCTTCAGGTCTGGACGATCGGCATCTGATGCAATCGCCCTGGCGGCCGAGGTCTGCGGCTCTACCCCGTACAAGTACGTTGTTGGCATCATGGTGGATATAAGTGGCGCCTTCGACAACCTGTGGTGGCCTTCGCTCTTCTCCTGCTTAAGGGAGAAGGAGTGTCCAGGGCCGCTATATGGCTGTCTGAGGAGCTATTGTGAAGATCGGGAGGTCTGGCTATCATCTGCTAGCACAAGAGTAAGGAAAACTATCACCAAGGGATGTCCCCAGGGTTCCGTACTGGGTCCGCTGTTCTGGGACATCCACATGGAACCCTTACTAGATACATTACAACAAAGTGACGAAGTGCTGGAGGTGATAGCCTACGCAGATGATCTCCTCCTACTGGTCGGCGGCCGTAGCCGAGAGGACATAGAGCCTAAGATCGAGAGAGCAATAAACACACTCCAACTGTGGTGCCGCAAGACAAAAATGACAATTTCACCGGCCAAGTCTACCTATCTTCTTCTAAAGGGACAATTAGCTCGTAACCCAACTGTTAGGATAGATGGATCACCAGTTCTCCGGCGACGTGAGACACGCTATCTAGGTATCATCATTGATGAAAGGTGGACTTTTAGTAGACACATCGAAACCGTAACTCAAAGAGCTTTACAGGTACTCAACAACCTCATCTCCATTGGGCATAAGCGGTTTCATCTTCCACCACATCTCATCAAACTCTATCATAACAGTATACTAACATCCATAGTGGGTTACGGATCCGGAGTCTGGGCACACAGGCTCACGAGGGTGGTGCCCGCCATGACAGTGAGGAGAGTGCAGAGAAATATGATCCTGAGATCAGTGGGGGCATACAGAACTACACCGGGAGGAGCCCTGTTAGTTATTATGGGGCTTTGCCCCCTGGATATCAAAATTCGGGAGCAGGCCGCTTGGTACTGGACTAAAAAGGGGAATTTGGAAAAAACCGAGGAAATTCTGGGCAGCAGGACAGAAAACAAAGTAGAAATTAGGAAAAAAGGGGAGCTGCTATGGCAACTTTCGTGGGAAACCGAAGAAACAGGGCGTCGTACCTTTGAGCTCCTACCAGATGTTAGGGAAAGGATGGAAATGTCACATTTCGATCCATCCCGGGGACTCATCCACTTCCTCACTGGACATGGACCGTACTCGACATATCTATGTCGATTTGGTAAAAAGGCGACACCTGCGTGTGACTGTGGTGTTCCGGAGGGTACTCCTGACCATGTAGTCTACGAGTGCCCCCTTTTCAATGATGTGGCCTCAGTACTGCGGGACCAACTACCACACAACGACACTTTTAGACTAATCAGACATCGCGACACTTTCGACATCATAAACAAACTGGCTAACGCGGTATCTCAGAAAGTCCTAAAGGACTACCTGAAAGACCTATAGTAGCACAAAAAAGAAATAAACCAGGACACAGATAGAGTTTGATACCCTACTCCCAAACCGCCTGGGCGCGGAAAGGCCGACTTCCTCAGTCTGAATCCGCCGCGCCACAGGATTCTGGGGGGGTGGGGTGCAGCCTTACCAAACCAGACAACGCACCGGACTTGACATTAGGATAAGTTAGTTGTAGGACTTAGTTCTTAGATATTATTATTATTAGTAACCTGCAGCGATTACCATCTCGGCCTGCCCAGTGTCAGGGGCACGCTCATTGGGGTTAGCTCAATGAGCAAGGCTCTATAGTAGGTTTATATAAATTAGCTGACACAACTGTAACGCTGTAGGATTAGTAACTAGTCTAAAGATTAAATGTTTGTAGTAGACTAACAATAATGTTGCCCATTGCTTACTGTTCACTTATATACTAACTAGTTACTACATAGAACTTAGAATTAGCTGCTAATTATCCTTGTATAATTAACTTGGCCCACTAATCAAATAAGGCAGTGGGCTAGATGTAAAATTAACATTGTTTATGGAAATAAAGAATTTTTTTTTTTTTTTTAAAAAAAAAAAATACCTGCATTGTGCGTTTCCGCAAAGTGATTTTTACGCCAAAGTTGTGATCGTCCTGCAAGTTGTGTCACATGTGGATCTCAGAGCTTAGCAGTTTCCGTGGTGTAGCGGTTATCACGTCTGCCTAACAGGCAGAAGGTCTCCGTTTCGATTCCGGGCGTAATCACTTTTTCGTTGCACTCAACAAGACACTTGCTACAATCTCTACTGTGAACATTTAAATCAATTTCAAACGTCCAACCACCATGCTGCAGATGGCTCAAATGATACGTGAAACTCTTTCAGAACCGGCTACTTGGTTTTTGTGCTTACCTGGAGGGCAGGAAATGCGCGGAACAGCCGCCGGCATGCCGGTAGTCGCCACACGTTTGCACAAAACGCAAGGGCTCGTCCGGGATTTGAACCCGGGACCTCCTGCACCCGAAGCAGGAATCATACTCCTAGACCAACGAGCCTTCTCGATGCACATGACTATCGCCTCCGTTCTTGGTATCACCGTGCAGAGCTGCTGCTCACCCAGCGTTCTCCCTGGCTGTTGCGGTTTGATTGTTTTTATCGTTGTCTTTTACTATAGCAACTTCTAGAATCGGACGGAGCTCGTAGCCGATGCCCTTGCTTACGCAGGAAAAATCTGTTGGAGCTACGGTTTTCCAGGTAGTACAACGGCAAAACCGTCGTTTCCGTGGTGTAGCGGTTATCACGTCTGCTTTACACGCAGAAGGTCCCCGGTTCGATCCCGGGCGGAAGCACGACTTTTTTTAAACCCGTTTTCGGATTCCATTTCCGAGATAACGTCACGTCTGCGTGTGCGGGATAATAAATGTCGTGTGCTACACCGATATCGCCTCATTTTACTGTCAAATGCTCTTGCTCCCATAGTGCACCGGTATTCAGTAACTCAGAACGCTCGTAGCTCCATTCTGGCCTGCAAAATTTAGTATCCATTTCTTCAAGACTACTTCAAGTTCGCTTCATACTGGCTTTCCTGATCTCTTTGCACTCGCCTTGTCACAACTCTGTTGAAGTGTGAACGTAACTAATAGTGAGAAACTCTTAACTACGCTCAGTCTTGTATCCCACTCTTTGGTTGACGTTGTCGCTAATCAGATGAAGGTAGACTGCTCCACGATTGAGCTTCGTCTCCACTCACGGTGCACACGTTCTGCAAAGACAACCTTTGTTTTCCGTTGCATGCAAGATTACTGTCGGCTCTTCTACAGAAATCGACCTATGTAATTTACTGGTATCAGATTCTTGCCATATCAAACGGTCCCTTCATGACCGTAGGGCCACACACAGCGTGCTGCGGCACGCATCTGTTCTTCATTGCAGAGCTACAAACGTGGGTGAGCTCCACCTACTCTTCAGCACGGTCAAAACGGTAGGGCTCGTCCGGGATTTGAACCCGGGACCTCCTGCACCCAAAGCAGGAATCATACCCCTAGACCAACGAGCCACTTGCCGGTGGCAGTGAAGGTAATCCCAAGCAGTCCAGCTCCGAGGAACACAAACTTTCATGTAAATCAGAAAGAAAAGCGCTTTCTGAAGGCAGCGCCCACCACTGATGGAAAGAATATTAAAGGCAATGAATGTAGAGTGAATAATTTCATCGCGCTCTGCAGATGAACAGACGGTGGTGTTTCACTTTCGTCATGTGCTTTCTTAGCATCAAGGGAAGGCAAATGCACTAAACAAAAGAACACCGGGAATCCGAAACACCAACTCATAACGAAAAGATAGCGGAATATACTGCAAGCAAAACTTCCAAACACGACTCCTGAAGGCGTCGGTGCCTTAAGAATTATTCCGTGCAGCAATGATCATCTACGAAGAGCCAACTGTATGTGTCGCTCCACCACGCAACTTTTTTTGATATCGTTTTACCTAAATTTCCATTACCTGTTCGTTACAAGAATACCGTGTGGCTTTCAACTGGTCTGCTTCGTCCAGCAGCGATAGTAGTAACTAAACCGACCACAGTATCATTAAAAGTAGGTCAGACACAAAAGTCGGAGTTGCTCTGTAGCTCATGTTATTCTGCTTTCAAATGCAATTGTATGGCTGGGAGTAGGGGCGTACTCCTGTAATGCAGGCGTCCGGGAGGCCGTTTCTGTGGGAGACATCTGGGAACAACTACAGACACGGCCGTTTCATTAGCTCAGGAACGACCGCGATGCTCTTATCGAGCTCTGCAGATTGACCGGACTGCAGTGCGGAATTTTCTGCTAGTGGTGGCTCGGGGTTAAGAGAAGTCGGGAGGTGTGAGCAAAACTACATCGGGAAACCGAAACAGACGACTCATAACGAAAAGATTGCGGAATGTACTGCAAAAGCAAACGTTGGAGAAGACGAACTCTGAAGCCGTCGGTGCTTTAACAATCATTCCGTGCAGCAACGATAATCTGGGAAGAGCGAAGGGTGGGTTCCGCTCGACCACACAACAAATTTTATATAATGTTCTACTTGTTCTAAATTTGCGTTTCCAGATCATCAGTAAAATACTGTGTGATTTACACCTGGCTTGCTTCTTCCAAAAGCGATATTAAGAAATACATCGACTGCAACGTCATTAGGGGTCGCGGGTCCGGGCGCCGGCGCGCCAGCGGCGGCCTGTCGGGGCTGCTGGTGCCTCCATGTAGAGCTACCGCTGGGCCCGGGCTCCTTGCCGCTAACGAAGTGATTGCTTTTGGTGACATCATATGCAATAGCGACTGCGCGAATTGACGGTAGCTCGTACGGAAAGCAAGAGTAGCTGATGCTACCGAGGACTCGGCCGCGAGCTTGTCCGACGACTTCTTGGGCTCTTATTCGTGGTGGCATTCAAACAGGCAAGGGTGCTGTCGATTGTTGCGTACGAATGCGAAATACCTGCATTGTGCGTTTCCGCAAAGTGATTTTTACGCCAAAGTTGTGATCGTCCTGCAAGTTGTGTCACATGTGGATCTCAGAGCTTAGCAGTTTCCGTGGTGTAGCGGTTATCACGTCTGCCTAACAGGCAGAAGGTCTCCGTTTCGATTCCGGGCGTAATCACTTTTTCGTCGCACTCAACAAGACACTTGCTACAATCTCTACTGTGAACATTTAAATCAATTTCAAACGTCCAACCACCAGGCTGCAGATGGCTCAAATGATACGTGAAACTCTTTCAGAACCGGCTACTTGGTTTTTGTGCTTACCTGGAGGGCAGGAAATGCGCGGAACAGCCGCCGGCATGCCGGTAGTCGCCACACGTTTGCACAAAACGCAAGGGCTCGTCCGGGATTTGAACCCGGGACCTCCTGCACCCGAAGCAGGAATCATACTCCTAGACCAACGAGCCTTCTCGATGCACATGACTATCGCCTCCGTTCTTGGTATCACCGTGCAGAGCTGCTGCTCACCCAGCGTTCTCCCTGGCTGTTGCGGTTTGATTGTTTTTATCCTTGTCTTTTACTATAGCAACTTCTAGAATCGGACGGAGCTCGTAGCCGATGCCCTTGCTTACGCAGGAAAAATCTGTTGGAGCTACGGTTTTCCAGGTAGTACAACGGCAAAACCGTCGTTTCCGTGGTGTAGCGGTTATCACGCAGAAGGTCCCCGGTTCGATCCCGGGCGGAAGCACGACTTTTTTTAAACCCGTTTTCGGATTCCATTTCCGAGATAACGTCACGTCTGCGTGTGCGGGATAATAAATGTCGTGTGCTACACCGATATCGCCTCATTTTACTGTCAAATGCTCTTGCTCCCATAGTGCACCGGTATTCAGTAACTCAGAACGCTCGTAGCTCCATTCTGGCCTGCAAAATTTAGTATCCATTTCTTCAAGACTACTTCAAGTTCGCTTCATACTGGCTTTCCTGATCTCTTTGCACTCGCCTTGTCACAACTCTGTTGAAGTGTGAACGTAACTAATAGTGAGAAACTCTTAACTACGCTCAGTCTTGTATCCCACTCTTTGGTTGACGTTGTCGCTAATCAGATGAAGGTAGACTGCTCCACGATTGAGCTTCGTCTCCACTCACGGTGCACACGTTCTGCAAAGACAACCTTTGTTTTCCGTTGCATGCAAGATTACTGTCGGCTCTTCTACAGAAATCGACCTATGTAATTTACTGGTATCAGATTCTTGCCATATCAAACGGTCCCTTCATGACCGTAGGGCCACACACAGCGTGCTGCGGCACGCATCTGTTCTTCATTGCAGAGCTACAAACGTGGGTGAGCTCCACCTTCTCTTCAGCACGGTCAAAACGGTAGGGCTCGTCCGGGATTTGAACCCGGGACCTCCTGCACCCAAAGCAGGAATCATACCCCTAGACCAACGAGCCACTTGCCGGTGGCAGTGAAGGTAATCCCAAGCAGTCCAGCTCCGAGGAACACAAACTTTCATGTAAATCAGAAAGAAAAGCGCTTTCTGAAGGCAGCGCCCACCACTGATGGAAAGAATATTAAAGGCAATGAATGTAGAGTGAATAATTTCATCGCGCTCTGCAGATGAACAGACGGTGGTGTTTCACTTTCGTCATGTGCTTTCTTAGCATCAAGGGAAGGCAAATGCACTAAACAAAAGAACACCGGGAATCCGAAACACCAACTCATAACGAAAAGATAGCGGAATATACTGCAAGCAAAACTTCCAAACACGACTCCTGAAGGCGTCGGTGCCTTAAGAATTATTCCGTGCAGCAATGATCATCTACGAAGAGCCAACTGTATGTGTCGCTCCACCACGCAACTTTTTTTGATATCGTTTTACCTAAATTTCCATTACCTGTTCGTTACAAGAATACCGTGTGGCTTTCAACTGGTCTGCTTCGTCCAGCAGCGATAGTAGTAACTAAACCGACCACAGTATCATTAAAAGTAGGTCAGACACAAAAGTCGGAGTTGCTCTGTAGCTCATGTTATTCTGCTTTCAAATGCAATTGTATGGCTGGGAGTAGGGGCGTACTCCTGTAATGCAGGCGTCCGGGAGGCCGTTTCTGTGGGAGACATCTGGGAACAACTACAGACACGGCCGTTTCATTAGCTCAGGAACGACCGCGATGCTCTTATCGAGCTCTGCAGATTGACCGGACTGCAGTGCGGAATTTTCTGCTAGTGGTGGCTCGGGGTTAAGAGAAGTCGGGAGGTGTGAGCAAAACTACATCGGGAAACCGAAACAGACGACTCTTAACGAAAAGATTGCGGAATGTACTGCAAAAGCAAACGTTGGAGAAGACGAACTCTGAAGCCGTCGGTGCTTTAACAATCATTCCGTGCAGCAACGATAATCTGGGAAGAGCGAAGGGTGGGTTCCGCTCGACCACACAACAAATTTTATATAATGTTCTACTTGTTCTAAATTTGCGTTTCCAGATCATCAGTAAAATACTGTGTGATTTACACCTGGCTTGCTTCTTCCAAAAGCGATATTAAGAAATACATCGACTGCAACGTCATTAGGGGTCGCGGGTCCGGGCGCCGGCGCGCCAGCGGCGGCCTGTCGGGGCTGCTGGTGCCTCCATGTAGAGCTACCGCTGGGCCCGGGCTCCTTGCCGCTAACGAAGTGATTGCTTTTGGTGACATCATATGCAATAGCGACTGCCCGAATTGACGGTAGCTCGTACGGAAAGCAAGAGTAGCTGATGCTACCGAGGACTCGGCCGCGAGCTTGTCCGACGACTTCTTGGGCTCTTATTCGTGGTGGCATTCAAACAGGCAAGGGTGCTGTCGATTGTTGCGTACGAATGCGAAATACCTGCATTGTGCGTTTCCGCAAAGTGATTTTTACGCCAAAGTTGTGATCGTCCTGCAAGTTGTGTCACATGTGGATCTCAGAGCTTAGCAGTTTCCGTGGTGTAGCGGTTATCACGTCTGCCTAACAGGCAGAAGGTCTCCGTTTCGATTCCGGGCGTAATCACTTTTTCGTCGCACTCAACAAGACACTTGCTACAATCTCTACTGTGAACATTTAAATCAATTTCAAACGTCCAACCACCAGGCTGCAGATGGCTCAAATGATACGTGAAACTCTTTCAGAACCGGCTACTTGGTTTTTGTGCTTACCTGGAGGGCAGGAAATGCGCGGAACAGCCGCCGGCATGCCGGTAGTCGCCACACGTTTGCACAAAACGCAAGGGCTCGTCCGGGATTTGAACCCGGGACCTCCTGCACCCGAAGCAGGAATCATACTCCTAGACCAACGAGCCTTCTCGATGCACATGACTATCGCCTCCGTTCTTGGTATCACCGTGCAGAGCTGCTGCTCACCCAGCGTTCTCCCTGGCTGTTGCGGTTTGATTGTTTTTATCGTTGTCTTTTACTATAGCAACTTCTAGAATCGGACGGAGCTCGTAGCCGATGCCCTTGCTTACGCAGGAAAAATCTGTTGGAGCTACGGTTTTCCAGGTAGTACAACGGCAAAACCGTCGTTTCCGTGGTGTAGCGGTTATCACGCAGAAGGTCCCCGGTTCGATCCCGGGCGGAAGCACGACTTTTTTTAAACCCGTTTTCGGATTCCATTTCCGAGATAACGTCACGTCTGCGTGTGCGGGATAATAAATGTCGTGTGCTACACCGATATCGCCTCATTTTACTGTCAAATGCTCTTGCTCCCATAGTGCACCGGTATTCAGTAACTCAGAACGCTCGTAGCTCCATTCTGGCCTGCAAAATTTAGTATCCATTTCTTCAAGACTACTTCAAGTTCGCTTCATACTGGCTTTCCTGATCTCTTTGCACTCGCCTTGTCACAACTCTGTTGAAGTGTGAACGTAACTAATAGTGAGAAACTCTTAACTACGCTCAGTCTTGTATCCCACTCTTTGGTTGACGTTGTCGCTAATCAGATGAAGGTAGACTGCTCCACGATTGAGCTTCGTCTCCACTCACGGTGCACACGTTCTGCAAAGACAACCTTTGTTTTCCGTTGCATGCAAGATTACTGTCGGCTCTTCTACAGAAATCGACCTATGTAATTTACTGGTATCAGATTCTTGCCATATCAAACGGTCCCTTCATGACCGTAGGGCCACACACAGCGTGCTGCGGCACGCATCTGTTCTTCATTGCAGAGCTACAAACGTGGGTGAGCTCCACCTACTCTTCAGCACGGTCAAAACGGTAGGGCTCGTCCGGGATTTGAACCCGGGACCTCCTGCACCCAAAGCAGGAATCATACCCCTAGACCAACGAGCCACTTGCCGGTGGCAGTGAAGGTAATCCCAAGCAGTCCAGCTCCGAGGAACACAAACTTTCATGTAAATCAGAAAGAAAAGCGCTTTCTGAAGGCAGCGCCCACCACTGATGGAAAGAATATTAAAGGCAATGAATGTAGAGTGAATAATTTCATCGCGCTCTGCAGATGAACAGACGGTGGTGTTTCACTTTCGTCATGTGCTTTCTTAGCATCAAGGGAAGGCAAATGCACTAAACAAAAGAACACCGGGAATCCGAAACACCAACTCATAACGAAAAGATAGCGGAATATACTGCAAGCAAAACTTCCAAACACGACTCCTGAAGGCGTCGGTGCCTTAAGAATTATTCCGTGCAGCAATGATCATCTACGAAGAGCCAACTGTATGTGTCGCTCCACCACGCAACTTTTTTTGATATCGTTTTACCTAAATTTCCATTACCTGTTCGTTACAAGAATACCGTGTGGCTTTCAACTGGTCTGCTTCGTCCAGCAGCGATAGTAGTAACTAAACCGACCACAGTATCATTAAAAGTAGGTCAGACACAAAAGTCGGAGTTGCTCTGTAGCTCATGTTATTCTGCTTTCAAATGCAATTGTATGGCTGGGAGTAGGGGCGTACTCCTGTAATGCAGGCGTCCGGGAGGCCGTTTCTGTGGGAGACATCTGGGAACAACTACAGACACGGCCGTTTCATTAGCTCAGGAACGACCGCGATGCTCTTATCGAGCTCTGCAGATTGACCGGACTGCAGTGCGGAATTTTCTGCTAGTGGTGGCTCGGGGTTAAGAGAAGTCGGGAGGTGTGAGCAAAACTACATCGGGAAACCGAAACAGACGACTCATAACGAAAAGATTGCGGAATGTACTGCAAAAGCAAACGTTGGAGAAGACGAACTCTGAAGCCGTCGGTGCTTTAACAATCATTCCGTGCAGCAACGATAATCTGGGAAGAGCGAAGGGTGGGTTCCGCTCGACCACACAACAAATTTTATATAATGTTCTACTTGTTCTAAATTTGCGTTTCCAGATCATCAGTAAAATACTGTGTGATTTACACCTGGCTTGCTTCTTCCAAAAGCGATATTAAGAAATACATCGACTGCAACGTCATTAGGGGTCGCGGGTCCGGGCGCCGGCGCGCCAGCGGCGGCCTGTCGGGGCTGCTGGTGCCTCCATGTAGAGCTACCGCTGGGCCCGGGCTCCTTGCCGCTAACGAAGTGATTGCTTTTGGTGACATCATATGCAATAGCGACTGCGCGAATTGACGGTAGCTCGTACGGAAAGCAAGAGTAGCTGATGCTACCGAGGACTCGGCCGCGAGCTTGTCCGACGACTTCTTGGGCTCTTATTCGTGGTGGCATTCAAACAGGCAAGGGTGCTGTCGATTGTTGCGTACGAATGCGAAATACCTGCATTGTGCGTTTCCGCAAAGTGATTTTTACGCCAAAGTTGTGATCGTCCTGCAAGTTGTGTCACATGTGGATCTCAGAGCTTAGCAGTTTCCGTGGTGTAGCGGTTATCACGTCTGCCTAACAGGCAGAAGGTCTCCGTTTCGATTCCGGGCGTAATCACTTTTTCGTCGCACTCAACAAGACACTTGCTACAATCTCTACTGTGAACATTTAAATCAATTTCAAACGTCCAACCACCAGGCTGCAGATGGCTCAAATGATACGTGAAACTCTTTCAGAACCGGCTACTTGGTTTTTGTGCTTACCTGGAGGGCAGGAAATGCGCGGAACAGCCGCCGGCATGCCGGTAGTCGCCACACGTTTGCACAAAACGCAAGGGCTCGTCCGGGATTTGAACCCGGGACCTCCTGCACCCGAAGCAGGAATCATACTCCTAGACCCACGAGCCTTCTCGATGCACATGACTATCGCCTCCGTTCTTGGTATCACCGTGCAGAGCTGCTGCTCACCCAGCGTTCTCCCTGGCTGTTGCGGTTTGATTGTTTTTATCGTTGTCTTTTACTATAGCAACTTCTAGAATCGGACGGAGCTCGTAGCCGATGCCCTTGCTTACGCAGGAAAAATCTGTTGGAGCTACGGTTTTCCAGGTAGTACAACGGCAAAACCGTCGTTTCCGTGGTGTAGCGGTTATCACGCAGAAGGTCCCCGGTTCGATCCCGGGCGGAAGCACGACTTTTTTTAAACCCGTTTTCGGATTCCATTTCCGAGATAACGTCACGTCTGCGTGTGCGGGATAATAAATGTCGTGTGCTACACCGATATCGCCTCATTTTACTGTCAAATGCTCTTGCTCCCATAGTGCACCGGTATTCAGTAACTCAGAACGCTCGTAGCTCCATTCTGGCCTGCAAAATTTAGTATCCATTTCTTCAAGACTACTTCAAGTTCGCTTCATACTGGCTTTCCTGATCTCTTTGCACTCGCCTTGTCACAACTCTGTTGAAGTGTGAACGTAACTAATAGTGAGAAACTCTTAACTACGCTCAGTCTTGTATCCCACTCTTTGGTTGACGTTGTCGCTAATCAGATGAAGGTAGACTGCTCCACGATTGAGCTTCGTCTCCACTCACGGTGCACACGTTCTGCAAAGACAACCTTTGTTTTCCGTTGCATGCAAGGTTACTGTCGGCTCTTCTACAGAAATCGACCTATGTAATTTACTGGTATCAGATTCTTGCCATATCAAACGGTCCCTTCATGACCGTGGGGCCACACACAGCGTGCTGCGGCACGCATCTGTTCTTCATTGCAGAGCTACAAACGTGGGTGAGCTCCACCTTCTCTTCAGCACGGTCAAAACGGTAGGGCTCATCCGGGATTTGAACCCGGGACCTCCTGCACCCAAAGCAGGAATCATACCCCTAGACCATCGAGCCACTTGCCGGTGGCAGTGAAGGTAATCCCAAGCAGTCCAGCTCCGAGGAACACAAACTTTCATGTAAATCAGAAAGAAAAGCGCTTTCTGAAGGCAGCGCCCACCACTGATGGAAAGAATATTAAAGGCAATGAATGTAGAGTGAATAATTTCATCGCGCTCTGCAGATGAACAGACGGTGGTGTTTCACTTTCGTCATGTGCTTTCTTAGCATCAAGGGAAGGCAAATGCACTAAACAAAAGAACACCGGGAATCCGAAACACCAACTCATAACGAAAAGATAGCGGAATATACTGCAAGCAAAACTTCCAAACACGACTCCTGAAGGCGTCGGTGCCTTAAGAATTATTCCGTGCAGCAATGATCATCTACGAAGAGCCAACTGTATGTGTCGCTCCACCACGCAACTTTTTTTGATATCGTTTTACCTAAATTTCCATTACCTGTTCGTTACAAGAATACCGTGTGGCTTTCAACTGGTCTGCTTCGTCCAGCAGCGATAGTAGTAACTAAACCGACCACAGTATCATTAAAAGTAGGTCAGACACAAAAGTCGGAGTTGCTCTGTAGCTCATGTTATTCTGCTTTCAAATGCAATTGTATGGCTGGGAGTAGGGGCGTACTCCTGTAATGCAGGCGTCCGGGAGGCCGTTTCTGTGGGAGACATCTGGGAACAACTACAGACACGGCCGTTTCATTAGCTCAGGAACGACCGCGATGCTCTTATCGAGCTCTGCAGATTGACCGGACTGCAGTGCGGAATTTTCTGCTAGTGGTGGCTCGGGGTTAAGAGAAGTCGGGAGGTGTGAGCAAAACTACATCGGGAAACCGAAACAGACGACTCATAACGAAAAGATTGCGGAATGTACTGCAAAAGCAAACGTTGGAGAAGACGAACTCTGAAGCCGTCGGTGCTTTAACAATCATTCCGTGCAGCAACGATAATCTGGGAAGAGCGAAGGGTGGGTTCCGCTCGACCACACAACAAATTTTATATAATGTTCTACTTGTTCTAAATTTGCGTTTCCAGATCATCAGTAAAATACTGTGTGATTTACACCTGGCTTGCTTCTTCCAAAAGCGATATTAAGAAATACATGACTGCAACGTCATTAGGGGTCGCGGGTCCGGGCGCCGGCGCGCCAGCGGCGGCCTGTCGGGGCTGCTGGTGCCTCCATGTAGAGCTACCGCTGGGCCCGGGCTCCTTGCCGCTAACGAAGTGATTGCTTTTGGTGACATCATATGCAATAGCGACTGCGCGAATTGACGGTAGCTCGTACGGAAAGCAAGAGTAGCTGATGCTACCGAGGACTCGGCCGCGAGCTTGTCCGACGACTTCTTGGGCTCTTATTCGTGGTGGCATTCAAACAGGCAAGGGTGCTGTCGATTGTTGCGTACGAATGCGAAATACCTGCATTGTGCGTTTCCGCAAAGTGATTTTTACGCCAAAGTTGTGATCGTCCTGCAAGTTGTGTCAAATGTGGATCTCAGAGCTTAGCAGTTTCCGTGGTGTAGCGGTTATCACGTCTGCCTAACAGGCAGAAGGTCTCCGTTTCGATTCCGGGCGTAATCACTTTTTCGTCGCACTCAACAAGACACTTGCTACAATCTCTACTGTGAACATTTAAATCAATTTCAAACGTCCAACCACCAGGCTGCAGATGGCTCAAATGATACGTGAAACTCTTTCAGAACCGGCTACTTGGTTTTTGTGCTTACCTGGAGGGCAGGAAATGCGCGGAACAGCCGCCGGCATGCCGGTAGTCGCCACACGTTTGCACAAAACGCAAGGGCTCGTCCGGGATTTGAACCCGGGACCTCCTGCACCCGAAGCAGGAATCATACTCCTAGACCCACGAGCCTTCTCGATGCACATGACTATCGCCTCCGTTCTTGGTATCACCGTGCAGAGCTGCTGCTCACCCAGCGTTCTCCTTGGCTGTTGCGGTTTGATTGTTTTTATCGTTGTCTTTTACTATAGCAACTTCTAGAATCGGACGGAGCTCGTAGCCGATGCCCTTGCTTACGCAGGAAAAATCTGTTGGAGCTACGGTTTTCCAGGTAGTACAACGGCAAAACCGTCGTTTCCGTGGTGTAGCGGTTATCACGCAGAAGGTCCCCGGTTCGATCCCGGGCGGAAGCACGACTTTTTTTAAACCCGTTTTCGGATTCCATTTCCGAGATAACGTCACGTCTGCGTGTGCGGGATAATAAATGTCGTGTGCTACACCGATATCGCCTCATTTTACTGTCAAATGCTCTTGCTCCCATAGTGCACCGGTATTCAGTAACTCAGAACGCTCGTAGCTCCATTCTGGCCTGCAAAATTTAGTATCCATTTCTTCAAGACTACTTCAAGTTCGGTTCATACTGGCTTTCCTGATCTCTTTGCACTCGCCTTGTCACAACTCTGTTGAAGTGTGAACGTAACTAATAGTGAGAAACTCTTAACTACGCTCAGTCTTGTATCCCACTCTTTGGTTGACGTTGTCGCTAATCAGATGAAGGTAGACTGCTCCACGATTGAGCTTCGTCTCCACTCACGGTGCACACGTTCTGCAAAGACAACCTTTGTTTTCCGTTGCATGCAAGATTACTGTCGGCTCTTCTACAGAAATCGACCTATGTAATTTACTGGTATCAGATTCTTGCCATATCAAACGGTCCCTTCATGACCGTGGGGCCACACACAGCGTGCTGCGGCACGCATCTGTTCTTCATTGCAGAGCTACAAACGTGGGTGAGCTCCACCTTCTCTTCAGCACGGTCAAAACGGTAGGGCTCATCCGGGATTTGAACCCGGGACCTCCTGCACCCAAAGCAGGAATCATACCCCTAGACCATCGAGCCACTTGCCGGTGGCAGTGAAGGTAATCCCAAGCAGTCCAGCTCCGAGGAACACAAACTTTCATGTAAATCAGAAAGAAAAGCGCTTTCTGAAGGCAGCGCCCACCACTGATGGAAAGAATATTAAAGGCAATGAATGTAGAGTGAATAATTTCATCGCGCTCTGCAGATGAACAGACGGTGGTGTTTCACTTTCGTCATGTGCTTTCTTAGCATCAAGGGAAGGCAAATGCACTAAACAAAAGAACACCGGGAATCCGAAACACCAACTCATAACGAAAAGATAGCGGAATATACTGCAAGCAAAACTTCCAAACACGACTCCTGAAGGCGTCGGTGCCTTAAGAATTATTCCGTGCAGCAATGATCATCTACGAAGAGCCAACTGTATGTGTCGCTCCACCACGCAACTTTTTTTGATATCGTTTTACCTAAATTTCCATTACCTGTTCGTTACAAGAATACCGTGTGGCTTTCAACTGGTCTGCTTCGTCCAGCAGCGATAGTAGTAACTAAACCGACCACAGTATCATTAAAAGTAGGTCAGACACAAAAGTCGGAGTTGCTCTGTAGCTCATGTTATTCTGCTTTCAAATGCAATTGTATGGCTGGGAGTAGGGGCGTACTCCTGTAATGCAGGCGTCCGGGAGGCCGTTTCTGTGGGAGACATCTGGGAACAACTACAGACACGGCCGTTTCATTAGCTCAGGAACGACCGCGATGCTCTTATCGAGCTCTGCAGATTGACCGGACTGCAGTGCGGAATTTTCTGCTAGTGGTGGCTCGGGGTTAAGAGAAGTCGGGAGGTGTGAGCAAAACTACATCGGGAAACCGAAACAGACGACTCATAACGAAAAGATTGCGGAATGTACTGCAAAAGCAAACGTTGGAGAAGACGAACTCTGAAGCCGTCGGTGCTTTAACAATCATTCCGTGCAGCAACGATAATCTGGGAAGAGCGAAGGGTGGGTTCCGCTCGACCACACAACAAATTTTATATAATGTTCTACTTGTTCTAAATTTGCGTTTCCAGATCATCAGTAAAATACTGTGTGATTTACACCTGGCTTGCTTCTTCCAAAAGCGATATTAAGAAATACATGACTGCAACGTCATTAGGGGTCGCGGGTCCGGGCGCCGGCGCGCCAGCGGCGGCCTGTCGGGGCTGCTGGTGCCTCCATGTAGAGCTACCGCTGGGCCCGGGCTCCTTGCCGCTAACGAAGTGATTGCTTTTGGTGACATCATATGCAATAGCGACTGCGCGAATTGACGGTAGCTCGTACGGAAAGCAAGAGTAGCTGATGCTACCGAGGACTCGGCCGCGAGCTTGTCCGACGACTTCTTGGGCTCTTATTCGTGGTGGCATTCAAACAGGCAAGGGTGCTGTCGATTGTTGCGTACGAATGCGAAATACCTGCATTGTGCGTTTCCGCAAAGTGATTTTTACGCCAAAGTTGTGATCGTCCTGCAAGTTGTGTCAAATGTGGATCTCAGAGCTTAGCAGTTTCCGTGGTGTAGCGGTTATCACGTCTGCCTAACAGGCAGAAGGTCTCCGTTTCGATTCCGGGCGTAATCACTTTTTCGTCGCACTCAACAAGACACTTGCTACAATCTCTACTGTGAACATTTAAATCAATTTCAAACGTCCAACCACCAGGCTGCAGATGGCTCAAATGATACGTGAAACTCTTTCAGAACCGGCTACTTGGTTTTTGTGCTTACCTGGAGGGCAGGAAATGCGCGGAACAGCCGCCGGCATGCCGGTAGTCGCCACACGTTTGCACAAAACGCAAGGGCTCGTCCGGGATTTGAACCCGGGACCTCCTGCACCCGAAGCAGGAATCATACTCCTAGACCCACGAGCCTTCTCGATGCACATGACTATCGCCTCCGTTCTTGGTATCACCGTGCAGAGCTGCTGCTCACCCAGCGTTCTCCTTGGCTGTTGCGGTTTGATTGTTTTTATCGTTGTCTTTTACTATAGCAACTTCTAGAATCGGACGGAGCTCGTAGCCGATGCCCTTGCTTACGCAGGAAAAATCTGTTGGAGCTACGGTTTTCCAGGTAGTACAACGGCAAAACCGTCGTTTCCGTGGTGTAGCGGTTATCACGCAGAAGGTCCCCGGTTCGATCCCGGGCGGAAGCACGACTTTTTTTAAACCCGTTTTCGGATTCCATTTCCGAGATAACGTCACGTCTGCGTGTGCGGGATAATAAATGTCGTGTGCTACACCGATATCGCCTCATTTTACTGTCAAATGCTCTTGCTCCCATAGTGCACCGGTATTCAGTAACTCAGAACGCTCGTAGCTCCATTCTGGCCTGCAAAATTTAGTATCCATTTCTTCAAGACTACTTCAAGTTCGCTTCATACTGGCTTTCCTGATCTCTTTGCACTCGCCTTGTCACAACTCTGTTGAAGTGTGAACGTAACTAATAGTGAGAAACTCTTAACTACGCTCAGTCTTGTATCCCACTCTTTGGTTGACGTTGTCGCTAATCAGATGAAGGTAGACTGCTCCACGATTGAGCTTCGTCTCCACTCACGGTGCACACGTTCTGCAAAGACAACCTTTGTTTTCCGTTGCATGCAAGGTTACTGTCGGCTCTTCTACAGAAATCGACCTATGTAATTTACTGGTATCAGATTCTTGCCATATCAAACGGTCCCTTCATGACCGTGGGGCCACACACAGCGTGCTGCGGCACGCATCTGTTCTTCATTGCAGAGCTACAAACGTGGGTGAGCTCCACCTTCTCTTCAGCACGGTCAAAACGGTAGGGCTCATCCGGGATTTGAACCCGGGACCTCCTGCACCCAAAGCAGGAATCATACCCCTAGACCATCGAGCCACTTGCCGGTGGCAGTGAAGGTAATCCCAAGCAGTCCAGCTCCGAGGAACACAAACTTTCATGTAAATCAGAAAGAAAAGCGCTTTCTGAAGGCAGCGCCCACCACTGATGGAAAGAATATTAAAGGCAATGAATGTAGAGTGAATAATTTCATCGCGCTCTGCAGATGAACAGACGGTGGTGTTTCACTTTCGTCATGTGCTTTCTTAGCATCAAGGGAAGGCAAATGCACTAAACAAAAGAACACCGGGAATCCGAAACACCAACTCATAACGAAAAGATAGCGGAATATACTGCAAGCAAAACTTCCAAACACGACTCCTGAAGGCGTCGGTGCCTTAAGAATTATTCCGTGCAGCAATGATCATCTACGAAGAGCCAACTGTATGTGTCGCTCCACCACGCAACTTTTTTTGATATCGTTTTACCTAAATTTCCATTACCTGTTCGTTACAAGAATACCGTGTGGCTTTCAACTGGTCTGCTTCGTCCAGCAGCGATAGTAGTAACTAAACCGACCACAGTATCATTAAAAGTAGGTCAGACACAAAAGTCGGAGTTGCTCTGTAGCTCATGTTATTCTGCTTTCAAATGCAATTGTATGGCTGGGAGTAGGGGCGTACTCCTGTAATGCAGGCGTCCGGGAGGCCGTTTCTGTGGGAGACATCTGGGAACAACTACAGACACGGCCGTTTCATTAGCTCAGGAACGACCGCGATGCTCTTATCGAGCTCTGCAGATTGACCGGACTGCAGTGCGGAATTTTCTGCTAGTGGTGGCTCGGGGTTAAGAGAAGTCGGGAGGTGTGAGCAAAACTACATCGGGAAACCGAAACAGACGACTCATAACGAAAAGATTGCGGAATGTACTGCAAAAGCAAACGTTGGAGAAGACGAACTCTGAAGCCGTCGGTGCTTTAACAATCATTCCGTGCAGCAACGATAATCTGGGAAGAGCGAAGGGTGGGTTCCGCTCGACCACACAACAAATTTTATATAATGTTCTACTTGTTCTAAATTTGCGTTTCCAGATCATCAGTAAAATACTGTGTGATTTACACCTGGCTTGCTTCTTCCAAAAGCGATATTAAGAAATACATGACTGCAACGTCATTAGGGGTCGCGGGTCCGGGCGCCGGCGCGCCAGCGGCGGCCTGTCGGGGCTGCTGGTGCCTCCATGTAGAGCTACCGCTGGGCCCGGGCTCCTTGCCGCTAACGAAGTGATTGCTTTTGGTGACATCATATGCAATAGCGACTGCGCGAATTGACGGTAGCTCGTACGGAAAGCAAGAGTAGCTGATGCTACCGAGGACTCGGCCGCGAGCTTGTCCGACGACTTCTTGGGCTCTTATTCGTGGTGGCATTCAAACAGGCAAGGGTGCTGTCGATTGTTGCGTACGAATGCGAAATACCTGCATTGTGCGTTTCCGCAAAGTGATTTTTACGCCAAAGTTGTGATCGTCCTGCAAGTTGTGTCAAATGTGGATCTCAGAGCTTAGCAGTTTCCGTGGTGTAGCGGTTATCACGTCTGCCTAACAGGCAGAAGGTCTCCGTTTCGATTCCGGGCGTAATCACTTTTTCGTCGCACTCAACAAGACACTTGCTACAATCTCTACTGTGAACATTTAAATCAATTTCAAACGTCCAACCACCAGGCTGCAGATGGCTCAAATGATACGTGAAACTCTTTCAGAACCGGCTACTTGGTTTTTGTGCTTACCTGGAGGGCAGGAAATGCGCGGAACAGCCGCCGGCATGCCGGTAGTCGCCACACGTTTGCACAAAACGCAAGGGCTCGTCCGGGATTTGAACCCGGGACCTCCTGCACCCGAAGCAGGAATCATACTCCTAGACCCACGAGCCTTCTCGATGCACATGACTATCGCCTCCGTTCTTGGTATCACCGTGCAGAGCTGCTGCTCACCCAGCGTTCTCCCTGGCTGTTGCGGTTTGATTGTTTTTATCGTTGTCTTTTACTATAGCAACTTCTAGAATCGGACGGAGCTCGTAGCCGATGCCCTTGCTTACGCAGGAAAAATCTGTTGGAGCTACGGTTTTCCAGGTAGTACAACGGCAAAACCGTCGTTTCCGTGGTGTAGCGGTTATCACGCAGAAGGTCCCCGGTTCGATCCCGGGCGGAAGCACGACTTTTTTTAAACCCGTTTTCGGATTCCATTTCCGAGATAACGTCACGTCTGCGTGTGCGGGATAATAAATGTCGTGTGCTACACCGATATCGCCTCATTTTACTGTCAAATGCTCTTGCTCCCATAGTGCACCGGTATTCAGTAACTCAGAACGCTCGTAGCTCCATTCTGGCCTGCAAAATTTAGTATCCATTTCTTCAAGACTACTTCAAGTTCGCTTCATACTGGCTTTCCTGATCTCTTTGCACTCGCCTTGTCACAACTCTGTTGAAGTGTGAACGTAACTAATAGTGAGAAACTCTTAACTACGCTCAGTCTTGTATCCCACTCTTTGGTTGACGTTGTCGCTAATCAGATGAAGGTAGACTGCTCCACGATTGAGCTTCGTCTCCACTCACGGTGCACACGTTCTGCAAAGACAACCTTTGTTTTCCGTTGCATGCAAGATTACTGTCGGCTCTTCTACAGAAATCGACCTATGTAATTTACTGGTATCAGATTCTTGCCATATCAAACGGTCCCTTCATGACCGTGGGGCCACACACAGCGTGCTGCGGCACGCATCTGTTCTTCATTGCAGAGCTACAAACGTGGGTGAGCTCCACCTTCTCTTCAGCACGGTCAAAACGGTAGGGCTCATCCGGGATTTGAACCCGGGACCTCCTGCACCCAAAGCAGGAATCATACCCCTAGACCATCGAGCCACTTGCCGGTGGCAGTGAAGGTAATCCCAAGCAGTCCAGCTCCGAGGAACACAAACTTTCATGTAAATCAGAAAGAAAAGCGCTTTCTGAAGGCAGCGCCCACCACTGATGGAAAGAATATTAAAGGCAATGAATGTAGAGTGAATAATTTCATCGCGCTCTGCAGATGAACAGACGGTGGTGTTTCACTTTCGTCATGTGCTTTCTTAGCATCAAGGGAAGGCAAATGCACTAAACAAAAGAACACCGGGAATCCGAAACACCAACTCATAACGAAAAGATAGCGGAATATACTGCAAGCAAAACTTCCAAACACGACTCCTGAAGGCGTCGGTGCCTTAAGAATTATTCCGTGCAGCAATGATCATCTACGAAGAGCCAACTGTATGTGTCGCTCCACCACGCAACTTTTTTTGATATCGTTTTACCTAAATTTCCATTACCTGTTCGTTACAAGAATACCGTGTGGCTTTCAACTGGTCTGCTTCGTCCAGCAGCGATAGTAGTAACTAAACCGACCACAGTATCATTAAAAGTAGGTCAGACACAAAAGTCGGAGTTGCTCTGTAGCTCATGTTATTCTGCTTTCAAATGCAATTGTATGGCTGGGAGTAGGGGCGTACTCCTGTAATGCAGGCGTCCGGGAGGCCGTTTCTGTGGGAGACATCTGGGAACAACTACAGACACGGCCGTTTCATTAGCTCAGGAACGACCGCGATGCTCTTATCGAGCTCTGCAGATTGACCGGACTGCAGTGCGGAATTTTCTGCTAGTGGTGGCTCGGGGTTAAGAGAAGTCGGGAGGTGTGAGCAAAACTACATCGGGAAACCGAAACAGACGACTCATAACGAAAAGATTGCGGAATGTACTGCAAAAGCAAACGTTGGAGAAGACGAACTCTGAAGCCGTCGGTGCTTTAACAATCATTCCGTGCAGCAACGATAATCTGGGAAGAGCGAAGGGTGGGTTCCGCTCGACCACACAACAAATTTTATATAATGTTCTACTTGTTCTAAATTTGCGTTTCCAGATCATCAGTAAAATACTGTGTGATTTACACCTGGCTTGCTTCTTCCAAAAGCGATATTAAGAAATACATGACTGCAACGTCATTAGGGGTCGCGGGTCCGGGCGCCGGCGCGCCAGCGGCGGCCTGTCGGGGCTGCTGGTGCCTCCATGTAGAGCTACCGCTGGGCCCGGGCTCCTTGCCGCTAACGAAGTGATTGCTTTTGGTGACATCATATGCAATAGCGACTGCGCGAATTGACGGTAGCTCGTACGGAAAGCAAGAGTAGCTGATGCTACCGAGGACTCGGCCGCGAGCTTGTCCGACGACTTCTTGGGCTCTTATTCGTGGTGGCATTCAAACAGGCAAGGGTGCTGTCGATTGTTGCGTACGAATGCGAAATACCTGCATTGTGCGTTTCCGCAAAGTGATTTTTACGCCAAAGTTGTGATCGTCCTGCAAGTTGTGTCAAATGTGGATCTCAGAGCTTAGCAGTTTCCGTGGTGTAGCGGTTATCACGTCTGCCTAACAGGCAGAAGGTCTCCGTTTCGATTCCGGGCGTAATCACTTTTTCGTCGCACTCAACAAGACACTTGCTACAATCTCTACTGTGAACATTTAAATCAATTTCAAACGTCCAACCACCAGGCTGCAGATGGCTCAAATGATACGTGAAACTCTTTCAGAACCGGCTACTTGGTTTTTGTGCTTACCTGGAGGGCAGGAAATGCGCGGAACAGCCGCCGGCATGCCGGTAGTCGCCACACGTTTGCACAAAACGCAAGGGCTCGTCCGGGATTTGAACCCGGGACCTCCTGCACCCGAAGCAGGAATCATACTCCTAGACCCACGAGCCTTCTCGATGCACATGACTATCGCCTCCGTTCTTGGTATCACCGTGCAGAGCTGCTGCTCACCCAGCGTTCTCCCTGGCTGTTGCGGTTTGATTGTTTTTATCGTTGTCTTTTACTATAGCAACTTCTAGAATCGGACGGAGCTCGTAGCCGATGCCCTTGCTTACGCAGGAATAATCTGTTGGAGCTACGGTTTTCCAGGTAGTACAACGGCAAAACCGTCGTTTCCGTGGTGTAGCGGTTATCACGCAGAAGGTCCCCGGTTCGATCCCGGGCGGAAGCACGACTTTTTTTAAACCCGTTTTCGGATTCCATTTCCGAGATAACGTCACGTCTGCGTGTGCGGGATAATAAATGTCGTGTGCTACACCGATATCGCCTCATTTTACTGTCAAATGCTCTTGCTCCCATAGTGCACCGGTATTCAGTAACTCAGAACGCTCGTAGCTCCATTCTGGCCTGCAAAATTTAGTATCCATTTCTTCAAGACTACTTCAAGTTCGCTTCATACTGGCTTTCCTGATCTCTTTGCACTCGCCTTGTCACAACTCTGTTGAAGTGTGAACGTAACTAATAGTGAGAAACTCTTAACTACGCTCAGTCTTGTATCCCACTCTTTGGTTGACGTTGTCGCTAATCAGATGAAGGTAGACTGCTCCACGATTGAGCTTCGTCTCCACTCACGGTGCACACGTTCTGCAAAGACAACCTTTGTTTTCCGTTGCATGCAAGGTTACTGTCGGCTCTTCTACAGAAATCGACCTATGTAATTTACTGGTATCAGATTCTCGCCATATCAAACGGTCCCTTCATTACCGTGGGGCCACACACAGCGTGCTGCGGCACGCATCTGTTCTTCATTGCAGAGCTACAAACGTGGGTGAGCTCCACCTTCTCTTCAGCACGGTCAAAACGGTAGGACTCATCCGGGATTTGAACCCGGGACCTCCTGCACCCAAAGCAGGAATCATACCCCTAGACCATCGAGCCACTTGCCGGTGGCAGTGAAGGTAATCCCAAGCAGTCCAGCTCCGAGGAACACAAACTTTCATGTAAATCAGAAAGAAAAGCGCTTTCTGAAGGCAGCGCCCACCACTGATGGAAAGAATATTAAAGGCAATGAATGTAGAGTGAATAATTTCATCGCGCTCTGCAGATGAACAGACGGTGGTGTTTCACTTTCGTCATGTGCTTTCTTAGCATCAAGGGAAGGCAAATGCACTAAACAAAAGAACACCGGGAATCCGAAACACCAACTCATAACGAAAAGATAGCGGAATATACTGCAAGCAAAACTTCCAAACACGACTCCTGAAGGCGTCGGTGCCTTAAGAATTATTCCGTGCAGCAATGATCATCTACGAAGAGCCAACTGTATGTGTCGCTCCACCACGCAACTTTTTTTGATATCGTTTTACCTAAATTTCCATTACCTGTTCGTTACAAGAATACCGTGTGGCTTTCAACTGGTCTGCTTCGTCCAGCAGCGATAGTAGTAACTAAACCGACCACAGTATCATTAAAAGTAGGTCAGACACAAAAGTCGGAGTTGCTCTGTAGCTCATGTTATTCTGCTTTCAAATGCAATTGTATGGCTGGGAGTAGGGGCGTACTCCTGTAATGCAGGCGTCCGGGAGGCCGTTTCTGTGGGAGACATCTGGAAACAACTACAGACACGGCCGTTTCATTAGCTCAGGAACGACCGCGATGCTCTTATCGAGCTCTGCAGATTGACCGGACTGCAGTGCGGAATTTTCTGCTAGTGGTGGCTCGGGGTTAAGAGAAGTCGGGAGGTGTGAGCAAAACTACATCGGGAAACCGAAACAGACGACTCATAACGAAAAGATTGCGGAATGTACTGCAAAAGCAAACGTTGGAGAAGACGAACTCTGAAGCCGTCGGTGCTTTAACAATCATTCCGTGCAGCAACGATAATCTGGGAAGAGCGAAGGGTGGGTTCCGCTCGACCACACAACAAATTTTATATAATGTTCTACTTGTTCTAAATTTGCGTTTCCAGATCATCAGTAAAATACTGTGTGATTTACACCTGGCTTGCTTCTTCCAAAAGCGATATTAAGAAATACATGACTGCAACGTCATTACGGGTCGCGGGTCCGGGCGCCGGCGCGCCAGCGGCGGCCTGTCGGGGCTGCTGGTGCCTCCATGTAGAGCTACCGCTGGGCCCGGGCTCCTTGCCGCTAACGAAGTGATTGCTTTTGGTGACATCATATGCAATAGCGACTGCGCGAATTGACGGTAGCTCGTACGGAAAGCAAGAGTAGCTGATGCTACCGAGGACTCGGCCGCGAGCTTGTCCGACGACTTCTTGGGCTCTTATTCGTGGTGGCATTCAAACAGGCAAGGGTGCTGTCGATTGTTGCGTACGAATGCGAAATACCTGCATTGTGCGTTTCCGCAAAGTGATTTTTACGCCAAAGTTGTGATCGTCCTGCAAGTTGTGTCAAATGTGGATCTCAGAGCTTAGCAGTTTCCGTGGTGTAGCGGTTATCACGTCTGCCTAACAGGCAGAAGGTCTCCGTTTCGATTCCGGGCGTAATCACTTTTTCGTCGCACTCAACAAGACACTTGCTACAATCTCTACTGTGAACATTTAAATCAATTTCAAACGTCCAACCACCAGGCTGCAGATGGCTCAAATGATACGTGAAACTCTTTCAGAACCGGCTACTTGGTTTTTGTGCTTACCTGGAGGGCAGGAAATGCGCGGAACAGCCGCCGGCATGCCGGTAGTCGCCACACGTTTGCACAAAACGCAAGGGCTCGTCCGGGATTTGAACCCGGGACCTCCTGCACCCGAAGCAGGAATCATACTCCTAGACCCACGAGCCTTCTCGATGCACATGACTATCGCCTCCGTTCTTGGTATCACCGTGCAGAGCTGCTGCTCACCCAGCGTTCTCCCTGGCTGTTGCGGTTTGATTGTTTTTATCGTTGTCTTTTACTATAGCAACTTCTAGAATCGGACGGAGCTCGTAGCCGATGCCCTTGCTTACGCAGGAATAATCTGTTGGAGCTACGGTTTTCCAGGTAGTACAACGGCAAAACCGTCGTTTCCGTGGTGTAGCGGTTATCACGCAGAAGGTCCCCGGTTCGATCCCGGGCGGAAGCACGACTTTTTTTAAACCCGTTTTCGGATTCCATTTCCGAGATAACGTCACGTCTGCGTGTGCGGGATAATAAATGTCGTGTGCTACACCGATATCGCCTCATTTTACTGTCAAATGCTCTTGCTCCCATAGTGCACCGGTATTCAGTAACTCAGAACGCTCGTAGCTCCATTCTGGCCTGCAAAATTTAGTATCCATTTCTTCAAGACTACTTCAAGTTCGCTTCATACTGGCTTTCCTGATCTCTTTGCACTCGCCTTGTCACAACTCTGTTGAAGTGTGAACGTAACTAATAGTGAGAAACTCTTAACTACGCTCAGTCTTGTATCCCACTCTTTGGTTGACGTTGTCGCTAATCAGATGAAGGTAGACTGCTCCACGATTGAGCTTCGTCTCCACTCACGGTGCACACGTTCTGCAAAGACAACCTTTGTTTTCCGTTGCATGCAAGGTTACTGTCGGCTCTTCTACAGAAATCGACCTATGTAATTTACTGGTATCAGATTCTCGCCATATCAAACGGTCCCTTCATGACCGTGGGGCCACACACAGCGTGCTGCGGCACGCATCTGTTCTTCATTGCAGAGCTACAAACGTGGGTGAGCTCCACCTTCTCTTCAGCACGGTCAAAACGGTAGGGCTCATCCGGGATTTGAACCCGGGACCTCCTGCACCCAAAGCAGGAATCATACCCCTAGACCATCGAGCCACTTGCCGGTGGCAGTGAAGGTAATCCCAAGCAGTCCAGCTCCGAGGAACACAAACTTTCATGTAAATCAGAAAGAAAAGCGCTTTCTGAAGGCAGCGCCCACCACTGATGGAAAGAATATTAAAGGCAATGAATGTAGAGTGAATAATTTCATCGCGCTCTGCAGATGAACAGACGGTGGTGTTTCACTTTCGTCATGTGCTTTCTTAGCATCAAGGGAAGGCAAATGCACTAAACAAAAGAACACCGGGAATCCGAAACACCAACTCATAACGAAAAGATAGCGGAATATACTGCAAGCAAAACTTCCAAACACGACTCCTGAAGGCGTCGGTGCCTTAAGAATTATTCCGTGCAGCAATGATCATCTACGAAGAGCCAACTGTATGTGTCGCTCCACCACGCAACTTTTTTTGATATCGTTTTACCTAAATTTCCATTACCTGTTCGTTACAAGAATACCGTGTGGCTTTCAACTGGTCTGCTTCGTCCAGCAGCGATAGTAGTAACTAAACCGACCACAGTATCATTAAAAGTAGGTCAGACACAAAAGTCGGAGTTGCTCTGTAGCTCATGTTATTCTGCTTTCAAATGCAATTGTATGGCTGGGAGTAGGGGCGTACTCCTGTAATGCAGGCGTCCGGGAGGCCGTTTCTGTGGGAGACATCTGGGAACAACTACAGACACGGCCGTTTCATTAGCTCAGGAACGACCGCGATGCTCTTATCGAGCTCTGCAGATTGACCGGACTGCAGTGCGGAATTTTCTGCTAGTGGTGGCTCGGGGTTAAGAGAAGTCGGGAGGTGTGAGCAAAACTACATGGGGAAACCGAAACAGACGACTCATAACGAAAAGATTGCGGAATGTACTGCAAAAGCAAACGTTGGAGAAGACGAACTCTGAAGCCGTCGGTGCTTTAACAATCATTCCGTGCAGCAACGATAATCTGGGAAGAGCGAAGGGTGGGTTCCGCTCGACCACACAACAAATTTTATATAATGTTCTACTTGTTCTAAATTTGCGTTTCCAGATCATCAGTAAAATACTGTGTGATTTACACCTGGCTTGCTTCTTCCAAAAGCGATATTAAGAAATACATGACTGCAACGTCATTACGGGTCGCGGGTCCGGGCGCCGGCGCGCCAGCGGCGGCCTGTCGGGGCTGCTGGTGCCTCCATGTAGAGCTACCGCTGGGCCCGGGCTCCTTGCCGCTAACGAAGTGATTGCTTTTGGTGACATCATATGCAATAGCGACTGCGCGAATTGACGGTAGCTCGTACGGAAAGCAAGAGTAGCTGATGCTACCGAGGACTCGGCCGCGAGCTTGTCCGACGACTTCTTGGGCTCTTATTCGTGGTGGCATTCAAACAGGCAAGGGTGCTGTCGATTGTTGCGTACGAATGCGAAATACCTGCATTGTGCGTTTCCGCAAAGTGATTTTTACGCCAAAGTTGTGATCGTCCTGCAAGTTGTGTCAAATGTGGATCTCAGAGCTTAGCAGTTTCCGTGGTGTAGCGGTTATCACGTCTGCCTAACAGGCAGAAGGTCTCCGTTTCGATTCCGGGCGTAATCACTTTTTCGTCGCACTCAACAAGACACTTGCTACAATCTCTACTGTGAACATTTAAATCAATTTCAAACGTCCAACCACCAGGCTGCAGATGGCTCAAATGATACGTGAAACTCTTTCAGAACCGGCTACTTGGTTTTTGTGCTTACCTGGAGGGCAGGAAATGCGCGGAACAGCCGCCGGCATGCCGGTAGTCGCCACACGTTTGCACAAAACGCAAGGGCTCGTCCGGGATTTGAACCCGGGACCTCCTGCACCCGAAGCAGGAATCATACTCCTAGACCCACGAGCCTTCTCGATGCACATGACTATCGCCTCCGTTCTTGGTATCACCGTGCAGAGCTGCTGCTCACCCAGCGTTCTCCCTGGCTGTTGCGGTTTGATTGTTTTTATCGTTGTCTTTTACTATAGCAACTTCTAGAATCGGACGGAGCTCGTAGCCGATGCCCTTGCTTACGCAGGAAAAATCTGTTGGAGCTACGGTTTTCCAGGTAGTACAACGGCAAAACCGTCGTTTCCGTGGTGTAGCGGTTATCACGCAGAAGGTCCCCGGTTCGATCCCGGGCGGAAGCACGACTTTTTTTAAACCCGTTTTCGGATTCCATTTCCGAGATAACGTCACGTCTGCGTGTGCGGGATAATAAATGTCGTGTGCTACACCGATATCGCCTCATTTTACTGTCAAATGCTCTTGCTCCCATAGTGCACCGGTATTCAGTAACTCAGAACGCTCGTAGCTCCATTCTGGCCTGCAAAATTTAGTATCCATTTCTTCAAGACTACTTCAAGTTCGCTTCATACTGGCTTTCCTGATCTCTTTGCACTCGCCTTGTCACAACTCTGTTGAAGTGTGAACGTAACTAATAGTGAGAAACTCTTAACTACGCTCAGTCTTGTATCCCACTCTTTGGTTGACGTTGTCGCTAATCAGATGAAGGTAGACTGCTCCACAATTGAGCTTCGTCTCCACTCACGGTGCACACGTTCTGCAAAGACAACCTTTGTTTTCCGTTGCATGCAAGGTTACTGTCGGCTCTTCTACAGAAATCGACCTATGTAATTTACTGGTATCAGATTCTTGCCATATCAAACGGTCCCTTCATGACCGTGGGGCCACACACAGCGTGCTGCGGCACGCATCTGTTCTTCATTGCAGAGCTACAAACGTGGGTGAGCTCCACCTTCTCTTCAGCACGGTCAAAACGGTAGGGCTCATCCGGGATTTGAACCCGGGACCTCCTGCACCCAAAGCAGGAATCATACCCCTAGACCATCGAGCCACTTGCCGGTGGCAGTGAAGGTAATCCCAAGCAGTCCAGCTCCGAGGAACACAAACTTTCATGTAAATCAGAAAGAAAAGCGCTTTCTGAAGGCAGCGCCCACCACTGATGGAAAGAATATTAAAGGCAATGAATGTAGAGTGAATAATTTCATCGCGCTCTGCAGATGAACAGACGGTGGTGTTTCACTTTCGTCATGTGCTTTCTTAGCATCAAGGGAAGGCAAATGCACTAAACAAAAGAACACCGGGAATCCGAAACACCAACTCATAACGAAAAGATAGCGGAATATACTGCAAGCAAAACTTCCAAACACGACTCCTGAAGGCGTCGGTGCCTTAAGAATTATTCCGTGCAGCAATGATCATCTACGAAGAGCCAACTGTATGTGTCGCTCCACCACGCAACTTTTTTTGATATCGTTTTACCTAAATTTCCATTACCTGTTCGTTACAAGAATACCGTGTGGCTTTCAACTGGTCTGCTTCGTCCAGCAGCGATAGTAGTAACTAAACCGACCACAGTATCATTAAAAGTAGGTCAGACACAAAAGTCGGAGTTGCTCTGTAGCTCATGTTATTCTGCTTTCAAATGCAATTGTATGGCTGGGAGTAGGGGCGTACTCCTGTAATGCAGGCGTCCGGGAGGCCGTTTCTGTGGGAGACATCTGGGAACAACTACAGACACGGCCGTTTCATTAGCTCAGGAACGACCGCGATGCTCTTATCGAGCTCTGCAGATTGACCGGACTGCAGTGCGGAATTTTCTGCTAGTGGTGGCTCGGGGTTAAGAGAAGTCGGGAGGTGTGAGCAAAACTACATCGGGAAACCGAAACAGACGACTCATAACGAAAAGATTGCGGAATGTACTGCAAAAGCAAACGTTGGAGAAGACGAACTCTGAAGCCGTCGGTGCTTTAACAATCATTCCGTGCAGCAACGATAATCTGGGAAGAGCGAAGGGTGGGTTCCGCTCGACCACACAACAAATTTTATATAATGTTCTACTTGTTCTAAATTTGCGTTTCCAGATCATCAGTAAAATACTGTGTGATTTACACCTGGCTTGCTTCTTCCAAAAGCGATATTAAGAAATACATGACTGCAACGTCATTACGGGTCGCGGGTCCGGGCGCCGGCGCGCCAGCGGCGGCCTGTCGGGGCTGCTGGTGCCTCCATGTAGAGCTACCGCTGGGCCCGGGCTCCTTGCCGCTAACGAAGTGATTGCTTTTGGTGACATCATATGCAATAGCGACTGCGCGAATTGACGGTAGCTCGTACGAAAAGCAAGAGTAGCTGATGCTACCGAGGACTCGGCCGCGAGCTTGTCCGACGACTTCTTGGGCTCTTATTCGTGGTGGCATTCAAACAGGCAAGGGTGCTGTCGATTGTTGCGTACGAATGCGAAATACCTGCATTGTGCGTTTCCGCAAAGTGATTTTTACGCCAAAGTTGTGATCGTCCTGCAAGTTGTGTCACATGTGGATCTCAGAGCTTAGCAGTTTCCGTGGTGTAGCGGTTATCACGTCTGCCTAACAGGCAGAAGGTCTCCGTTTCGATTCCGGGCGTAATCACTTTTTCGTGGCACTCAACAAGACACTTGCTACAATCTCTACTGTGAACATTTAAATCAATTTCAAACGTCCAACCACCAGGCTGCAGATGGCTCAAATGATACGTGAAACTCTTTCAGAACCGGCTACTTGGTTTTTGTGCTTACCTGGAGGGCAGGAAATGCGCGGAACAGCCGCCGGCATGCCGGTAGTCGCCACACGTTTGCACAAAACGCAAGGGCTCGTCCGGGATTTGAACCCGGGACCTCCTGCACCCGAAGCAGGAATCATACTCCTAGACCAACGAGCCTTCTCGATGCACATGACTATCGCCTCCGTTCTTGGTATCACCGTGCAGAGCTGCTGCTCACCCAGCGTTCTCCCTGGCTGTTGCGGTTTGATTGTTTTTATCGTTGTCTTTTACTATAGCAACTTCTAGAATCGGACGGAGCTCGTAGCCGATGCCCTTGCTTACGCAGGAAAAATCTGTTGGAGCTACGGTTTTCCAGGTAGTACAACGGCAAAACCGTCGTTTCCGTGGTGTAGCGGTTATCACGCAGAAGGTCCCCGGTTCGATCCCGGGCGGAAGCACGACTTTTTTTAAACCCGTTTTCGGATTCCATTTCCGAGATAACGTCACGTCTGCGTGTGCGGGATAATAAATGTCGTGTGCTACACCGATATCGCCTCATTTTACTGTCAAATGCTCTTGCTCCCATAGTGCACCGGTATTCAGTAACTCAGAACGCTCGTAGCTCCATTCTGGCCTGCAAAATTTAGTATCCATTTCTTCAAGACTACTTCAAGTTCGCTTCATACTGGCTTTCCTGATCTCTTTGCACTCGCCTTGTCACAACTCTGTTGAAGTGTGAACGTAACTAATAGTGAGAAACTCTTATCTACGCTCAGTCTTGTATCCCACTCTTTGGTTGACGTTGTCGCTAATCAGATGAAGGTAGACTGCTCCACGATTGAGCTTCGTCTCCACTCACGGTGCACACGTTCTGCAAAGACAACCTTTGTTTTCCGTTGCATGCAAGATTACTGTCGGCTCTTCTACAGAAATCGACCTATGTAATTTACTGGTATCAGATTCTTGCCATATCAAACGGTCCCTTCATGACCGTGGGGCCACACACAGCGTGCTGCGGCACGCATCTGTTCTTCATTGCAGAGCTACAAACGTGGGTGAGCTCCACCTACTCTTCAGCACGGTCAAAACGGTAGGGCTCGTCCGGGATTTGAACCCGGGACCTCCTGCACCCAAAGCAGGAATCATACCCCTAGACCAACGAGCCACTTGCCGGTGGCAGTGAAGGTAATCCCAAGCAGTCCAGCTCCGAGGAACACAAACTTTCATGTAAATCAGAAAGAAAAGCGCTTTCTGAAGGCAGCGCCCACCACTGATGGAAAGAATATTAAAGGCAATGAATGTAGAGTGAATAATTTCATCGCGCTCTGCAGATGAACAGACGGTGGTGTTTCACTTTCGTCATGTGCTTTCTTAGCATCAAGGGAAGGCAAATGCACTAAACAAAAGAACACCGGGAATCCGAAACACCAACTCATAACCAAAAGATAGCGGAATATACTGCAAGCAAAACTTCCAAACACGACTCCTGAAGGCGTCGGTGCCTTAAGAATTATTCCGTGCAGCAATGATCATCTACGAAGAGCCAACTGTATGTGTCGCTCCACCACGCAACTTTTTTTGATATCGTTTTACCTAAATTTCCATTACCTGTTCGTTACAAGAATACCGTGTGGCTTTCAACTGGTCTGCTTCGTCCAGCAGCGATAGTAGTAACTAAACCGACCACAGTATCATTAAAAGTAGGTCAGACTCAAAAGTCGGAGTTGCTCTGTAGCTCATGTTATTCTGCTTTCAAATGCAATTGTATGGCTGGGAGTAGGGGCGTACTCCTGTAATGCAGGCGTCCGGGAGGCCGTTTCTGTGGGAGACATCTGGGAACAACTACAGACACGGCCGTTTCATTAGCTCAGGAACGACCGCGATGCTCTTATCGAGCTCTGCAGATTGACCGGACTGCAGTGCGGAATTTTCTGCTAGTGGTGGCTCGGGGTTAAGAGAAGTCGGGAGGTGTGAGCAAAACTACATCGGGAAACCGAAACAGACGACTCATAAGGAAAAGATTGCGGAATGTACTGCAAAAGCAAACGTTGGAGAAGACGAACTCTGAAGCCGTCGGTGCTTTAACAATCATTCCGTGCAGCAACGATAACCTGGGAAGAGCGAAGGGTGGGTTCCGCTCGACCACACAACAAATTTTATATAATGTTCTACTTGTTCTAAATTTGCGTTTCCAGATCATCAGTAAAATACTGTGTGATTTACACCTGGCTTGCTTCTTCCAAAAGCGATATTAAGAAATACATCGACTGCAACGTCATTAGGGGTCGCGGGTCCGGGCGCCGGCGCGCCAGCGGCGGCCTGTCGGGGCTGCTGGTGCCTCCATGTAGAGCTACCGCTGGGCCCGGGCTCCTTGCCGCTAACGAAGTGATTGCTTTTGGTGACATCATATGCAATAGCGACTGCGCGAATTGACGGTAGCTCGTACGGAAAGCAAGAGTAGCTGATGCTACCGAGGACTCGGCCGCGAGCTTGTCCGACGACTTCTTGGGCTCTTATTCGTGGTGGCATTCAAACAGGCAAGGGTGCTGTCGATTGTTGCGTACGAATGCGAAATACCTGCATTGTGCGTTTCCGCAAAGTGATTTTTACGCCAAAGTTGTGATCGTCCTGCAAGTTGTGTCACATGTGGATCTCAGAGCTTAGCAGTTTCCGTGGTGTAGCGGTTATCACGTCTGCCTAACAGGCAGAAGGTCTCCGTTTCGATTCCGGGCGTAATCACTTTTTCGTCGCACTCAACAAGACACTTGCTACAATCTCTACTGTGAACATTTAAATCAATTTCAAACGTCCAACCACCAGGCTGCAGATGGCTCAAATGATACGTGAAACTCTTTCAGAACCGGCTACTTGGTTTTTGTGCTTACCTGGAGGGCAGGAAATGCGCGGAACAGCCGCCGGCATGCCGGTAGTCGCCACACGTTTGCACAAAACGCAAGGGCTCGTCCGGGATTTGAACCCGGGACCTCCTGCACCCGAAGCAGGAATCATACCCCTAGACCAACGAGCCTTCTCGATGCACATGACTATCGCCTCCGTTCTTGGTATCACCGTGCAGAGCTGCTGCTCACCCAGCGTTCTCCCTGGCTGTTGCGGTTTGATTGTTTTTATCGTTGTCTTTTACTATAGCAACTTCTAGAATCGGACGGAGCTCGTAGCCGATGCCCTTGCTTACGCAGGAAAAATCTGTTGGAGCTACGGTTTTCCAGGTAGTACAACGGCAAAACCGTCGTTTCCGTGGTGTAGCGGTTATCACGTCTGCTTTACACGCAGAAGGTCCCCGGTTCGATCCCGGGCGGAAGCACGACTTTTTTTAAACCCGTTTTCGGATTCCATTTCCGAGATAACGTCACGTCTGCGTGTGCGGGATAATAAATGTCGTGTGCTACACCGATATCGCCTCATTTTACTGTCAAATGCTCTTGCTCCCATAGTGCACCGGTATTCAGTAACTCAGAACGCTCGTAGCTCCATTATGGCCTGCAAAATTTAGTATCCATTTCTTCAAGACTACTTCAAGTTCGCTTCATACTGGCTTTCCTGATCTCTTTGCACTCGCCTTGTCACAACTCTGTTGAAGTGTGAACGTAACTAATAGTGAGAAACTCTTAACTACGCTCAGTCTTGTATCCCACTCTTTGGTTGACGTTGTCGCTAATCAGATGAAGGTAGACTGCTCCACGATTGAGCTTCGTCTCCACTCACGGTGCACACGTTCTGCAAAGACAACCTTTGTTTTCCGTTGCATGCAAGATTACTGTCGGCTCTTCTACAGAAATCGACCTATGTAATTTACTGGTATCAGATTCTTGCCATATCAAACGGTCCCTTCATGACCGTAGGGCCACACACAGCGTGCTGCGGCACGCATCTGTTCTTCATTGCAGAGCTACAAACGTGGGTGAGCTCCACCTACTCTTCAGCACGGTCAAAACGGTAGGGCTCGTCCGGGATTTGAACCCGGGACCTCCTGCACCCAAAGCAGGAATCATACCCCTAGACCAACGAGCCACTTGCCGGTGGCAGTGAAGGTAATCCCAAGCAGTCCAGCTCCGAGGAACACAAACTTTCATGTAAATCAGAAAGAAAAGCGCTTTCTGAAGGCAGCGCCCACCACTGATGGAAAGAATATTAAAGGCAATGAATGTAGAGTGAATAATTTCATCGCGCTCTGCAGATGAACAGACGGTGGTGTTTCACTTTCGTCATGTGCTTTCTTAGCATCAAGGGAAGGCAAATGCACTAAACAAAAGAACACCGGGAATCCGAAACACCAACTCATAACCAAAAGATAGCGGAATATACTGCAAGCAAAACTTCCAAACACGACTCCTGAAGGCGTCGGTGCCTTAAGAATTATTCCGTGCAGCAATGATCATCTACGAAGAGCCAACTGTATGTGTCGCTCCACCACGCAACTTTTTTTGATATCGTTTTACCTAAATTTCCATTACCTGTTCGTTACAAGAATACCGTGTGGCTTTCAACTGGTCTGCTTCGTCCAGCAGCGATAGTAGTAACTAAACCGACCACAGTATCATTAAAAGTAGGTCAGACTCAAAAGTCGGAGTTGCTCTGTAGCTCATGTTATTCTGCTTTCAAATGCAATTGTATGGCTGGGAGTAGGGGCGTACTCCTGTAATGCAGGCGTCCGGGAGGCCGTTTCTGTGGGAGACATCTGGGAACAACTACAGACACGGCCGTTTCATTAGCTCAGGAACGACCGCGATGCTCTTATCGAGCTCTGCAGATTGACCGGACTGCAGTGCGGAATTTTCTGCTAGTGGTGGCTCGGGGTTAAGAGAAGTCGGGAGGTGTGAGCAAAACTACATGGGGAAACCGAAACAGACGACTCATAACGAAAAGATTGCGGAATGTACTGCAAAAGCAAACGTTGGAGAAGACGAACTCTGAAGCCGTCGGTGCTTTAACAATCATTCCGTGCAGCAACGATAACCTGGGAAGAGCGAAGGGTGGGTTCCGCTCGACCACACAACAAATTTTATATAATGTTCTACTTGTTCTAAATTTGCGTTTCCAGATCATCAGTAAAATACTGTGTGATTTACACCTGGCTTGCTTCTTCCAAAAGCGATATTAAGAAATACATCGACTGCAACGTCATTAGGGGTCGCGGGTCCGGGCGCCGGCGCGCCAGCGGCGGCCTGTCGGGGCTGCTGGTGCCTCCATGTAGAGCTACCGCTGGGCCCGGGCTCCTTGCCGCTAACGAAGTGATTGCTTTTGGTGACATCATATGCAATAGCGACTGCGCGAATTGACGGTAGCTCGTACGGAAAGCAAGAGTAGCTGATGCTACCGAGGACTCGGCCGCGAGCTTGTCCGACGACTTCTTGGGCTCTTATTCGTGGTGGCATTCAAACAGGCAAGGGTGCTGTCGATTGTTGCGTACGAATGCGAAATACCTGCATTGTGCGTTTCCGCAAAGTGATTTTTACGCCAAAGTTGTGATCGTCCTGCAAGTTGTGTCACATGTGGATCTCAGAGCTTAGCAGTTTCCGTGGTGTAGCGGTTATCACGTCTGCCTAACAGGCAGAAGGTCTCCGTTTCGATTCCGGGCGTAATCACTTTTTCGTCGCACTCAACAAGACACTTGCTACAATCTCTACTGTGAACATTTAAATCAATTTCAAACGTCCAACCACCAGGCTGCAGATGGCTCAAATGATACGTGAAACTCTTTCAGAACCGGCTACTTGGTTTTTGTGCTTACCTGGAGGGCAGGAAATGCGCGGAACAGCCGCCGGCATGCCGGTAGTCGCCACACGTTTGCACAAAACGCAAGGGCTCGTCCGGGATTTGAACCCGGGACCTCCTGCACCCGAAGCAGGAATCATACCCCTAGACCAACGAGCCTTCTCGATGCACATGACTATCGCCTCCGTTCTTGGTATCACCGTGCAGAGCTGCTGCTCACCCAGCGTTCTCCCTGGCTGTTGCGGTTTGATTGTTTTTATCGTTGTCTTTTACTATAGCAACTTCTAGAATCGGACGGAGCTCGTAGCCGATGCCCTTGCTTACGCAGGAAAAATCTGTTGGAGCTACGGTTTTCCAGGTAGTACAACGGCAAAACCGTCGTTTCCGTGGTGTAGCGGTTATCACGTCTGCGTTACACGCAGAAGGTCCCCGGTTCGATCCCGGGCGGAAGCACGACTTTTTTTAAACCCGTTTTCGGATTCCATTTCCGAGATAACGTCACGTCTGCGTGTGCGGGATAATAAATGTCGTGTGCTACACCGATATCGCCTCATTTTACTGTCAAATGCTCTTGCTCCCATAGTGCACCGGTATTCAGTAACTCAGAACGCTCGTAGCTCCATTCTGGCCTGCAAAATTTAGTATCCATTTCTTCAAGACTACTTCAAGTTCGCTTCATACTGGCTTTCCTGATCTCTTTGCACTCGCCTTGTCACAACTCTGTTGAAGTGTGAACGTAACTAATAGTGAGAAACTCTTAACTACGCTCAGTCTTGTATCCCACTCTTTGGTTGACGTTGTCGCTAATCAGATGAAGGTAGACTGCTCCACGATTGAGCTTCGTCTCCACTCACGGTGCACACGTTCTGCAAAGACAACCTTTGTTTTCCGTTGCATGCAAGATTACTGTCGGCTCTTCTACAGAAATCGACCTATGTAATTTACTGGTATCAGATTCTTGCCATATCAAACGGTCCCTTCATGACCGTAGGGCCACACACAGCGTGCTGCGGCACGCATCTGTTCTTCATTGCAGAGCTACAAACGTGGGTGAGCTCCACCTACTCTTCAGCACGGTCAAAACGGTAGGGCTCGTCCGGGATTTGAACCCGGGACCTCCTGCACCCAAAGCAGGAATCATACCCCTAGACCAACGAGCCACTTGCCGGTGGCAGTGAAGGTAATCCCAAGCAGTCCAGCTCCGAGGAACACAAACTTTCATGTAAATCAGAAAGAAAAGCGCTTTCTGAAGGCAGCGCCCACCACTGATGGAAAGAATATTAAAGGCAATGAATGTAGAGTGAATAATTTCATCGCGCTCTGCAGATGAACAGACGGTGGTGTTTCACTTTCGTCATGTGCTTTCTTAGCATCAAGGGAAGGCAAATGCACTAAACAAAAGAACACCGGGAATCCGAAACACCAACTCATAACGAAAAGATAGCGGAATATACTGCAAGCAAAACTTCCAAACACGACTCCTGAAGGCGTCGGTGCCTTAAGAATTATTCCGTGCAGCAATGATCATCTACGAAGAGCCAACTGTATGTGTCGCTCCACCACGCAACTTTTTTTGATATCGTTTTACCTAAATTTCCATTACCTGTTCGTTACAAGAATACCGTGTGGCTTTCAACTGGTCTGCTTCGTCCAGCAGCGATAGTAGTAACTAAACCGACCACAGTATCATTAAAAGTAGGTCAGACACAAAAGTCGGAGTTGCTCTGTAGCTCATGTTATTCTGCTTTCAAATGCAATTGTATGGCTGGGAGTAGGGGCGTACTCCTGTAATGCAGGCGTCCGGGAGGCCGTTTCTGTGGGGGACATCTGGGAACAACTACAGACACGGCCGTTTCATTAGCTCAGGAACGACCGCGATGCTCTTATCGAGCTCTGCAGATTGACCGGACTGCAGTGCGGAATTTTCTGCTAGTGGTGGCTCGGGGTTAAGAGAAGTCGGGAGGTGTGAGCAAAACTACATGGGGAAACCGAAACAGACGACTCATAACGAAAAGATTGCGGAATGTACTGCAAAAGCAAACGTTGGAGAAGACGAACTCTGAAGCCGTCGGTGCTTTAACAATCATTCCGTGCAGCAACGATAATCTGGGAAGAGCGAAGGGTGGGTTCCGCTCGACCACACAACAAATTTTATATAATGTTCTACTTGTTCTAAATTTGCGTTTCCAGATCATCAGTAAAATACTGTGTGATTTACACCTGGCTTGCTTCTTCCAAAAGCGATATTAAGAAATACATGACTGCAACGTCATTACGGGTCGCGGGTCCGGGCGCCGGCGCGCCAGCGGCGGCCTGTCGGGGCTGCTGGTGCCTCCATGTAGAGCTACCGCTGGGCCCGGGCTCCTTGCCGCTAACGAAGTGATTGCTTTTGGTGACATCATATGCAATAGCGACTGCGCGAATTGACGGTAGCTCGTACGGAAAGCAAGAGTAGCTGATGCTACCGAGGACTCGGCCGCGAGCTTGTCCGACGACTTCTTGGGCTCTTATTCGTGGTGGCATTCAAACAGGCAAGGGTGCTGTCGATTGTTGCGTACGAATGCGAAATACCTGCATTGTGCGTTTCCGCAAAGTGATTTTTACGCCAAAGTTGTGATCGTCCTGCAAGTTGTGTCAAATGTGGATCTCAGAGCTTAGCAGTTTCCGTGGTGTAGCGGTTATCACGTCTGCCTAACAGGCAGAAGGTCTCCGTTTCGATTCCGGGCGTAATCACTTTTTCGTCGCACTCAACAAGACACTTGCTACAATCTCTACTGTGAACATTTAAATCAATTTCAAACGTCCAACCACCAGGCTGCAGATGGCTCAAATGATACGTGAAACTCTTTCAGAACCGGCTACTTGGTTTTTGTGCTTACCTGGAGGGCAGGAAATGCGCGGAACAGCCGCCGGCATGCCGGTAGTCGCCACACGTTTGCACAAAACGCAAGGGCTCGTCCGGGATTTGAACCCGGGACCTCCTGCACCCGAAGCAGGAATCATACTCCTAGACCCACGAGCCTTCTCGATGCACATGACTATCGCCTCCGTTCTTGGTATCACCGTGCAGAGCTGCTGCTCACCCAGCGTTCTCCCTGGCTGTTGCGGTTTGATTGTTTTTATCGTTGTCTTTTACTATAGCAACTTCTAGAATCGGACGGAGCTCGTAGCCGATGCCCTTGCTTACGCAGGAAAAATCTGTTGGAGCTACGGTTTTCCAGGTAGTACAACGGCAAAACCGTCGTTTCCGTGGTGTAGCGGTTATCACGCAGAAGGTCCCCGGTTCGATCCCGGGCGGAAGCACGACTTTTTTTAAACCCGTTTTCGGATTCCATTTCCGAGATAACGTCACGTCTGCGTGTGCGGGATAATAAATGTCGTGTGCTACACCGATATCGCCTCATTTTACTGTCAAATGCTCTTGCTCCCATAGTGCACCGGTATTCAGTAACTCAGAACGCTCGTAGCTCCATTCTGGCCTGCAAAATTTAGTATCCATTTCTTCAAGACTACTTCAAGTTCGCTTCATACTGGCTTTCCTGATCTCTTTGCACTCGCCTTGTCACAACTCTGTTGAAGTGTGAACGTAACTAATAGTGAGAAACTCTTAACTACGCTCAGTCTTGTATCCCACTCTTTGGTTGACGTTGTCGCTAATCAGATGAAGGTAGACTGCTCCACAATTGAGCTTCGTCTCCACTCACGGTGCACACGTTCTGCAAAGACAACCTTTGTTTTCCGTTGCATGCAAGGTTACTGTCGGCTCTTCTACAGAAATCGACCTATGTAATTTACTGGTATCAGATTCTTGCCATATCAAACGGTCCCTTCATGACCGTGGGGCCACACACAGCGTGCTGCGGCACGCATCTGTTCTTCATTGCAGAGCTACAAACGTGGGTGAGCTCCACCTTCTCTTCAGCACGGTCAAAACGGTAGGGCTCATCCGGGATTTGAACCCGGGACCTCCTGCACCCAAAGCAGGAATCATACCCCTAGACCATCGAGCCACTTGCCGGTGGCAGTGAAGGTAATCCCAAGCAGTCCAGCTCCGAGGAACACAAACTTTCATGTAAATCAGAAAGAAAAGCGCTTTCTGAAGGCAGCGCCCACCACTGATGGAAAGAATATTAAAGGCAATGAATGTAGAGTGAATAATTTCATCGCGCTCTGCAGATGAACAGACGGTGGTGTTTCACTTTCGTCATGTGCTTTCTTAGCATCAAGGGAAGGCAAATGCACTAAACAAAAGAACACCGGGAATCCGAAACACCAACTCATAACGAAAAGATAGCGGAATATACTGCAAGCAAAACTTCCAAACACGACTCCTGAAGGCGTCGGTGCCTTAAGAATTATTCCGTGCAGCAATGATCATCTACGAAGAGCCAACTGTATGTGTCGCTCCACCACGCAACTTTTTTTGATATCGTTTTACCTAAATTTCCATTACCTGTTCGTTACAAGAATACCGTGTGGCTTTCAACTGGTCTGCTTCGTCCAGCAGCGATAGTAGTAACTAAACCGACCACAGTATCATTAAAAGTAGGTCAGACACAAAAGTCGGAGTTGCTCTGTAGCTCATGTTATTCTGCTTTCAAATGCAATTGTATGGCTGGGAGTAGGGGCGTACTCCTGTAATGCAGGCGTCCGGGAGGCCGTTTCTGTGGGAGACATCTGGGAACAACTACAGACACGGCCGTTTCATTAGCTCAGGAACGACCGCGATGCTCTTATCGAGCTCTGCAGATTGACCGGACTGCAGTGCGGAATTTTCTGCTAGTGGTGGCTCGGGGTTAAGAGAAGTCGGGAGGTGTGAGCAAAACTACATCGGGAAACCGAAACAGACGACTCATAACGAAAAGATTGCGGAATGTACTGCAAAAGCAAACGTTGGAGAAGACGAACTCTGAAGCCGTCGGTGCTTTAACAATCATTCCGTGCAGCAACGATAATCTGGGAAGAGCGAAGGGTGGGTTCCGCTCGACCACACAACAAATTTTATATAATGTTCTACTTGTTCTAAATTTGCGTTTCCAGATCATCAGTAAAATACTGTGTGATTTACACCTGGCTTGCTTCTTCCAAAAGCGATATTAAGAAATACATGACTGCAACGTCATTACGGGTCGCGGGTCCGGGCGCCGGCGCGCCAGCGGCGGCCTGTCGGGGCTGCTGGTGCCTCCATGTAGAGCTACCGCTGGGCCCGGGCTCCTTGCCGCTAACGAAGTGATTGCTTTTGGTGACATCATATGCAATAGCGACTGCGCGAATTGACGGTAGCTCGTACGAAAAGCAAGAGTAGCTGATGCTACCGAGGACTCGGCCGCGAGCTTGTCCGACGACTTCTTGGGCTCTTATTCGTGGTGGCATTCAAACAGGCAAGGGTGCTGTCGATTGTTGCGTACGAATGCGAAATACCTGCATTGTGCGTTTCCGCAAAGTGATTTTTACGCCAAAGTTGTGATCGTCCTGCAAGTTGTGTCACATGTGGATCTCAGAGCTTAGCAGTTTCCGTGGTGTAGCGGTTATCACGTCTGCCTAACAGGCAGAAGGTCTCCGTTTCGATTCCGGGCGTAATCACTTTTTCGTGGCACTCAACAAGACACTTGCTACAATCTCTACTGTGAACATTTAAATCAATTTCAAACGTCCAACCACCAGGCTGCAGATGGCTCAAATGATACGTGAAACTCTTTCAGAACCGGCTACTTGGTTTTTGTGCTTACCTGGAGGGCAGGAAATGCGCGGAACAGCCGCCGGCATGCCGGTAGTCGCCACACGTTTGCACAAAACGCAAGGGCTCGTCCGGGATTTGAACCCGGGACCTCCTGCACCCGAAGCAGGAATCATACTCCTAGACCAACGAGCCTTCTCGATGCACATGACTATCGCCTCCGTTCTTGGTATCACCGTGCAGAGCTGCTGCTCACCCAGCGTTCTCCCTGGCTGTTGCGGTTTGATTGTTTTTATCGTTGTCTTTTACTATAGCAACTTCTAGAATCGGACGGAGCTCGTAGCCGATGCCCTTGCTTACGCAGGAAAAATCTGTTGGAGCTACGGTTTTCCAGGTAGTACAACGGCAAAACCGTCGTTTCCGTGGTGTAGCGGTTATCACGCAGAAGGTCCCCGGTTCGATCCCGGGCGGAAGCACGACTTTTTTTAAACCCGTTTTCGGATTCCATTTCCGAGATAACGTCACGTCTGCGTGTGCGGGATAATAAATGTCGTGTGCTACACCGATATCGCCTCATTTTACTGTCAAATGCTCTTGCTCCCATAGTGCACCGGTATTCAGTAACTCAGAACGCTCGTAGCTCCATTCTGGCCTGCAAAATTTAGTATCCATTTCTTCAAGACTACTTCAAGTTCGCTTCATACTGGCTTTCCTGATCTCTTTGCACTCGCCTTGTCACAACTCTGTTGAAGTGTGAACGTAACTAATAGTGAGAAACTCTTATCTACGCTCAGTCTTGTATCCCACTCTTTGGTTGACGTTGTCGCTAATCAGATGAAGGTAGACTGCTCCACGATTGAGCTTCGTCTCCACTCACGGTGCACACGTTCTGCAAAGACAACCTTTGTTTTCCGTTGCATGCAAGATTACTGTCGGCTCTTCTACAGAAATCGACCTATGTAATTTACTGGTATCAGATTCTTGCCATATCAAACGGTCCCTTCATGACCGTGGGGCCACACACAGCGTGCTGCGGCACGCATCTGTTCTTCATTGCAGAGCTACAAACGTGGGTGAGCTCCACCTACTCTTCAGCACGGTCAAAACGGTAGGGCTCGTCCGGGATTTGAACCCGGGACCTCCTGCACCCAAAGCAGGAATCATACCCCTAGACCAACGAGCCACTTGCCGGTGGCAGTGAAGGTAATCCCAAGCAGTCCAGCTCCGAGGAACACAAACTTTCATGTAAATCAGAAAGAAAAGCGCTTTCTGAAGGCAGCGCCCACCACTGATGGAAAGAATATTAAAGGCAATGAATGTAGAGTGAATAATTTCATCGCGCTCTGCAGATGAACAGACGGTGGTGTTTCACTTTCGTCATGTGCTTTCTTAGCATCAAGGGAAGGCAAATGCACTAAACAAAAGAACACCGGGAATCCGAAACACCAACTCATAACGAAAAGATAGCGGAATATACTGCAAGCAAAACTTCCAAACACGACTCCTGAAGGCGTCGGTGCCTTAAGAATTATTCCGTGCAGCAATGATCATCTACGAAGAGCCAACTGTATGTGTCGCTCCACCACGCAACTTTTTTTGATATCGTTTTACCTAAATTTCCATTACCTGTTCGTTACAAGAATACCGTGTGGCTTTCAACTGGTCTGCTTCGTCCAGCAGCGATAGTAGTAACTAAACCGACCACAGTATCATTAAAAGTAGGTCAGACACAAAAGTCGGAGTTGCTCTGTAGCTCATGTTATTCTGCTTTCAAATGCAATTGTATGGCTGGGAGTAGGGGCGTACTCCTGTAATGCAGGCGTCCGGGAGGCCGTTTCTGTGGGGGACATCTGGGAACAACTACAGACACGGCCGTTTCATTAGCTCAGGAACGACCGCGATGCTCTTATCGAGCTCTGCAGATTGACCGGACTGCAGTGCGGAATTTTCTGCTAGTGGTGGCTCGGGGTTAAGAGAAGTCGGGAGGTGTGAGCAAAACTACATGGGGAAACCGAAACAGACGACTCATAACGAAAAGATTGCGGAATGTACTGCAAAAGCAAACGTTGGAGAAGACGAACTCTGAAGCCGTCGGTGCTTTAACAATCATTCCGTGCAGCAACGATAATCTGGGAAGAGCGAAGGGTGGGTTCCGCTCGACCACACAACAAATTTTATATAATGTTCTACTTGTTCTAAATTTGCGTTTCCAGATCATCAGTAAAATACTGTGTGATTTACACCTGGCTTGCTTCTTCCAAAAGCGATATTAAGAAATACATGACTGCAACGTCATTACGGGTCGCGGGTCCGGGCGCCGGCGCGCCAGCGGCGGCCTGTCGGGGCTGCTGGTGCCTCCATGTAGAGCTACCGCTGGGCCCGGGCTCCTTGCCGCTAACGAAGTGATTGCTTTTGGTGACATCATATGCAATAGCGACTGCGCGAATTGACGGTAGCTCGTACGGAAAGCAAGAGTAGCTGATGCTACCGAGGACTCGGCCGCGAGCTTGTCCGACGACTTCTTGGGCTCTTATTCGTGGTGGCATTCAAACAGGCAAGGGTGCTGTCGATTGTTGCGTACGAATGCGAAATACCTGCATTGTGCGTTTCCGCAAAGTGATTTTTACGCCAAAGTTGTGATCGTCCTGCAAGTTGTGTCAAATGTGGATCTCAGAGCTTAGCAGTTTCCGTGGTGTAGCGGTTATCACGTCTGCCTAACAGGCAGAAGGTCTCCGTTTCGATTCCGGGCGTAATCACTTTTTCGTCGCACTCAACAAGACACTTGCTACAATCTCTACTGTGAACATTTAAATCAATTTCAAACGTCCAACCACCAGGCTGCAGATGGCTCAAATGATACGTGAAACTCTTTCAGAACCGGCTACTTGGTTTTTGTGCTTACCTGGAGGGCAGGAAATGCGCGGAACAGCCGCCGGCATGCCGGTAGTCGCCACACGTTTGCACAAAACGCAAGGGCTCGTCCGGGATTTGAACCCGGGACCTCCTGCACCCGAAGCAGGAATCATACTCCTAGACCCACGAGCCTTCTCGATGCACATGACTATCGCCTCCGTTCTTGGTATCACCGTGCAGAGCTGCTGCTCACCCAGCGTTCTCCCTGGCTGTTGCGGTTTGATTGTTTTTATCGTTGTCTTTTACTATAGCAACTTCTAGAATCGGACGGAGCTCGTAGCCGATGCCCTTGCTTACGCAGGAAAAATCTGTTGGAGCTACGGTTTTCCAGGTAGTACAACGGCAAAACCGTCGTTTCCGTGGTGTAGCGGTTATCACGCAGAAGGTCCCCGGTTCGATCCCGGGCGGAAGCACGACTTTTTTTAAACCCGTTTTCGGATTCCATTTCCGAGATAACGTCACGTCTGCGTGTGCGGGATAATAAATGTCGTGTGCTACACCGATATCGCCTCATTTTACTGTCAAATGCTCTTGCTCCCATAGTGCACCGGTATTCAGTAACTCAGAACGCTCGTAGCTCCATTCTGGCCTGCAAAATTTAGTATCCATTTCTTCAAGACTACTTCAAGTTCGCTTCATACTGGCTTTCCTGATCTCTTTGCACTCGCCTTGTCACAACTCTGTTGAAGTGTGAACGTAACTAATAGTGAGAAACTCTTAACTACGCTCAGTCTTGTATCCCACTCTTTGGTTGACGTTGTCGCTAATCAGATGAAGGTAGACTGCTCCACAATTGAGCTTCGTCTCCACTCACGGTGCACACGTTCTGCAAAGACAACCTTTGTTTTCCGTTGCATGCAAGGTTACTGTCGGCTCTTCTACAGAAATCGACCTATGTAATTTACTGGTATCAGATTCTTGCCATATCAAACGGTCCCTTCATGACCGTGGGGCCACACACAGCGTGCTGCGGCACGCATCTGTTCTTCATTGCAGAGCTACAAACGTGGGTGAGCTCCACCTTCTCTTCAGCACGGTCAAAACGGTAGGGCTCATCCGGGATTTGAACCCGGGACCTCCTGCACCCAAAGCAGGAATCATACCCCTAGACCATCGAGCCACTTGCCGGTGGCAGTGAAGGTAATCCCAAGCAGTCCAGCTCCGAGGAACACAAACTTTCATGTAAATCAGAAAGAAAAGCGCTTTCTGAAGGCAGCGCCCACCACTGATGGAAAGAATATTAAAGGCAATGAATGTAGAGTGAATAATTTCATCGCGCTCTGCAGATGAACAGACGGTGGTGTTTCACTTTCGTCATGTGCTTTCTTAGCATCAAGGGAAGGCAAATGCACTAAACAAAAGAACACCGGGAATCCGAAACACCAACTCATAACGAAAAGATAGCGGAATATACTGCAAGCAAAACTTCCAAACACGACTCCTGAAGGCGTCGGTGCCTTAAGAATTATTCCGTGCAGCAATGATCATCTACGAAGAGCCAACTGTATGTGTCGCTCCACCACGCAACTTTTTTTGATATCGTTTTACCTAAATTTCCATTACCTGTTCGTTACAAGAATACCGTGTGGCTTTCAACTGGTCTGCTTCGTCCAGCAGCGATAGTAGTAACTAAACCGACCACAGTATCATTAAAAGTAGGTCAGACACAAAAGTCGGAGTTGCTCTGTAGCTCATGTTATTCTGCTTTCAAATGCAATTGTATGGCTGGGAGTAGGGGCGTACTCCTGTAATGCAGGCGTCCGGGAGGCCGTTTCTGTGGGAGACATCTGGGAACAACTACAGACACGGCCGTTTCATTAGCTCAGGAACGACCGCGATGCTCTTATCGAGCTCTGCAGATTGACCGGACTGCAGTGCGGAATTTTCTGCTAGTGGTGGCTCGGGGTTAAGAGAAGTCGGGAGGTGTGAGCAAAACTACATCGGGAAACCGAAACAGACGACTCATAACGAAAAGATTGCGGAATGTACTGCAAAAGCAAACGTTGGAGAAGACGAACTCTGAAGCCGTCGGTGCTTTAACAATCATTCCGTGCAGCAACGATAATCTGGGAAGAGCGAAGGGTGGGTTCCGCTCGACCACACAACAAATTTTATATAATGTTCTACTTGTTCTAAATTTGCGTTTCCAGATCATCAGTAAAATACTGTGTGATTTACACCTGGCTTGCTTCTTCCAAAAGCGATATTAAGAAATACATGACTGCAACGTCATTACGGGTCGCGGGTCCGGGCGCCGGCGCGCCAGCGGCGGCCTGTCGGGGCTGCTGGTGCCTCCATGTAGAGCTACCGCTGGGCCCGGGCTCCTTGCCGCTAACGAAGTGATTGCTTTTGGTGACATCATATGCAATAGCGACTGCGCGAATTGACGGTAGCTCGTACGAAAAGCAAGAGTAGCTGATGCTACCGAGGACTCGGCCGCGAGCTTGTCCGACGACTTCTTGGGCTCTTATTCGTGGTGGCATTCAAACAGGCAAGGGTGCTGTCGATTGTTGCGTACGAATGCGAAATACCTGCATTGTGCGTTTCCGCAAAGTGATTTTTACGCCAAAGTTGTGATCGTCCTGCAAGTTGTGTCACATGTGGATCTCAGAGCTTAGCAGTTTCCGTGGTGTAGCGGTTATCACGTCTGCCTAACAGGCAGAAGGTCTCCGTTTCGATTCCGGGCGTAATCACTTTTTCGTGGCACTCAACAAGACACTTGCTACAATCTCTACTGTGAACATTTAAATCAATTTCAAACGTCCAACCACCAGGCTGCAGATGGCTCAAATGATACGTGAAACTCTTTCAGAACCGGCTACTTGGTTTTTGTGCTTACCTGGAGGGCAGGAAATGCGCGGAACAGCCGCCGGCATGCCGGTAGTCGCCACACGTTTGCACAAAACGCAAGGGCTCGTCCGGGATTTGAACCCGGGACCTCCTGCACCCGAAGCAGGAATCATACTCCTAGACCAACGAGCCTTCTCGATGCACATGACTATCGCCTCCGTTCTTGGTATCACCGTGCAGAGCTGCTGCTCACCCAGCGTTCTCCCTGGCTGTTGCGGTTTGATTGTTTTTATCGTTGTCTTTTACTATAGCAACTTCTAGAATCGGACGGAGCTCGTAGCCGATGCCCTTGCTTACGCAGGAAAAATCTGTTGGAGCTACGGTTTTCCAGGTAGTACAACGGCAAAACCGTCGTTTCCGTGGTGTAGCGGTTATCACGCAGAAGGTCCCCGGTTCGATCCCGGGCGGAAGCACGACTTTTTTTAAACCCGTTTTCGGATTCCATTTCCGAGATAACGTCACGTCTGCGTGTGCGGGATAATAAATGTCGTGTGCTACACCGATATCGCCTCATTTTACTGTCAAATGCTCTTGCTCCCATAGTGCACCGGTATTCAGTAACTCAGAACGCTCGTAGCTCCATTCTGGCCTGCAAAATTTAGTATCCATTTCTTCAAGACTACTTCAAGTTCGCTTCATACTGGCTTTCCTGATCTCTTTGCACTCGCCTTGTCACAACTCTGTTGAAGTGTGAACGTAACTAATAGTGAGAAACTCTTATCTACGCTCAGTCTTGTATCCCACTCTTTGGTTGACGTTGTCGCTAATCAGATGAAGGTAGACTGCTCCACGATTGAGCTTCGTCTCCACTCACGGTGCACACGTTCTGCAAAGACAACCTTTGTTTTCCGTTGCATGCAAGATTACTGTCGGCTCTTCTACAGAAATCGACCTATGTAATTTACTGGTATCAGATTCTTGCCATATCAAACGGTCCCTTCATGACCGTGGGGCCACACACAGCGTGCTGCGGCACGCATCTGTTCTTCATTGCAGAGCTACAAACGTGGGTGAGCTCCACCTACTCTTCAGCACGGTCAAAACGGTAGGGCTCGTCCGGGATTTGAACCCGGGACCTCCTGCACCCAAAGCAGGAATCATACCCCTAGACCAACGAGCCACTTGCCGGTGGCAGTGAAGGTAATCCCAAGCAGTCCAGCTCCGAGGAACACAAACTTTCATGTAAATCAGAAAGAAAAGCGCTTTCTGAAGGCAGCGCCCACCACTGATGGAAAGAATATTAAAGGCAATGAATGTAGAGTGAATAATTTCATCGCGCTCTGCAGATGAACAGACGGTGGTGTTTCACTTTCGTCATGTGCTTTCTTAGCATCAAGGGAAGGCAAATGCACTAAACAAAAGAACACCGGGAATCCGAAACACCAACTCATAACCAAAAGATAGCGGAATATACTGCAAGCAAAACTTCCAAACACGACTCCTGAAGGCGTCGGTGCCTTAAGAATTATTCCGTGCAGCAATGATCATCTACGAAGAGCCAACTGTATGTGTCGCTCCACCACGCAACTTTTTTTGATATCGTTTTACCTAAATTTCCATTACCTGTTCGTTACAAGAATACCGTGTGGCTTTCAACTGGTCTGCTTCGTCCAGCAGCGATAGTAGTAACTAAACCGACCACAGTATCATTAAAAGTAGGTCAGACACAAAAGTCGGAGTTGCTCTGTAGCTCATGTTATTCTGCTTTCAAATGCAATTGTATGGCTGGGAGTAGGGGCGTACTCCTGTAATGCAGGCGTCCGGGAGGCCGTTTCTGTGGGAGACATCTGGGAACAACTACAGACACGGCCGTTTCATTAGCTCAGGAACGACCGCGATGCTCTTATCGAGCTCTGCAGATTGACCGGACTGCAGTGCGGAATTTTCTGCTAGTGGTGGCTCGGGGTTAAGAGAAGTCGGGAGGTGTGAGCAAAACTACATCGGGAAACCGAAACAGACGACTCATAAGGAAAAGATTGCGGAATGTACTGCAAAAGCAAACGTTGGAGAAGACGAACTCTGAAGCCGTCGGTGCTTTAACAATCATTCCGTGCAGCAACGATAATCTGGGAAGAGCGAAGGGTGGGTTCCGCTCGACCACACAACAAATTTTATATAATGTTCTACTTGTTCTAAATTTGCGTTTCCAGATCATCAGTAAAATACTGTGTGATTTACACCTGGCTTGCTTCTTCCAAAAGCGATATTAAGAAATACATCGACTGCAACGTCATTAGGGGTCGCGGGTCCGGGCGCCGGCGCGCCAGCGGCGGCCTGTCGGGGCTGCTGGTGCCTCCATGTAGAGCTACCGCTGGGCCCGGGCTCCTTGCCGCTAACGAAGTGATTGCTTTTGGTGACATCATATGCAATAGCGACTGCGCGAATTGACGGTAGCTCGTACGGAAAGCAAGAGTAGCTGATGCTACCGAGGACTCGGCCGCGAGCTTGTCCGACGACTTCTTGGGCTCTTATTCGTGGTGGCATTCAAACAGGCAAGGGTGCTGTCGATTGTTGCGTACGAATGCGAAATACCTGCATTGTGCGTTTCCGCAAAGTGATTTTTACGCCAAAGTTGTGATCGTCCTGCAAGTTGTGTCAAATGTGGATCTCAGAGCTTAGCAGTTTCCGTGGTGTAGCGGTTATCACGTCTGCCTAACAGGCAGAAGGTCTCCGTTTCGATTCCGGGCGTAATCACTTTTTCGTCGCACTCAACAAGACACTTGCTACAATCTCTACTGTGAACATTTAAATCAATTTCAAACGTCCAACCACCAGGCTGCAGATGGCTCAAATGATACGTGAAACTCTTTCAGAACCGGCTACTTGGTTTTTGTGCTTACCTGGAGGGCAGGAAATGCGCGGAACAGCCGCCGGCATGCCGGTAGTCGCCACACGTTTGCACAAAACGCAAGGGCTCGTCCGGGATTTGAACCCGGGACCTCCTGCACCCGAAGCAGGAATCATACTCCTAGACCCACGAGCCTTCTCGATGCACATGACTATCGCCTCCGTTCTTGGTATCACCGTGCAGAGCTGCTGCTCACCCAGCGTTCTCCCTGGCTGTTGCGGTTTGATTGTTTTTATCGTTGTCTTTTACTATAGCAACTTCTAGAATCGGACGGAGCTCGTAGCCGATGCCCTTGCTTACGCAGGAAAAATCTGTTGGAGCTACGGTTTTCCAGGTAGTACAACGGCAAAACCGTCGTTTCCGTGGTGTAGCGGTTATCACGCAGAAGGTCCCCGGTTCGATCCCGGGCGGAAGCACGACTTTTTTTAAACCCGTTTTCGGATTCCATTTCCGAGATAACGTCACGTCTGCGTGTGCGGGATAATAAATGTCGTGTGCTACACCGATATCGCCTCATTTTACTGTCAAATGCTCTTGCTCCCATAGTGCACCGGTATTCAGTAACTCAGAACGCTCGTAGCTCCATTCTGGCCTGCAAAATTTAGTATCCATTTCTTCAAGACTACTTCAAGTTCGCTTCATACTGGCTTTCCTGATCTCTTTGCACTCGCCTTGTCACAACTCTGTTGAAGTGTGAACGTAACTAATAGTGAGAAACTCTTAACTACGCTCAGTCTTGTATCCCACTCTTTGGTTGACGTTGTCGCTAATCAGATGAAGGTAGACTGCTCCACGATTGAGCTTCGTCTCCACTCACGGTGCACACGTTCTGCAAAGACAACCTTTGTTTTCCGTTGCATGCAAGGTTACTGTCGGCTCTTCTACAGAAATCGACCTATGTAATTTACTGGTATCAGATTCTTGCCATATCAAACGGTCCCTTCATGACCGTGGGGCCACACACAGCGTGCTGCGGCACGCATCTGTTCTTCATTGCAGAGCTACAAACGTGGGTGAGCTCCACCTTCTCTTCAGCACGGTCAAAACGGTAGGGCTCATCCGGGATTTGAACCCGGGACCTCCTGCACCCAAAGCAGGAATCATACCCCTAGACCATCGAGCCACTTGCCGGTGGCAGTGAAGGTAATCCCAAGCAGTCCAGCTCCGAGGAACACAAACTTTCATGTAAATCAGAAAGAAAAGCGCTTTCTGAAGGCAGCGCCCACCACTGATGGAAAGAATATTAAAGGCAATGAATGTAGAGTGAATAATTTCATCGCGCTCTGCAGATGAACAGACGGTGGTGTTTCACTTTCGTCATGTGCTTTCTTAGCATCAAGGGAAGGCAAATGCACTAAACAAAAGAACACCGGGAATCCGAAACACCAACTCATAACGAAAAGATAGCGGAATATACTGCAAGCAAAACTTCCAAACACGACTCCTGAAGGCGTCGGTGCCTTAAGAATTATTCCGTGCAGCAATGATCATCTACGAAGAGCCAACTGTATGTGTCGCTCCACCACGCAACTTTTTTTGATATCGTTTTACCTAAATTTCCATTACCTGTTCGTTACAAGAATACCGTGTGGCTTTCAACTGGTCTGCTTCGTCCAGCAGCGATAGTAGTAACTAAACCGACCACAGTATCATTAAAAGTAGGTCAGACACAAAAGTCGGAGTTGCTCTGTAGCTCATGTTATTCTGCTTTCAAATGCAATTGTATGGCTGGGAGTAGGGGCGTACTCCTGTAATGCAGGCGTCCGGGAGGCCGTTTCTGTGGGAGACATCTGGGAACAACTACAGACACGGCCGTTTCATTAGCTCAGGAACGACCGCGATGCTCTTATCGAGCTCTGCAGATTGACCGGACTGCAGTGCGGAATTTTCTGCTAGTGGTGGCTCGGGGTTAAGAGAAGTCGGGAGGTGTGAGCAAAACTACATCGGGAAACCGAAACAGACGACTCATAACGAAAAGATTGCGGAATGTACTGCAAAAGCAAACGTTGGAGAAGACGAACTCTGAAGCCGTCGGTGCTTTAACAATCATTCCGTGCAGCAACGATAATCTGGGAAGAGCGAAGGGTGGGTTCCGCTCGACCACACAACAAATTTTATATAATGTTCTACTTGTTCTAAATTTGCGTTTCCAGATCATCAGTAAAATACTGTGTGATTTACACCTGGCTTGCTTCTTCCAAAAGCGATATTAAGAAATACATGACTGCAACGTCATTACGGGTCGCGGGTCCGGGCGCCGGCGCGCCAGCGGCGGCCTGTCGGGGCTGCTGGTGCCTCCATGTAGAGCGAACGCTGGGCCCGGGCTCCTTGCCGCTAACGAAGTGATTGCTTTTGGTGACATCATATGCAATAGCGACTGCGCGAATTGACGGTAGCTCGTACGGAAAGCAAGAGTAGCTGATGCTACCGAGGACTCGGCCGCGAGCTTGTCCGACGACTTCTTGGGCTCTTATTCGTGGTGGCATTCAAACAGGCAAGGGTGCTGTCGATTGTTGCGTACGAATGCGAAATACCTGCATTGTGCGTTTCCGCAAAGTGATTTTTACGCCAAAGTTGTGATCGTCCTGCAAGTTGTGTCAAATGTGGATCTCAGAGCTTAGCAGTTTCCGTGGTGTAGCGGTTATCACGTCTGCCTAACAGGCAGAAGGTCTCCGTTTCGATTCCGGGCGTAATCACTTTTTCGTCGCACTCAACAAGACACTTGCTACAATCTCTACTGTGAACATTTAAATCAATTTCAAACGTCCAACCACCAGGCTGCAGATGGCTCAAATGATACGTGAAACTCTTTCAGAACCGGCTACTTGGTTTTTGTGCTTACCTGGAGGGCAGGAAATGCGCGGAACAGCCGCCGGCATGCCGGTAGTCGCCACACGTTTGCACAAAACGCAAGGGCTCGTCCGGGATTTGAACCCGGGACCTCCTGCACCCGAAGCAGGAATCATACTCCTAGACCCACGAGCCTTCTCGATGCACATGACTATCGCCTCCGTTCTTGGTATCACCGTGCAGAGCTGCTGCTCACCCAGCGTTCTCCCTGGCTGTTGCGGTTTGATTGTTTTTATCGTTGTCTTTTACTATAGCAACTTCTAGAATCGGACGGAGCTCGTAGCCGATGCCCTTGCTTACGCAGGAAAAATCTGTTGGAGCTACGGTTTTCCAGGTAGTACAACGGCAAAACCGTCGTTTCCGTGGTGTAGCGGTTATCACGCAGAAGGTCCCCGGTTCGATCCCGGGCGGAAGCACGACTTTTTTTAAACCCGTTTTCGGATTCCATTTCCGAGATAACGTCACGTCTGCGTGTGCGGGATAATAAATGTCGTGTGCTACACCGATATCGCCTCATTTTACTGTCAAATGCTCTTGCTCCCATAGTGCACCGGTATTCAGTAACTCAGAACGCTCGTAGCTCCATTCTGGCCTGCAAAATTTAGTATCCATTTCTTCAAGACTACTTCAAGTTCGCTTCATACTGGCTTTCCTGATCTCTTTGCACTCGCCTTGTCACAACTCTGTTGAAGTGTGAACGTAACTAATAGTGAGAAACTCTTAACTACGCTCAGTCTTGTATCCCACTCTTTGGTTGACGTTGTCGCTAATCAGATGAAGGTAGACTGCTCCACGATTGAGCTTCGTCTCCACTCACGGTGCACACGTTCTGCAAAGACAACCTTTGTTTTCCGTTGCATGCAAGGTTACTGTCGGCTCTTCTACAGAAATCGACCTATGTAATTTACTGGTATCAGATTCTTGCCATATCAAACGGTCCCTTCATGACCGTGGGGCCACACACAGCGTGCTGCGGCACGCATCTGTTCTTCATTGCAGAGCTACAAACGTGGGTGAGCTCCACCTTCTCTTCAGCACGGTCAAAACGGTAGGGCTCATCCGGGATTTGAACCCGGGACCTCCTGCACCCAAAGCAGGAATCATACCCCTAGACCATCGAGCCACTTGCCGGTGGCAGTGAAGGTAATCCCAAGCAGTCCAGCTCCGAGGAACACAAACTTTCATGTAAATCAGAAAGAAAAGCGCTTTCTGAAGGCAGCGCCCACCACTGATGGAAAGAATATTAAAGGCAATGAATGTAGAGTGAATAATTTCATCGCGCTCTGCAGATGAACAGACGGTGGTGTTTCACTTTCGTCATGTGCTTTCTTAGCATCAAGGGAAGGCAAATGCACTAAACAAAAGAACACCGGGAATCCGAAACACCAACTCATAACGAAAAGATAGCGGAATATACTGCAAGCAAAACTTCCAAACACGACTCCTGAAGGCGTCGGTGCCTTAAGAATTATTCCGTGCAGCAATGATCATCTACGAAGAGCCAACTGTATGTGTCGCTCCACCACGCAACTTTTTTTGATATCGTTTTACCTAAATTTCCATTACCTGTTCGTTACAAGAATACCGTGTGGCTTTCAACTGGTCTGCTTCGTCCAGCAGCGATAGTAGTAACTAAACCGACCACAGTATCATTAAAAGTAGGTCAGACACAAAAGTCGGAGTTGCTCTGTAGCTCATGTTATTCTGCTTTCAAATGCAATTGTATGGCTGGGAGTAGGGGCGTACTCCTGTAATGCAGGCGTCCGGGAGGCCGTTTCTGTGGGAGACATCTGGGAACAACTACAGACACGGCCGTTTCATTAGCTCAGGAACGACCGCGATGCTCTTATCGAGCTCTGCAGATTGACCGGACTGCAGTGCGGAATTTTCTGCTAGTGGTGGCTCGGGGTTAAGAGAAGTCGGGAGGTGTGAGCAAAACTACATCGGGAAACCGAAACAGACGACTCATAACGAAAAGATTGCGGAATGTACTGCAAAAGCAAACGTTGGAGAAGACGAACTCTGAAGCCGTCGGTGCTTTAACAATCATTCCGTGCAGCAACGATAATCTGGGAAGAGCGAAGGGTGGGTTCCGCTCGACCACACAACAAATTTTATATAATGTTCTACTTGTTCTAAATTTGCGTTTCCAGATCATCAGTAAAATACTGTGTGATTTACACCTGGCTTGCTTCTTCCAAAAGCGATATTAAGAAATACATGACTGCAACGTCATTACGGGTCGCGGGTCCGGGCGCCGGCGCGCCAGCGGCGGCCTGTCGGGGCTGCTGGTGAATCCATGTAGAGCGAACGCTGGGCCCGGGCTCCTTGCCGCTAACGAAGTGATTGCTTTTGGTGACATCATATGCAATAGCGACTGCGCGAATTGACGGTAGCTCGTACGGAAAGCAAGAGTAGCTGATGCTACCGAGGACTCGGCCGCGAGCTTGTCCGACGACTTCTTGGGCTCTTATTCGTGGTGGCATTCAAACAGGCAAGGGTGCTGTCGATTGTTGCGTACGAATGCGAAATACCTGCATTGTGCGTTTCCGCAAAGTGATTTTTACGCCAAAGTTGTGATCGTCCTGCAAGTTGTGTCAAATGTGGATCTCAGAGCTTAGCAGTTTCCGTGGTGTAGCGGTTATCACGTCTGCCTAACAGGCAGAAGGTCTCCGTTTCGATTCCGGGCGTAATCACTTTTTCGTCGCACTCAACAAGACACTTGCTACAATCTCTACTGTGAACATTTAAATCAATTTCAAACGTCCAACCACCAGGCTGCAGATGGCTCAAATGATACGTGAAACTCTTTCAGAACCGGCTACTTGGTTTTTGTGCTTACCTGGAGGGCAGGAAATGCGCGGAACAGCCGCCGGCATGCCGGTAGTCGCCACACGTTTGCACAAAACGCAAGGGCTCGTCCGGGATTTGAACCCGGGACCTCCTGCACCCGAAGCAGGAATCATACTCCTAGACCCACGAGCCTTCTCGATGCACATGACTATCGCCTCCGTTCTTGGTATCACCGTGCAGAGCTGCTGCTCACCCAGCGTTCTCCCTGGCTGTTGCGGTTTGATTGTTTTTATCGTTGTCTTTTACTATAGCAACTTCTAGAATCGGACGGAGCTCGTAGCCGATGCCCTTGCTTACGCAGGAAAAATCTGTTGGAGCTACGGTTTTCCAGGTAGTACAACGGCAAAACCGTCGTTTCCGTGGTGTAGCGGTTATCACGCAGAAGGTCCCCGGTTCGATCCCGGGCGGAAGCACGACTTTTTTTAAACCCGTTTTCGGATTCCATTTCCGAGATAACGTCACGTCTGCGTGTGCGGGATAATAAATGTCGTGTGCTACACCGATATCGCCTCATTTTACTGTCAAATGCTCTTGCTCCCATAGTGCACCGGTATTCAGTAACTCAGAACGCTCGTAGCTCCATTCTGGCCTGCAAAATTTAGTATCCATTTCTTCAAGACTACTTCAAGTTCGCTTCATACTGGCTTTCCTGATCTCTTTGCACTCGCCTTGTCACAACTCTGTTGAAGTGTGAACGTAACTAATAGTGAGAAACTCTTAACTACGCTCAGTCTTGTATCCCACTCTTTGGTTGACGTTGTCGCTAATCAGATGAAGGTAGACTGCTCCACGATTGAGCTTCGTCTCCACTCACGGTGCACACGTTCTGCAAAGACAACCTTTGTTTTCCGTTGCATGCAAGGTTACTGTCGGCTCTTCTACAGAAATCGACCTATGTAATTTACTGGTATCAGATTCTTGCCATATCAAACGGTCCCTTCATGACCGTGGGGCCACACACAGCGTGCTGCGGCACGCATCTGTTCTTCATTGCAGAGCTACAAACGTGGGTGAGCTCCACCTTCTCTTCAGCACGGTCAAAACGGTAGGGCTCATCCGGGATTTGAACCCGGGACCTCCTGCACCCAAAGCAGGAATCATACCCCTAGACCATCGAGCCACTTGCCGGTGGCAGTGAAGGTAATCCCAAGCAGTCCAGCTCCGAGGAACACAAACTTTCATGTAAATCAGAAAGAAAAGCGCTTTCTGAAGGCAGCGCCCACCACTGATGGAAAGAATATTAAAGGCAATGAATGTAGAGTGAATAATTTCATCGCGCTCTGCAGATGAACAGACGGTGGTGTTTCACTTTCGTCATGTGCTTTCTTAGCATCAAGGGAAGGCAAATGCACTAAACAAAAGAACACCGGGAATCCGAAACACCAACTCATAACGAAAAGATAGCGGAATATACTGCAAGCAAAACTTCCAAACACGACTCCTGAAGGCGTCGGTGCCTTAAGAATTATTCCGTGCAGCAATGATCATCTACGAAGAGCCAACTGTATGTGTCGCTCCACCACGCAACTTTTTTTGATATCGTTTTACCTAAATTTCCATTACCTGTTCGTTACAAGAATACCGTGTGGCTTTCAACTGGTCTGCTTCGTCCAGCAGCGATAGTAGTAACTAAACCGACCACAGTATCATTAAAAGTAGGTCAGACACAAAAGTCGGAGTTGCTCTGTAGCTCATGTTATTCTGCTTTCAAATGCAATTGTATGGCTGGGAGTAGGGGCGTACTCCTGTAATGCAGGCGTCCGGGAGGCCGTTTCTGTGGGAGACATCTGGGAACAACTACAGACACGGCCGTTTCATTAGCTCAGGAACGACCGCGATGCTCTTATCGAGCTCTGCAGATTGACCGGACTGCAGTGCGGAATTTTCTGCTAGTGGTGGCTCGGGGTTAAGAGAAGTCGGGAGGTGTGAGCAAAACTACATCGGGAAACCGAAACAGACGACTCATAACGAAAAGATTGCGGAATGTACTGCAAAAGCAAACGTTGGAGAAGACGAACTCTGAAGCCGTCGGTGCTTTAACAATCATTCCGTGCAGCAACGATAATCTGGGAAGAGCGAAGGGTGGGTTCCGCTCGACCACACAACAAATTTTATATAATGTTCTACTTGTTCTAAATTTGCGTTTCCAGATCATCAGTAAAATACTGTGTGATTTACACCTGGCTTGCTTCTTCCAAAAGCGATATTAAGAAATACATGACTGCAACGTCATTACGGGTCGCGGGTCCGGGCGCCGGCGCGCCAGCGGCGGCCTGTCGGGGCTGCTGGTGCCTCCATGTAGAGCTACCGCTGGGCCCGGGCTCCTTGCCGCTAACGAAGTGATTGCTTTTGGTGACATCATATGCAATTGCGACTGCGCGAATTGACGGTAGCTCGTACGGAAAGCAAGAGTAGCTGATGCTACCGAGGACTCGGCCGCGAGCTTGTCCGACGACTTCTTGGGCTCTTATTCGTGGTGGCATTCAAACAGGCAAGGGTGCTGTCGATTGTTGCGTACGAATGCGAAATACCTGCATTGTGCGTTTCCGCAAAGTGATTTTTACGCCAAAGTTGTGATCGTCCTGCAAGTTGTGTCAAATGTGGATCTCAGAGCTTAGCAGTTTCCGTGGTGTAGCGGTTATCACGTCTGCCTAACAGGCAGAAGGTCTCCGTTTCGATTCCGGGCGTAATCACTTTTTCGTCGCACTCAACAAGACACTTGCTACAATCTCTACTGTGAACATTTAAATCAATTTCAAACGTCCAACCACCAGGCTGCAGATGGCTCAAATGATACGTGAAACTCTTTCAGAACCGGCTACTTGGTTTTTGTGCTTACCTGGAGGGCAGGAAATGCGCGGAACAGCCGCCGGCATGCCGGTAGTCGCCACACGTTTGCACAAAACGCAAGGGCTCGTCCGGGATTTGAACCCGGACCTCCTGCACCCGAAGCAGGAATCATACTCCTAGACCAACGAGCCTTCTCGATGCACATGACTATCGCCTCCGTTCTTGGTATCACCGTGCAGAGCTGCTGCTCACCCAGCGTTCTCCCTGGCTGTTGCGGTTTGATTGTTATTATCGTTGTCTTTTACTATAGCAACTTCTAGAATCGGACGGAGCTCGTAGCCGATGCCCTTGCTTACGCAGGAAAAATCTGTTGGAGCTACGGTTTTCCAGGTAGTACAACGGCAAAACCGTCGTTTCCGTGGTGTAGCGGTTATCACGTCTGCTTTACACCCAGAAGGTCCCCGGTTCGATCCCGGGCGGAAGCACGACTTTTTTTAAACCCGTTTTCGGATTCCATTTCCGAGATAACGTCACGTCTGCGTGTGCGGGATAATAAATGTCGTGTGCTACACCGATATCGCCTCATTTTACTGTCAAATGCTCTTGCTCCCATAGTGCACCGGTATTCAGTAACTCAGAACGCTCGTAGCTCCATTCTGGCCTGCAAAATTTAGTATCCATTTCTTCAAGACTACTTCAAGTTCGCTTCATACTGGCTTTCCTGATCTCTTTGCACTCGCCTTGTCACAACTCTGTTGAAGTGTGAACGTAACTAATAGTGAGAAACTCTTAACTACGCTCAGTCTTGTATCCCACTCTTTGGTTGACGTTGTCGCTAATCAGATGAAGGTAGACTGCTCCACGATTGAGCTTCGTCTCCACTCACGGTGCACACGTTCTGCAAAGACAACCTTTGTTTTCCGTTGCATGCAAGATTACTGTCGGCTCTTCTACAGAAATCGACCTATGTAATTTACTGGTATCAGATTCTTGCCATATCAAACGGTCCCTTCATGACCGTGGGGCCACACACAGCGTGCTGCGGCACGCATCTGTTCTTCATTGCAGAGCTACAAACGTGGGTGAGCTCCACCTACTCTTCAGCACGATCAAAACGGTAGGGCTCGTCCGGGATTTGAACCCGGGACCTCCTGCACCCAAAGCAGGAATCATACCCCTAGACCAACGAGCCACTTGCCGGTGGCAGTGAAGGTAATCCCAAGCAGTCCAGCTCCGAGGAACACAAACTTTCATGTAAATCAGAAAGAAAAGCGCTTTCTGAAGGCAGCGCCCACCACTGATGGAAAGAATATTAAAGGCAATGAATGTAGAGTGAATAATTTCATCGCGCTCTGCAGATGAACAGACGGTGGTGTTTCACTTTTGTCATGTGCTTTCTTAGCATCAAGGGAAGGCAAATGCACTAAACAAAAGAACACCGGGAATCCGAAACACCAACTCATAACGAAAAGATAGCGGAATATACTGCAAGCAAAACTTCCAAACACGACTCCTGAAGGTGTCGGTGCCTTAAGAATTATTCCGTGCAGCAATGATCATCTACGAAGAGCAAACTGTATGTGTCGCTCCACCACGCAACTTTTTTTGATATCGTTTTACCTAAATTTCCATTACCTGTTCGTTACAAGAATACCGTGTGGCTTTCAACTGGTCTGCTTCGTCCAGCAGCGATAGTAGTAACTAAACCGACCACAGTATCATTAAAAGTAGGTCAGACACAAAAGTCGGAGTTGCTCTGTAGCTCATGTTATTCTGCTTTCAAATGCAATTGTATGGCTGGGAGTAGGGGCGTACTCCTGTAATGCAGGCGTCCGGGAGGCCGTTTCTGTGGGAGACATCTGGGAACAACTACAGACACGGCCGTTTCATTAGCTCAGGAACGACCGCGATTCTCTTATCGAGCTCTGCAGATTGACCGGACTGCAGTGCGGAATTTTCTGCTAGTGGTGGCTCGGAGTTAAGAGAAGTCGGGAGGTGTGAGCAAAACTACATCGGGAAACCGAAACAGACGACTCATAACGAAAAGATTGCGGAATGTACTGCAAAAGCAAACGTTGGAGAAGACGAACTCTGAAGCCGTCGGTGCTTTAACAATCATTCCGTGCAGCAACGATAATCTGGGAAGAGCGAAGGGTGGGTTCCGCTCGACCACACAACAAATTTTATATAATGTTCTACTTGTTCTAAATTTGCGTTTCCAGATCATCAGTAAAATACTGTGTGATTTACACCTGGCTTGCTTCTTCCAAAAGCGATATTAAGAAATACATCGACTGCAACGTCATTAGGGGTCGCGGGTCCGGGCGCCGGCGCGCCAGCGGCGGCCTGTCGGGGCTGCTGGTGCCTCCATGTAGAGCTACCGCTGGGCCCGGGCTCCTTGCCGCTAACGAAGTGATTGCTTTTGGTGACATCATATGCAATAGCGACTGCGCGAATTGACGGTAGCTCGTACGGAAAGCAAGAGTAGCTGATGCTACCGAGGACTCGGCCGCGAGCTTGTCCGACGACTTCTTGGGCTCTTATTCGTGGTGGCATTCAAACAGGCAAGGGTGCTGTCGATTGTTGCGTACGAATGCGAAATACCTGCATTGTGCGTTTCCGCAAAGTGATTTTTACGCCAAAGTTGTGATCGTCCTGCAAGTTGTGTCACATGTGGATCTCAGAGCTTAGCAGTTTCCGTGGTGTAGCGGTTATCACGTCTGCCTAACAGGCAGAAGGTCTCCGTTTCGATTCCGGGCGTAATCACTTTTTCGTCGCACTCAACAAGACACTTGCTACAATCTCTACTGTGAACATTTAAATCAATTTCAAACGTCCAACCACCAGGCTGCAGATGGCTCAAATGATACGTGAAACTCTTTCAGAACCGGCTACTTGGTTTTTGTGCTTACCTGGAGGGCAGGAAATGCGCGGAACAGCCGCCGGCATGCCGGTAGTCGCCACACGTTTGCACAAAACGCAAGGGCTCGTCCGGGATTTGAACCCGGGACCTCCTGCACCCGAAGCAGGAATCATACCCCTAGACCAACGAGCCTTCTCGATGCACATGACTATCGCCTCCGTTCTTGGTATCACCGTGCAGAGCTGCTGCTCACCCAGCGTTCTCCCTGGCTGTTGCGGTTTGATTGTTTTTATCGTTGTCTTTTACTATAGCAACTTCTAGAATCGGACGGAGCTCGTAGCCGATGCCCTTGCTTACGCAGGAAAAATCTGTTGGAGCTACGGTTTTCCAGGTAGTACAACGGCAAAACCGTCGTTTCCGTGGTGTAGCGGTTATCACGTCTGCTTTACACGCAGAAGGTCCCCGGTTCGATCCCGGGCGGAAGCACGACTTTTTTTAAACCCGTTTTCGGATTCCATTTCCGAGATAACGTCACGTCTGCGTGTGCGGGATAATAAATGTCGTGTGCTACACCGATATCGCCTCATTTTACTGTCAAATGCTCTTGCTCCCATAGTGCACCGGTATTCAGTAACTCAGAACGCTCGTAGCTCCATTCTGGCCTGCAAAATTTAGTATCCATTTCTTCAAGACTACTTCAAGTTCGCTTCATACTGGCTTTCCTGATCTCTTTGCACTCGCCTTGTCACAACTCTGTTGAAGTGTGAACGTAACTAATAGTGAGAAACTCTTAACTACGCTCAGTCTTGTATCCCACTCTTTGGTTGACGTTGTCGCTAATCAGATGAAGGTAGACTGCTCCACGATTGAGCTTCGTCTCCACTCACGGTGCACACGTTCTGCAAAGACAACCTTTGTTTTCCGTTGCATGCAAGATTACTGTCGGCTCTTCTACAGAAATCGACCTATGTAATTTACTGGTATCAGATTCTTGCCATATCAAACGGTCCCTTCATGACCGTAGGGCCACACACAGCGTGCTGCGGCACGCATCTGTTCTTCATTGCAGAGCTACAAACGTGGGTGAGCTCCACCTACTCTTCAGCACGGTCAAAACGGTAGGGCTCGTCCGGGATTTGAACCCGGGACCTCCTGCACCCAAAGCAGGAATCATACCCCTAGACCAACGAGCCACTTGCCGGTGGCAGTGAAGGTAATCCCAAGCAGTCCAGCTCCGAGGAACACAAACTTTCATGTAAATCAGAAAGAAAAGCGCTTTCTGAAGGCAGCGCCCACCACTGATGGAAAGAATATTAAAGGCAATGAATGTAGAGTGAATAATTTCATCGCGCTCTGCAGATGAACAGACGGTGGTGTTTCACTTTCGTCATGTGCTTTCTTAGCATCAAGGGAAGGCAAATGCACTAAACAAAAGAACACCGGGAATCCGAAACACCAACTCATAACGAAAAGATAGCGGAATATACTGCAAGCAAAACTTCCAAACACGACTCCTGAAGGTGTCGGTGCCTTAAGAATTATTCCGTGCAGCAATGATCATCTACGAAGAGCAAACTGTATGTGTCGCTCCACCACGCAACTTTTTTTGATATCGTTTTACCAAAATTTCCATTACCTGTTCGTTACAAGAATACCGTGTGGCTTTCAACTGGTCTGCTTCGTCCAGCAGCGATAGTAGTAACTAAACCGACCACAGTATCATTAAAAGTAGGTCAGACACAAAAGTCGGAGTTGCTCTGTAGCTCATGTTATTCTGCTTTCAAATGCAATTGTATGGCTGGGAGTAGGGGCGTACTCCTGTAATGCAGGCGTCCGGGAGGCCGTTTCTGTGGGAGACATCTGGGAACAACTACAGACACGGCCGTTTCATTAGCTCAGGAACGACCGCGATTCTCTTATCGAGCTCTGCAGATTGACCGGACTGCAGTGCGGAATTTTCTGCTAGTGGTGGCTCGGAGTTAAGAGAAGTCGGGAGGTGTGAGCAAAACTACATCGGGAAACCGAAACAGACGACTCATAACGAAAAGATTGCGGAATGTACTGCAAAAGCAAACGTTGGAGAAGACGAACTCTGAAGCCGTCGGTGCTTTAACAATCATTCCGTGCAGCAACGATAATCTGGGAAGAGCGAAGGGTGGGTTCCGCTCGACCACACAACAAATTTTATATAATGTTCTACTTGTTCTAAATTTGCGTTTCCAGGTCATCAGTAAAATACTGTGTGATTTACACCTGGCTTGCTTCTTCCAAAAGCGATATTAAGAAATACATCGACTGCAACGTCATTAGGGGTCGCGGGTCCGGGCGCCGGCGCGCCATCGGCGGCCTGTCGGGGCTGCTGGTGCCTCCATGTAGAGCTACCGCTGGGCCCGGGCTCCTTGCCGCTAACGAAGTGATTGCTTTTGGTGACATCATATGCAATAGCGACTGCGCGAATTGACGGTAGCTCGTACGGAAAGCAAGAGTAGCTGATGCTACCGAGGACTCGGCCGCGAGCTTGTCCGACGACTTCTTGGGCTCTTATTCGTGGTGGCATTCAGACAGGCAAGGGTGCTGTCGATTGTTGCGTACGAATGCGAAATACCTGTCTGGCGTGGGACCTGTTGTCTCGCGGTGCGCCTTTTGGCGTGGGCCAGTCCGCGCCGGCGCACCGTAAGGCACAGGGGTTCGCACTGGGGCGTATCGCTTCCAGTCGGACGTGCCCACAGGGGAAGTGATGCGTCATATATAGCCTCTCCTTCTCAAGTGGCTCTTTCCGCCTTCAAGTGGTGCCGGACGTTAAGCTCGGCATTTCTCGGGCTTGCCCGGGTGTGCCTTGCGACAAAAGGAAGAGCTGCGACCCAACCCGATGCGAAAGCGAAGGGTGCGTGGCACAGGGGGAGCTGTGTCGAGGGACGAACAGCTGTCCCTTTCTGTTCGCAGGGCCCAGACCAGCAGGAGCCCTGCATGCCGGCGACTTCGTTCGTCGGCGTGGGATCGCGGCGCGAGTCGGCAAGGGCGCTTCGCCGCGCCCCTGGGTAACCGGGGCGTGTTCTGCCAAACCCAGGAGGTGGTGACACTGCCTGGGCCAGGTTAACTGGGTCCAGACCGCCGAACGTCTGGGGGACCGACCCGCCACCTGAGTAGGAGTGGGTCCTTGGCCGAAGGGTGGAAACTTGGGCTAGTAGGCGGCGAAGGGCGAGAGGTGCATCCGCCTCTCCGGAGTGCGGGGTGTAGTTGCCGAGGAGCGTCGCGTGAAATCGCCGATGACGGAGCCATCGATGGGGACCAGTGCGCTGGCAACGGCGCGCTGAACCCGGCAGTTCGAGAGGGCCCTTGACCTTGGGGCGAGGTCGGTGGGCGAGCTGCAAGAAGTCCCCCCCCCATGCCAGAGGAGCCGGTCCGGGGTAAGAGACGGGCTCCCACCCCTTTTTTATATCACTCGTAAATCATGGCGACGACAGATACGAGTGATTCGAGTGCGCCTCAACGTGCGTCTACTGCGCCTGATCCCTCTCCTCAGGACGAGCTGGGACAGGTCGAGAATGAGTCAGTTATGCAAAGACTTGCCAGAATAACTACGCTCATGGAGCAATCTGTAAAAAATGGCAAGATCAGCCAAGCCGGAATGTCAGCCATTAAAAATGAATTGGCAGCTTGGGCCATTGTCCATGCAAAACTAGAAGGTAGGCTAGAAGAATTAGTAAAAGAAAACAATAGACTAAGAAAGCAGCCAGTGAAAACTTGGGCGGCAGTGGCAGCGCAAGCTCCCACCAAGCCCAACACCACCAGAGAGACAATAAATAAGGTAACTAAGAGGCCAGATACGGCAGTCTTTTTGAGAACACTTCCTGGAGAAGACACAAGCATAAAGAAAATACAGGAGTTATTCACGAAAACCGTGGACCCTGTGAAGGAAAAAATAAAGATAAAGAGAATCAAACCGAGCAGGAACTCAGTCATCGTAGAAGTTGCCTCGGAAGAGGATAAAGAAAAGCTGCTGAAGAACCAAAAGCTGAACTCAGTGGTGAAATGTGAGCCACCAAGAAAAAGAAATCCTCTCGTCATACTATATGACGTGCCATCTATTATGACGAATGAAGAGTTGTCAGAGACAATCAGGGCACAAAATTTTGAGCATCTAAGCGCTGAAGAATTTAATAATTGTTTTAAACTTAGATTTAAAACGGGTCCACGAGGTCGTGATGTTGTACATCATGTCGCTGAAGTGACAGCACAGATGTGGAAGAACATCACAACAATGGGCAGGATCTATGTTGGCTTCCATGCCATCAACACCAAAGACTATGTCGTGGTACCTCGTTGCCACAACTGTGGTGACCTGGACCACATTCTCAGGCTGTGCACCAGGGAGCCGGCGTGCACCAAGTGCGGAGAAAGTGGCCATAATCGTAAGGACTGTAAAGGTACACAAATCTGCATACCATGCAAAAGCAGAGGGAAGAAGTCTTGCGGAGCTGTAGGTCGGAATTGCCCAACATACAGAATGTTGGAACAAAGATTAATCTCCAGAACTGATTATGGCTGAACTCGGCATACCGAACAGGATGCCGAAGCGCAAATCCCCGAGCAAGAGGAGGAGGGACGCTATGAGGGCAAGTAAATTCAAGTTATTTCTGAGGTCGCTTACGGGCGCCGGAAAACCTGAAACAACAGATATAGCCATTCAAACTGAGCCCCAATGGGTGAACATAGCAATACAAACAGATCACCCTATAGCAGCAGCTCCCTCCTCTGAAAGCCGGGGAGCAGAGCCGATAAAACATCAGAAACGGCAAGGGCATCCTGCGGCCATAACAGTCTCTGAAAAGCAACAGAACAAGCATGAGAAACCGGTTCAAGAAAATGAAGTAACTAGCTCCAGCATAAATTCCACTGAACAGAGTACTCCAGTGGTCAGATTGACACCTGTGGATCCTGTGAGGGTCTACCCTAATTTAGAATATACTATGCAGCTAGCAAGACTTGAACAGCCGGCTACCCTGACCACAGCCCTGAGACATGTGGTTCGTGTAGGACATGAAGAAGGAAGAAGGGTAACCTTCTCGGTGATGGAGGCTGTTGACAGAATCCAACTAAAATCAGTGAATCTCCCCACCGACTTCGGAGCCCTGCGGGACCTGCTACGAAAAGTCTTCGAAAGGAGAGGGGAGAAATTCAACTTAGACGACATTTACGAGCAGGCAGTTCTAGCCAATGGAAGAATTGCATTTGACTGGTCTAAAACCTGGCCAAATGACCGCATACATACATACTTCCCTTGATGACAAAGCTTAACATAGGACAACTAAATACACATAACAGCCGACTCGTAATGCAGGAACTCCGAAGGGAGGTGGAGGAGAGGAGATTGGATGTGCTCTGTCTACAGGAGCCGTACTCCCAAGCTGGAAAGGTCGCTTTTGCTGCCGCAACATGGCAGGTAATTAGCAAAGGAGAAGTCCCGAAAGCGGCGATAATAATAACAAATAAGCTCCTGAGAGTCACCACGCTCTCTCAATTCACAACTACCCACTGCAACGTCGTGGAGTTGCAATCCCCAACCGGAATCGTCTTTATAATAAACATGTACTTTCAGTACAGTGATAATATTGAAACACACTTAGATCACCTAACGAGAGTGACCACGGCGTTGCGGGGGAGAAAGTTGATAATTACAGCTGACATAAATGCCAAATCCCCCCTGTGGTACAGTGGCACACGAGATGCAAATGGGGAGAAGGTAGAAGAATTTATTATGGCAACCCAACTTGTGGTGGCTAATAGGCCGGGCAATCCTCCTACCTACACGGCGGGAGGAAGACAAGGGACAAATATTGACATAACTCTAACAACACCGAATGTTACAAACATACTCCAAAATTGGAAGGTAATAGGGAATGCCACCACAAGCGACCATAATTTAATAACTTTCACCATAGGGGATAGAGAGTGCCGCTGGGCCATGGGGTGGGAATTGCAATATAACTTTAATAGAGCAGATTGGGAGCGGCTAGCGAGGGAGTGCGACATTCCTCCAATACCGGGAGGGGACGCACAACAAGATATAGACGTAAACGACAGAACTGACGACATAGTGACCGCCATAACTAGAGCGGTGAGGGCTGCTGTACCAACCAGGAGGAGGGCCATGGCGGCCTCTCCGTCACCATGGACGCCTGAACTAGAGGAATTGCGTCAGTCTGTCAGAAGGCTAAGGAGGTACTACCAGCGCAGTGTCGTCTGGCAAGAGAAACAAAGATGGCAGTTGCGGTATAGGGAGGCCAAGCAACAGTTCCAAAAGGAACTATGCGAGGTCAGGACACGGAGCTGGGAACGCTATGTGCTCAGTCAACTTGTGCTGGATCCATGGGGACTTCCCTACAAGTTAGTGAGGGAAAAGATCCGCTCTCCTATGGAGCTATCAACTGTCAGGCACGGGGGCGGGATGACGGAGTCCTGGCAGGAAACTGCTGGGGTCCTCCTCCAGTCCCTGTTGCCTGATGACTATGCGGACGGGGAAACCGAAGCACAGCGGCAACTGCGAGAGGAGGATCAAGTGCAATATAACAACGATGCAGCGGTCTACCCCTTCTCGGAAGAGGAGGTGGCGGCCCACATAAAATCTCTCAAAAGAGGGAAAGCTCCTGGGCCAGATGGCATTGTGGCGGAGGTGGTGCAATTCCTGGCCCCCCAGCTGGTTGCGCCATTAACGCATTTATACAATGAATGCCTAAGGCAACAACAGTTCCCAAGGAGATGGAAAAAGGCAAATGTTGTCATTATAAAGAAAGGACAAGATAAAGATCCAGCGGAAGTGAAGTCATACAGGCCAATCTGCCTGTTGGACTTGCTTGGTAAATTATTTGAGAAGTTGCTGACTGACAGACTGGCGGCACACAGAGTTTTGTGCGGGATGAGCAGCAGGCAATTCGGTTTCAGGCCAGGGCGATCGGCATCTGATGCAATCGCCCTGGCAGCCGAGGTCTGCGGCTCAACCCCGCATAAATACGTGGTGGGCATCATGGTGGACATCAGTGGCGCCTTTGACAACCTGTGGTGGCCTTCGCTCTTCTCCTGCTTGCGGGAGAAAGAGTGTCCAGGGCCGCTATATGGTTGCCTGAGGAGCTATTGCGAGGAACGAGAGGTCTGGCTATCATCCTCTAGCGAGAGAGTTAGTAAAGTGATCACGAAAGGATGTCCCCAGGGATCGGTCCTTGGACCGCTTTTTTGGGACATCCATATGGAGCCTTTATTGGACAATCTACAACAATGCGAGGATGTGCTAGAGGTGATAGCCTACGCAGATGACCTCCTCCTGTTGGTCGGTGGCCGGAGCCGAGAAGACATTGAACCTAAGATAGAAAGGGCCATAGACAAACTTCAACAGTGGTGCCACACCACCAAAATGACAGTCTCACCAAGTAAGTCAACTTACTTACTGCTGAAAGGACAACTAACCAGGAACCCGACAGTCAGGATTGACGGTTCACCAGTATTACGAAGACGTGACACACGATACTTAGGAGTCATCATTGATGAGAAATGGAACTTCGGGAGGCACATTGAAACCGTAACCCAAAAGGCCCTACAAATTCTAAATAACCTCATTTCCATAGGACATAAAAGATTTCACCTCCCTCCACACTTCATTAAACTATATCATAATAGTATCTTAACCTCAGTGGTGGGTTACGGCTCGGGAGTCTGGGCGCATAGACTCACGAGGGTTGTGCCTGCCATGGCAGTGAGAAGGGTGCAAAGAAGTATGATATTACGATCTGTGGGGGCTTATAGAACGTCTCCAGGGGGGGCCCTGTTAGTCATAATGGGGCTCTGCCCACTAGATATAAAGATAAGGGAGCAAGCAGCCTGGTATTGGGCAAAAAAGGGGAATCTAGGTAAAATTGAAGAGATTATGGGGGTGAGGGTGGCAAATAAGAGGGAAATTATGAAAAGGGGAGAAGAATTATGGCAGGGGACTTGGGAAACGGAGGAAACCGGACGTAGAACTTTTCAGTTCATTCCGGACGTGAGGGAACGCTTGCAAATGAAGTATTTTGAGCCAACAAAGGGATTGTTCCACTTTCTCACTGGACATGGACCCTACCCGACATACCTATGTCGGTTTGGGAAGAAGGCAACGCCCGCGTGTGACTGTGGCGTCCCGGAAGGTACTCCTGAACATGTGATCTACGAGTGTCCTCTCTTCAATGATGTTGCAGCCACACTCCGAGATAGACTACCAAACCAAGACACATACCAACTTCTGAGACGCGAAGATACCTTTCAACTGCTTAACACTCTGGCAAACGAGGTATCACGTAAGGTGTTGATGGAATATCTGAGGGACATGAATTAACATAAACTCAGAAATATACACCGATTTCGTCTAGATCCCTGTTCCCATACCGCCTGTGCGCGGACTGGCCGACTATCCACCATAGTTGGGAACCGCCGCGTGCAGGAATAGGGGGAGTAGGGGTCACCTTTACAAAAATGTAAAGCACCGGATTTGACTTAGGATAAGCTTAGTTTGTAGGAATTAGACTAGGATATTTACATTTAGGAAACTGCAGCGTAATAACATCTTGGCCTGCCCAGTGCCAGGGGCATGCTCTTCGGGTTTAGCTCGAAGAGCAAGGCAATTATCAGTAGGTTTATACTCTCTGCTGGCATATATGTGACGCTGCAGATGTTAGAACTTAGTGATAAGAAGTAGTATTTAATTGTAGGTATAGACAATAATATTAGTAGTGCCCATTATTGTGAAACACCTGTAGCTCACTTACAAGTTAGAATTAAGAGCTGCATACTTGTAATAATCATTGTATAAAATACAGGCCCACTAATCAACTAAGGGAGTGGGTTATTAAGTATAACTATTATTGTAGTTGAAATAAATAAAGATTTTTTTTTTTTAAAAAAAAAAAAAAAAAAAAAACAAAAAAAAAAAAATACCTGCATTGTGCGTTTCCGCAAAGTGATTTTTACGCCAAAGTTGTGATCGTCCTGCAAGTTGTGTCACATGTGGATCTCAGAGCTTAGCAGTTTCCGTGGTGTAGCGGTTATCACGTCTGCCTAACAGGCAGAAGGTCTCCGTTTCGATTCCGGGCGTAATCACTTTTTCGTCGCACTCAACAAGACACTTGCTACAATCTCTACTGTGAACATTTAAATCAATTTCAAACGTCCAACCACCAGGCTGCAGATGGCTCAAATGATACGTGAAACTCTTTCAGAACCGGCTACTTGGTTTTTGTGCTTACCTGGAGGGCAGGAAATGCGCGGAACAGCCGCCGGCATGCCGGTAGTCGCCACACGTTTGCACAAAACGCAAGGGCTCGTCCGGGATTTGAACCCGGGACCTCCTGCACCCGAAGCAGGAATCATACCCCTAGACCAACGAGCCTTCTCGATGCACATGACTATCGCCTCCGTTCTTGGTATCACCGTGCAGAGCTGCTGCTCACCCAGCGTTCTCCCTGGCTGTTGCGGTTTGATTGTTTTTATCGTTGTCTTTTACTATAGCAACTTCTAGAATAGGACGGAGCTCGTAGCCGATGCCCTTGCTTACGCAGGAAAAATCTGTTGGAGCTACGGTTTTCCAGGTAGTACAACGGCAAAACCGTCGTTTCCGTGGTGTAGCGGTTATCACGTCTGCTTTACACGCAGAAGGTCCCCGGTTCGATCCCGGGCGGAAGCACGACTTTTTTTAAACCCGTTTTCGGATTCCATTTCCGAGATAACGTCACGTCTGCGTGTGCGGGATAATAAATGTCGTGTGCTACACCGATATCGCCTCATTTTACTGTCAAATGCTCTTGCTCCCATAGTGCACCGGTATTCAGTAACTCAGAACGCTCGTAGCTCCATTATGGCCTGCAAAATTTAGTATCCATTTCTTCAAGACTACTTCAAGTTCGCTTCATACTGGCTTTCCTGATCTCTTTGCACTCGCCTTGTCACAACTCTGTTGAAGTGTGAACGTAACTAATAGTGAGAAACTCTTAACTACGCTCAGTCTTGTATCCCACTCTTTGGTTGACGTTGTCGCTAATCAGATGAAGGTAGACTGCTCCACGATTGAGCTTCGTCTCCACTCACGGTGCACACGTTCTGCAAAGACAACCTTTGTTTTCCGTTGCATGCAAGATTACTGTCGGCTCTTCTACAGAAATCGACCTATGTAATTTACTGGTATCAGATTCCTGCCATATCAAACGGTCCCTTCATGACCGTAGGGCCACACACAGCGTGCTGCGGCACGCATCTCTTCTTCATTGCAGAGCTACAAACGTGGGTGAGCTCCACCTACTCTTCAGCACGGTCAAAACGGTAGGGCTCGTCCGGGATTTGAACCCGGGACCTCCTGCACCCAAAGCAGGAATCATACCCCTAGACCAACGAGCCACTTGCCGGTGGCAGTGAAGGTAATCCCAAGCAGTCCAGCTCCGAGGAACACAAACTTTCATGTAAATCAGAAAGAAAAGCGCTTTCTGAAGGCAGCGCCCACCACTGATGGAAAGAATATTAAAGGCAATGAATGTAGAGTGAATAATTTCATCGCGCTCTGCAGATGAACAGACGGTGGTGTTTCACTTTCGTCATGTGCTTTCTTAGCATCAAGGGAAGGCAAATGCACTAAACAAAAGAACACCGGGAATCCGAAACACCAACTCATAACGAAAAGATAGCGGAATATACTGCAAGCAAAACTTCCAAACACGACTCCTGAAGGTGTCGGTGCCTTAAGAATTATTCCGTGCAGCAATGATCATCTACGAAGAGCAAACTGTATGTGTCGCTCCACCACGCAACTTTTTTTGATATCGTTTTACCAAAATTTCCATTACCTGTTCGTTACAAGAATACCGTGTGGCTTTCAACTGGTCTGCTTCGTCCAGCAGCGATAGTAGTAACTAAACCGACCACAGTATCATTAAAAGTAGGTCAGACACAAAAGTCGGAGTTGCTCTGTAGCTCATGTTATTCTGCTTTCAAATGCAATTGTATGGCTGGGAGTAGGGGCGTACTCCTGTAATGCAGGCGTCCGGGAGGCCGTTTCTGTGGGAGACATCTGGGAACAACTACAGACACGGCCGTTTCATTAGCTCAGGAACGACCGCGATTCTCTTATCGAGCTCTGCAGATTGACCGGACTGCAGTGCGGAATTTTCTGCTAGTGGTGGCTCGGAGTTAAGAGAAGTCGGGAGGTGTGAGCAAAACTACATCGGGAAACCGAAACAGACGACTCATAACGAAAAGATTGCGGAATGTACTGCAAAAGCAAACGTTGGAGAAGACGAACTCTGAAGCCGTCGGTGCTTTAACAATCATTCCGTGCAGCAACGATAATCTGGGAAGAGCGAAGGGTGGGTTCCGCTCGACCACACAACAAATTTTATATAATGTTCTACTTGTTCTAAATTTGCGTTTCCAGATCATCAGTAAAATACTGTGTGATTTACACCTGGCTTGCTTCTTCCAAAAGCGATATTAAGAAATACATCGACTGCAACGTCATTAGGGGTCGCGGGTCCGGGCGCCGGCGCGCCAGCGGCGGCCTGTCGGGGCTGCTGGTGCCTCCATGTAGAGCTACCGCTGGGCCCGGGCTCCTTGCCGCTAACGAAGTGATTGCTTTTGGTGACATCATATGCAATAGCGACTGCGCGAATTGACGGTAGCTCGTACGGAAAGCAAGAGTAGCTGATGCTACCGAGGACTCGGCCGCGAGCTTGTCCGACGACTTCTTGGGCTCTTATTCGTGGTGGCATTCAGACAGGCAAGGGTGCTGTCGATTGTTGCGTACGAATGCGAAATACCTGCATTGTGCGTTTCCGCAAAGTGATTTTTACGCCAAAGTTGTGATCGTCCTGCAAGTTGTGTCACATGTGGATCTCAGAGCTTAGCAGTTTCCGTGGTGTAGCGGTTATCACGTCTGCCTAACAGGCAGAAGGTCTCCGTTTCGATTCCGGGCGTAATCACTTTTTCGTCGCACTCAACAAGACACTTGCTACAATCTCTACTGTGAACATTTAAATCAATTTCAAACGTCCAACCACCAGGCTGCAGATGGCTCAAATGATACGTGAAACTCTTTCAGAACCGGCTACTTGGTTTTTGTGCTTACCTGGAGGGCAGGAAATGCGCGGAACAGCCGCCGGCATGCCGGTAGTCGCCACACGTTTGCACAAAACGCAAGGGCTCGTCCGGGATTTGAACCCGGGACCTCCTGCACCCGAAGCAGGAATCATACCCCTAGACCAACGAGCCTTCTCGATGCACATGACTATCGCCTCCGTTCTTGGTATCACCGTGCAGAGCTGCTGCTCACCCAGCGTTCTCCCTGGCTGTTGCGGTTTGATTGTTTTTATCGTTGTCTTTTACTATAGCAACTTCTAGAATAGGACGGAGCTCGTAGCCGATGCCCTTGCTTACGCAGGAAAAATCTGTTGGAGCTACGGTTTTCCAGGTAGTACAACGGCAAAACCGTCGTTTCCGTGGTGTAGCGGTTATCACGTCTGCTTTACACGCAGAAGGTCCCCGGTTCGATCCCGGGCGGAAGCACGACTTTTTTTAAACCCGTTTTCGGATTCCATTTCCGAGATAACGTCACGTCTGCGTGTGCGGGATAATAAATGTCGTGTGCTACACCGATATCGCCTCATTTTACTGTCAAATGCTCTTGCTCCCATAGTGCACCGGTATTCAGTAACTCAGAACGCTCGTAGCTCCATTATGGCCTGCAAAATTTAGTATCCATTTCTTCAAGACTACTTCAAGTTCGCTTCATACTGGCTTTCCTGATCTCTTTGCACTCGCCTTGTCACAACTCTGTTGAAGTGTGAACGTAACTAATAGTGAGAAACTCTTAACTACGCTCACTCTTGTATCCCACTCTTTGGTTGACGTTGTCGCTAATCAGATGAAGGTAGACTGCTCCACGATTGAGCTTCGTCTCCACTCACGGTGCACACGTTCTGCAAAGACAACCTTTGTTTTCCGTTGCATGCAAGATTACTGTCGGCTCTTCTACAGAAATCGACCTATGTAATTTACTGGTATCAGATTCCTGCCATATCAAACGGTCCCTTCATGACCGTAGGGCCACACACAGCGTGCTGCGGCACGCATCTCTTCTTCATTGCAGAGCTACAAACGTGGGTGAGCTCCACCTACTCTTCAGCACGGTCAAAACGGTAGGGCTCGTCCGGGATTTGAACCCGGGACCTCCTGCACCCAAAGCAGGAATCATACCCCTAGACCAACGAGCCACTTGCCGGTGGCAGTGAAGGTAATCCCAAGCAGTCCAGCTCCGAGGAACACAAACTTTCATGTAAATCAGAAAGAAAAGCGCTTTCTGAAGGCAGCGCCCACCACTGATGGAAAGAATATTAAAGGCAATGAATGTAGAGTGAATAATTTCATCGCGCTCTGCAGATGAACAGACGGTGGTGTTTCACTTTCGTCATGTGCTTTCTTAGCATCAAGGGAAGGCAAATGCACTAAACAAAAGAACACCGGGAATCCGAAACACCAACTCATAACGAAAAGATAGCGGAATATACTGCAAGCAAAACTTCCAAACACGACTCCTGAAGGTGTCGGTGCCTTAAGAATTATTCCGTGCAGCAATGATCATCTACGAAGAGCAAACTGTATGTGTCGCTCCACCACGCAACTTTTTTTGATATCGTTTTACCAAAATTTCCATTACCTGTTCGTTACAAGAATACCGTGTGGCTTTCAACTGGTCTGCTTCGTCCAGCAGCGATAGTAGTAACTAAACCGACCACAGTATCATTAAAAGTAGGTCAGACACAAAAGTCGGAGTTGCTCTGTAGCTCATGTTATTCTGCTTTCAAATGCAATTGTATGGCTGGGAGTAGGGGCGTACTCCTGTAATGCAGGCGTCCGGGAGGCCGTTTCTGTGGGAGACATCTGGGAACAACTACAGACACGGCCGTTTCATTAGCTCAGGAACGACCGCGATTCTCTTATCGAGCTCTGCAGATTGACCGGACTGCAGTGCGGAATTTTCTGCTAGTGGTGGCTCGGAGTTAAGAGAAGTCGGGAGGTGTGAGCAAAACTACATCGGGAAACCGAAACAGACGACTCATAACGAAAAGATTGCGGAATGTACTGCAAAAGCAAACGTTGGAGAAGACGAACTCTGAAGCCGTCGGTGCTTTAACAATCATTCCGTGCAGCAACGATAATCTGGGAAGAGCGAAGGGTGGGTTCCGCTCGACCACACAACAAATTTTATATAATGTTCTACTTGTTCTAAATTTGCGTTTCCAGATCATCAGTAAAATACTGTGTGATTTACACCTGGCTTGCTTCTTCCAAAAGCGATATTAAGAAATACATCGACTGCAACGTCATTAGGGGTCGCGGGTCCGGGCGCCGGCGCGCCAGCGGCGGCCTGTCGGGGCTGCTGGTGCCTCCATGTAGAGCTACCGCTGGGCCCGGGCTCCTTGCCGCTAACGAAGTGATTGCTTTTGGTGACATCATATGCAATAGCGACTGCGCGAATTGACGGTAGCTCGTACGGAAAGCAAGAGTAGCTGATGCTACCGAGGACTCGGCCGCGAGCTTGTCCGACGACTTCTTGGGCTCTTATTCGTGGTGGCATTCAGACAGGCAAGGGTGCTGTCGATTGTTGCGTACGAATGCGAAATACCTGCATTGTGCGTTTCCGCAAAGTGATTTTTACGCCAAAGTTGTGATCGTCCTGCAAGTTGTGTCACATGTGGATCTCAGAGCTTAGCAGTTTCCGTGGTGTAGCGGTTATCACGTCTGCCTAACAGGCAGAAGGTCTCCGTTTCGATTCCGGGCGTAATCACTTTTTCGTCGCACTCAACAAGACACTTGCTACAATCTCTACTGTGAACATTTAAATCAATTTCAAACGTCCAACCACCAGGCTGCAGATGGCTCAAATGATACGTGAAACTCTTTCAGAACCGGCTACTTGGTTTTTGTGCTTACCTGGAGGGCAGGAAATGCGCGGAACAGCCGCCGGCATGCCGGTAGTCGCCACACGTTTGCACAAAACGCAAGGGCTCGTCCGGGATTTGAACCCGGGACCTCCTGCACCCGAAGCAGGAATCATACCCCTAGACCAACGAGCCTTCTCGATGCACATGACTATCGCCTCCGTTCTTGGTATCACCGTGCAGAGCTGCTGCTCACCCAGCGTTCTCCCTGGCTGTTGCGGTTTGATTGTTTTTATCGTTGTCTTTTACTATAGCAACTTCTAGAATAGGACGGAGCTCGTAGCCGATGCCCTTGCTTACGCAGGAAAAATCTGTTGGAGCTACGGTTTTCCAGGTAGTACAACGGCAAAACCGTCGTTTCCGTGGTGTAGCGGTTATCACGTCTGCTTTACACGCAGAAGGTCCCCGGTTCGATCCCGGGCGGAAGCACGACTTTTTTTAAACCCGTTTTCGGATTCCATTTCCGAGATAACGTCACGTCTGCGTGTGCGGGATAATAAATGTCGTGTGCTACACCGATATCGCCTCATTTTACTGTCAAATGCTCTTGCTCCCATAGTGCACCGGTATTCAGTAACTCAGAACGCTCGTAGCTCCATTATGGCCTGCAAAATTTAGTATCCATTTCTTCAAGACTACTTCAAGTTCGCTTCATACTGGCTTTCCTGATCTCTTTGCACTCGCCTTGTCACAACTCTGTTGAAGTGTGAACGTAACTAATAGTGAGAAACTCTTAACTACGCTCACTCTTGTATCCCACTCTTTGGTTGACGTTGTCGCTAATCAGATGAAGGTAGACTGCTCCACGATTGAGCTTCGTCTCCACTCACGGTGCACACGTTCTGCAAAGACAACCTTTGTTTTCCGTTGCATGCAAGATTACTGTCGGCTCTTCTACAGAAATCGACCTATGTAATTTACTGGTATCAGATTCCTGCCATATCAAACGGTCCCTTCATGACCGTAGGGCCACACACAGCGTGCTGCGGCACGCATCTCTTCTTCATTGCAGAGCTACAAACGTGGGTGAGCTCCACCTACTCTTCAGCACGGTCAAAACGGTAGGGCTCGTCCGGGATTTGAACCCGGGACCTCCTGCACCCAAAGCAGGAATCATACCCCTAGACCAACGAGCCACTTGCCGGTGGCAGTGAAGGTAATCCCAAGCAGTCCAGCTCCGAGGAACACAAACTTTCATGTAAATCAGAAAGAAAAGCGCTTTCTGAAGGCAGCGCCCACCACTGATGGAAAGAATATTAAAGGCAATGAATGTAGAGTGAATAATTTCATCGCGCTCTGCAGATGAACAGACGGTGGTGTTTCACTTTCGTCATGTGCTTTCTTAGCATCAAGGGAAGGCAAATGCACTAAACAAAAGAACACCGGGAATCCGAAACACCAACTCATAACGAAAAGATAGCGGAATATACTGCAAGCAAAACTTCCAAACACGACTCCTGAAGGTGTCGGTGCCTTAAGAATTATTCCGTGCAGCAATGATCATCTACGAAGAGCAAACTGTATGTGTCGCTCCACCACGCAACTTTTTTTGATATCGTTTTACCAAAATTTCCATTACCTGTTCGTTACAAGAATACCGTGTGGCTTTCAACTGGTCTGCTTCGTCCAGCAGCGATAGTAGTAACTAAACCGACCACAGTATCATTAAAAGTAGGTCAGACACAAAAGTCGGAGTTGCTCTGTAGCTCATGTTATTCTGCTTTCAAATGCAATTGTATGGCTGGGAGTAGGGGCGTACTCCTGTAATGCAGGCGTCCGGGAGGCCGTTTCTGTGGGAGACATCTGGGAACAACTACAGACACGGCCGTTTCATTAGCTCAGGAACGACCGCGATTCTCTTATCGAGCTCTGCAGATTGACCGGACTGCAGTGCGGAATTTTCTGCTAGTGGTGGCTCGGAGTTAAGAGAAGTCGGGAGGTGTGAGCAAAACTACATCGGGAAACCGAAACAGACGACTCATAACGAAAAGATTGCGGAATGTACTGCAAAAGCAAACGTTGGAGAAGACGAACTCTGAAGCCGTCGGTGCTTTAACAATCATTCCGTGCAGCAACGATAATCTGGGAAGAGCGAAGGGTGGGTTCCGCTCGACCACACAACAAATTTTATATAATGTTCTACTTGTTCTAAATTTGCGTTTCCAGATCATCAGTAAAATACTGTGTGATTTACACCTGGCTTGCTTCTTCCAAAAGCGATATTAAGAAATACATCGACTGCAACGTCATTAGGGGTCGCGGGTCCGGGCGCCGGCGCGCCAGCGGCGGCCTGTCGGGGCTGCTGGTGCCTCCATGTAGAGCTACCGCTGGGCCCGGGCTCCTTGCCGCTAACGAAGTGATTGCTTTTGGTGACATCATATGCAATAGCGACTGCGCGAATTGACGGTAGCTCGTACGGAAAGCAAGAGTAGCTGATGCTACCGAGGACTCGGCCGCGAGCTTGTCCGACGACTTCTTGGGCTCTTATTCGTGGTGGCATTCAGACAGGCAAGGGTGCTGTCGATTGTTGCGTACGAATGCGAAATACCTGCATTGTGCGTTTCCGCAAAGTGATTTTTACGCCAAAGTTGTGATCGTCCTGCAAGTTGTGTCACATGTGGATCTCAGAGCTTAGCAGTTTCCGTGGTGTAGCGGTTATCACGTCTGCCTAACAGGCAGAAGGTCTCCGTTTCGATTCCGGGCGTAATCACTTTTTCGTCGCACTCAACAAGACACTTGCTACAATCTCTACTGTGAACATTTAAATCAATTTCAAACGTCCAACCACCAGGCTGCAGATGGCTCAAATGATACGTGAAACTCTTTCAGAACCGGCTACTTGGTTTTTGTGCTTACCTGGAGGGCAGGAAATGCGCGGAACAGCCGCCGGCATGCCGGTAGTCGCCACACGTTTGCACAAAACGCAAGGGCTCGTCCGGGATTTGAACCCGGGACCTCCTGCACCCGAAGCAGGAATCATACCCCTAGACCAACGAGCCTTCTCGATGCACATGACTATCGCCTCCGTTCTTGGTATCACCGTGCAGAGCTGCTGCTCACCCAGCGTTCTCCCTGGCTGTTGCGGTTTGATTGTTTTTATCGTTGTCTTTTACTATAGCAACTTCTAGAATAGGACGGAGCTCGTAGCCGATGCCCTTGCTTACGCAGGAAAAATCTGTTGGAGCTACGGTTTTCCAGGTAGTACAACGGCAAAACCGTCGTTTCCGTGGTGTAGCGGTTATCACGTCTGCTTTACACGCAGAAGGTCCCCGGTTCGATCCCGGGCGGAAGCACGACTTTTTTTAAACCCGTTTTCGGATTCCATTTCCGAGATAACGTCACGTCTGCGTGTGCGGGATAATAAATGTCGTGTGCTACACCGATATCGCCTCATTTTACTGTCAAATGCTCTTGCTCCCATAGTGCACCGGTATTCAGTAACTCAGAACGCTCGTAGCTCCATTATGGCCTGCAAAATTTAGTATCCATTTCTTCAAGACTACTTCAAGTTCGCTTCATACTGGCTTTCCTGATCTCTTTGCACTCGCCTTGTCACAACTCTGTTGAAGTGTGAACGTAACTAATAGTGAGAAACTCTTAACTACGCTCACTCTTGTATCCCACTCTTTGGTTGACGTTGTCGCTAATCAGATGAAGGTAGACTGCTCCACGATTGAGCTTCGTCTCCACTCACGGTGCACACGTTCTGCAAAGACAACCTTTGTTTTCCGTTGCATGCAAGATTACTGTCGGCTCTTCTACAGAAATCGACCTATGTAATTTACTGGTATCAGATTCCTGCCATATCAAACGGTCCCTTCATGACCGTAGGGCCACACACAGCGTGCTGCGGCACGCATCTCTTCTTCATTGCAGAGCTACAAACGTGGGTGAGCTCCACCTACTCTTCAGCACGGTCAAAACGGTAGGGCTCGTCCGGGATTTGAACCCGGGACCTCCTGCACCCAAAGCAGGAATCATACCCCTAGACCAACGAGCCACTTGCCGGTGGCAGTGAAGGTAATCCCAAGCAGTCCAGCTCCGAGGAACACAAACTTTCATGTAAATCAGAAAGAAAAGCGCTTTCTGAAGGCAGCGCCCACCACTGATGGAAAGAATATTAAAGGCAATGAATGTAGAGTGAATAATTTCATCGCGCTCTGCAGATGAACAGACGGTGGTGTTTCACTTTCGTCATGTGCTTTCTTAGCATCAAGGGAAGGCAAATGCACTAAACAAAAGAACACCGGGAATCCGAAACACCAACTCATAACGAAAAGATAGCGGAATATACTGCAAGCAAAACTTCCAAACACGACTCCTGAAGGTGTCGGTGCCTTAAGAATTATTCCGTGCAGCAATGATCATCTACGAAGAGCAAACTGTATGTGTCGCTCCACCACGCAACTTTTTTTGATATCGTTTTACCAAAATTTCCATTACCTGTTCGTTACAAGAATACCGTGTGGCTTTCAACTGGTCTGCTTCGTCCAGCAGCGATAGTAGTAACTAAACCGACCACAGTATCATTAAAAGTAGGTCAGACACAAAAGTCGGAGTTGCTCTGTAGCTCATGTTATTCTGCTTTCAAATGCAATTGTATGGCTGGGAGTAGGGGCGTACTCCTGTAATGCAGGCGTCCGGGAGGCCGTTTCTGTGGGAGACATCTGGGAACAACTACAGACACGGCCGTTTCATTAGCTCAGGAACGACCGCGATTCTCTTATCGAGCTCTGCAGATTGACCGGACTGCAGTGCGGAATTTTCTGCTAGTGGTGGCTCGGAGTTAAGAGAAGTCGGGAGGTGTGAGCAAAACTACATCGGGAAACCGAAACAGACGACTCATAACGAAAAGATTGCGGAATGTACTGCAAAAGCAAACGTTGGAGAAGACGAACTCTGAAGCCGTCGGTGCTTTAACAATCATTCCGTGCAGCAACGATAATCTGGGAAGAGCGAAGGGTGGGTTCCGCTCGACCACACAACAAATTTTATATAATGTTCTACTTGTTCTAAATTTGCGTTTCCAGATCATCAGTAAAATACTGTGTGATTTACACCTGGCTTGCTTCTTCCAAAAGCGATATTAAGAAATACATCGACTGCAACGTCATTAGGGGTCGCGGGTCCGGGCGCCGGCGCGCCAGCGGCGGCCTGTCGGGGCTGCTGGTGCCTCCATGTAGAGCTACCGCTGGGCCCGGGCTCCTTGCCGCTAACGAAGTGATTGCTTTTGGTGACATCATATGCAATAGCGACTGCGCGAATTGACGGTAGCTCGTACGGAAAGCAAGAGTAGCTGATGCTACCGAGGACTCGGCCGCGAGCTTGTCCGACGACTTCTTGGGCTCTTATTCGTGGTGGCATTCAGACAGGCAAGGGTGCTGTCGATTGTTGCGTACGAATGCGAAATACCTGCATTGTGCGTTTCCGCAAAGTGATTTTTACGCCAAAGTTGTGATCGTCCTGCAAGTTGTGTCACATGTGGATCTCAGAGCTTAGCAGTTTCCGTGGTGTAGCGGTTATCACGTCTGCCTAACAGGCAGAAGGTCTCCGTTTCGATTCCGGGCGTAATCACTTTTTCGTCGCACTCAACAAGACACTTGCTACAATCTCTACTGTGAACATTTAAATCAATTTCAAACGTCCAACCACCAGGCTGCAGATGGCTCAAATGATACGTGAAACTCTTTCAGAACCGGCTACTTGGTTTTTGTGCTTACCTGGAGGGCAGGAAATGCGCGGAACAGCCGCCGGCATGCCGGTAGTCGCCACACGTTTGCACAAAACGCAAGGGCTCGTCCGGGATTTGAACCCGGGACCTCCTGCACCCGAAGCAGGAATCATACCCCTAGACCAACGAGCCTTCTCGATGCACATGACTATCGCCTCCGTTCTTGGTATCACCGTGCAGAGCTGCTGCTCACCCAGCGTTCTCCCTGGCTGTTGCGGTTTGATTGTTTTTATCGTTGTCTTTTACTATAGCAACTTCTAGAATAGGACGGAGCTCGTAGCCGATGCCCTTGCTTACGCAGGAAAAATCTGTTGGAGCTACGGTTTTCCAGGTAGTACAACGGCAAAACCGTCGTTTCCGTGGTGTAGCGGTTATCACGTCTGCTTTACACGCAGAAGGTCCCCGGTTCGATCCCGGGCGGAAGCACGACTTTTTTTAAACCCGTTTTCGGATTCCATTTCCGAGATAACGTCACGTCTGCGTGTGCGGGATAATAAATGTCGTGTGCTACACCGATATCGCCTCATTTTACTGTCAAATGCTCTTGCTCCCATAGTGCACCGGTATTCAGTAACTCAGAACGCTCGTAGCTCCATTCTGGCCTGCAAAATTTAGTATCCATTTCTTCAAGACTACTTCAAGTTCGCTTCATACTGGCTTTCCTGATCTCTTTGCACTCGCCTTGTCACAACTCTGTTGAAGTGTGAACGTAACTAATAGTGAGAAACTCTTAACTACGCTCAGTCTTGTATCCCACTCTTTGGTTGACGTTGTCGCTAATCAGATGAAGGTAGACTGCTCCACGATTGAGCTTCGTCTCCACTCACGGTGCACACGTTCTGCAAAGACAACCTTTGTTTTCCGTTGCATGCAAGATTACTGTCGGCTCTTCTACAGAAATCGACCTATGTAATTTACTGGTATCAGATTCCTGCCATATCAAACGGTCCCTTCATGACCGTAGGGCCACACACAGCGTGCTGCGGCACGCATCTCTTCTTCATTGCAGAGCTACAAACGTGGGTGAGCTCCACCTACTCTTCAGCACGGTCAAAACGGTAGGGCTCGTCCGGGATTTGAACCCGGGACCTCCTGCACCCAAAGCAGGAATCATACCCCTAGACCAACGAGCCACTTGCCGGTGGCAGTGAAGGTAATCCCAAGCAGTCCAGCTCCGAGGAACACAAACTTTCATGTAAATCAGAAAGAAAAGCGCTTTCTGAAGGCAGCGCCCACCACTGATGGAAAGAATATTAAAGGCAATGAATGTAGAGTGAATAATTTCATCGCGCTCTGCAGATGAACAGACGGTGGTGTTTCACTTTCGTCATGTGCTTTCTTAGCATCAAGGGAAGGCAAATGCACTAAACAAAAGAACACCGGGAATCCGAAACACCAACTCATAACGAAAAGATAGCGGAATATACTGCAAGCAAAACTTCCAAACACGACTCCTGAAGGTGTCGGTGCCTTAAGAATTATTCCGTGCAGCAATGATCATCTACGAAGAGCAAACTGTATGTGTCGCTCCACCACGCAACTTTTTTTGATATCGTTTTACCAAAATTTCCATTACCTGTTCGTTACAAGAATACCGTGTGGCTTTCAACTGGTCTGCTTCGTCCAGCAGCGATAGTAGTAACTAAACCGACCACAGTATCATTAAAAGTAGGTCAGACACAAAAGTCGGAGTTGCTCTGTAGCTCATGTTATTCTGCTTTCAAATGCAATTGTATGGCTGGGAGTAGGGGCGTACTCCTGTAATGCAGGCGTCCGGGAGGCCGTTTCTGTGGGAGACATCTGGGAACAACTACAGACACGGCCGTTTCATTAGCTCAGGAACGACCGCGATTCTCTTATCGAGCTCTGCAGATTGACCGGACTGCAGTGCGGAATTTTCTGCTAGTGGTGGCTCGGAGTTAAGAGAAGTCGGGAGGTGTGAGCAAAACTACATCGGGAAACCGAAACAGACGACTCATAACGAAAAGATTGCGGAATGTACTGCAAAAGCAAACGTTGGAGAAGACGAACTCTGAAGCCGTCGGTGCTTTAACAATCATTCCGTGCAGCAACGATAATCTGGGAAGAGCGAAGGGTGGGTTCCGCTCGACCACACAACAAATTTTATATAATGTTCTACTTGTTCTAAATTTGCGTTTCCAGATCATCAGTAAAATACTGTGTGATTTACACCTGGCTTGCTCCTTCCAAAAGCGATATTAAGAAATACATCGACTGCAACGTCATTAGGGGTCGCGGGTCCGGGCGCCGGCGCGCCAGCGGCGGCCTGTCGGGGCTGCTGGTGCCTCCATGTAGAGCTACCGCTGGGCCCGGGCTCCTTGCCGCTAACGAAGTGATTGCTTTTGGTGACATCATATGCAATAGCGACTGCGCGAATTGACGGTAGCTCGTACGGAAAGCAAGAGTAGCTGATGCTACCGAGGACTCGGCCGCGAGCTTGTTAGACGACTTCTTGGGCTCTTATTCGTGGTGGCATTCAGACAGGCAAGGGTGCTGTCGATTGTTGCGTACGAATGCGAAATATCTGCATTGTGCGTTTCCGCAAAGTGATTTTTACGCCAAAGTTGTGATCGTCCTGCAAGTTGTGTCACATGTGGATCTCAGAGCTTAGCAGTTTCCGTGGTGTAGCGGTTATCACGTCTGCCTAACAGGCAGAAGGTCTCCGTTTCGATTCCGGGCGTAATCACTTTTTCGTCGCACTCAACAAGACACTTGCTACAATCTCTACTGTGAACATTTAAATCAATTTCAAACGTCCAACCACCAGGCTGCAGATGGCTCAAATGATACGTGAAACTCTTTCAGAACCGGCTACTTGGTTTTTGTGCTTACCTGGAGGGCAGGAAATGCGCGGAACAGCCGCCGGCATGCCGGTAGTCGCCACACGTTTGCACAAAACGCAAGGGCTCGTCCGGGATTTGAACCCGGGACCTCCTGCACCCGAAGCAGGAATCATACCCCTAGACCAACGAGCCTTCTCGATGCACATGACTATCGCCTCCGTTCTTGGTATCACCGTGCAGAGCTGCTGCTCACCCAGCGTTCTCCCTGGCTGTTGCGGTTTGATTGTTTTTATCGTTGTCTTTTACTATAGCAACTTCTAGAATAGGACGGAGCTCGTAGCCGATGCCCTTGCTTACGCAGGAAAAATCTGTTGGAGCTACGGTTTTCCAGGTAGTACAACGGCAAAACCGTCGTTTCCGTGGTGTAGCGGTTATCACGTCTGCTTTACACGCAGAAGGTCCCCGGTTCGATCCCGGGCGGAAGCACGACTTTTTTTAAACCCGTTTTCGGATTCCATTTCCGAGATAACGTCACGTCTGCGTGTGCGGGATAATAAATGTCGTGTGCTACACCGATATCGCCTCATTTTACTGTCAAATGCTCTTGCTCCCATAGTGCACCGGTATTCAGTAACTCAGAACGCTCGTAGCTCCATTCTGGCCTGCAAAATTTAGTATCCATTTCTTCAAGACTACTTCAAGTTCGCTTCATACTGGCTTTCCTGATCTCTTTGCACTCGCCTTGTCACAACTCTGTTGAAGTGTGAACGTAACTAATAGTGAGAAACTCTTAACTACGCTCAGTCTTGTATCCCACTCTTTGGTTGACGTTGTCGCTAATCAGATGAAGGTAGACTGCTCCACGCTTGAGCTTCGTCTCCACTCACGGTGCACACGTTCTGCAAAGACAACCTTTGTTTTCCGTTGCATGCAAGATTACTGTCGGCTCTTCTACAGAAATCGACCTATGTAATTTACTGGTATCAGATTCCTGCCATATCAAACGGTCCCTTCATGACCGTAGGGCCACACACAGCGTGCTGCGGCACGCATCTCTTCTTCATTGCAGAGCTACAAACGTGGGTGAGCTCCACCTACTCTTCAGCACGGTCAAAACGGTAGGGCTCGTCCGGGATTTGAACCCGGGACCTCCTGCACCCAAAGCAGGAATCATACCCCTAGACCAACGAGCCACTTGCCGGTGGCAGTGAAGGTAATCCCAAGCAGTCCAGCTCCGAGGAACACAAACTTTCATGTAAATCAGAAAGAAAAGCGCTTTCTGAAGGCAGCGCCCACCACTGATGGAAAGAATATTAAAGGCAATGAATGTAGAGTGAATAATTTCATCGCGCTCTGCAGATGAACAGACGGTGGTGTTTCACTTTCGTCATGTGCTTTCTTAGCATCAAGGGAAGGCAAATGCACTAAACAAAAGAACACCGGGAATCCGAAACACCAACTCATAACGAAAAGATAGCGGAATATACTGCAAGCAAAACTTCCAAACACGACTCCTGAAGGTGTCGGTGCCTTAAGAATTATTCCGTGCAGCAATGAGCATCTACGAAGAGCAAACTGTATGTGTCGCTCCACCACGCAACTTTTTTTGATATCGTTTTACCAAAATTTCCATTACCTGTTCGTTACAAGAATACCGTGTGGCTTTCAACTGGTCTGCTTCGTCCAGCAGCGATAGTAGTAACTAAACCGACCACAGTATCATTAAAAGTAGGTCAGACACAAAAGTCGGAGTTGCTCTGTAGCTCATGTTATTCTGCTTTCAAATGCAATTGTATGGCTGGGAGTAGGGGCGTACTCCTGTAATGCAGGCGTCCGGGAGGCCGTTTCTGTGGGAGACATCTGGGAACAACTACAGACACGGCCGTTTCATTAGCTCAGGAACGACCGCGATTCTCTTATCGAGCTCTGCAGATTGACCGGACTGCAGTGCGGAATTTTCTGCTAGTGGTGGCTCGGAGTTAAGAGAAGTCGGGAGGTGTGAGCAAAACTACATCGGGAAACCGAAACAGACGACTCATAACGAAAAGATTGCGGAATGTACTGCAAAAGCAAACGTTGGAGAAGACGAACTCTGAAGCCGTCGGTGCTTTAACAATCATTCCGTGCAGCAACGATAATCTGGGAAGAGCGAAGGGTGGGTTCCGCTCGACCACACAACAAATTTTATATAATGTTCTACTTGTTCTAAATTTGCGTTTCCAGATCATCAGTAAAATACTGTGTGATTTACACCTGGCTTGCTCCTTCCAAAAGCGATATTAAGAAATACATCGACTGCAACGTCATTAGGGGTCGCGGGTCCGGGCGCCGGCGCGCCAGCGGCGGCCTGTCGGGGCTGCTGGTGCCTCCATGTAGAGCTACCGCTGGGCCCGGGCTCCTTGCCGCTAACGAAGTGATTGCTTTTGGTGACATCATATGCAATAGCGACTGCGCGAATTGACGGTAGCTCGTACGGAAAGCAAGAGTAGCTGATGCTACCGAGGACTCGGCCGCGAGCTTGTCCGACGACTTCTTGGGCTCTTATTCGTGGTGGCATTCAGACAGGCAAGGGTGCTGTCGATTGTTGCGTACGAATGCGAAATACCTGCATTGTGCGTTTCCGCAAAGTGATTTTTACGCCAAAGTTGTGATCGTCCTGCAAGTTGTGTCACATGTGGATCTCAGAGCTTAGCAGTTTCCGTGGTGTAGCGGTTATCACGTCTGCCTAACAGGCAGAAGGTCTCCGTTTCGATTCCGGGCGTAATCACTTTTTCGTCGCACTCAACAAGACACTTGCTACAATCTCTACTGTGAACATTTAAATCAATTTCAAACGTCCAACCACCAGGCTGCAGATGGCTCAAATGATACGTGAAACTCTTTCAGAACCGGCTACTTGGTTTTTGTGCTTACCTGGAGGGCAGGAAATGCGCGGAACAGCCGCCGGCATGCCGGTAGTCGCCACACGTTTGCACAAAACGCAAGGGCTCGTCCGGGATTTGAACCCGGGACCTCCTGCACCCGAAGCAGGAATCATACCCCTAGACCAACGAGCCTTCTCGATGCACATGACTATCGCCTCCGTTCTTGGTATCACCGTGCAGAGCTGCTGCTCACCCAGCGTTCTCCCTGGCTGTTGCGGTTTGATTGTTTTTATCGTTGTCTTTTACTATAGCAACTTCTAGAATAGGACGGAGCTCGTAGCCGATGCCCTTGCTTACGCAGGAAAAATCTGTTGGAGCTACGGTTTTCCAGGTAGTACAACGGCAAAACCGTCGTTTCCGTGGTGTAGCGGTTATCACGTCTGCTTTACACGCAGAAGGTCCCCGGTTCGATCCCGGGCGGAAGCACGACTTTTTTTAAACCCGTTTTCGGATTCCATTTCCGAGATAACGTCACGTCTGCGTGTGCGGGATAATAAATGTCGTGTGCTACACCGATATCGCCTCATTTTACTGTCAAATGCTCTTGCTCCCATAGTGCACCGGTATTCAGTAACTCAGAACGCTCGTAGCTCCATTCTGGCCTGCAAAATTTAGTATCCATTTCTTCAAGACTACTTCAAGTTCGCTTCATACTGGCTTTCCTGATCTCTTTGCACTCGCCTTGTCACAACTCTGTTGAAGTGTGAACGTAACTAATAGTGAGAAACTCTTAACTACGCTCAGTCTTGTATCCCACTCTTTGGTTGACGTTGTCGCTAATCAGATGAAGGTAGACTGCTCCACGATTGAGCTTCGTCTCCACTCACGGTGCACACGTTCTGCAAAGACAACCTTTGTTTTCCGTTGCATGCAAGATTACTGTCGGCTCTTCTACAGAAATCGACCTATGTAATTTACTGGTATCAGATTCCTGCCATATCAAACGGTCCCTTCATGACCGTAGGGCCACACACAGCGTGCTGCGGCACGCATCTCTTCTTCATTGCAGAGCTACAAACGTGGGTGAGCTCCACCTACTCTTCAGCACGGTCAAAACGGTAGGGCTCGTCCGGGATTTGAACCCGGGACCTCCTGCACCCAAAGCAGGAATCATACCCCTAGACCAACGAGCCACTTGCCGGTGGCAGTGAAGGTAATCCCAAGCAGTCCAGCTCCGAGGAACACAAACTTTCATGTAAATCAGAAAGAAAAGCGCTTTCTGAAGGCAGCGCCCACCACTGATGGAAAGAATATTAAAGGCAATGAATGTAGAGTGAATAATTTCATCGCGCTCTGCAGATGAACAGACGGTGGTGTTTCACTTTCGTCATGTGCTTTCTTAGCATCAAGGGAAGGCAAATGCACTAAACAAAAGAACACCGGGAATCCGAAACACCAACTCATAACGAAAAGATAGCGGAATATACTGCAAGCAAAACTTCCAAACACGACTCCTGAAGGTGTCGGTGCCTTAAGAATTATTCCGTGCAGCAATGATCATCTACGAAGAGCAAACTGTATGTGTCGCTCCACCACGCAACTTTTTTTGATATCGTTTTACCAAAATTTCCATTACCTGTTCGTTACAAGAATACCGTGTGGCTTTCAACTGGTCTGCTTCGTCCAGCAGCGATAGTAGTAACTAAACCGACCACAGTATCATTAAAAGTAGGTCAGACACAAAAGTCGGAGTTGCTCTGTAGCTCATGTTATTCTGCTTTCAAATGCAATTGTATGGCTGGGAGTAGGGGCGTACTCCTGTAATGCAGGCGTCCGGGAGGCCGTTTCTGTGGGAGACATCTGGGAACAACTACAGACACGGCCGTTTCATTAGCTCAGGAACGACCGCGATTCTCTTATCGAGCTCTGCAGATTGACCGGACTGCAGTGCGGAATTTTCTGCTAGTGGTGGCTCGGAGTTAAGAGAAGTCGGGAGGTGTGAGCAAAACTACATCGGGAAACCGAAACAGACGACTCATAACGAAAAGATTGCGGAATGTACTGCAAAAGCAAACGTTGGAGAAGACGAACTCTGAAGCCGTCGGTGCTTTAACAATCATTCCGTGCAGCAACGATAATCTGGGAAGAGCGAAGGGTGGGTTCCGCTCGACCACACAACAAATTTTATATAATGTTCTACTTGTTCTAAATTTGCGTTTCCAGATCATCAGTAAAATACTGTGTGATTTACACCTGGCTTGCTCCTTCCAAAAGCGATATTAAGAAATACATCGACTGCAACGTCATTAGGGGTCGCGGGTCCGGGCGCCGGCGCGCCAGCGGCGGCCTGTCGGGGCTGCTGGTGCCTCCATGTAGAGCTACCGCTGGGCCCGGGCTCCTTGCCGCTAACGAAGTGATTGCTTTTGGTGACATCATATGCAATAGCGACTGCGCGAATTGACGGTAGCTCGTACGGAAAGCAAGAGTAGCTGATGCTACCGAGGACTCGGCCGCGTTCATTGCCGACGACTTCTTGGGCTCTTATTCGTGGTGGCATTCAGACAGGCAAGGGTGCTGTCGATTGTTGCGTACGAATGCGAAATACCTGCATTGTGCGTTTCCGCAAAGTGATTTTTACGCCAAAGTTGTGATCGTCCTGCAAGTTGTGTCACATGTGGATCTCAGAGCTTAGCAGTTTCCGTGGTGTAGCGGTTATCACGTCTGCCTAACAGGCAGAAGGTCTCCGTTTCGATTCCGGGCGTAATCACTTTTTCGTCGCACTCAACAAGACACTTGCTACAATCTCTACTGTGAACATTTAAATCAATTTCAAACGTCCAACCACCAGGCTGCAGATGGCTCAAATGATACGTGAAACTCTTTCAGAACCGGCTACTTGGTTTTTGTGCTTACCTGGAGGGCAGGAAATGCGCGGAACAGCCGCCGGCATGCCGGTAGTCGCCACACGTTTGCACAAAACGCAAGGGCTCGTCCGGGATTTGAACCCGGGACCTCCTGCACCCGAAGCAGGAATCATACCCCTAGACCAACGAGCCTTCTCGATGCACATGACTATCGCCTCCGTTCTTGGTATCACCGTGCAGAGCTGCTGCTCACCCAGCGTTCTCCCTGGCTGTTGCGGTTTGATTGTTTTTATCGTTGTCTTTTACTATAGCAACTTCTAGAATAGGACGGAGCTCGTAGCCGATGCCCTTGCTTACGCAGGAAAAATCTGTTGGAGCTACGGTTTTCCAGGTAGTACAACGGCAAAACCGTCGTTTCCGTGGTGTAGCGGTTATCACGTCTGCTTTACACGCAGAAGGTCCCCGGTTCGATCCCGGGCGGAAGCACGACTTTTTTTAAACCCGTTTTCGGATTCCATTTCCGAGATAACGTCACGTCTGCGTGTGCGGGATAATAAATGTCGTGTGCTACACCGATATCGCCTCATTTTACTGTCAAATGCTCTTGCTCCCATAGTGCACCGGTATTCAGTAACTCAGAACGCTCGTAGCTCCATTCTGGCCTGCAAAATTTAGTATCCATTTCTTCAAGACTACTTCAAGTTCGCTTCATACTGGCTTTCCTGATCTCTTTGCACTCGCCTTGTCACAACTCTGTTGAAGTGTGAACGTAACTAATAGTGAGAAACTCTTAACTACGCTCAGTCTTGTATCCCACTCTTTGGTTGACGTTGTCGCTAATCAGATGAAGGTAGACTGCTCCACGATTGAGCTTCGTCTCCACTCACGGTGCACACGTTCTGCAAAGACAACCTTTGTTTTCCGTTGCATGCAAGATTACTGTCGGCTCTTCTACAGAAATCGACCTATGTAATTTACTGGTATCAGATTCCTGCCATATCAAACGGTCCCTTCATGACCGTAGGGCCACACACAGCGTGCTGCGGCACGCATCTCTTCTTCATTGCAGAGCTACAAACGTGGGTGAGCTCCACCTACTCTTCAGCACGGTCAAAACGGTAGGGCTCGTCCGGGATTTGAACCCGGGACCTCCTGCACCCAAAGCAGGAATCATACCCCTAGACCAACGAGCCACTTGCCGGTGGCAGTGAAGGTAATCCCAAGCAGTCCAGCTCCGAGGAACACAAACTTTCATGTAAATCAGAAAGAAAAGCGCTTTCTGAAGGCAGCGCCCACCACTGATGGAAAGAATATTAAAGGCAATGAATGTAGAGTGAATAATTTCATCGCGCTCTGCAGATGAACAGACGGTGGTGTTTCACTTTCGTCATGTGCTTTCTTAGCATCAAGGGAAGGCAAATGCACTAAACAAAAGAACACCGGGAATCCGAAACACCAACTCATAACGAAAAGATAGCGGAATATACTGCAAGCAAAACTTCCAAACACGACTCCTGAAGGTGTCGGTGCCTTAAGAATTATTCCGTGCAGCAATGATCATCTACGAAGAGCAAACTGTATGTGTCGCTCCACCACGCAACTTTTTTTGATATCGTTTTACCAAAATTTCCATTACCTGTTCGTTACAAGAATACCGTGTGGCTTTCAACTGGTCTGCTTCGTCCAGCAGCGATAGTAGTAACTAAACCGACCACAGTATCATTAAAAGTAGGTCAGACACAAAAGTCGGAGTTGCTCTGTAGCTCATGTTATTCTGCTTTCAAATGCAATTGTATGGCTGGGAGTAGGGGCGTACTCCTGTAATGCAGGCGTCCGGGAGGCCGTTTCTGTGGGAGACATCTGGGAACAACTACAGACACGGCCGTTTCATTAGCTCAGGAACGACCGCGATTCTCTTATCGAGCTCTGCAGATTGACCGGACTGCAGTGCGGAATTTTCTGCTAGTGGTGGCTCGGAGTTAAGAGAAGTCGGGAGGTGTGAGCAAAACTACATCGGGAAACCGAAACAGACGACTCATAACGAAAAGATTGCGGAATGTACTGCAAAAGCAAACGTTGGAGAAGACGAACTCTGAAGCCGTCGGTGCTTTAACAATCATTCCGTGCAGCAACGATAATCTGGGAAGAGCGAAGGGTGGGTTCCGCTCGACCACACAACAAATTTTATATAATGTTCTACTTGTTCTAAATTTGCGTTTCCAGATCATCAGTAAAATACTGTGTGATTTACACCTGGCTTGCTCCTTCCAAAAGCGATATTAAGAAATACATCGACTGCAACGTCATTAGGGGTCGCGGGTCCGGGCGCCGGCGCGCCAGCGGCGGCCTGTCGGGGCTGCTGGTGCCTCCATGTAGAGCTACCGCTGGGCCCGGGCTCCTTGCCGCTAACGAAGTGATTGCTTTTGGTGACATCATATGCAATAGCGACTGCGCGAATTGACGGTAGCTCGTACGGAAAGCAAGAGTAGCTGATGCTACCGAGGACTCGGCCGCGTTCATTGCCGACGACTTCTTGGGCTCTTATTCGTGGTGGCATTCAGACAGGCAAGGGTGCTGTCGATTGTTGCGTACGAATGCGAAATACCTGCATTGTGCGTTTCCGCAAAGTGATTTTTACGCCAAAGTTGTGATCGTCCTGCAAGTTGTGTCACATGTGGATCTCAGAGCTTAGCAGTTTCCGTGGTGTAGCGGTTATCACGTCTGCCTAACAGGCAGAAGGTCTCCGTTTCGATTCCGGGCGTAATCACTTTTTCGTCGCACTCAACAAGACACTTGCTACAATCTCTACTGTGAACATTTAAATCAATTTCAAACGTCCAACCACCAGGCTGCAGATGGCTCAAATGATACGTGAAACTCTTTCAGAACCGGCTACTTGGTTTTTGTGCTTACCTGGAGGGCAGGAAATGCGCGGAACAGCCGCCGGCATGCCGGTAGTCGCCACACGTTTGCACAAAACGCAAGGGCTCGTCCGGGATTTGAACCCGGGACCTCCTGCACCCGAAGCAGGAATCATACCCCTAGACCAACGAGCCTTCTCGATGCACATGACTATCGCCTCCGTTCTTGGTATCACCGTGCAGAGCTGCTGCTCACCCAGCGTTCTCCCTGGCTGTTGCGGTTTGATTGTTTTTATCGTTGTCTTTTACTATAGCAACTTCTAGAATCGGACGGAGCTCGTAGCCGATGCCCTTGCTTACGCAGGAAAAATCTGTTGGAGCTACGGTTTTCCAGGTAGTACAACGGTAAAACCGTCGTTTCCGTGGTGTAGCGGTTATCACGTCTGCGTTACACGCAGAAGGTCCCCGGTTCGATCCCGGGCGGAAGCACGACTTTTTTTAAACCCGTTTTCGGATTCCATTTCCGAGATAACGTCACGTCTGCGTGTGCGGGATAATAAATGTCGTGTGCTACACCGATATCGCCTCATTTTACTGTCAAATGCTCTTGCTCCCATAGTGCACCGGTATTCAGTAACTCAGAACGCTCGTAGCTCCATTCTGGCCTGCAAAATTTAGTATCCATTTCTTCAAGACTACTTCAAGTTCGCTTCATACTGGCTTTCCTGATCTCTTTGCACTCGCCTTGTCACAACTCTGTTGAAGTGTGAACGTAACTAATAGTGAGAAACTCTTAACTACGCTCAGTCTTGTATCCCACTCTTTGGTTGACGTTGTCGCTAATCAGATGAAGGTAGACTGCTCCACGATTGAGCTTCGTCTCCACTCACGGTGCACACGTTCTGCAAAGACAACCTTTGTTTTCCGTAGCATGCAAGATTACTGTCGGCTCTTCTACAGAAATCGACCTATGTAATTTACTGGTATCAGTTTCTTGCCATATCAAACGTCCCTTCATGACCGTAGGGCCACACACAGCGTGCTGCGGCACGCATCTGTTCTTCATTGCAGAGCTACAAACGTGGGTGAGCTCCACCTACTCTTCAGCACGGTCAAAACGGTAGGGCTCGTCCGGGATTTGAACCCGGGACCTCCTGCACCCAAAGCAGGAATCATACCCCTAGACCAACGAGCCACTTGCCGGTGGCAGTGAAGGTAATCCCAAGCAGTCCAGCTCCGAGGAACACAAACTTTCATGTAAATCAGAAAGAAAAGCGCTTTCTGAAGGCAGCGCCCACCACTGATGGAAAGAATATTAAAGGCAATGAATGTAGAGTGAATAATTTCATCGCGCTCTGCAGATGAACAGACGGTGGTGTTTCACTTTCGTCATGTGCTTTCTTAGCATCAAGGGAAGGCAAATGCACTAAACAAAAGAACACCGGGAATCCGAAACACCAACTCATAACGAAAAGATAGCGGAATATACTGCAAGCAAAACTTCCAAACACAACTCCTGAAGGCGTCGGTGCCTTAAGAATTATTCCGTGCAGCAATGATCATCTACGAAGAGCCAACTGTATGTGTCGCTCCACCACGCAACTTTTTTTGATATCGTTTTACCTAAATTTCCATTACCTGTTCGTTACAAGAATACCGTGTGGCTTTCAACTGGTCTGCTTCGTCCAGCAGCGATAGTAGTAACTAAACCGACCACAGTATCATTAAAAGTAGGTCAGACACAAAAGTCGGAGTTGCTCTGTAGCTCATGTTATTCTGCTTTCAAATGCAATTGTATGGCTGGGAGTAGGGGCGTACTCCTGTAATGCAGGCGTCCGGGAGGCCGTTTCTGTGGGAGACATCTGGGAACAACTACAGACACGGCCGTTTCATTAGCTCAGGAACGACCGCGATGCTCTTATCGAGCTCTGCAGATTGACCGGACTGCAGTGCGGAATTTTCTGCTAGTGGTGGCTCGGGGTTAAGAGAAGTCGGGAGGTGTGAGCAAAACTACATCGGGAAACCGAAACAGACGACTCGTAACGAAAAGATTGCGGAATGTACTGCAAAAGCAAACGTTGGAGAAGACGAACTCTGAAGCCGTCGGTGCTTTAACAATCATTCCGTGCAGCAACGATAATCTGGGAAGAGCGAAGGGTGGGTTCCGCTCGACCACACAACAAATTTTATATAATGTTCTACTTGTTCTAAATTTGCGTTTCCAGATCATCAGTAAAATACTGTGTGATTTACACCTGGCTTGCTTCTTCCAAAAGCGATATTAAGAAATACATCGACTGCAACGTCATTAGGGGTCGCGGGTCCGGGCGCCGGCGCGCCAGCGGCGGCCTGTCGGGGCTGCTGGTGCCTCCATGTAGAGCTACCGCTGGGCCCGGGCTCCTTGCCGCTAACGAAGTGATTGCTTTTGGTGACATCATATGCAATAGCGACTGCGCGAATTGACGGTAGCTCGTACGGAAAGCAAGAGTAGCTGATGCTACCGAGGACTCGGCCGCGAGCTTGTCCGACGACTTCTTGGGCTCTTATTCGTGGTGGCATTCAGACAGGCAAGGGTGCTGTCGATTGTTGCGTACGAATGCGAAATACCTGCATTGTCCGTTTCCGCAAAGTGATTTTTACGCCAAAGTTGTGATCGTCCTGCAAGTTGTGTCACATGTGGATCTCAGAGCTTAGCAGTTTCCGTGGTGTAGCGGTTATCACGTCTGCCTAACAGGCAGAAGGTCTCCGTTTCGATTCCGGGCGTAATCACTTTTTCGTCGCACTCAACAAGACACTTGCTACAATCTCTACTGTGAACATTTAAATCAATTTCAAACGTCCAACCACCAGGCTGCAGATGGCTCAAATGATACGTGAAACTCTTTCAGAACCGGCTACTTGGTTTTTGTGCTTACCTGGAGGGCAGGAAATGCGCGGAACAGCCGCCGGCATGCCGGTAGTCGCCACACGTTTGCACAAAACGCAAGGGCTCGTCCGGGATTTGAACCCGGGACCTCCTGCACCCGAAGCAGGAATCATACCCCTAGACCAACGAGCCTTCTCGATGCACATGACTATCGCCTCCGTTCTTGGTATCACCGTGCAGAGCTGCTGCTCACCCAGCGTTCTCCCTGGCTGTTGCGGTTTGATTGTTTTTATCGTTGTCTTTTACTATAGCAACTTCTAGAATCGGACGGAGCTCGTAGCCGATGCCCTTGCTTACGCAGGAAAAATCTGTTGGAGCTACGGTTTTCCAGGTAGTACAACGGCAAAACCGTCGTTTCCGTGGTGTAGCGGTTATCACGTCTGCTTTACACGCAGAAGGTCCCCGGTTCGATCCCGGGCGGAAGCACGACTTTTTTTAAACCCGTTTTCGGATTCCATTTCCGAGATAACGTCACGTCTGCGTGTGCGGGATAATAAATGTCGTGTGCTACACCGATATCGCCTCATTTTACTGTCAAATGCTCTTGCTCCCATAGTGCACCGGTATTCAGTAACTCAGAACGCTCGTAGCTCCATTCTGGCCTGCAAAATTTAGTATCCATTTCTTCAAGACTACTTCAAGTTCGCTTCATACTGGCTTTCCTGATCTCTTTGCACTCGCCTTGTCACAACTCTGTTGAAGTGTGAACGTAACTAATAGTGAGAAACTCTTAACTACGCTCAGTCTTGTATCCCACTCTTTGGTTGACGTTGTCGCTAATCAGATGAAGGTAGACTGCTCCACGATTGAGCTTCGTCTCCACTCACGGTGCACACGTTCTGCAAAGACAACCTTTGTTTTCCGTTGCATGCAAGATTACTGTCGGCTCTTCTACAGAAATCGACCTATGTAATTTACTGGTATCAGATTCTTGCCATATCAAACGGTCCCTTCATGACCGTAGGGCCACACACAGCGTGCTGCGGCACGCATCTGTTCTTCATTGCAGAGCTACAAACGTGGGTGAGCTCCACCTACTCTTCAGCACGGTCAAAACGGTAGGGCTCGTCCGGGATTTGAACCCGGGACCTCCTGCACCCAAAGCAGGAATCATACCCCTAGACCAACGAGCCACTTGCCGGTGGCAGTGAAGGTAATCCCAAGCAGTCCAGCTCCGAGGAACACAAACTTTCATGTAAATCAGAAAGAAAAGCGCTTTCTGAAGGCAGCGCCCACCACTGATGGAAAGAATATTAAAGGCAATGAATGTAGAGTGAATAATTTCATCGCGCTCTGCAGATGAACAGACGGTGGTGTTTCACTTTCGTCATGTGCTTTCTTAGCATCAAGGGAAGGCAAATGCACTAAACAAAAGAACACCGGGAATCCGAAACACCAACTCATAACCAAAAGATAGCGGAATATACTGCAAGCAAAACTTCCAAACACGACTCCTGAAGGCGTCGGTGCCTTAAGAATTATTCCGTGCAGCAATGATCATCTACGAAGAGCCAACTGTATGTGTCGCTCCACCACGCAACTTTTTTTGATATCGTTTTACCTAAATTTCCATTACCTGTTCGTTACAAGAATACCGTGTGGCTTTCAACTGGTCTGCTTCGTCCAGCAGCGATAGTAGTAACTAAACCGACCACAGTATCATTAAAAGTAGGTCAGACTCAAAAGTCGGAGTTGCTCTGTAGCTCATGTTATTCTGCTTTCAAATGCAATTGTATGGCTGGGAGTAGGGGCGTACTCCTGTAATGCAGGCGTCCGGGAGGCCGTTTCTGTGGGAGACATCTGGGAACAACTACAGACACGGCCGTTTCATTAGCTCAGGAACGACCGCGATGCTCTTATCGAGCTCTGCAGATTGACCGGACTGCAGTGCGGAATTTTCTGCTAGTGGTGGCTCGGGGTTAAGAGAAGTCGGGAGGTGTGAGCAAAACTACATCGGGAAACCGAAACAGACGACTCATAACGAAAAGATTGCGGAATGTACTGCAAAAGCAAACGTTGGAGAAGACGAACTCTGAAGCCGTCGGTGCTTTAACAATCATTCCGTGCAGCAACGATAACCTGGGAAGAGCGAAGGGTGGGTTCCGCTCGACCACACAACAAATTTTATATAATGTTCTACTTGTTCTAAATTTGCGTTTCCAGATCATCAGTAAAATACTGTGTGATTTACACCTGGCTTGCTTCTTCCAAAAGCGATATTAAGAAATACATCGACTGCAACGTCATTAGGGGTCGCGGGTCCGGGCGCCGGCGCGCCAGCGGCGGCCTGTCGGGGCTGCTGGTGCCTCCATGTAGAGCTACCGCTGGGCCCGGGCTCCTTGCCGCTAACGAAGTGATTGCTTTTGGTGACATCATATGCAATAGCGACTGCGCGAATTGACGGTAGCTCGTACGGAAAGCAAGAGTAGCTGATGCTACCGAGGACTCGGCCGCGAGCTTGTCCGACGACTTCTTGGGCTCTTATTCGTGGTGGCATTCAAACAGGCAAGGGTGCTGTCGATTGTTGCGTACGAATGCGAAATACCTGCATTGTGCGTTTCCGCAAAGTGATTTTTACGCCAAAGTTGTGATCGTCCTGCAAGTTGTGTCACATGTGGATCTCAGAGCTTAGCAGTTTCCGTGGTGTAGCGGTTATCACGTCTGCCTAACAGGCAGAAGGTCTCCGTTTCGATTCCGGGCGTAATCACTTTTTCGTCGCACTCAACAAGACACTTGCTACAATCTCTACTGTGAACATTTAAATCAATTTCAAACGTCCAACCACCAGGCTGCAGATGGCTCAAATGATACGTGAAACTCTTTCAGAACCGGCTACTTGGTTTTTGTGCTTACCTGGAGGGCAGGAAATGCGCGGAACAGCCGCCGGCATGCCGGTAGTCGCCACACGTTTGCACAAAACGCAAGGGCTCGTCCGGGATTTGAACCCGGGACCTCCTGCACCCGAAGCAGGAATCATACCCCTAGACCAACGAGCCTTCTCGATGCACATGACTATCGCCTCCGTTCTTGGTATCACCGTGCAGAGCTGCTGCTCACCCAGCGTTCTCCCTGGCTGTTGCGGTTTGATTGTTTTTATCGTTGTCTTTTACTATAGCAACTTCTAGAATCGGACGGAGCTCGTAGCCGATGCCCTTGCTTACGCAGGAAAAATCTGTTGGAGCTACGGTTTTCCAGGTAGTACAACGGCAAAACCGTCGTTTCCGTGGTGTAGCGGTTATCACGTCTGCTTTACACGCAGAAGGTCCCCGGTTCGATCCCGGGCGGAAGCACGACTTTTTTTAAACCCGTTTTCGGATTCCATTTCCGAGATAACGTCACGTCTGCGTGTGCGGGATAATAAATGTCGTGTGCTACACCGATATCGCCTCATTTTACTGTCAAATGCTCTTGCTCCCATAGTGCACCGGTATTCAGTAACTCAGAACGCTCGTAGCTCCATTCTGGCCTGCAAAATTTAGTATCCATTTCTTCAAGACTACTTCAAGTTCGCTTCATACTGGCTTTCCTGATCTCTTTGCACTCGCCTTGTCACAACTCTGTTGAAGTGTGAACGTAACTAATAGTGAGAAACTCTTAACTACGCTCAGTCTTGTATCCCACTCTTTGGTTGACGTTGTCGCTAATCAGATGAAGGTAGACTGCTCCACGATTGAGCTTCGTCTCCACTCACGGTGCACACGTTCTGCAAAGACAACCTTTGTTTTCCGTTGCATGCAAGATTACTGTCGGCTCTTCTACAGAAATCGACCTATGTAATTTACTGGTATCAGATTCTTGCCATATCAAACGGTCCCTTCATGACCGTAGGGCCACACACAGCGTGCTGCGGCACGCATCTGTTCTTCATTGCAGAGCTACAAACGTGGGTGAGCTCCACCTACTCTTCAGCACGGTCAAAACGGTAGGGCTCGTCCGGGATTTGAACCCGGGACCTCCTGCACCCAAAGCAGGAATCATACCCCTAGACCAACGAGCCACTTGCCGGTGGCAGTGAAGGTAATCCCAAGCAGTCCAGCTCCGAGGAACACAAACTTTCATGTAAATCAGAAAGAAAAGCGCTTTCTGAAGGCAGCGCCCACCACTGATGGAAAGAATATTAAAGGCAATGAATGTAGAGTGAATAATTTCATCGCGCTCTGCAGATGAACAGACGGTGGTGTTTCACTTTCGTCATGTGCTTTCTTAGCATCAAGGGAAGGCAAATGCACTAAACAAAAGAACACCGGGAATCCGAAACACCAACTCATAACCAAAAGATAGCGGAATATACTGCAAGCAAAACTTCCAAACACGACTCCTGAAGGCGTCGGTGCCTTAAGAATTATTCCGTGCAGCAATGATCATCTACGAAGAGCCAACTGTATGTGTCGCTCCACCACGCAACTTTTTTTGATATCGTTTTACCTAAATTTCCATTACCTGTTCGTTACAAGAATACCGTGTGGCTTTCAACTGGTCTGCTTCGTCCAGCAGCGATAGTAGTAACTAAACCGACCACAGTATCATTAAAAGTAGGTCAGACTCAAAAGTCGGAGTTGCTCTGTAGCTCATGTTATTCTGCTTTCAAATGCAATTGTATGGCTGGGAGTAGGGGCGTACTCCTGTAATGCAGGCGTCCGGGAGGCCGTTTCTGTGGGAGACATCTGGGAACAACTACAGACACGGCCGTTTCATTAGCTCAGGAACGACCGCGATGCTCTTATCGAGCTCTGCAGATTGACCGGACTGCAGTGCGGAATTTTCTGCTAGTGGTGGCTCGGGGTTAAGAGAAGTCGGGAGGTGTGAGCAAAACTACATCGGGAAACCGAAACAGACGACTCATAACGAAAAGATTGCGGAATGTACTGCAAAAGCAAACGTTGGAGAAGACGAACTCTGAAGCCGTCGGTGCTTTAACAATCATTCCGTGCAGCAACGATAACCTGGGAAGAGCGAAGGGTGGGTTCCGCTCGACCACACAACAAATTTTATATAATGTTCTACTTGTTCTAAATTTGCGTTTCCAGATCATCAGTAAAATACTGTGTGATTTACACCTGGCTTGCTTCTTCCAAAAGCGATATTAAGAAATACATCGACTGCAACGTCATTAGGGGTCGCGGGTCCGGGCGCCGGCGCGCCAGCGGCGGCCTGTCGGGGCTGCTGGTGCCTCCATGTAGAGCTACCGCTGGGCCCGGGCTCCTTGCCGCTAACGAAGTGATTGCTTTTGGTGACATCATATGCAATAGCGACTGCGCGAATTGACGGTAGCTCGTACGGAAAGCAAGAGTAGCTGATGCTACCGAGGACTCGGCCGCGAGCTTGTCCGACGACTTCTTGGGCTCTTATTCGTGGTGGCATTCAAACAGGCAAGGGTGCTGTCGATTGTTGCGTACGAATGCGAAATACCTGCATTGTGCGTTTCCGCAAAGTGATTTTTACGCCAAAGTTGTGATCGTCCTGCAAGTTGTGTCACATGTGGATCTCAGAGCTTAGCAGTTTCCGTGGTGTAGCGGTTATCACGTCTGCCTAACAGGCAGAAGGTCTCCGTTTCGATTCCGGGCGTAATCACTTTTTCGTCGCACTCAACAAGACACTTGCTACAATCTCTACTGTGAACATTTAAATCAATTTCAAACGTCCAACCACCAGGCTGCAGATGGCTCAAATGATACGTGAAACTCTTTCAGAACCGGCTACTTGGTTTTTGTGCTTACCTGGAGGGCAGGAAATGCGCGGAACAGCCGCCGGCATGCCGGTAGTCGCCACACGTTTGCACAAAACGCAAGGGCTCGTCCGGGATTTGAACCCGGGACCTCCTGCACCCGAAGCAGGAATCATACCCCCTTTTTTTTTTTTTTTTTTTTATTTGTTATTTTTTTATTGTAAAAGAAAAATCTTCATGGAATGTGAAGAAGGAATTTTATGTTAAGGCACTAATTCCATAGCCTCCTTTCCTTCTTGAGATTAATAATAATAATAAAAAAGTATGTTCCCTGCCATGGAAACAAATGAGACTTCCTTCTCAGTCATAAAATGAATGTATAAGAAAACAATTTATCTTGAACCCTGCGATACTGGCTTTCGGCTTCGGCTTCTTCTGTGCAATAAACAAAATAGCCTTCTTTGCCAGCAGAGGATAAGTGATTGTAATATGAAACTGTAAAAAATGTACTTCTCCCCAATTGTTTTTGTTTAAGCGTCGTTTCGCTTAAATAAACGATTTTTGTTTATCTCGTTGGCTTGTCAACCAATGCCCAGTCGCTCGAATACAATTTTAAGCATATTGCCGTAGTTTTTCTTGTGGTCTTTATATTTCAGGGCGTTATAAAAAGCACACTTCAAGTACATGTAAAAGTCAGTGGAATTGTCATTTCCCAGGTGATTAATTACGTAATTCACATAGTGTCCCATTAACCAATGGACCGAGTTGTTTTTTGCTGCTGGAAAATAGCAAGTCTGAGGCCTGAGGAATGTAACAGGGGGAAAATTTTCCACCGAAGATCTCGTAAGAAAAGCCAGTTGTTCCCTAATCCAATTACAGAGTTGTAGATTGCCACCGCACGTGAATCTGTGCACTAACGTGTCGATCAATTTACATTTGAGACATAGGTTCGTGTCGCTAACGCCGATTGCATGTAACCTTTCATTGGTGCTTACGGTCTCATTCACTGTTTTATACCACGCTGACTTGACGTCCGATGGTAGACCACGCATATTAATATTTTTCCATATGGCGTCCCAATCAGTGTGTGGGTATTTACTTTCCAATTTGTTTCTCCCCTCCATTTTCTTTCGATGGCACAGAATATCGCGGGCCGTGATCCGTCGTGAGTTGATGATGACACCGCCGAGATAGCTGAATTCCACAAAATATACACGAACGTACTGGAGCCGGTTATTTATTTTTTGCACATTCACCGGCGCCTGTAAACTGGCAGGCCTGACAACTTCAAATAATTTAGTTGTAATGCTATCAGCGTGGTCGCTAAGGATAGTGGCGGTCCTTTTTATAAAAAGCGCAGACGCCTTATTTCTGATGTCAACTAGCCCCAAACCTCCATTCCTGGGATCTAAGGTCGCAGTTTTTGCGTCGACTCTGAATATATCCCCTCTCCAAAGATAGCTGGCAATGGTAGACATTATCTTTTTTCCAATCATTTTCGGTAGTGGGAAGATCTGTGCTATAAAGTAACTCCTGGAGAGAATGCAGTGGTTAATGAAAATCACCCTCTGAACTTGGTTCATGTTACGGTGGAGGTTTTCTCTTGTTGTTCCAAGAAGTTGTCCCGACGTATTTCTCCAATTGATAGCTGCCATTTTTAACGGACAAGGTGTCAGTGTTATTCCTAGTGCTTTGCATTGGGTGACCATTGTGGCCCAGGCTAAGGTGGTATGTTGAAAACCCCGCAGGTTTAGGAGTTTGCTTTTGTTTGCGTTGACACCTGCTCCGGAGACTCTACAGTACTTTTTAATTAGCGTTTCCAATTTCAAAATGTCGTCGGGATTTCGCAGGACGAGTCCGACATCATCGGCATAGGCGTTTATGACTGTTCGGTGACCAGATAATGTGATGCCAGTTAGAGTGGCATGAACACTGCGGAGGAAAGGTTCTAATGAAAGCACGAATAGGAACATGGAGAGGGGGCTTCCTTGAGGAACGCCGCGCCTAATCTGAATCTGCTTTGTCCTCTGGCAGTTAACTGATATACAAGCGCTGATGCCTGTTGCAACATTTCTGATCACACTTACGACTCGCTCATTAAAACCTATTTTGTTCAGTGTGGCACTAAGGAATCTATGATCCACACGATCAAATGCTTTCTGGAAGTCAATAAACAGGATAGCACATTTTATGGTGGTCACAGCAGTGATTGCAATTATATCTCTATATTCAGCTATGCTTTTGAAAATGCTCTTGGTAGGCACACAGGACTGGTATGGACTTACTATCTTTTTGGCCAACTGTGAGAGTCTGTTGTTTAAAATTCTGCAGATGATTTTATAATCGGAGTTTAACAGGGAGATAGGACGAAAGTTGTTGAGGTTTCTTTTTGCAGCATTTTTTGGGATTAGTACTATTGTGCTCTCTTTAAAAACAGCAGGTAAATGCTTTCCCTGAAGCACCTCGTTCGTCATTCGGGTAAACATGTCACCAATCAGTGGCCAGTATCGTTTATAAAATTCAACAGGCAAACCATCCGGTCCCGGCGATTTCCTCAGAGGAGATTTGCAGATGATTCTGTGGATATCTTCGTTAGTACACTCAACGAGAAGGTCTTCGTTTTCCTCGTCCGAGACCTGTGGAGCTATGGAACGAAAGAACTCATCGAAGGACTCTTCACATACCGGGTTGGCAGTGTATAGGTCTTCGTAATATTTGTGTACTGCATTGACGATGTCTCTCTGAGTCGTGAGTGTCTCGCCAGTTTCAGACTGAAGTCCATCAATGAAGGTGCGTCTCCTGTTTCTTTCGTGCTTCAGTAGATGGTACAAGGAAGCATGTTCATCCTCCACGACTGTCTTAGCCTTGGATTTTAATTTCAGACCCTCCATCTGCTGTCTTTTAAGACTGAGCAATTTGGCCTTAGTTTGCTTGATATCTGCCAGACGGACGTTGGAAGTGTTTGCCTGCTCATATAAATTTCGCAGCATGGTATAATAAAATTCTATGGAATTTTTCAAGTCTTTCGATCGTTGTACACTATACTGGATGAGAACTTTTCTCAGTTTAGGCTTTGCCCTGTTGCACCACCAGTCTAGTACTGAGACGTGTCTATCTGCAGAGCGGAGGCACAATGCCCACGCTTCTGTCAAACTTTCTTCTAATCCGTCGTCCTGCATCAGTGACGTATTAAGGTGCCATGAACTTCTAAAACGGCGAGTGGGTTGCGCAGTAAGGTTGATGGAAGCTAGCACAGAGCTATGATCAGAAAAGTAAACTGGAATCGTCTCTGCTTTAATGAAGGAGCTAACTAGACTTTGCGATATGTAGAGTCTGTCGATCCTGCTACGTGAGTGAGGACCTAGGAATGTAAATGCCACAAATGTGGGATACATTATTTCCCAAGCATCTTTAAGCTGTAAAACAGTGACGAAACGCTTCAGTTCAATGCAGTTATTGAAATTCGGAACCTGGTCTTTCTTATTTATCACACAATTAAAATCACCGCCTATTATAAGATCTTTTGGGTTTTTCCGTAATAAATAAATGATTTCTTCTTTATAGAACTGTGCTCTTTCCATTCTATTGGATGTGCCAGAAGGGGCATACAGATTGATAAGGGTAGAACCAAAGACTTTTATACCTATCGCTCTGCCGGAGTCCAACCTCTCGATATCCGAGACAGGAATCCCCTCCCTGATTAAAATTGCAGTACCGACGTTGGTGTCAAGTGAGACATTTAAAATCGCCAAATATCCAGGCACTGTAAGATTAGTCAGCACTACTTCCTGTAGGAAAGCAATGTCCGTCCCTGACTCATATAAATAATCCTTGAGCGCTGTAACTTTAGTCACGGATGTAATCCTGTTAATATTGATAGTCGTAATTGTATATGCCTGGGACATTTAGTTTGCATAAAAAGTAAATAAGTGATTAAAAAGATAACAAAATATTAATAAAAAAAAAGAAAAGAGATGTGCAGCTTCTAGAAGGGAGAAACGACTCCGCTTAAACAAACATCTAAAAGAATAGTCAGTATTTGAAGCTCGGTAAACACTTCATCTGGTTCCTCTGAAATATGACTAAGACAGTAGTACAATTAGAAATGAAACTGGTTCAACAAAATCCTTTTTTTTTTTCATCTTACAGCCTCATTTTGGTGCAGGATTCCGAACATCTCGGGTTTTAGTTTTACCGAGGGGCTTTGCATCACTAATGTCACTTGAAGGTACCTCCTTAGGTCTTTCCGTGATGATTTCATACAAGACGTTCTTGGCCGTCGCTTCCTCTTGTGCTGGTTGTTGTTTGCTTTGGTTACGGGAAGCTTTGAGAGTAGGTTGCGGTTTGAGTCGGCGTCTTCGGACATCTTGGTTCAACGCGCCGTCATTCGGATTGTCTATCTTTACCACCGTTGTGACCGAAGCTGCCTCAACAGCGTCCTTTTTACGAGTGCCATTTCCTTGTTCTTCCGTCACTAGCTCCAGAGCACTGACTGAGTCGGCGGTTTGTGGGTCTGTAAGTTCTTGAGTTGGGTTCCGCTCCGTCACCTCCTGTGCTTCGGAGTGCGCCTCATCCGTCTCCGCGACAATCGTTACTGCGTCCCCTCCGTGGACCGTTTGTACCTGTTCAGCCGCCGACAGCGGCCGGGTTGCCTCAGCGGCTGTCGTCACGTCAATACATGTACTGTTTGTTTCCTCGAGCACATCCGCATTACACTGCTTCTGCTTGCGGGTGGAAGGCGAATTACGGGCGGACTCGCCGTCCGAGCCGTCATCGGTCGTTTCCAACGGTCGCTTCTTATTCGGGAGATCGCAATCGGGAACAGAAGGGTGTGATGTAATGACGCTCAGGGGAGGGAACTCCGTAGTAGTTATGGCGGGCACTGCAGAAGTACATGCACCACTGTCGTTAACCGAAAGAAGGGAAGTGCTATTTGGTAAGACATCGCTGAGGGTCAGTTTTTGACGCTGTGTTAGATTGTTCCGAAGAACAAAAACACGGCGCGGACAATCTTGTCGGAAATGACCTGTCTCATTGCAAATATTGCACGTGCGCTCCTGACCAGAATACACAACATGTGCTTTATGGCCTGCAACGGATATATGGGACGGAATGTTGGCTTTCACCTCCATTTCAACGGATCTAATGCCATTAAAACACTGTATCTTGTATAGCTTCGACCATCTTTCGTTATAGATAGATTTAACTTCGCCATATTTAGATAGAGCGTCCTTGATCAACTGATTATCAATTTCAATTGGAACATTCAAAATCCTGACATTGGTGTACATGATATCAGCTTTTCGTACAGAGACATTACTTTTTGAACCGTCTCGATGAACAAATTCGACGGAATTACCCCATTTTGCAAGCAACTTATCGACTGTTACTGAGTTCAGAAATTTAACAAAAACACAGTATTTTTCAGCATCTAATTGCGTGGTATGAACAGAGTCAGAATTTATACCGATTACCTCAGTCAGCCAATCGTGGATTTCCAGCGCAGTGGGTTGGACCGGCCGTGTTTCTTTCTCGAACGAGAAGACTAAAGTATTCTTCCTGACGGTGTCAGACATGGTCGTCGGTTCCGACGAAATTCCGGCAACAACCGAAATTGCGGCGAAGCACGAAACGTGGAACGGACGAAAGCACTATAAAAACACTTATCAGAGACACCACTCAAAAAATAACAGCGAAAATGTACAGCTAACTTCACGTAAACACCAAACACCGGCGATAGCGCTAACGTACGCGGAGTAAACAACAAGCACGTCCGACCGCGGCGACGGCTAAAGCCAGAATACCCCCTAGACCAACGAGCCTTCTCGATGCACATGACTATCGCCTCCGTTCTTGGTATCACCGTGCAGAGCTGCTGCTCACCCAGCGTTCTCCCTGGCTGTTGCGGTTTGATTGTTTTTATCGTTGTCTTTTACTATAGCAACTTCTAGAATCGGACGGAGCTCGTAGCCGATGCCCTTGCTTACGCAGGAAAAATCTGTTGGAGCTACGGTTTTCCAGGTAGTACAACGGCAAAACCGTCGTTTCCGTGGTGTAGCGGTTATCACGTCTGCTTTACACGCAGAAGGTCCCCGGTTCGATCCCGGGCGGAAGCACGACTTTTTTTAAACCCGTTTTCGGATTCCATTTCCGAGATAACGTCACGTCTGCGTGTGCGGGATAATAAATGTCGTGTGCTACACCGATATCGCCTCATTTTACTGTCAAATGCTCTTGCTCCCATAGTGCACCGGTATTCAGTAACTCAGAACGCTCGTAGCTCCATTATGGCCTGCAAAATTTAGTATCCATTTCTTCAAGACTACTTCAAGTTCGCTTCATACTGGCTTTCCTGATCTCTTTGCACTCGCCTTGTCACAACTCTGTTGAAGTGTGAACGTAACTAATAGTGAGAAACTCTTAACTACGCTCAGTCTTGTATCCCACTCTTTGGTTGACGTTGTCGCTAATCAGATGAAGGTAGACTGCTCCACGATTGAGCTTCGTCTCCACTCACGGTGCACACGTTCTGCAAAGACAACCTTTGTTTTCCGTTGCATGCAAGATTACTGTCGGCTCTTCTACAGAAATCGACCTATGTAATTTACTGGTATCAGATTCTTGCCATATCAAACGGTCCCTTCATGACCGTAGGGCCACACACAGCGTGCTGCGGCACGCATCTGTTCTTCATTGCAGAGCTACAAACGTGGGTGAGCTCCACCTACTCTTCAGCACGGTCAAAACGGTAGGGCTCGTCCGGGATTTGAACCCGGGACCTCCTGCACCCAAAGCAGGAATCATACCCCTAGACCAACGAGCCACTTGCCGGTGGCAGTGAAGGTAATCCCAAGCAGTCCAGCTCCGAGGAACACAAACTTTCATGTAAATCAGAAAGAAAAGCGCTTTCTGAAGGCAGCGCCCACCACTGATGGAAAGAATATTAAAGGCAATGAATGTAGAGTGAATAATTTCATCGCGCTCTGCAGATGAACAGACGGTGGTGTTTCACTTTCGTCATGTGCTTTCTTAGCATCAAGGGAAGGCAAATGCACTAAACAAAAGAACACCGGGAATCCGAAACACCAACTCATAACCAAAAGATAGCGGAATATACTGCAAGCAAAACTTCCAAACACGACTCCTGAAGGCGTCGGTGCCTTAAGAATTATTCCGTGCAGCAATGATCATCTACGAAGAGCCAACTGTATGTGTCGCTCCACCACGCAACTTTTTTTGATATCGTTTTACCTAAATTTCCATTACCTGTTCGTTACAAGAATACCGTGTGGCTTTCAACTGGTCTGCTTCGTCCAGCAGCGATAGTAGTAACTAAACCGACCACAGTATCATTAAAAGTAGGTCAGACTCAAAAGTCGGAGTTGCTCTGTAGCTCATGTTATTCTGCTTTCAAATGCAATTGTATGGCTGGGAGTAGGGGCGTACTCCTGTAATGCAGGCGTCCGGGAGGCCGTTTCTGTGGGAGACATGTGGGAACAACTACAGACACGGCCGTTTCATTAGCTCAGGAACGACCGCGATGCTCTTATCGAGCTCTGCAGATTGACCGGACTGCAGTGCGGAATTTTCTGCTAGTGGTGGCTCGGGGTTAAGAGAAGTCGGGAGGTGTGAGCAAAACTACATCGGGAAACCGAAACAGACGACTCATAACGAAAAGATTGCGGAATGTACTGCAAAAGCAAACGTTGGAGAAGACGAACTCTGAAGCCGTCGGTGCTTTAACAATCATTCCGTGCAGCAACGATAACCTGGGAAGAGCGAAGGGTGGGTTCCGCTCGACCACACAACAAATTTTATATAATGTTCTACTTGTTCTAAATTTGCGTTTCCAGATCATCAGTAAAATACTGTGTGATTTACACCTGGCTTGCTTCTTCCAAAAGCGATATTAAGAAATACATCGACTGCAACGTCATTAGGGGTCGCGGGTCCGGGCGCCGGCGCGCCAGCGGCGGCCTGTCGGGGCTGCTGGTGCCTCCATGTAGAGCTACCGCTGGGCCCGGGCTCCTTGCCGCTAACGAAGTGATTGCTTTTGGTGACATCATATGCAATAGCGACTGCGCGAATTGACGGTAGCTCGTACGGAAAGCAAGAGTAGCTGATGCTACCGAGGACTCGGCCGCGAGCTTGTCCGACGACTTCTTGGGCTCTTATTCGTGGTGGCATTCAAACAGGCAAGGGTGCTGTCGATTGTTGCGTACGAATGCGAAATACCTGCATTGTGCGTTTCCGCAAAGTGATTTTTACGCCAAAGTTGTGATCGTCCTGCAAGTTGTGTCACATGTGGATCTCAGAGCTTAGCAGTTTCCGTGGTGTAGCGGTTATCACGTCTGCCTAACAGGCAGAAGGTCTCCGTTTCGATTCCGGGCGTAATCACTTTTTCGTCGCACTCAACAAGACACTTGCTACAATCTCTACTGTGAACATTTAAATCAATTTCAAACGTCCAACCACCAGGCTGCAGATGGCTCAAATGATACGTGAAACTCTTTCAGAACCGGCTACTTGGTTTTTGTGCTTACCTGGAGGGCAGGAAATGCGCGGAACAGCCGCCGGCATGCCGGTAGTCGCCACACGTTTGCACAAAACGCAAGGGCTCGTCCGGGATTTGAACCCGGGACCTCCTGCACCCGAAGCAGGAATCATACCCCTAGACCAACGAGCCTTCTCGATGCACATGACTATCGCCTCCGTTCTTGGTATCACCGTGCAGAGCTGCTGCTCACCCAGCGTTCTCCCTGGCTGTTGCGGTTTGATTGTTTTTATCGTTGTCTTTTACTATAGCAACTTCTAGAATCGGACGGAGCTCGTAGCCGATGCCCTTGCTTACGCAGGAAAAATCTGTTGGAGCTACGGTTTTCCAGGTAGTACAACGGCAAAACCGTCGTTTCCGTGGTGTAGCGGTTATCACGTCTGCGTTACACGCAGAAGGTCCCCGGTTCGATCCCGGGCGGAAGCACGACTTTTTTTAAACCCGTTTTCGGATTCCATTTCCGAGATAACGTCACGTCTGCGTGTGCGGGATAATAAATGTCGTGTGCTACACCGATATCGCCTCATTTTACTGTCAAATGCTCTTGCTCCCATAGTGCACCGGTATTCAGTAACTCAGAACGCTCGTAGCTCCATTCTGGCCTGCAAAATTTAGTATCCATTTCTTCAAGACTACTTCAAGTTCGCTTCATACTGGCTTTCCTGATCTCTTTGCACTCGCCTTGTCACAACTCTGTTGAAGTGTGAACGTAACTAATAGTGAGAAACTCTTAACTACGCTCAGTCTTGTATCCCACTCTTTGGTTGACGTTGTCGCTAATCAGATGAAGGTAGACTGCTCCACGATTGAGCTTCGTCTCCACTCACGGTGCACACGTTCTGCAAAGACAACCTTTGTTTTCCGTTGCATGCAAGATTACTGTCGGCTCTTCTACAGAAATCGACCTATGTAATTTACTGGTATCAGATTCTTGCCATATCAAACGGTCCCTTCATGACCGTAGGGCCACACACAGCGTGCTGCGGCACGCATCTGTTCTTCATTGCAGAGCTACAAACGTGGGTGAGCTCCACCTACTCTTCAGCACGGTCAAAACGGTAGGGCTCGTCCGGGATTTGAACCCGGGACCTCCTGCACCCAAAGCAGGAATCATACCCCTAGACCAACGAGCCACTTGCCGGTGGCAGTGAAGGTAATCCCAAGCAGTCCAGCTCCGAGGAACACAAACTTTCATGTAAATCAGAAAGAAAAGCGCTTTCTGAAGGCAGCGCCCACCACTGATGGAAAGAATATTAAAGGCAATGAATGTAGAGTGAATAATTTCATCGCGCTCTGCAGATGAACAGACGGTGGTGTTTCACTTTCGTCATGTGCTTTCTTAGCATCAAGGGAAGGCAAATGCACTAAACAAAAGAACACCGGGAATCCGAAACACCAACTCATAACCAAAAGATAGCGGAATATACTGCAAGCAAAACTTCCAAACACGACTCCTGAAGGCGTCGGTGCCTTAAGAATTATTCCGTGCAGCAATGATCATCTACGAAGAGCCAACTGTATGTGTCGCTCCACCACGCAACTTTTTTTGATATCGTTTTACCTAAATTTCCATTACCTGTTCGTTACAAGAATACCGTGTGGCTTTCAACTGGTCTGCTTCGTCCAGCAGCGATAGTAGTAACTAAACCGACCACAGTATCATTAAAAGTAGGTCAGACTCAAAAGTCGGAGTTGCTCTGTAGCTCATGTTATTCTGCTTTCAAATGCAATTGTATGGCTGGGAGTAGGGGCGTACTCCTGTAATGCAGGCGTCCGGGAGGCCGTTTCTGTGGGAGACATCTGGGAACAACTACAGACACGGCCGTTTCATTAGCTCAGGAACGACCGCGATGCTCTTATCGAGCTCTGCAGATTGACCGGACTGCAGTGCGGAATTTTCTGCTAGTGGTGGCTCGGGGTTAAGAGAAGTCGGGAGGTGTGAGCAAAACTACATCGGGAAACCGAAACAGACGACTCATAACGAAAAGATTGCGGAATGTACTGCAAAAGCAAACGTTGGAGAAGACGAACTCTGAAGCCGTCGGTGCTTTAACAATCATTCCGTGCAGCAACGATAACCTGGGAAGAGCGAAGGGTGGGTTCCGCTCGACCACACAACAAATTTTATATAATGTTCTACTTGTTCTAAATTTGCGTTTCCAGATCATCAGTAAAATACTGTGTGATTTACACCTGGCTTGCTTCTTCCAAAAGCGATATTAAGAAATACATCGACTGCAACGTCATTAGGGGTCGCGGGTCCGGGCGCCGGCGCGCCAGCGGCGGCCTGTCGGGGCTGCTGGTGCCTCCATGTAGAGCTACCGCTGGGCCCGGGCTCCTTGCCGCTAACGAAGTGATTGCTTTTGGTGACATCATATGCAATAGCGACTGCGCGAATTGACGGTAGCTCGTACGGAAAGCAAGAGTAGCTGATGCTACCGAGGACTCGGCCGCGAGCTTGTCCGACGACTTCTTGGGCTCTTATTCGTGGTGGCATTCAAACAGGCAAGGGTGCTGTCGATTGTTGCGTACGAATGCGAAATACCTGCATTGTGCGTTTCCGCAAAGTGATTTTTACGCCAAAGTTGTGATCGTCCTGCAAGTTGTGTCACATGTGGATCTCAGAGCTTAGCAGTTTCCGTGGTGTAGCGGTTATCACGTCTGCCTAACAGGCAGAAGGTCTCCGTTTCGATTCCGGGCGTAATCACTTTTTCGTCGCACTCAACAAGACACTTGCTACAATCTCTACTGTGAACACTTAAATCAATTTCAAACGTCCAACCACCAGGCTGCAGATGGCTCAAATGATACGTGAAACTCTTTCAGAACCGGCTACTTGGTTTTTGTGCTTACCTGGAGGGCAGGAAATGCGCGGAACAGCCGCCGGCATGCCGGTAGTCGCCACACGTTTGCACAAAACGCAAGGGCTCGTCCGGGATTTGAACCCGGGACCTCCTGCACCCGAAGCAGGAATCATACCCCTAGACCAACGAGCCTTCTCGATGCACAGGACTATCGCCTCCGTTCTTGGTATCACCGTGCAGAGCTGCTGCTCACCCAGCGTTCTCCCTGGCTGTTGCGGTTTGATTGTTTTTATCGTTGTCTTTTACTATAGCAACTTCTAGAATCGGACGGAGCTCGTAGCCGATGCCCTTGCTTACGCAGGAAAAATCTGTTGGAGCTACGGTTTTCCAGGTAGTACAACGGCAAAACCGTCGTTTCCGTGGTGTAGCGGTTATCACGTCTGCTTTACACGCAGAAGGTCCCCGGTTCGATCCCGGGCGGAAGCACGACTTTTTTTAAACCCGTTTTCGGATTCCATTTCCGAGATAACGTCACGTCTGCGTGTGCGGGATAATAAATGTCGTGTGCTACACCGATATCGCCTCATTTTACTGTCAAATGCTCTTGCTCCCATAGTGCACCGGTATTCAGTAACTCAGAACGCTCGTAGCTCCATTCTGGCCTGCAAAATTTAGTATCCATTTCTTCAAGACTACTTCAAGTTCGCTTCATACTGGCTTTCCTGATCTCTTTGCACTCGCCTTGTCACAACTCTGTTGAAGTGTGAACGTAACTAATAGTGAGAAACTCTTAACTACGCTCAGTCTTGTATCCCACTCTTTGGTTGACGTTGTCGCTAATCAGATGAAGGTAGACTGCTCCACGATTGAGCTTCGTCTCCACTCACGGTGCACACGTTCTGCAAAGACAACCTTTGTTTTCCGTTGCATGCAAGATTACTGTCGGCTCTTCTACAGAAATCGACCTATGTAATTTACTGGTATCAGATTCTTGCCATATCAAACGGTCCCTTCATGACCGTAGGGCCACACACAGCGTGCTGCGGCACGCATCTGTTCTTCATTGCAGAGCTACAAACGTGGGTGAGCTCCACCTACTCTTCAGCACGGTCAAAACGGTAGGGCTCGTCCGGGATTTGAACCCGGGACCTCCTGCACCCAAAGCAGGAATCATACCCCTAGACCAACGAGCCACTTGCCGGTGGCAGTGAAGGTAATCCCAAGCAGTCCAGCTCCGAGGAACACAAACTTTCATGTAAATCAGAAAGAAAAGCGCTTTCTGAAGGCAACGCCCACCACTGATGGAAAGAATATTAAAGGCAATGAATGTAGAGTGAATAATTTCATCGCGCTCTGCAGATGAACAGACGGTGGTGTTTCACTTTCGTCATGTGCTTTCTTAGCATCAAGGGAAGGCAAATGCACTAAACAAAAGAACACCGGGAATCCGAAACACCAACTCATAACCAAAAGATAGCGGAATATACTGCAAGCAAAACTTCCAAACACGACTCCTGAAGGCGTCGGTGCCTTAAGAATTATTCCGTGCAGCAATGATCATCTACGAAGAGCCAACTGTATGTGTCGCTCCACCACGCAACTTTTTTTGATATCGTTTTACCTAAATTTCCATTACCTGTTCGTTACAAGAATACCGTGTGGCTTTCAACTGGTCTGCTTCGTCCAGCAGCGATAGTAGTAACTAAACCGACCACAGTATCATTAAAAGTAGGTCAGACTCAAAAGTCGGAGTTGCTCTGTAGCTCATGTTATTCTGCTTTCAAATGCAATTGTATGGCTGGGAGTAGGGGCGTACTCCTGTAATGCAGGCGTCCGGGAGGCCGTTTCTGTGGGAGACATCTGGGAACAACTACAGACACGGCCGTTTCATTAGCTCAGGAACGACCGCGATGCTCTTATCGAGCTCTGCAGATTGACCGGACTGCAGTGCGGAATTTTCTGCTAGTGGTGGCTCGGGGTTAAGAGAAGTCGGGAGGTGTGAGCAAAACTACATCGGGAAACCGAAACAGACGACTCATAACGAAAAGATTGCGGAATGTACTGCAAAAGCAAACGTTGGAGAAGACGAACTCTGAAGCCGTCGGTGCTTTAACAATCATTCCGTGCAGCAACGATAACCTGGGAAGAGCGAAGGGTGGGTTCCGCTCGACCACACAACAAATTTTATATAATGTTCTACTTGTTCTAAATTTGCGTTTCCAGATCATCAGTAAAATACTGTGTGATTTACACCTGGCTTGCTTCTTCCAAAAGCGATATTAAGAAATACATCGACTGCAACGTCATTAGGGGTCGCGGGTCCGGGCGCCGGCGCGCCAGCGGCGGCCTGTCGGGGCTGCTGGTGCCTCCATGTAGAGCTACCGCTGGGCCCGGGCTCCTTGCCGCTAACGAAGTGATTGCTTTTGGTGACATCATATGCAATAGCGACTGCGCGAATTGACGGTAGCTCGTACGGAAAGCAAGAGTAGCTGATGCTACCGAGGACTCGGCCGCGAGCTTGTCCGACGACTTCTTGGGCTCTTATTCGTGGTGGCATTCAAACAGGCAAGGGTGCTGTCGATTGTTGCGTACGAATGCGAAATACCTGCATTGTGCGTTTCCGCAAAGTGATTTTTACGCCAAAGTTGTGATCGTCCTGCAAGTTGTGTCACATGTGGATCTCAGAGCTTAGCAGTTTCCGTGGTGTAGCGGTTATCACGTCTGCCTAACAGGCAGAAGGTCTCCGTTTCGATTCCGGGCGTAATCACTTTTTCGTCGCACTCAACAAGACACTTGCTACAATCTCTACTGTGAACATTTAAATCAATTTCAAACGTCCAACCACCAGGCTGCAGATGGCTCAAATGATACGTGAAACTCTTTCAGAACCGGCTACTTGGTTTTTGTGCTTACCTGGAGGGCAGGAAATGCGCGGAACAGCCGCCGGCATGCCGGTAGTCGCCACACGTTTGCACAAAACGCAAGGGCTCGTCCGGGATTTGAACCCGGGACCTCCTGCACCCGAAGCAGGAATCATACCCCTAGACCAACGAGCCTTCTCGATGCACATGACTATCGCCTCCGTTCTTGGTATCACCGTGCAGAGCTGCTGCTCACCCAGCGTTCTCCCTGGCTGTTGCGGTTTGATTGTTTTTATCGTTGTCTTTTACTATAGCAACTTCTAGAATCGGACGGAGCTCGTAGCCGATGCCCTTGCTTACGCAGGAAAAATCTGTTGGAGCTACGGTTTTCCAGGTAGTACAACGGCAAAACCGTCGTTTCCGTGGTGTAGCGGTTATCACGTCTGCGTTACACGCAGAAGGTCCCCGGTTCGATCCCGGGCGGAAGCACGACTTTTTTTAAACCCGTTTTCGGATTCCATTTCCGAGATAACGTCACGTCTGCGTGTGCGGGATAATAAATGTCGTGTGCTACACCGATATCGCCTCATTTTACTGTCAAATGCTCTTGCTCCCATAGTGCACCGGTATTCAGTAACTCAGAACGCTCGTAGCTCCATTCTGGCCTGCAAAATTTAGTATCCATTTCTTCAAGACTACTTCAAGTTCGCTTCATACTGGCTTTCCTGATCTCTTTGCACTCGCCTTGTCACAACTCTGTTGAAGTGTGAACGTAACTAATAGTGAGAAACTCTTAACTACGCTCAGTCTTGTATCCCACTCTTTGGTTGACGTTGTCGCTAATCAGATGAAGGTAGACTGCTCCACGATTGAGCTTCGTCTCCACTCACGGTGCACACGTTCTGCAAAGACAACCTTTGTTTTCCGTTGCATGCAAGATTACTGTCGGCTCTTCTACAGAAATCGACCTATGTAATTTACTGGTATCAGATTCTTGCCATATCAAACGGTCCCTTCATGACCGTAGGGCCACACACAGCGTGCTGCGGCACGCATCTGTTCTTCATTGCAGAGCTACAAACGTGGGTGAGCTCCACCTACTCTTCAGCACGGTCAAAACGGTAGGGCTCGTCCGGGATTTGAACCCGGGACCTCCTGCACCCAAAGCAGGAATCATACCCCTAGACCAACGAGCCACTTGCCGGTGGCAGTGAAGGTAATCCCAAGCAGTCCAGCTCCGAGGAACACAAACTTTCATGTAAATCAGAAAGAAAAGCGCTTTCTGAAGGCAGCGCCCACCACTGATGGAAAGAATATTAAAGGCAATGAATGTAGAGTGAATAATTTCATCGCGCTCTGCAGATGAACAGACGGTGGTGTTTCACTTTCGTCATGTGCTTTCTTAGCATCAAGGGAAGGCAAATGCACTAAACAAAAGAACACCGGGAATCCGAAACACCAACTCATAACGAAAAGATAGCGGAATATACTGCAAGCAAAACTTCCAAACACGACTCCTGAAGGCGTCGGTGCCTTAAGAATTATTCCGTGCAGCAATGATCATCTACGAAGAGCCAACTGTATGTGTCGCTCCACCACGCAACTTTTTTTGATATCGTTTTACCTAAATTTCCATTACCTGTTCGTTACAAGAATACCGTGTGGCTTTCAACTGGTCTGCTTCGTCCAGCAGCGATAGTAGTAACTAAACCGACCACAGTATCATTAAAAGTAGGTCAGACACAAAAGTCGGAGTTGCTCTGTAGCTCATGTTATTCTGCTTTCAAATGCAATTGTATGGCTGGGAGTAGGGGCGTACTCCTGTAATGCAGGCGTCCGGGAGGCCGTTTCTGTGGGAGACATCTGGGAACAACTACAGACACGGCCGTTTCATTAGCTCAGGAACGACCGCGATGCTCTTATCGAGCTCTGCAGATTGACCGGACTGCAGTGCGGAATTTTCTGCTAGTGGTGGCTCGGGGTTAAGAGAAGTCGGGAGGTGTGAGCAAAACTACATCGGGAAACCGAAACAGACGACTCATAACGAAAAGATTGCGGAATGTACTGCAAAAGCAAACGTTGGAGAAGACGAACTCTGAAGCCGTCGGTGCTTTAACAATCATTCCGTGCAGCAACGATAATCTGGGAAGAGCGAAGGGTGGGTTCCGCTCGACCACACAACAAATTTTATATAATGTTCTACTTGTTCTAAATTTGCGTTTCCAGATCATCAGTAAAATACTGTGTGATTTACACCTGGCTTGCTTCTTCCAAAAGCGATATTAAGAAATACATCGACTGCAACGTCATTAGGGGTCGCGGGTCCGGGCGCCGGCGCGCCAGCGGCGGCCTGTCGGGGCTGCTGGTGCCTCCATGTAGAGCTACCGCTGGGCCCGGGCTCCTTGCCGCTAACGAAGTGATTGCTTTTGGTGACATCATATGCAATAGCGACTGCGTGAATTGACGGTAGCTCGTACGGAAAGCAAGAGTAGCTGATGCTACCGAGGACTCGGCCGCGAGCTTGTCCGACGACTTCTTGGGCTCTTATTCGTGGTGGCATTCAAACAGGCAAGGGTGCTGTCGATTGTTGCGTACGAATGCGAAATACCTGCATTGTGCGTTTCCGCAAAGTGATTTTTACGCCAAAGTTGTGATCGTCCTGCAAGTTGTGTCACATGTGGATCTCAGAGCATAGCAGTTTCCGTGGTGTAGCGGTTATCACGTCTGCCTAACAGGCAGAAGGTCTCCGTTTCGATTCCGGGCGTAATCACTTTTTCGTCGCACTCAACAAGACACTTGCTACAATCTCTACTGTGAACATTTAAATCAATTTCAAACGTCCAACCACCAGGCTGCAGATGGCTCAAATGATACGTGAAACTCTTTCAGAACCGGCTACTTGGTTTTTGTGCTTACCTGGAGGGCAGGAAATGCGCGGAACAGCCGCCGGCATGCCGGTAGTCGCCACACGTTTGCACAAAACGCAAGGGCTCGTCCGGGATTTGAACCCGGGACCTCCTGCACCCGAAGCAGGAATCATACCCCTAGACCAACGAGCCTTCTCGATGCACATGACTATCGCCTCCGTTCTTGGTATCACCGTGCAGAGCTGCTGCTCACCCAGCGTTCTCCCTGGCTGTTGCGGTTTGATTGTTTTTATCGTTGTCTTTTACTATAGCAACTTCTAGAATCGGACGGAGCTCGTAGCCGATGCCCTTGCTTACGCAGGAAAAATCTGTTGGAGCTACGGTTTTCCAGGTAGTACAACGGCAAAACCGTCGTTTCCGTGGTGTAGCGGTTATCACGTCTGCGTTACACGCAGAAGGTCCCCGGTTCGATCCCGGGCGGAAGCACGACTTTTTTTAAACCCGTTTTCGGATTCCATTTCCGAGATAACGTCACGTCTGCGTGTGCGGGATAATAAATGTCGTGTGCTACACCGATATCGCCTCATTTTACTGTCAAATGCTCTTGCTCCCATAGTGCACCGGTATTCAGTAACTCAGAACGCTCGTAGCTCCATTCTGGCCTGCAAAATTTAGTATCCATTTCTTCAAGACTACTTCAAGTTCGCTTCATACTGGCTTTCCTGATCTCTTTGCACTCGCCTTGTCACAACTCTGTTGAAGTGTGAACGTAACTAATAGTGAGAAACTCTTAACTACGCTCAGTCTTGTATCCCACTCTTTGGTTGACGTTGTCGCTAATCAGATGAAGGTAGACTGCTCCACGATTGAGCTTCGTCTCCACTCACGGTGCACACGTTCTGCAAAGACAACCTTTGTTTTCCGTTGCATGCAAGATTACTGTCGGCTCTTCTACAGAAATCGACCTATGTAATTTACTGGTATCAGATTCTTGCCATATCAAACGGTCCCTTCATGACCGTAGGGCCACACACAGCGTGCTGCGGCACGCATCTGTTCTTCATTGCAGAGCTACAAACGTGGGTGAGCTCCACCTACTCTTCAGCACGGTCAAAACGGTAGGGCTCGTCCGGGATTTGAACCCGGGACCTCCTGCACCCAAAGCAGGAATCATACCCCTAGACCAACGAGCCACTTGCCGGTGGCAGTGAAGGTAATCCCAAGCAGTCCAGCTCCGAGGAACACAAACTTTCATGTAAATCAGAAAGAAAAGCGCTTTCTGAAGGCAGCGCCCACCACTGATGGAAAGAATATTAAAGGCAATGAATGTAGAGTGAATAATTTCATCGCGCTCTGCAGATGAACAGACGGTGGTGTTTCACTTTCGTCATGTGCTTTCTTAGCATCAAGGGAAGGCAAATGCACTAAACAAAAGAACACCGGGAATCCGAAACACCAACTCATAACCAAAAGATAGCGGAATATACTGCAAGCAAAACTTCCAAACACGACTCCTGAAGGCGTCGGTGCCTTAAGAATTATTCCGTGCAGCAATGATCATCTACGAAGAGCCAACTGTATGTGTCGCTCCACCACGCAACTTTTTTTGATATCGTTTTACCTAAATTTCCATTACCTGTTCGTTACAAGAATACCGTGTGGCTTTCAACTGGTCTGCTTCGTCCAGCAGCGATAGTAGTAACTAAACCGACCACAGTATCATTAAAAGTAGGTCAGACACAAAAGTCGGAGTTGCTCTGTAGCTCATGTTATTCTGCTTTCAAATGCAATTGTATGGCTGGGAGTAGGGGCGTACTCCTGTAATGCAGGCGTCCGGGAGGCCGTTTCTGTGGGAGACATCTGGGAACAACTACAGACACGGCCGTTTCATTAGCTCAGGAACGACCGCGATGCTCTTATCGAGCTCTGCAGATTGACCGGACTGCAGTGCGGAATTTTCTGCTAGTGGTGGCTCGGGGTTAAGAGAAGTCGGGAGGTGTGAGCAAAACTACATCGGGAAACCGAAACAGACGACTCGTAACGAAAAGATTGCGGAATGTACTGCAAAAGCAAACGTTGGAGAAGACGAACTCTGAAGCCGTCGGTGCTTTAACAATCATTCCGTGCAGCAACGATAATCTGGGAAGAGCGAAGGGTGGGTTCCGCTCGACCACACAACAAATTTTATATAATGTTCTACTTGTTCTAAATTTGCGTTTCCAGATCATCAGTAAAATACTGTGTGATTTACACCTGGCTTGCTTCTTCCAAAAGCGATATTAAGAAATACATCGACTGCAACGTCATTAGGGGTCGCGGGTCCGGGCGCCGGCGCGCCAGCGGCGGCCTGTCGGGGCTGCTGGTGCCTCCATGTAGAGCTACCGCTGGGCCCGGGCTCCTTGCCGCTAACGAAGTGATTGCTTTTGGTGACATCATATGCAATAGCGACTGCGCGAATTGACGGTAGCTCGTACGGAAAGCAAGAGTAGCTGATGCTACCGAGGACTCGGCCGCGAGCTTGTCCGACGACTTCTTGGGCTCTTATTCGTGGTGGCATTCAAACAGGCAAGGGTGCTGTCGATTGTTGCGTACGAATGCGAAATACCTGCATTGTGCGTTTCCGCAAAGTGATTTTTACGCCAAAGTTGTGATCGTCCTGCAAGTTGTGTCACATGTGGATCTCAGAGCTTAGCAGTTTCCGTGGTGTAGCGGTTATCACGTCTGCCTAACAGGCAGAAGGTCTCCGTTTCGATTCCGGGCGTAATCACTTTTTCGTCGCACTCAACAAGACACTTGCTACAATCTCTACTGTGAACATTTAAATCAATTTCAAACGTCCAACCACCAGGCTGCAGATGGCTCAAATGATACGTGAAACTCTTTCAGAACCGGCTACTTGGTTTTTGTGCTTACCTGGAGGGCAGGAAATGCGCGGAACAGCCGCCGGCATGCCGGTAGTCGCCACACGTTTGCACAAAACGCAAGGGCTCGTCCGGGATTTGAACCCGGGACCTCCTGCACCCGAAGCAGGAATCATACCCCTAGACCAACGAGCCTTCTCGATGCACATGACTATCGCCTCCGTTCTTGGTATCACCGTGCAGAGCTGCTGCTCACCCAGCGTTCTCCCTGGCTGTTGCGGTTTGATTGTTTTTATCGTTGTCTTTTACTATAGCAACTTCTAGAATCGGACGGAGCTCGTAGCCGATGCCCTTGCTTACGCAGGAAAAATCTGTTGGAGCTACGGTTTTCCAGGTAGTACAACGGCAAAACCGTCGTTTCCGTGGTGTAGCGGTTATCACGTCTGCGTTACACGCAGAAGGTCCCCGGTTCGATCCCGGGCGGAAGCACGACTTTTTTTAAACCCGTTTTCGGATTCCATTTCCGAGATAACGTCACGTCTGCGTGTGCGGGATAATAAATGTCGTGTGCTACACCGATATCGCCTCATTTTACTGTCAAATGCTCTTGCTCCCATAGTGCACCGGTATTCAGTAACTCAGAACGCTCGTAGCTCCATTCTGGCCTGCAAAATTTAGTATCCATTTCTTCAAGACTACTTCAAGTTCGCTTCATACTGGCTTTCCTGATCTCTTTGCACTCGCCTTGTCACAACTCTGTTGAAGTGTGAACGTAACTAATAGTGAGAAACTCTTAACTACGCTCAGTCTTGTATCCCACTCTTTGGTTGACGTTGTCGCTAATCAGATGAAGGTAGACTGCTCCACGATTGAGCTTCGTCTCCACTCACGGTGCACACGTTCTGCAAAGACAACCTTTGTTTTCCGTTGCATGCAAGATTACTGTCGGCTCTTCTACAGAAATCGACCTATGTAATTTACTGGTATCAGATTCTTGCCATATCAAACGGTCCCTTCATGACCGTAGGGCCACACACAGCGTGCTGCGGCACGCATCTGTTCTTCATTGCAGAGCTACAAACGTGGGTGAGCTCCACCTACTCTTCAGCACGGTCAAAACGGTAGGGCTCGTCCGGGATTTGAACCCGGGACCTCCTGCACCCAAAGCAGGAATCATACCCCTAGACCAACGAGCCACTTGCCGGTGGCAGTGAAGGTAATCCCAAGCAGTCCAGCTCCGAGGAACACAAACTTTCATGTAAATCAGAAAGAAAAGCGCTTTCTGAAGGCAGCGCCCACCACTGATGGAAAGAATATTAAAGGCAATGAATGTAGAGTGAATAATTTCATCGCGCTCTGCAGATGAACAGACGGTGGTGTTTCACTTTCGTCATGTGCTTTCTTAGCATCAAGGGAAGGCAAATGCACTAAACAAAAGAACACCGGGAATCCGAAACACCAACTCATAACCAAAAGATAGCGGAATATACTGCAAGCAAAACTTCCAAACACGACTCCTGAAGGCGTCGGTGCCTTAAGAATTATTCCGTGCAGCAATGATCATCTACGAAGAGCCAACTGTATGTGTCGCTCCACCACGCAACTTTTTTTGATATCGTTTTACCTAAATTTCCATTACCTGTTCGTTACAAGAATACCGTGTGGCTTTCAACTGGTCTGCTTCGTCCAGCAGCGATAGTAGTAACTAAACCGACCACAGTATCATTAAAAGTAGGTCAGACTCAAAAGTCGGAGTTGCTCTGTAGCTCATGTTATTCTGCTTTCAAATGCAATTGTATGGCTGGGAGTAGGGGCGTACTCCTGTAATGCAGGCGTCCGGGAGGCCGTTTCTGTGGGAGACATCTGGGAACAACTACAGACACGGCCGTTTCATTAGCTCAGGAACGACCGCGATGCTCTTATCGAGCTCTGCAGATTGACCGGACTGCAGTGCGGAATTTTCTGCTAGTGGTGGCTCGGGGTTAAGAGAAGTCGGGAGGTGTGAGCAAAACTACATCGGGAAACCGAAACAGACGACTCATAACGAAAAGATTGCGGAATGTACTGCAAAAGCAAACGTTGGAGAAGACGAACTCTGAAGCCGTCGGTGCTTTAACAATCATTCCGTGCAGCAACGATAACCTGGGAAGAGCGAAGGGTGGGTTCCGCTCGACCACACAACAAATTTTATATAATGTTCTACTTGTTCTAAATTTGCGTTTCCAGATCATCAGTAAAATACTGTGTGATTTACACCTGGCTTGCTTCTTCCAAAAGCGATATTAAGAAATACATCGACTGCAACGTCATTAGGGGTCGCGGGTCCGGGCGCCGGCGCGCCAGCGGCGGCCTGTCGGGGCTGCTGGTGCCTCCATGTAGAGCTACCGCTACCGCTGGGCCCGGGCTCCTTGCCGCTAACGAAGTGATTGCTTTTGGTGACATCATATGCAATAGCGACTGCGCGAATTGACGGTAGCTCGTACGGAAAGCAAGAGTAGCTGATGCTACCGAGGACTCGGCCGCGAGCTTGTCCGACGACTTCTTGGGCTCTTATTCGTGGTGGCATTCAGACAGGCAAGGGTGCTGTCGATTGTTGCGTACGAATGCGAAATACCTGCATTGTGCGTTTCCGCAAAGTGATTTTTACGCCAAAGTTGTGATCGTCCTGCAAGTTGTGTCACATGTGGATCTCAGAGCTTAGCAGTTTCCGTGGTGTAGCGGTTATCACGTCTGCCTAACAGGCAGAAGGTCTCCGTTTCGATTCCGGGCGTAATCACTTTTTCGTCGCACTCAACAAGACACTTGCTACAATCTCTACTGTGAACATTTAAATCAATTTCAAACGTCCAACCACCAGGCTGCAGATGGCTCAAATGATACGTGAAACTCTTTCAGAACCGGCTACTTGGTTTTTGTGCTTACCTGGAGGGCAGGAAATGCGCGGAACAGCCGCCGGCATGCCGGTAGTCGCCACACGTTTGCACAAAACGCAAGGGCTCGTCCGGGATTTGAACCCGGGACCTCCTGCACCCGAAGCAGGAATCATACCCCTAGACCAACGAGCCTTCTCGATGCACATGACTATCGCCTCCGTTCTTGGTATCACCGTGCAGAGCTGCTGCTCACCCAGCGTTCTCCCTGGCTGTTGCGGTTTGATTGTTTTTATCGTTGTCTTTTACTATAGCAACTTCTAGAATCGGACGGAGCTCGTAGCCGATGCCCTTGCTTACGCAGGAAAAATCTGTTGGAGCTACGGTTTTCCAGGTAGTACAACGGCAAAACCGTCGTTTCCGTGGTGTAGCGGTTATCACGTCTGCGTTACACGCAGAAGGTCCCCGGTTCGATCCCGGGCGGAAGCACGACTTTCTTTAAACCCCTTTTCGGATTCCATTTCCGAGATAACGTCACGTCTGCGTGTGCGGGATAATAAATGTCGTGTGCTACACCGATATCGCCTCATTTTACTGTCAAATGCTCTTGCTCCCATAGTGCACCGGTATTCAGTAACTCAGAACGCTCGTAGCACCATTCTGGCCTGCAAAATTTAGTATCCATTTCTTCAAGACTACTTCAAGTTCGCTTCATACTGGCTTTCCTGATCTCTTTGCACTCGCCTTGTCACAACTCTGTTGAAGTGTGAACGTAACTAATAGTGAGAAACTCTTACGCTCAGTCTTGTATCCCACTCTTTGGTTGACGTTGTCGCTAATCAGATGAAGGTAGACTGCTCCACGATTGAGCTTCGTCTCCAATCACGGTGCACACGTTCTGCAAAGACAACCTTTGTTTTCCGTTGCATGCAAGATTACTGTCGGCTCTTCTACAGAAATCGACCTATGTAATTTACTGGTATCAGATTCTTGCCATATCAAACGGTCCCTTCATGACCGTAGGGCCACACACAGCGTGCTGCGGCACGCATCTCTTCTTCATTGCAGAGCTACAAACGTGGGTGAGCTCCACCTACTCTTCAGCACGGTCAAAACGGTAGGGCTCGTCCGGGATTTGAACCCGGGACCTCCTGCACCCAAAGCAGGAATCATACCCCTAGACCAACGAGCCACTTGCCGGTGGCAGTGAAGGTAATCCCAAGCAGTCCAGCTCCGAGGAACACAAACTTTCATGTAAATCAGAAAGAAAAGCGCTTTCTGAAGGCAGCGCCCACCACTGATGGAAAGAATATTAAAGGCAATGAATGTAGAGTGAATAATTTCATCGCGCTCTGCAGATGAACAGACGGTGGTGTTTCACTTTCGTCATGTGCTTTCTTAGCATCAAGGGAAGGCAAATGCACTAAACAAAAGAACACCGGGAATCCGAAACACCAACTCATAACGAAAAGATAGCGGAATATACTGCAAGCAAAACTTCCAAACACGACTCCTGAAGGCGTCGGTGCCTTAAGAATTATTCCGTGCAGCAATGATCATCTACGAAGAGCCAACTGTATGTGTCGCTCCACCACGCAACTTTTTTAGATATCGTTTTACCTAAATTTCCATTACCTGTTCGTTACAAGAATACCGTGTGGCTTTCAACTGGTCTGCTTCGTCCAGCAGCGATAGTAGTAACTAAACCGACCACAGTATCATTAAAAGTAGGTCAGACACAAAAGTCGGAGTTGCTCTGTAGCTCATGTTATTCTGCTTTCAAATGCAATTGTATGGCTGGGAGTAGGGGCGTACTCCTGTAATGCAGGCGTCCGGGAGGCCGTTTCTGTGGGAGACATCTGGGAACAACTACAGACACGGCCGTTTCATTAGCTCAGGAACGACCGCGATGCTCTTATCGAGCTCTGCAGATTGACCGGACTGCAGTGCGGAATTTTCTGCTAGTGGTGGCTCGGGGTTAAGAGAAGTCGGGAGGTGTGAGCAAAACTACATCGGGAAACCGAAACAGACGACTCATAACGAAAAGATTGCGGAATGTACTGCAAAAGCAAACGTTGGAGAAGACGAACTCTGAAGCCGTCGGTGCTTTAACAATCATTCCGTGCAGCAACGATAATCTGGGAAGAGCGAAGGGTGGGTTCCGCTCGACCACACAACAAATTTTATATAATGTTCTACTTGTTCTAAATTTGCGTTTCCAGATCATCAGTAAAATACTGTGTGATTTACACCTGGCTTGCTTCTTCCAAAAGCGATATTAAGAAATACATCGACTGCAACGTCATTAGGGGTCGCGGGTCCGGGCGCCGGCGCGCCAGCGGCGGCCTGTCGGGGCTGCTGGTGCCTCCATGTAGAGCTACCGCTACCGCTGGGCCCGGGCTCCTTGCCGCTAACGAAGTGATTGCTTTTGGTGACATCATATGCAATAGCGACTGCGCGAATTGACGGTAGCTCGTACGGAAAGCAAGAGTAGCTGATGCTACCGAGGACTCGGCCGCGAGCTTGTCCGACGACTTCTTGGGCTCTTATTCGTGGTGGCATTCAGACAGGCAAGGGTGCTGTCGATTGTTGCGTACGAATGCGAAATACCTGCATTGTGCGTTTCCGCAAAGTGATTTTTACGCCAAAGTTGTGATCGTCCTCAAAGTTGTGTCACATGTGGATCTCAGAGCTTAGCAGTTTCCGTGGTGTAGCGGTTATCACGTCTGCCTAACAGGCAGAAGGTCTCCGTTTCGATTCCGGGCGTAATCACTTTTTCGTCGCACTCAACAAGACACTTGCTACAATCTCTACTGTGAACATTTAAATCAATTTCAAACGTCCAACCACCAGGCTGCAGATGGCTCAAATGATACGTGAAACTCTTTCAGAACCGGCTACTTGGTTTTTGTGCTTACCTGGAGGGCAGGAAATGCGCGGAACAGCCGCCGGCATGCCGGTAGTCGCCACACGTTTGCACAAAACGCAAGGGCTCGTCCGGGATTTGAACACGGGACCTCCTGCACCCGAAGCAGGAATCATACCCCTTTTTTTTTTTTTTTTTTTTTTTTTTTTTAGTAAACCACCAAGATTCGAACTCGGATCGCTGGATTCAGAGTCCAGAGTGCTAACCGTTACACCATTTTTTTTTTTTTTTTTCCGGTACCGGGAATCGAACCCGGGCCTCCTGGGTGAAAGCCAGGTATCCTAGCCACTTTTTTTTTCTTTTTTTTTCTTTTTTTTTTTTTTATATAAGCAGCATGAGGCAGGCGGAGGCAAAGCGGGCAGGGGTCAAAATCTCGAGGCCTGGCCGCGATGTCTCCACCCAGTCCTGTTGCTGAGGCGTGTCTTTATCATAGTTTTCAATAAGAAATTTTACATCTTGTGTATACGTAGATATATGCTGTTTTGCCTTCGAAATCCTGAACCAAAAGATGCTTCATTTGAAACAAAAAATTTATGTCATGCCGAGGCAATAGAGATTGAAGGTTATAGCTTTAGTGTTTTTTTTTTTTTTTTTTTTTTTTTTTCTCGTCCACTGCTTCTCGGCAACCTAGCATACTTCTTTGTAATATATAATAAAGTTGTAGGAAGTAGTGGACCCTGAACCTGTATATTATTTTTTTTAATTTCTGTTTAGTTTTTTTATTGTTATTATTATTATTTTTGTTTGTTTGTTATTTTTTTTATTGTAAAAGAAAAATCTTCATGGAATGTGAAGAAGGAATTTTATGTTAAGGCACTAATTCCATAGCCTCCTTTCCTTCTTGAGATTAATAATAATAATAAAAAAGTATGTTCCCTTCCATGGAAACAAATGAGACTTCCTTCTCAGTCATAAAATGAATGTATAAGAAAACAATTTCTCTTTAACCCTGCGATACTGGCTTTCGGCTTCGGCTTCTTCTGTGCAATAAACCAAATAGCCTTCTTTGCCAGCAGAGGATAAGTGATTGTAATATGAAACTGTAAAATTGTACTTCTCCCCAATTGTTTTTGTTTAAGCGTCGTTTCGCTTAAATAAACGATTTTTGTTTATCTCGTTGGCTTGTCAACCAATGCCCAGTCGCTCGAATACAATTTTAAGCATATTGCCGTAGTTTTTCTTGTGGTCTTTATATTTCATGGCGTTATAAAAAGCACACTTCAAGTACATGTAAAAATCAGTGAAATTGTCATTTCCCAGGTGATTAATTACGTAATTCACATAGTGTCCCATTAACCAATGGACCGAGTTGTTTTTTGCTGCTGGAAAATAGCAAGTCTGAGGCCTGAGGAAAGTAACAGGGGGAAAATTTTCCACCGAAGATCTCGTAAGAAAAGCCAGTTGTTCCCTAATCCAATTACAGAGTTGTAGATTGCCACCGCACGTGAATCTGTGCACTAACGTGTCGATCAATTTACATTTGAGACATAGGTTCGTGTCGCTAACGCCGATTGCATGTAACCTTTCATTGGTGCTTACGGTCTCATTCACTGTTTTATACCACGCTGACTTGACGTCCGATGGTAGACCACGCATATTAATATTTTTCCATATGGCGTCCCAATCAGTGTGTGGGTATTTACTTTCCAATTTGTTTCTCCCCTCCATTTTCTTTCGATGGCACAGAATATCGCGGGCCGTGATCCGTCGTGAGTTGATGATGACACCGCCGAGATAGCTGAATTCCACAAAATATACACGAACGTACTGGAGCCGGTTATTTATTTTTTGCACATTCACCGGCGCCTGTAAACTGGCAGGCCTGACAACTTCAAATAATTTAGTTGTAATGCTATCAGCGTGGTCGCTAAGGATAGTGGCGGTCCTTTTTATAAAAAGCGCAGACGCCTTATTTCTGATGTCAACTAACCCCAAACCTCCATTCCTGGGATCTAAGGTCGCAGTTTTTGCGTCGACTCTGAATATATCCCCTCTCCAAAGATAGCTGGCAATGGTAGACATTATCTTTTTTCCAATCATTTTCGGTAGTGGGAAGATCTGTGCTATAAAGTAACTCCTGGAGAGAATGCAGTGGTTAATGAAAATCACCCTCTGAACTTGGTTCATGTTACGGTGGAGGTTTTCCCTTGTTGTTCCAAGAAGTTGTCCCGACGTATTTCTCCAATTGATAGCTGCCATTTTTAACGGACAAGGTGTCAGTGTTATTCCTAGTGCTTTGCATTGGGTGACCATTGTGGCCCAGGCTAAGGTGGTATGTTGAAAACCCCGCAGGTTTAGGAGTTTGCTTTTGTTTGCGTTGACACCTGCTCCGGAGACTCTACAGTACTTTTTAATTAGCGTTTCCAATTTCAAAATGTCGTCGGGATTTCGCAGGACGACTCCGACATCATCGGCATAGGCGTTTATGACTGTTCGGTGACCAGATAATGTGATGCCAGTTAGAGTGGCATGAACACTGCGGAGGAAAGGTTCTAATGAAAGCACGAATAGGAACATGGAAAGGGGGCTTCCTTGAGGAACGCCGCGCCTGATCTGAATCTGCTTTGTCCTCTGGCAGTTAACTGATATACAAGCGCTGATGCCTGTTGCAACATTTCTGATCACACTTACGACTCGCTCATTAAAACCTATTTTGTTCAGTGTGGCACTAAGGAATCTATGATCCACACGATCAAATGCTTTCTGGAAGTCAATAAACATGATAGCACATTTTATGGTGGTCACAGCAGTGATTGCAATTATATCTCTATATTCAGCTATGCTTTTGAAAATGCTCTTGGTAGGCACACAGGACTGGTATGGACTTACTATCTTTTTGGCCAACTGTGAGAGTCTGTTGTTTAAAATTCTGCCGATGATTTTATAATCGGAGTTTAACAGGGAGATAGGACGAAAGTTGTTGAGGTTTCTTTTTGCAGCATTTTTTGGGATTAGTACTATTGTGCTCTCTTTAAAAACAGCAGGTAAATGCTTTCCCTGAAGCACCTCGTTCGTCATTCGGGTAAACATGTCACCAATCAGTGGCCAGTATCGTTTATAAAATTCAACAGGCAAACCATCCGGTCCCGGCGATTTCCTCAGAGGAGATTTGCAGATGATTCTGTGGATATCTTCGTTAGTACACTCAACGAGAAGGTCTTCGTTTTCCTCGTCCGAGACCTGTGGAGCTATGTAACTAAGGAACTCATCGAAGGACTCTTCACATACCGGGTTGGCAGTGTATAGGTCTTCGTAATATTTGTGCACTGCATTGACGATGTCTCTCTGAGTCGTGAGTGTCTCGCCAGTTTCAGACTGAAGTCCATCAATGAAGGTGCGTCTCCTGTTTCTTTCGTGCTTCAGTAGATGGTACAAGGAAGCATGTTCATCCTCCACGACTGTCTTAGCCTTGGATTTTAATTTCAGACCCTCCATCTGCTGTCTTTTAAGACTGAGCAATTTGGCCTTAGTTTGCTTGATATCTGCCAGACGGACGTTGGAAGTGTTTGCCTGCTCATATAAATTTCGCAGCATGGTATAATAAAATTCTATGGAATTTTTCAAGTCTTTCGATCGTTGTACACTATACTGGATGAGAACTTTTCTCAGTTTAGGCTTTGCCCTGTTGCACCACCAGTCTAGTACTGAGACGTGTCTATCTGCAGAGCGGAGGCACAATGCCCACGCTTCTGTCAAACTTTCTTCTAATCCGTCGTCCTGCATCAGTGACGTATTAAGGTGCCATGAACTTCTAAAACGGCGAGTGGGTTGCGCAGTAAGGTTGATGGAAGCTAGCACGGAGCTATGATCAGAAAAGTAAACTGGAATCGTCTCTGCTTTAATGAAGGAGCTAACTAGACTTTGCGATATGTAGAGTCTGTCGATCCTGCTACGTGAGTGAGGACCTAGGAATGTAAATGCCACAAATGTGGGATACATTATTTCCCAAGCATCTTTAAGCTGTAAAACAGTGACGAAACGCTTCAGTTCACTGCAGGTATTAAAATTCGGAACCTGGTCTTTCTTATTTATCACACAATTAAAATCACCGCCTATTATAAGATCTTTTGGGTTTTTCCGTAATAAATAAATGATTTCTTCTTTATAGAACTGTGCTCTTTCCATTCTATTAGATGTGCCAGAAGGGGCATACAGATTGATAAGGGTAGAACCAAAGACTTTTATACCTATCGCTCTGCCGGAGTCCAACCTCTCGATATCCGAGACAGGAATCCCCTCCCTGACTAAAATTGCTGTACCGACGTTGGTGTCAAGTGAGACATTTAAAATCGCCAAATATCCAGGCACTGTAAGATTAGTCAGCACTACTTCCTGTAGGAAAGCAATGTCCGTCCCTGACTCATATAAATAATCCTTGAGCGCTGTAACTTTAGTCACGGATGTAATCCTGTTAATATTGATAGTCGTAATTGTATATGCCTGGGACATTTAGTTTGCATAAAAAGTAAATATGTGATTAAAAAGATAACAAATTATTAATAAAAAAAAAAAAGAGATGTGCAGCTCCTAGAAGGGAGAAACGACTCTGCTTAAACAAACATCTAAAAGAATAGTCAGTATTTGAAGCTCGGTAAACACTTCATCTGGTTCCTCTGAAATATGACTAAGACAGTAGTACAATTAGAAATGAAACTGGTTCAACAAAATCCTTTTGTTTTTTCATCTTACAGCCTCATTTTGGTGCAGGATTCCGAACATCTCGGGTTTTAGTTTTACCGAGGGGCTTTGCATCACTAATGTCACTTGAAGGTACCTCCTTAGGTCTTTCCGTGATGATTTCATACAAGACGTTCTTGGCCGTCGCTTCCTCTTGTGCTGGTTGTTGTTTGCTTTGGTTACGGGAAGCTTTGAGATTAGGTTGCAGTTTGAGTCGGCGTCTTCGGACATCTTGGTTCAACGCGCCGTCATTCGGATTGTCTATCTTTACCACCGTTGTGACCGAAGCTGTCTCAACAGCGTCCTTTTTACGAGTGCCATTTCCTTGTTCTTCCGTCACTAGCTCGAGAGCACTGACTGAGTCGGCGGTTTGTGGGTCTGTAAATTCTTGAGTTGGGTTCCGCTCCGTCACCTCTTGTGCTTCGGAGTGCGCCTCTTCCGTCTCCGCGACAATCGTTACTGCGTCCCCTCCGTGGACCGTTTGTACCCGTTCAGCCGCCGACAGCGGCCGGGTTGCCTTAGCGGCTGTCGTCACGTCAATACATGTACTGTTTGTTTCCTCGAGTACATCCGCATTACACTGCTTCTGCTTGCGGGTGGAAGGCGAATTACGGGCGGACTCGCCGTCCGAGCCGTCATCGGTCATTTCCAACGGTCGCTTCTTATTCTGGAGATCGCAATCGGGAACAGAAGGGTGTGATGTAATGACGCTCAGGGGAGGGAACTCCGTAGTAGTTATGGCGGGCACTGCAGAAGTACATGCACCACTGTCGTTAACCGAAAGAAGGGAAGTGCTATTTGGTAAGACATCGCTGAGGGTCAGTTTTTGACGCTGTGTTAGATTGTTCCGAAGAACAAAAACACGGCGCGGACAATCTTGTCGGAAATGACCTGTCTCATTGCAAATATTGCACGTGCGCTCCTGACCAGAATACACAACATGTGCTTTATGGCCTGCAACGGATATATGGGACGGAATGTTGGCTTTCACCTCCATTTCAACGGATCTAATGCCATTAAAACACTGTATCTTGTATAGCTTCGACCATCTTTCGTTATAGATAGATTTAACTTCGCCATATTTAGATAGAGCGTCCTTGATCAACTGATTATCAATTTCAATTGGAACATTCAAAATCCTGACATTGGTGTACATGATATCAGCTTTTCGTACAGAGACATTACTTTTTGAACCGTCTCGATGAACAAATTCGACGGAATTACCCCTTTTTGCAAGCAACTTATCGACTGTCACTGAGTTCAGAAATTTAACAAAAACACAGTATTTTTCAGCATCTAATTGCGTGGTATGAACAGAGTCAGAATTTATACCGATTACCTCAGTCAGCCAATCGTGGATTTCCAGCGCAGTGGGTTGGACCGGCCGTGTTTCTTTCTCGAACGAGAAGACTAAAGTATTCTTCCTGACGGTGTCAGACATGGTCGACGGTTCCGACGAAATTCCGGCAACAACCGAAATTGAGGCGAAGCACGAGACGTGGAACGGACGAAAGCACTATAAAAACACTTATCAGAGACACCACTCAAAAAATAACAGCGAAAATGTACAGCGAACTTCACGTAAACACCAAAACACCGGCGATAGCGCTAACGTACGCGGAGTAAACAACAAGCACGTCCGACCGCGGCGACGGCTAAAGCCAGAATACGAGACCAACGAGCCTTCTCGATGCACATGACTATCGCCTCCGTTCTTGGTATCACCGTGCAGAGCTGCTGCTCACCCAGCGTTCTCCCTGGCTGTTGCGGTTTGATTGTTTTTATCGTTGTCTTTTACTATAGCAACTTCTAGAATCGGACGGAGCTCGTAGCCGATGCCCTTGCTTACGCAGGAAAAATCTGTTGGAGCTACGGTTTTCCAGGTAGTACAACGGCAAAACCGTCGTTTCCGTGGTGTAGCGGTTATCACGTCTGCGTTACACGCAGAAGGTCCCCGGTTCGATCCCGGGCGGAAGCACGACTTTTTTTAAACCCGTTTTCGGATTCCATTTCCGAGATAACGTCACGTCTGCGTGTGCGGGATAATAAATGTCGTGTGCTACACCGATATCGCCTCATTTTACTGTCAAATGCTCTTGCTCCCATAGTGCACCGGTATTCAGTAACTCAGAACGCTCGTAGCTCCATTCTGGCCTGCAAAATTTAGTATCCATTTCTTCAAGACTACTTCAAGTTCGCTTCATACTGGCTTTCCTGATCTCTTTGCACTCGCCTTGTCACAACTCTGTTGAAGTGTGAACGTAACTAATAGTGAGAAACTCTTAACTACGCTCAGTCTTGTATCCCACTCTTTGGTTGACGTTGTCGCTAATCAGATGAAGGTAGACTGCTCCACGATTGAGCTTCGTCTCCACTCACGGTGCACACGTTCTGCAAAGACAACCTTTGTTTTCCGTTGCATGCAAGATTACTGTCGGCTCTTCTACAGAAATCGACCTATGTAATTTACTGGTATCAGATTCTTGCCATATCAAACGGTCCCTTCATGACCGTAGGGCCACACACAGCGTGCTGCGGCACGCATCTGTTCTTCATTGCAGAGCTACAAACGTGGGTGAGCTCCACCTACTCTTCAGCACGGTCAAAACGGTAGGGCTCGTCCGGGATTTGAACCCGGGACCTCCTGCACCCAAAGCAGGAATCATACCCCTAGACCAACGAGCCACTTGCCGGTGGCAGTGAAGGTAATCCCAAGCAGTCCAGCTCCGAGGAACACAAACTTTCATGTAAATCAGAAAGAAAAGCGCTTTCTGAAGGCAGCGCCCACCACTGATGGAAAGAATATTAAAGGCAATGAATGTAGAGTGAATAATTTCATCGCGCTCTGCAGATGAACAGACGGTGGTGTTTCACTTTCGTCATGTGCTTTCTTAGCATCAAGGGAAGGCAAATGCACTAAACAAAAGAACACCGGGAATCCGAAACACCAACTCATAACGAAAAGATAGCGGAATATACTGCAAGCAAAACTTCCAAACACGACTCCTGAAGGCGTCGGTGCCTTAAGAATTATTCCGTGCAGCAATGATCATCTACGAAGAGCCAACTGTATGTGTCGCTCCACCACGCAACTTTTTTTGATATCGTTTTACCTAAATTTCCATTACCTGTTCGTTACAAGAATACCGTGTGGCTTTCAACTGGTCTGCTTCGTCCAGCAGCGATAGTAGTAACTAAACCGACCACAGTATCATTAAAAGTAGGTCAGACACAAAAGTCGGAGTTGCTCTGTAGCTCATGTTATTCTGCTTTCAAATGCAATTGTATGGCTGGGAGTAGGGGCGTACTCCTGTAATGCAGGCGTCCGGGAGGCCGTTTCTGTGGGAGACATCTGGGAACAACTACAGACACGGCCGTTTCATTAGCTCAGGAACGACCGCGATGCTCTTATCGAGCTCTGCAGATTGACCGGACTGCAGTGCGGAATTTTCTGCTAGTGGTGGCTCGGGGTTAAGAGAAGTCGGGAGGTGTGAGCAAAACTACATCGGGAAACCGAAACAGACGACTCATAACGAAAAGATTGCGGAATGTACTGCAAAAGCAAACGTTGGAGAAGACGAACTCTGAAGCCGTCGGTGCTTTAACAATCATTCCGTGCAGCAACGATAATCTGGGAAGAGCGAAGGGTGGGTTCCGCTCGACCACACAACAAATTTTATATAATGTTCTACTTGTTCTAAATTTGCGTTTCCAGATCATCAGTAAAATACTGTGTGATTTACACCTGGCTTGCTTCTTCCAAAAGCGATATTAAGAAATACATCGACTGCAACGTCATTAGGGGTCGCGGGTCCGGGCGCCGGCGCGCCAGCGGCGGCCTGTCGGGGCTGCTGGTGCCTCCATGTAGAGCTACCACTGGGCCCGGGCTCCTTGCCGCTAACGAAGTGATTGCTTTTGGTGACATCATATGCAATAGCGACTGCGCGAATTGACGGTAGCTCGTACGGAAAGCAAGAGTAGCTGATGCTACCGAGGACTCGGCCGCGAGCTTGTCCGACGACTTCTTGGGCTCTTATTCGTGGTGGCATTCAGACAGGCAAGGGTGCTGTCGATTGTTGCGTACGAATGCGAAATACCTGCATTGTGCGTTTCCGCAAAGTGATTTTTACGCCAAAGTTGTGATCGTCCTGCAAGTTGTGTCACATGTGGATCTCAGAGCTTAGCAGTTTCCGTGGTGTAGCGGTTATCACGTCTGCCTAACAGGCAGAAGGTCTCCGTTTCGATTCCGGGCGTAATCACTTTTTCGTCGCACTCAACAAGACACTTGCTACAATCTCTACTGTGAACATTTAAATCAATTTCAAACGTCCAACCACCAGGCTGCAGATGGCTCAAATGATACGTGAAACTCTTTCAGAACCGGCTACTTGGTTTTTGTGCTTACCTGGAGGGCAGGAAATGCGCGGAACAGCCGCCGGCATGCCGGTAGTCGCCACACGTTTGCACAAAACGCAAGGGCTCGTCCGGGATTTGAACACGGGACCTCCTGCACCCGAAGCAGGAATCATACCCCTAGACCAACGAGCCTTCTCGATGCACATGACTATCGCCTCCGTTCTTGGTATCACCGTGCAGAGCTGCTGCTCACCCAGCGTTCTCCCTGGCTGTTGCGGTTTGATTGTTTTTATCGTTGTCTTTTACTATAGCAACTTCTAGAATCGGACGGAGCTCGTAGCCGATGCCCTTGCTTACGCAGGAAAAATCTGTTGGAGCTACGGTTTTCCAGGTAGTACAACGGCAAAACCGTCGTTTCCGTGGTGTAGCGGTTATCACGTCTGCGTTACACGCAGAAGGTCCCCGGTTCGATCCCGGGCGGAAGCACGACTTTTTTTAAACCCGTTTTCGGATTCCATTTCCGAGATAACGTCACGTCTGCGTGTGCGGGATAATAAATGTCGTGTGCTACACCGATATCGCCTCATTTTACTGTCAAATGCTCTTGCTCCCATAGTGCACCGGTATTCAGTAACTCAGAACGCTCGTAGCTCCATTCTGGCCTGCAAAATTTAGTATCCATTTCTTCAAGACTACTTCAAGTTCGCTTCATACTGGCTTTCCTGATCTCTTTGCACTCGCCTTGTCACAACTCTGTTGAAGTGTGAACGTAACTAATAGTGAGAAACTCTTAACTACGCTCAGTCTTGTATCCCACTCTTTGGTTGACGTTGTCGCTAATCAGATGAAGGTAGACTGCTCCACGATTGAGCTTCGTCTCCACTCACGGTGCACACGTTCTGCAAAGACAACCTTTGTTTTCCGTTGCATGCAAGATTACTGTCGGCTCTTCTACAGAAATCGACCTATGTAATTTACTGGTATCAGATTCTTGCCATATCAAACGGTCCCTTCATGACCGTAGGGCCACACACAGCGTGCTGCGGCACGCATCTGTTCTTCATTGCAGAGCTACAAACGTGGGTGAGCTCCACCTACTCTTCAGCACGGTCAAAACGGTAGGGCTCGTCCGGGATTTGAACCCGGGACCTCCTGCACCCAAAGCAGGAATCATACCCCTAGACCAACGAGCCACTTGCCGGTGGCAGTGAAGGTAATCCCAAGCAGTCCAGCTCCGAGGAACACAAACTTTCATGTAAATCAGAAAGAAAAGCGCTTTCTGAAGGCAGCGCCCACCACTGATGGAAAGAATATTAAAGGCAATGAATGTAGAGTGAATAATTTCATCGCGCTCTGCAGATGAACAGACGGTGGTGTTTCACTTTCGTCATGTGCTTTCTTAGCATCAAGGGAAGGCAAATGCACTAAACAAAAGAACACCGGGAATCCGAAACACCAACTCATAACGAAAAGATAGCGGAATATACTGCAAGCAAAACTTCCAAACACGACTCCTGAAGGCGTCGGTGCCTTAAGAATTATTCCGTGCAGCAATGATCATCTACGAAGAGCCAACTGTATGTGTCGCTCCACCACGCAACTTTTTTTGATATCGTTTTACCTAAATTTCCATTACCTGTTCGTTACAAGAATACCGTGTGGCTTTCAACTGGTCTGCTTCGTCCAGCAGCGATAGTAGTAACTAAACCGACCACAGTATCATTAAAAGTAGGTCAGACACAAAAGTCGGAGTTGCTCTGTAGCTCATGTTATTCTGCTTTCAAATGCAATTGTATGGCTGGGAGTAGGGGCGTACTCCTGTAATGCAGGCGTCCGGGAGGCCGTTTCTGTGGGAGACATCTGGGAACAACTACAGACACGGCCGTTTCATTAGCTCAGGAACGACCGCGATGCTCTTATCGAGCTCTGCAGATTGACCGGACTGCAGTGCGGAATTTTCTGCTAGTGGTGGCTCGGGGTTAAGAGAAGTCGGGAGGTGTGAGCAAAACTACATCGGGAAACCGAAACAGACGACTCATAACGAAAAGATTGCGGAATGTACTGCAAAAGCAAACGTTGGAGAAGACGAACTCTGAAGCCGTCGGTGCTTTAACAATCATTCCGTGCAGCAACGATAATCTGGGAAGAGCGAAGGGTGGGTTCCGCTCGACCACACAACAAATTTTATATAATGTTCTACTTGTTCTAAATTTGCGTTTCCAGATCATCAGTAAAATACTGTGTGATTTACACCTGGCTTGCTTCTTCCAAAAGCGATATTAAGAAATACATCGACTGCAACGTCATTAGGGGTCGCGGGTCCGGGCGCCGGCGCGCCAGCGGCGGCCTGTCGGGGCTGCTGGTGCCTCCATGTAGAGCTACCACTGGGCCCGGGCTCCTTGCCGCTAACGAAGTGATTGCTTTTGGTGACATCATATGCAATAGCGACTGCGCGAATTGACGGTAGCTCGTACGGAAAGCAAGAGTAGCTGATGCTACCGAGGACTCGGCCGCGAGCTTGTCCGACGACTTCTTGGGCTCTTATTCGTGGTGGCATTCAGACAGGCAAGGGTGCTGTCGATTGTTGCGTACGAATGCGAAATACCTGCATTGTGCGTTTCCGCAAAGTGATTTTTACGCCAAAGTTGTGATCGTCCTGCAAGTTGTGTCACATGTGGATCTCAGAGCTTAGCAGTTTCCGTGGTGTAGCGGTTATCACGTCTGCCTAACAGGCAGAAGGTCTCCGTTTCGATTCCGGGCGTAATCACTTTTTCGTCGCACTCAACAAGACACTTGCTACAATCTCTACTGTGAACATTTAAATCAATTTCAAACGTCCAACCACCAGGCTGCAGATGGCTCAAATGATACGTGAAACTCTTTCAGAACCGGCTACTTGGTTTTTGTGCTTACCTGGAGGGCAGGAAATGCGCGGAACAGCCGCCGGCATGCCGGTAGTCGCCACACGTTTGCACAAAACGCAAGGGCTCGTCCGGGATTTGAACCCGGGACCTCCTGCACCCGAAGCAGGAATCATACCCCTAGACCAACGAGCCTTCTCGATGCACATGACTATCGCCTCCGTTCTTGGTATCACCGTGCAGAGCTGCTGCTCACCCAGCGTTCTCCCTGGCTGTTGCGGTTTGATTGTTTTTATCGTTGTCTTTTACTATAGCAACTTCTAGAATCGGATGGAGCTCGTAGCCGATGCCCTTGCTTACGCAGGAAAAATCTGTTGGAGCTACGGTTTTCCAGGTAGTACAACGGCAAAACCGTCGTTTCCGTGGTGTAGCGGTTATCACGTCTGCTTTACACGCAGAAAGTCCCCGGTTCGATCCCGGGCGGAAGCACGACTTTTTTTAAACCCGTTTTCGGATTCCATTTCCGAGATAACGTCACGTCTGCGTGTGCGGGATAATAAATGTCGTGTGCTACACCGATATCGCCTCATTTTACTGTCAAATGCTCTTGCTCCCATAGTGCACCGGTATTCAGTAACTCAGAACGCTCGTAGCTCCATTCTGGCCTGCAAAATTTAGTATCCATTTCTTCAAGACTACTTCAAGTTCGCTTCATACTGGCTTTCCTGATCTCTTTGCACTCGCCTTGTCACAACTCTGTTGAAGTGTGAACGTAACTAATAGTGAGAAACTCTTAACTACGCTCAGTCTTGTATCCCACTCTTTGGTTGACGTTGTCGCTAATCAGATGAAGGTAGACTGCTCCACGATTGAGCTTCGTCTCCACTCACGGTGCACACGTTCTGCAAAGACAACCTTTGTTTTCCGTTGCATGCAAGATTACTGTCGGCTCTTCTACAGAAATCGACCTATGTAATTTACTGGTATCAGATTCTTGCCATATCAAACGGTCCCTTCATGACCGTAGGGCCACACACAGCGTGCTGCGGCACGCATCTGTTCTTCATTGCAGAGCTACAAACGTGGGTGAGCTCCACCTACTCTTCAGCACGGTCAAAACGGTAGGGCTCGTCCGGGATTTGAACCCGGGACCTCCTGCACCCAAAGCAGGAATCATACCCCTAGACCAACGAGCCACTTGCCGGTGGCAGTGAAGGTAATCCCAAGCAGTCCAGCTCCGAGGAACACAAACTTTCATGTAAATCAGAAAGAAAAGCGCTTTCTGAAGGCAGCGCCCACCACTGATGGAAAGAATATTAAAGGCAATGAATGTAGAGTGAATAATTTCATCGCGCTCTGCAGATGAACAGACGGTGGTGTTTCACTTTCGTCATGTGCTTTCTTAGCATCAAGGGAAGGCAAATGCACTAAACAAAAGAACACCGGGAATCCGAAACACCAACTCATAACCAAAAGATAGCGGAATATACTGCAAGCAAAACTTCCAAACACGACTCCTGAAGGCGTCGGTGCCTTAAGAATTATTCCGTGCAGCAATGATCATCTACGAAGAGCCAACTGTATGTGTCGCTCCACCACGCAACTTTTTTTGATATCGTTTTACCTAAATTTCCATTACCTGTTCGTTACAAGAATACCGTGTGGCTTTCAACTGGTCTGCTTCGTCCAGCAGCGATAGTAGTAACTAAACCGACCACAGTATCATTAAAAGTAGGTCAGACTCAAAAGTCGGAGTTGCTCTGTAGCTCATGTTATTCTGCTTTCAAATGCAATTGTATGGCTGGGAGTAGGGGCGTACTCCTGTAATGCAGGCGTCCGGGAGGCCGTTTCTGTGGGAGACATGTGGGAACAACTACAGACACGGCCGTTTCATTAGCTCAGGAACGACCGCGATGCTCTTATCGAGCTCTGCAGATTGACCGGACTGCAGTGCGGAATTTTCTGCTAGTGGTGGCTCGGGGTTAAGAGAAGTCGGGAGGTGTGAGCAAAACTACATCGGGAAACCGAAACAGACGACTCGTAACGAAAAGATTACGGAATGTACTGCAAAAGCAAACGTTGGAGAAGACGAACTCTGAAGCCGTCGGTGCTTTAACAATCATTCCGTGCAGCAACGATAATCTGGGAAGAGCGAAGGGTGGGTTCCGCTCGACCACACAACAAATTTTATATAATGTTCTACTTGTTCTAAATTTGCGTTTCCAGATCATCAGTAAAATACTGTGTGATTTACACCTGGCTTGCTTCTTCCAAAAGCGATATTAAGAAATACATCGACTGCAACGTCATTAGGGGTCGCGGGTCCGGGCGCCGGCGCGCCAGCGGCGGCCTGTCGGGGCTGCTGGTGCCTCCATGTAGAGCTACCGCTGGGCCCGGGCTCCTTGCCGCTAACGAAGTGATTGCTTTTGGTGACATCATATGCAATAGCGACTGCGCGAATTGACGGTAGCTCGTACGGAAAGCAAGAGTAGCTGATGCTACCGAGGACTCGGCCGCGAGCTTGTCCGACGACTTCTTGGGCACTTATTCGTGGTGGCATTCAGACAGGCAAGGGTGCTGTCGATTGTTGCGTACGAATGCGAAATACCTGCATTGTGCGTTTCCGCAAAGTGATTTTTACGCCAAAGTTGTGATCGTCCTGCAAGTTGTGTCACATGTGGATCTCAGAGCTTAGCAGTTTCCGTGGTGTAGCGGTTATCACGTCTGCCTAACAGGCAGAAGGTCTCCGTTTCGATTCCGGGCGTAATCACTTTTTCGTCGCACTCAACAAGACACTTGCTACAATCTCTACTGTGAACATTTAAATCAATTTCAAACGTCCAACCACCAGGCTGCAGATGGCTCAAATGATACGTGAAACTCTTTCAGAACCGGCTACTTGGTTTTTGTGCTTACCTGGAGGGCAGGAAATGCGCGGAACAGCCGCCGGCATGCCGGTAGTCGCCACACGTTTGCACAAAACGCAAGGGCTCGTCCGGGATTTGAACCCGGGACCTCCTGCACCGGAAGCAGGAATCATACCCCTAGACCAACTTTTTTTTTTTTTTTTTTTTTTTTAAGGAATCTTCTCCTTTGTTGGTGCAAAATATAAGAAAACGAAAAGTGTTTGTTTTTTTCTCTAGTGTTGTCTTCACATCTTTCGTCTGTTATTGTCCTCTGCTGCTCCTCAATGATGTAGCGAATAGTCGGTTTCGCCTTACTTCGAAAGAAGGTTAAACATGCATTCATGTCTCGTGGTATAGTTTCGGGCGTTCTTTAAATATTACGTTCCCCGTCATGGCAAGACTGACGGGTCGAGTGTCGAATCGCATATCACACAATGGTCTTGCTTAAAAAGTTGGCAAAGGTCGCCTTGTAGTTACGTTCGCGTGCGATCATGCTGTGCTGCAGGGTCAGGTATAGAACGAAATCGTCTTTGTTCTTATCGCCAGTACTAAAAATATAGTGCACTGTGTGACCTATTATCCAGTTGACAGCATTCCGCTTTGTCCTGGGAAATGGGATTGCTTCAGGGTTGAGAAAGTCAGCTGGCGTTATCGCAGATGGTGAGGTCCTCTTGATGCTCGACAGTTTCTGTCGGGCGTAACCCCATATATCTTTCGTGGTACCACAGACGAAACGGTGTTCTTCGCTGTCTATGAGATTACACGTGACACACATTGGCGAGTCCTGCAAATGAATTGCATGAAGCCTGGACTGCGTCGGGATTTTTCTATTGACGGCAGCGTACCACGTCGCCTTTACTTGCGAAGGTAAGTAGGGGCTGTGGATGTTTTGCCACGTCGCGTCCCAGTTGTAGTTTGGAAATTTTTGTTCGATAACATTCCGTGATTTAGTTGCCACAAAGGAGTTGTAGATTGCCTTAACTGTCGTCAAATTCTTTTCAGAGACTGTTGTATGGACATAACTATACTCTAAGAGAAAACTCTTGAAGTGGTAGAGCGCAGTCGGTATATGGTGCACATCAATTGGCGGTTGAAGATCAGTCGGTGCGATTTCATTCAGGACAAGAGCGGTCAGACTGGTCGGTGACTGTTTCCATAGCTTGTAAGTTTTGCAGAAATAAAGAGCTTTCGCTTTTTTGTGTACATCGGTGAGACTGAGTCCGCCATCTCGCGTTGGGAGTGTCAAGGTGTCATATCGAACTTTAAAGATCTGGCCACGACATACAAAGTGTCCAAGCGCGGACAGCATGCATTTGGCTATATCGGTGGGGATGGGCAAAACTTGAGCCACATAATTGATTTTGGCAGTGATATAAATATTGGCCAATTCAACCTTTTGAAGCTCGTCCAATTTCCTGACGCTATGTAACTTCGCACAAGCACGAATTTTGTTGAGCAATTGCTTATAATTGGCGGCAATGGTGTGGCGGATGGTGTTCCGAAAATCGACACCGAGACACGTCATCCTAGTGATCTCTTTAAGCTGGCCATGACCGATCGCGCCTATGCCTTGCCCAATGTTCATGATCCCTGATTTCGTCCAATGCAGTTTCGCACCAGATGCCTTTTCATATTGTGAGATGATCAGGAGACCCCTCTCGACCTCATTGACATTCATAGCTAGGAAGGTAACATCATCAGCGTAAGCTCGGCACACTATCTTCTGCCCGTGTATGTGGAGTCCTTGTAAACGTTCCGTCAAGGTGACTAGCAGCGGTTCGATCGCAATGGCAAACAGCGCCATCGACATAGGGCAGCCCTGCCTAACAGAACTGTTTATCGGGACGGCGCGACTTGGCTGACCGTTAACGACAAGTTTGGATGTACTATTCCGTAACAATTTCTGTATGATGCTGATGAACTGCGGAGGAAAACCCAGAGTCTGCATTATCTGGAAAAGGTAAGGATGGTTCACTCTGTCGAAAGCCTGTGCGAAATCTAAAGTTACGATAGCACATCGGATTTTGCAAGCGTCCGCAACAGAAATCACATCTCGATAGTCTGATAATGTCTGATATATAGCTCTGTCCTTTCCAACACTCGTTTGATGTGATCCAATGACGGTATGCATCACAGTTTTCATTCTCGTTGCGAGAATGCGAGCAAAAATTTTGTAGTCGCTGTTGAGCAACGTAATGGGTCGCAAAGTTGCGACGGTGTTATTGCTCGTCCGTTTCGGGAGTAAGACCACAAGTCCTTCACTGAATGGCGGAGGAATGGGCATGTCCGGTTGGAGAAGTTCGTTGCAGAGCACCGTCAGCTTTGTCTTCAGTTGTGGCCAGAAGACTTGATAAAGTTCCACCGGGAGACCGTCACATCCGGGAGATTTGTTTTTTGGACTGTGGAACACCACATCTTCCAGTTCATCTTCCGTTACATCGGTGACGAGTTCGGCTACATCCGCAGGGCGAAGCCTGTGCGTTAAGCTGCTCCGGAACTCTGCAAGGGCTTCGTCGTCGGTAGGTTTATTGGACATCAAGTCAGTGTAATAAGTTTGAACGGCGTCTCTGATATCGTGTTGCCGAGTTAGAATCGTGCCGTCTTCGGATTGTAGTTCAGTTAAGATCTTTGTCCGTGCTCGTTTAGTTTCACGTATCAGGTGATAAATGGATGGCTGTTCGCCTTTTGCCATAGTCGAAACCCGACCTCTAATTTTGTAACCTTCCATCTGTTTTCGTTTCAAAAGTAATATTTTTGCTTGCAGTCTTTTAATGCGGGGGTAGTTGTCAATCACAGTGGCATCAAGAGTATATAAGTCTCGAAGACATTGATAATAAAACTCCATCGTTCTCTTAAACCACCAGTTCTTATTCCGGGAATATTGTATCATGGATTTACGAATTTTCGGTTTAGCGCATTCGAGCCACCATTGCAATGCCGAGCCGTACGTACTGAATTTGGCTTCACTTTCATTCCACGCTCGAGTGAAGGCTTCTCTGCATTCAGGATCGTCTAAATGTGCAACATTTAGTTTCCATAGTCCTTTGCCTCGGTAGGTTTCCTGTTTCCCCAAATTCAGCGTGCAAATATAAGCCGCATGGTCGGAGAAACTGGTTGGCCAGACCTCAGTTTGTAAAATTCGCTGTCTGAGAGTGTCCGATACGTAAATGCGGTCCAATCTACTCGCTGAATGATTCGTGACGTGAGTAAAACCAGGTGTTGTACCAAACTTGTGCTCCCACGTATCGACTAAACGTAAATCCTTGACGATCTGTTCTAATTCAATCGATTTATTGAAATGCGGCGTCTGATCTTTGGCGTTAAGTACACAGTTAAAATCTCCCGCCAATATTAGGTGGTCATATTGTGTTGCAAAAAGCGGAAGTATTTCTTCCTTGAAAAAGTCCGCTCGGCGTCGCCTATTAGTTGAGCCGGATGGTGCATACAGATTTAGGAGTCTAACATTATTGATAGTCACGCCAATTCCCCTACAACTTATGAGTCGTTCTACATTCTGGACGATAATTCCTTCTTTCGTGAGAATAGCGGTGCCTAAATCGGAACCGTGTCCCGGATTGGCCGTCACATTATAACCGGGAATGTGGTTCAAAGCAATGTCGGCGACCTCCTGAAGCAAGAGGATATCAATGTCGGCGGCGTATAAGAGGTCTACGATGTTGTCGAGTTTGAGGGAACTGCGGATTTTATTTATATTTAATGTACCAATTTTATACGCCTGCTGATCAGTCATTCACGCTCTTACGAGAGTAAGAAGGAATCGGCGCCGTTTTAAAAGAAGTCAGAGTCCTCTTCTTTGTTTGCCTGCCGTGGATCCAGTAACTTATCATCATGTGCCGGTTCTACTGCCGTAGAAGGCTGTTCGGGAAATCGGGAAGTGACTGGAATATCAGTTGCATCAGCGTCCATGTGTTCGACCTCTGGTTCCGCCGCCCAGTCTATAGTGCTGGGGTTCTTGGACGCAAGAGGATGATGTTGTCGTTGTTCTTTTAAACAATGATCAACATCGTCACTGCACATGGGAGACACCTGGCCGGTAGCATCGCGAGAGGGCTCAGTTAGCGTGATTGCACGATCTTCATCCCGCAGGTGTGCAGAAGTTAGCGCCTGTTGTCGGGAGGATTCTGGTGATTTTGCACTGACTTTGTCCATGATTTGCTGCACCTTTCCCCGCAACGACGCCGCCGCCTCTTCCGCACCCTGGCGGGCGATTCTGCGTTTCTTGTTCTTCCGCGGGGATTTAGCAGGTGGACAACGCTCATCGGAATCCGAGATTTCATGGTGGGGTTGTGGGGAACGACATTCAGCAGTCACAGTCCTGACCTGCGTCTCTGAGGAGGTGGAATTTTGTTCTGTTGACAGAGTCGGGGACTGCGCTACGGAATCAACCACGTCACTCACACTCAGGTGTTGCTCTTGTCGCTCAGAAATGTCAACAAGTTGCTCGGCCGTTGGAGGAAGGGTTGGTTGGGGGCGAATGTCTACTTCGGTATCCATGGGCAGTTGGTCGGTCGGTTGGTCGCGAGCCACCGAAGCGTAAGTGGTGGACAAAATAGTCATCTCCGCGGACTTCACCGGTTCACCTGTCGGCAGCTGCACAACACGTCTTTGAATACATTCAGAACGAATATGACCTGGAGAATTGCAAGCTGCACACGTTCGTGGTTGACCATCATAAATGACGATACCTCGATAACCGCAAACGTTAATGTAAGACGGAATATGTCGTAATAAGTCCACCTTCAACTGCCTGACACCGTTCAAAACCGGATATTTGTGAGCACCGGACCATTTTTCTGCAAAATTACTGAGGACCTTCCCAAAGGGTGCAATAACAAGATTGATCGCATCTGTAGGAACTTCAAAGGGTAGCTCAAAAATTCGAATTGTTCGAATACCAAGTCCCACATGATCGACAGTAACTTCGCCAATATTTCCATCACTGTGTTTAAACTTAAGTTTACCACCGGTATTATTGACAACTCGTTCGCATAACTCAGGGTTTTTCAGCTTCAAGTACATCACACTACTCACAATTGACAAGTGAAAACCAACAGTATCTTCAAACGGAACTTGAACAACTTCCTCTAACCAATCCTCAATTTCGAAAGATTTAGGTCGAGCAAAACGTCGATCAAAGGTAAATTTCAGAGTGTCCTTTCTACTAAGTTGAGCCATTACTGCATTTTCGAACGTTGACAGAATATCTAACTACTGCGAAGCGCCGGCGAAAACGCACAGACTTACACAGCGGATGTAAACAAAGCCAGCCGCAGAGCGAAGCACAGCACGACGAACCGCTCGCCACCGCCGCTGCAGGCAGACTGAACGAGCCTTCTCGATGCACATGACTATCGCCTCCGTTCTTGGTATCACCGTGCAGAGCTGCTGCTCACCCAGCGTTCTCCCTGGCTGTTGCGGTTTGATTGTTTTTATCGTTGTCTTTTACTATAGCAACTTCTAGAATCGGACGGAGCTCGTAGCCGATGCCCTTGCTTACGCAGGAAAAATCTGTTGGAGCTACGGTTTTCCAGGTAGTACAACGGCAAAACCGTCGTTTCCGTGGTGTAGCGGTTATCACGTCTGCGTTACACGCAGAAAGTCCCCGGTTCGATCCCGGGCGGAAGCACGACTTTTTTTAAACCCGTTTTCGGATTCCATTTCCGAGATAACGTCACGTCTGCGTGTGCGGGATAATAAATGTCGTGTGCTACACCGATATCGCCTCATTTTACTGTCAAATGCTCTTGCTCCCATAGTGCACCGGTATTCAGTAACTCAGAACGCTCGTAGCTCCATTCTGGCCTGCAAAATTTAGTATCCATTTCTTCAAGACTACTTCAAGTTCGCTTCATACTGGCTTTCCTGATCTCTTTGCACTCGCCTTGTCACAACTCTGTTGAAGTGTGAACGTAACTAATAGTGAGAAACTCTTAACTACGCTCAGTCTTGTATCCCACTCTTTGGTTGACGTTGTCGCTAATCAGATGAAGGTAGACTGCTCCACGATTGAGCTTCGTCTCCACTCACGGTGCACACGTTCTGCAAAGACAACCTTTGTTTTCCGTTGCATGCAAGATTACTGTCGGCTCTTCTACAGAAATCGACCTATGTAATTTACTGGTATCAGATTCTTGCCATATCAAACGGTCCCTTCATGACCGTAGGGCCACACACAGCGTGCTGCGGCACGCATCTGTTCTTCATTGCAGAGCTACAAACGTGGGTGAGCTCCACCTACTCTTCAGCACGGTCAAAACGGTAGGGCTCGTCCGGGATTTGAACCCGGGACCTCCTGCACCCAAAGCAGGAATCATACTCCTAGACCAACGAGCCACTTGCCGGTGGCAGTGAAGGTAATCCCAAGCAGTCCAGCTCCGAGGAACACAAACTTTCATGTAAATCAGAAAGAAAAGCGCTTTCTGAAGGCAGCGCCCACCACTGATGGAAAGAATATTAAAGGCAATGAATGTAGAGTGAATAATTTCATCGCGCTCTGCAGATGAACAGACGGTGGTGTTTCACTTTCGTCATGTGCTTTCTTAGCATCAAGGGAAGGCAAATGCACTAAACAAAAGAACACCGGGAATCCGAAACACCAACTCATAACGAAAAGATAGCGGAATATACTGCAAGCAAAACTTCCAAACACGACTCCTGAAGGCGTCGGTGCCTTAAGAATTATTCCGTGCAGCAATGATCATCTACGAAGAGCCAACTGTATGTGTCGCTCCACCACGCAACTTTTTTTGATATCGTTTTACCTAAATTTCCATTACCTGTTCGTTACAAGAATACCGTGTGGCTTTCAACTGGTCTGCTTCGTCCAGCAGCGATAGTAGTAACTAAACCGACCACAGTATCATTAAAAGTAGGTCAGACACAAAAGTCGGAGTTGCTCTGTAGCTCATGTTATTCTGCTTTCAAATGCAATTGTATGGCTGGGAGTAGGGGCGTACTCCTGTAATGCAGGCGTCCGGGAGGCCGTTTCTGTGGGAGACATCTGGGAACAACTACAGACACGGCCGTTTCATTAGCTCAGGAACGACCGCGATGCTCTTATCGAGCTCTGCAGATTGACCGGACTGCAGTGCGGAATTTTCTGCTAGTGGTGGCTCGGGGTTAAGAGAAGTCGGGAGGTGTGAGCAAAACTACATCGGGAAACCGAAACAGACGACTCATAACGAAAAGATTGCGGAATGTACTGCAAAAGCAAACGTTGGAGAAGACGAACTCTGAAGCAGTCGGTGCTTTAACAATCATTCCGTGCAGCAACGATAATCTGGGAAGAGCGAAGGGTGGGTTCCGCTCGACCACACAACAAATTTTATATAATGTTCTACTTGTTCTAAATTTGCGTTTCCAGATCATCAGTAAAATACTGTGTGATTTACACCTGGCTTGCTTCTTCCAAAAGCGATATTAAGAAATACATCGACTGCAACGTCATTAGGGGTAGCGGGTCGGGGCGCCGGCGCGCCAGCGGCGGCCTGTCGGGGCTGCTGGTGCCTCCATGTAGAGCTACCGCTGGGCCCGGGTTCCTTGCCGCTAACGAAGTGATTGCTTTTGGTGACATCATATGCAATAGCGACTGCGCGAATTGACGGTAGCTCGTACGGAAAGCAAGAGTAGCTGATGCTACCGAGGACTCGGCCGCGAGCTTGTCCGACGACTTCTTGGGCTCTTATTCGTGGTGGCATTCAGACAGGCAAGGGTGCTGTCGATTGTTGCGTACGAATGCGAAATACCTGCATTGTGCGTTTCCGCAAAGTGATTTTTACGCCAAAGTTGTGATCGTCCTGCAAGTTGTGTCACATGTGGATCTCAGAGCTTAGCAGTTTCCGTGGTGTAGCGGTTATCACGTCTGCCTAACAGGCAGAAGGTCTCCGTTTCGATTCCGGGCGTAATCACTTTTTCGTCGCACTCAACAAGACACTTGCTACAATCTCTACTGTGAACATTTAAATCAATTTCAAACGTCCAACCACCAGGCTGCAGATGGCTCAAATGATACGTGAAACTCTTTCAGAACCGGCTACTTGGTTTTTGTGCTTACCTGGAGGGCAGGAAATGCGCGGAACAGCCGCCGGCATGCCGGTAGTCGCCACACGTTTGCACAAAACGCAAGGGCTCGTCCGGGATTTGAACCCGGGACCTCCTGCACCCGAAGCAGGAATCATACCCCTAGACCAACGAGCCTTCTCGATGCACATGACTATCGCCTCCGTTCTTGGTATCACCGTGCAGAGCTGCTGCTCACCCAGCGTTCTCCCTGGCTGTTGCGGTTTGATTGTTTTTATCGTTGTCTTTTACTATAGCAACTTCTAGAATCGGACGGAGCTCGTAGCCGATGCCCTTGCTTACGCAGGAAAAATCTGTTGGAGCTACGGTTTTCCAGGTAGTACAACGGCAAAACCGTCGTTTCCGTGGTGTAGCGGTTATCACGTCTGCTTTACACGCAGAAAGTCCCCGGTTCGATCCCGGGCGGAAGCACGACTTTTTTTAAACCCGTTTTCGGATTCCATTTCCGAGATAACGTCACGTCTGCGTGTGCGGGATAATAAATGTCGTGTGCTACACCGATATCGCCTCATTTTACTGTCAAATGCTCTTGCTCCCATAGTGCACCGGTATTCAGTAACTCAGAACGCTCGTAGCTCCATTCTGGCCTGCAAAATTTAGTATCCATTTCTTCAAGACTACTTCAAGTTCGCTTCATACTGGCTTTCCTGATCTCTTTGCACTCGCCTTGTCACAACTCTGTTGAAGTGTGAACGTAACTAATAGTGAGAAACTCTTAACTACGCTCAGTCTTGTATCCCACTCTTTGGTTGACGTTGTCGCTAATCAGATGAAGGTAGACTGCTCCACGATTGAGCTTCGTCTCCACTCACGGTGCACACGTTCTGCAAAGACAACCTTTGTTTTCCGTTGCATGCAAGATTACTGTCGGCTCTTCTACAGAAATCGACCTATGTAATTTACTGGTATCAGATTCTTGCCATATCAAACGGTCCCTTCATGACCGTAGGGCCACACACAGCGTGCTGCGGCACGCATCTGTTCTTCATTGCAGAGCTACAAACGTGGGTGAGCTCCACCTACTCTTCAGCACGGTCAAAACGGTAGGGCTCGTCCGGGATTTGAACCCGGGACCTCCTGCACCCAAAGCAGGAATCATACCCCTAGACCAACGAGCCACTTGCCGGTGGCAGTGAAGGTAATCCCAAGCAGTCCAGCTCCGAGGAACACAAACTTTCATGTAAATCAGAAAGAAAAGCGCTTTCTGAAGGCAGCGCCCACCACTGATGGAAAGAATATTAAAGGCAATGAATGTAGAGTGAATAATTTCATCGCGCTCTGCAGATGAACAGACGGTGGTGTTTCACTTTCGTCATGTGCTTTCTTAGCATCAAGGGAAGGCAAATGCACTAAACAAAAGAACACCGGGAATCCGAAACACCAACTCATAACGTAAAGATAGCGGAATATACTGCAAGCAAAACTTCCAAACACGACTCCTGAAGGCGTCGGTGCCTTAAGAATTATTCCGTGCAGCAATGATCATCTACGAAGAGCCAACTGTATGTGTCGCTCCACCACGCAACTTTTTTTGATATCGTTTTACCTAAATTTCCATTACCTGTTCGTTACAAGAATACCGTGTGGCTTTCAACTGGTCTGCTTCGTCCAGCAGCGATAGTAGTAACTAAACCGACCACAGTATCATTAAAAGTAGGTCAGACACAAAAGTCGGAGTTGCTCTGTAGCTCATGTTATTCTGCTTTCAAATGCAATTGTATGGCTGGGAGTAGGGGCGTACTCCTGTAATGCAGGCGTCCGGGAGGCCGTTTCTGTGGGAGACATCTGGGAACAACTACAGACACGGCCGTTTCATTAGCTCAGGAACGACCGCGATGCTCTTATCGAGCTCTGCAGATTGACCGGACTGCAGTGCGGAATTTTCTGCTAGTGGTGGCTCGGGGTTAAGAGAAGTCGGGAGGTGTGAGCAAAACTACATCGGGAAACCGAAACAGACGACTCATAACGAAAAGATTGCGGAATGTACTGCAAAAGCAAACGTTGGAGAAGACGAACTCTGAAGCCGTCGGTGCTTTAACAATCATTCCGTGCAGCAACGATAATCTGGGAAGAGCGAAGGGTGGGTTCCGCTCGACCACACAACAAATTTTATATAATGTTCTACTTGTTCTAAATTTGCGTTTCCAGATCATCAGTAAAATACTGTGTGATTTACACCTGGCTTGCTTCTTCCAAAAGCGATATTAAGAAATACATCGACTGCAACGTCATTAGGGGTCGCGGGTCCGGGCGCCGGCGCGCCAGCGGCGGCCTGTCGGGGCTGCTGGTGCCTCCATGTAGAGCTACCGCTACCGCTGGGCCCGGGCTCCTTGCCGCTAACGAAGTGATTGCTTTTGGTGACATCATATGCAATAGCGACTGCGCGAATTGACGGTAGCTCGTACGGAAAGCAAGAGTAGCTGATGCTACCGAGGACTCGGCCGCGAGCTTGTCCGACGACTTCTTGGGCTCTTATTCGTGGTGGCATTCAGACAGGCAAGGGTGCTGTCGATTGTTGCGTACGAATGCGAAATACCTGCATTGTGCGTTTCCGCAAAGTGATTTTTACGCCAAAGTTGTGATCGTCCTGCAAGTTGTGTCACATGTGGATCTCAGAGCTTAGCAGTTTCCGTGGTGTAGCGGTTATCACGTCTGCCAACACGCAGAAGGTCTCCGTTTCGATTCCGGGCGTAATCACTTTTTCGTCGCACTCAACAAGACACTTGCTACAATCTCTACTGTGAACATTTAAATCAATTTCAAACGTCCAACCACCAGGCTGCAGATGGCTCAAATGATACGTGAAACTCTTTCAGAACCGGCTACTTGGTTTTTGTGCTTACCTGGAGGGCAGGAAATGCGCGGAACAGCCGCCGGCATGCCGGTAGTCGCCACACGTTTGCACAAAACGCAAGGGCTCGTCCGGGATTTGAACCCGGGACCTCCTGCACCCGAAGCAGGAATCATACCCCTAGACCAACTTTTTTTTTTTTTTTTTAAAACCTGGGATTAAGAGTCTGACGCTCTACCGACTTTTTTTTTACCACTTTTTTTTCTTTTTTTTAAGCTATTTTTTTCCTTTTTTTCCTGACTCTTGTGTAAAAGAATTGGTGAGTGGTCAGTTCCGTGCAGGTGGAGACAAAGCGGGCAGGGGTCGAATCCCGAGGCCTGTCCACGATGGCTCCCCCTGCCCATCCCTGAGTCACTTCTCCAGGCAGACAGTTTCTATACATATATTTTTTTTGTTATAGTATTAATATTTTTATAGTTGTTTCTCCTCTGCTCCGAGGTATATAGTGCTGACACATTTGGAAAGGAACATTTCGTCTTTGTCATGTGTCAGTTGTGTGTTTTGATCCATATCGAAATACTTTGCTCTTCCGTTAGAGGTGTGAAATTGACACGAATAAGCAAACAAGTATAAGGAGACTAATGAAAAGAAGTAAACTGACCAGGTATAACAGAAAGTGTAACTTAAGAAAAATAGAATAAAACTGAATAGATTTCCTCTTGATTGGCTTCGATCATCCAATGTGGTCATCCTATGCCATGTTTTTCAAAGGTGATGTCCATCATGTTTCCGAATAATTTTTTACTGTTAGTGACACATTGAATCTTCCAGTATGCCAGCTCCATGTAGGTCAGAAAACTAATATAATCGTTTTTTCCACGAACATTAACGATGTAGTTGACGTAGTGCCCTAGGATCCACATTACTGTATTGTTTTTCGTGGCTGGATAAAACTTTTTGTCGGGACGCAGTAGGATATCCAGTTGCAGATTGTCTTCCGCGCTCCTTGACAGTACCGCAATCCTTTTCTTGACCCATCGCCAATTCAGTGCATGGCCCCCGCAGGTAAACCGATGGATCAGAGAATCGACGAGTCCACAACAGAGGCAGAGATTTGTGTCACTTAACCCAATTGCATGTAGTTTTTCATTAGTGGCAATTGTGTTATTTACCACCCTGTACCAAGTTGAAGCAACATCCGAAGAGTGTACTTTCAAGCTGATGTTGGCCCACACCGTTTTCCAGTCAGTAGTCGGATACTTCCGTTCTATTGTATTTGGGGTCGCCGACTTTTCCCACTCACGTTGCAAGTCGCGAGTTGACAGTGGTCGGCGCCGTAGAACACCAACATCTGTATAACTAACATGAAGGAAAAATTCCCTGATGTGTTTCAATTTGTAATGGATTCTTCCAACGTCAACAGGAGGTCGCACACTCGCTGGACGCACTGTGAGGTACAACTTTTGAGTAACAGTGCAGTGGCTGTCATGCAGTAAAGTCGTGGTCCGCTTGACGTACAAGGCCATTGCCTTCCCGGCGATGTTAACCAACTCAAGCCCACCAGTAGTTCTCGACTTGGCTAGTGTATCGGAGGACAATTTAAATATGTTTCCCTTCCAGATGTATTGATTGGCAACCTGCATGATCTTTCTGGCGTGAAGCTTGGGAATGGGAAAAAACTGTGCAACATAATACGCCTTGGAGAAGACGTAGGTATTGAGAATCCTAATTTTTTCTATAATGTTCACAGCACGCCAGCGACATTCGATAATGGTACCCTGTATCAGATGCGTCACTGACTTCCAATTGGAGGCCGCCATTTTCAGAGGGCACCTATTCAAGGTGATTCCTAGTAGTTTGTGAGATTCCACAAGATGCGCCCACGGTATAGTTAAGCTCTCAAAACCCTTGAGATCGAGCACTTTACATTTCTGGTCACTTAGTTGTGCTCCAGACACTGCACTATACTGGTCGATCGCCCGTTTAATACGGACCACCTCGTCGTCACTGCGTAACAGGACGGCAACATCGTCAGCGTATGCACGGACGATGAATGTGTGACCTGACATTGACACACCTGACAAATGGTGATAAAGAGACCGAAGGAAGGGTTCCAGTGACAGCACAAAAAGTGACATAGAGAGTGGACTGCCCTGGGGGACACCCCGCTGAATGGATATTGGTTGCGTCAGCTGTCCATTGACTTGTATCCTCGCCGATATGCCAGATGTCAAATTGCGAAGGACTTTTAATGCCCCTTCCTCGAGTCCTATTTTGTCCAGTATGTGAAAAAGATAGCGGTGGTTCACATGATCAAAGGCTTTATGAAAGTCTAGAAATAGCAGGGCACAATTCAGGTTGGTGACTGAGGCAATGGAGATTAGGTCCCTAATTTCAGACATCGCAGACATGGCATTCCGTCCTGGCACGCAGGTCTGGTGCCGCCAGACAACTTTGTGAAGGAGCGGCGACATTCGGGCGTTAACAGCTCTGGCTATAGTTTTGTAGTCAAAATTAAGCAGGGTGAGCGGGTGCAGATTATCAAATCGCTTACACCCTTTGCGTTTGGGAACAAGGACAATTTTACCCTCCTTCATCGCATTAGGAACAGGCGCCCCGGCAATGATTTCATTTAAAATTTCTGTAAATGTAACACCAATTACATCCCAATACCGAAGGTAAAACTCCTTGGGTAGGCCGTCCAGTCCTGGGGCTTTGTTAGCGGGCGACTTAACAATAAGTTCTAAAGTCTCCTCGACACTAAACGGAGCCAGAAAGTCACGATTATCATCCGCAGTAACGGACGTGTCCATGAATTGGAGTACAGTAGCAGTCAAGTCATCATTGGTTGGGTAGTCCGAATACAGGCCGTGATAATATCTCTGAATTGCCGTGACTATGTCAGGTTGCCGAGTGAGAATTTCCCCGTTATTAGTTGCCAGTTCGTCTATAAATAAGCGTCTACGATTGGTCTGATGCTTAATAAGATGGTACATGGAAGTTGTCTCAGATTGAACCAAAGAGTTGACTTTGGACTTGATTTTTAACCCTTCTAGTTGTTTACGTTTGATACTGAGCATCTTAGCCTTGATTTGCTTTATTTGAGCAGTGTAAATATTATTGACGCCAGATTTGTCGTAGAGCTCCCTTAAAATTGAATAATAAAATTCCGTGGTCTTCTTTGCATCCCTCGATTGCGTATTACAGTACGAAATTAAATACCGTCGCAACTTTGGTTTAGCAAAGGACGTCCACCACTCTACTTTCGTACGGTACCTATTGACAGAGCGAAGACAAAAAGTCCAAGTTCGTGTGACAAGTTCCTCGAGATCGGCGTCCTGAAGGTGGGAAAAGTTCAACATCCAGTGACCTCTGAATCGTTTGGTGGGTTGTCTGTCCAGTTGTATGACGGTTGCGTAGGCGCAGTGATCGCTACATGGGACGGGAATGACCTCTGAATCAACAACATGTTCTCCGAGCTGAGAAGACACATATATTCTGTCGAGGCGGCTACTCGAGGTGGAAGTGAAGTATGTAAATTTCACAAGGGTAGGGTGAAGGACTTCCCACGTATCCTGGAGATTCATTCGTAAAACCAGATCATGAAGCTCCTTACAATAGTTAAAATTTGGCCTCTGATCTTTTTGATGCACAACACAGTTAAAATCTCCGCCTAATACAAGGGCAGTCGGATTTTTACGAAGCAAGTAAATTAGTTCGTCTTTAAAGAACTCGGTCCTTGCGAACCTGTGGTCACTCCCGGAGGGCGCGTATAGGTTCACGAGCGTGACGCCGAATATTTTGCAGCATATGCCACGCCCTGACTCCAGTGTTTCAACGTCCGAGACGGGGATGCCCTCACGCACGAGAATGGCTGTACCAGTGCTAAGCTCGAAAGCAACATTGGTAATACAGTGGAAACCGGGAATGACCAGATCTGAAAGAAGGAATTCCTGCAATAGAAGTACATCAGCGGCAGACTCATATACGAACTGCCTAAAGACTGCAAGTTTCAAATCAGACGTGATCCTGTTTACATTAACACTCAGGAACTTGTACGCTTGTGCCATGTAGTTTACGGAGCTACTTTAAATTAACGTGATCATCGTCTCCAGCAAACCAGTCCATTCGTGAAACAGCTGGTGGAGAGTGGCCATCACCATCGTTTGCATCCGAGAGGGCTTGCTGTTTGTGTTTGCTGCGTGGTACATTCAAGTTCGGTTGGAATTTCTTTTTGTTCCTCCCGCCACTGGCGACTTTTTCCGCAGAAAGCGGCATCGGAGAATCTACACAGGTCTCCTGTGCAGGTTGCCCTGCGACAGCAACGTGCAGTTGCGTCTCGCCGGTTAACCCTTCCAGAGACACGCTAAGTTCTTGTTTGGCCACACGTTGGGATTGTGTGGAAACACTCTCTCGGTCAGGTTGTTGACAAGCAAGGCTGAGATCTCGCTCTGTGTTGACACACTCGTAAGCGTGTTTGTTGTCAGTGTCGCATTGCTGTGATACGAGTTGTGAACTTGGGCACACCTCGCCGACGTAACTGTGGGCAACGTGCTGAGGTTCAATATCGGTCGGTTGGAGAGCCGACGCGATAGACGCGGATGGTAAGCAACAACCAACCTGGGGCGTAGCACTACCGTCAGCGGGCGAAGAAGTATCAACTTCAACGCTTGATTCTGGTAGAGCGTCATGCGAAAGCTCAGTGTCTCCTGCCGGTTGTTTGATATCAAGTGTGGCAGGTGTTACCGGTACGGAGACGCCTTCATCGGAACTACTACTGTCGCACGTTCGACGTCTCTTGGACGCTACCGCAGTGACGGGACGGGTGAGAGGGTTCTGATCCCCGCCCGTCGCAAGAGGAATAGCAGGGAACTCTTCTTCAAAAGGTTTTTCATGTACAGTCACAGTATCACTGGAGGGGGACGGCCCAGTACTTGTTAATTGAGTACCTGTCACTAAATCAGCTAAAGTGAGTCTCTTACGTTGCTGGAAAGTAGGCTTTAAGACGGTCACCCTTTTAGGGCAATTTTGCCGTAAATGACCACTTTCATTGCAGATAAAACACGTAGAAGCTTGTCCGGAATAGGTAGACTGCACCTTATAACCACAAACAAATACATGCGATGGGATGTTGACTTTGACTTGCATCTCAACCGATCTGATACCAGAAAAACATTGCAACTTATGTTGCCTGGACCACTTTTCAAGTCGAATGTTACGCACCTCGCCATATTTAGTGAGCACATCTTTTAAGAAACAGTTGTCTACTTCAGGGGGCAGGTTGTAAATACGAACGTTGGAGATCTCGACATCAGCGTTAGTAATTTTGACAGTACTCACAGTGCCGTCGCGATGCCGGAAATCGACGCCGCCGCCATGTTTCTGCAAAAGACGTTCCAGTAAGAGGGGATTCAGAAGCTTCACGAAGAAGCAGTATAAATCCAGGTCGTAGTAGGCAGTGAGAACTTGATCAGTGGTTATGCCTATTGTATCGACGATCCATTCATGAACTTCCAGTGAACTTGGCTGAACTGATCGTGTAGCCTTGTCAAACTCGAACTGCAGGGAATTTTTCCTTGGAATCGTGGGAACCATTTTGCAAATTAACCCAAATGGGCTAACTGCATACAGCAAATACTTCAAACAACGACACGAACACACAACCACGCACAATCACGTGAAACAGAAAGCACAAATACAACGTAAACAAGCAAGTGACACTGAGCGCTCCGAACGTCCGCACGCTGCCGCGTCGCAAGCGGTGAAAAATTCTGGGGAACTGGGTGTTGACCCAAGTACCTCTCGCATACTAAGCGAGCGCTCTACCATCTGAGCTACGCCCGCCCCCCCCAGACCAACGAGCCTTCTCGATGCACATGACTATCGCCTCCGTTCTTGGTATCACCGTGCAGAGCTGCTGCTCACCCAGCGTTCTCCCTGGCTGTTGCGGTTTGATTGTTTTTATCGTTGTCTTTTACTATAGCAACTTCTAGAATCGGACGGAGCTCGTAGCCGATGCCCTTGCTTACGCAGGAAAAATCTGTTGGAGCTACGGTTTTCCAGGTAGTACAACGGCAAAACCGTCGTTTCCGTGGTGTAGCGGTTATCACGTCTGCTTTACACGCAGAAGGTCCCCGGTTCGATCCCGGGCGGAAGCACGACTTTTTTTAAACCCGTTTTCGGATTCCATTTCCGAGATAACGTCACGTCTGCGTGTGCGGGATAATAAATGTCGTGTGCTACACCGATATCGCCTCATTTTACTGTCAAATGCTCTTGCTCCCATAGTGCACCGGTATTCAGTAACTCAGAACGCTCGTAGCTCCATTCTGGCCTGCAAAATTTAGTATCCATTTCTTCAAGACTACTTCAAGTTCGCTTCATACTGGCTTTCCTGATCTCTTTGCACTCGCCTTGTCACAACTCTGTTGAAGTGTGAACGTAACTAATAGTGAGAAACTCTTAACTACGCTCAGTCTTGTATCCCACTCTTTGGTTGACGTTGTCGCTAATCAGATGAAGGTAGACTGCTCCACGATTGAGCTTCGTCTCCACTCACGGTGCACACGTTCTGCAAAGACAACCTTTGTTTTCCGTTGCATGCAAGATTACTGTCGGCTCTTCTACAGAAATCGACCTATGTAATTTACTGGTATCAGATTCTTGCCATATCAAACGGTCCCTTCATGACCGTAGGGCCACACACAGCGTGCTGCGGCACGCATCTGTTCTTCATTGCAGAGCTACAAACGTGGGTGAGCTCCACCTACTCTTCAGCACGGTCAAAACCGTAGGGCTCGTCCGGGATTTGAACCCGAGACCTCCTGCACCCAAAGCAGGAATCATACCCCTAGACCAACGAGCCACTTGCCGGTGGCAGTGAAGGTAATCCCAAGCAGTCCAGCTCCGAGGAACACAAACTTTCATGTAAATCAGAAAGAAAAGCGCTTTCTGAAGGCAGCGCCCACCACTGATGGAAAGAATATTAAAGGCAATGAATGTAGAGTGAATAATTTCATCGCGCTCTGCAGATGAACAGACGGTGGTGTTTCACTTTCGTCATGTGCTTTCTTAGCATCAAGGGAAGGCAAATGCACTAAACAAAAGAACACCGGGAATCCGAAACACCAACTCATAACGAAAAGATAGCGGAATATACTGCAAGCAAAACTTCCAAACACGACTCCTGAAGGCGTCGGTGCCTTAAGAATTATTCCGTGCAGCAATGATCATCTACGAAGAGCCAACTGTATGTGTCGCTCCACCACGCAACTTTTTTTGATATCGTTTTACCTAAATTTCCATTACCTGTTCGTTACAAGAATACCGTGTGGCTTTCAACTGGTCTGCTTCGTCCAGCAGCGATAGTAGTAACTAAACCGACCACAGTATCATTAAAAGTAGGTCAGACACAAAAGTCGGAGTTGCTCTGTAGCTCATGTTATTCTGCTTTCAAATGCAATTGTATGGCTGGGAGTAGGGGCGTACTCCTGTAATGCAGGCGTCCGGGAGGCCGTTTCTGTGGGAGACATCTGGGAACAACTACAGACACGGCCGTTTCATTAGCTCAGGAACGACCGCGATGCTCTTATCGAGCTCTGCAGATTGACCGGACTGCAGTGCGGAATTTTCTGCTAGTGGTGGCTCGGGGTTAAGAGAAGTCGGGAGGTGTGAGCAAAACTACATCGGGAAACCGAAACAGACGACTCATAACGAAAAGATTGCGGAATGTACTGCAAAAGCAAACGTTGGAGAAGACGAACTCTGAAGCCGTCGGTGCTTTAACAATCATTCCGTGCAGCAACGATAATCTGGGAAGAGCGAAGGGTGGGTTCCGCTCGACCACACAACAAATTTTATATAATGTTCTACTTGTTCTAAATTTGCGTTTCCAGATCATCAGTAAAATACTGTGTGATTTACACCTGGCTTGCTTCTTCCAAAAGCGATATTAAGAAATACATCGACTGCAACGTCATTAGGGGTCGCGGGTCCGGGCGCCGGCGCGCCAGCGGCGGCCTGTCGGGGCTGCTGGTGCCTCCATGTAGAGCTACCGCTACCGCTGGGCCCGGGCTCCTTGCCGCTAACGAAGTGATTGCTTTTGGTGACATCATATGCAATAGCGACTGCGCGAATTGACGGTAGCTCGTACGGAAAGCAAGAGTAGCTGATGCTACCGAGGACTCGGCCGCGAGCTTGTCCGACGACTTCTTGGGCTCTTATTCGTGGTGGCATTCAGACAGGCAAGGGTGCTGTCGATTGTTGCGTACGAATGCGAAATACCTGCATTGTGCGTTTCCGCAAAGTGATTTTTACGCCAAAGTTGTGATCGTCCTGCAAGTTGTGTCACATGTGGATCTCAGAGCTTAGCAGTTTCCGTGGTGTAGCGGTTATCACGTCTGCCAACACGCAGAAGGTCTCCGTTTCGATTCCGGGCGTAATCACTTTTTCGTCGCACTCAACAAGACACTTGCTACAATCTCTACTGTGAACATTTAAATCAATTTCAAACGTCCAACCACCAGGCTGCAGATGGCTCAAATGATACGTGAAACTCTTTCAGAACCGGCTACTTGGTTTTTGTGCTTACCTGGAGGGCAGGAAATGCGCGGAACAGCCGCCGGCATGCCGGTAGTCGCCACACGTTTGCACAAAACGCAAGGGCTCGTCCGGGATTTGAACCCGGGACCTCCTGCACCCGAAGCAGGAATCATACCCCTAGACCAACGAGCCTTCTCGATGCACATGACTATCGCCTCCGTTCTTGGTATCACCGTGCAGAGCTGCTGCTCACCCAGCGTTCTCCCTGGCTGTTGCGGTTTGATTGTTTTTATCGTTGTCTTTTACTATAGCAACTTCTACAATCGGACGGAGCTCGTAGCCGATGCCCTTGCTTACGCAGGAAAAATCTGTTGGAGCTACGGTTTTCCAGGTAGTACAACGGCAAAACCGTCGTTTCCGTGGTGTAGCGGTTATCACGTCTGCTTTACACGCAGAAGGTCCCCGGTTCGCTCCCGGGCGGAAGCACGACTTTTTTTAAACCCGTTTTCGGATTCCATTTCCGAGATAACGTCACGTCTGCGTGTGCGGGATAATAAATGTCGTGTGCTACACCGATATCGCCTCATTTTACTGTCAAATGCTCTTGCTCCCATAGTGCACCGGTATTCAGTAACTCAGAACGCTCGTAGCTCCATTCTGGCCTGCAAAATTTAGTATCCATTTCTTCAAGACTACTTCAAGTTCGCTTCATACTGGCTTTCCTGATCTCTTTGCACTCGCCTTGTCACAACTCTGTTGAAGTGTGAACGTAACTAATAGTGAGAAACTCTTAACTACGCTCAGTCTTGTATCCCACTCTTTGGTTGACGTTGTCGCTAATCAGATGAAGGTAGACTGCTCCACGATTGAGCTTCGTCTCCACTCACGGTGCACACGTTCTGCAAAGACAACCTTTGTTTTCCGTTGCATGCAAGATTACTGTCGGCTCTTCTACAGAAATCAACCTATGTAATTTACTGGTATCAGATTCTTGCCATATCAAACGGTCCCTTCATGACCGTAGGGCCACACACAGCGTGCTGCGGCACGCATCTCTTCTTCATTGCAGAGCTACAAACGTGGGTGAGCTCCACCTACTCTTCAGCACGGTCGAAACGGTAGGGCTCGTCCGGGATTTGAACCCGGGACCTCCTGCACCCAAAGCAGGAATCATACCCCTAGACCAACGAGCCACTTGCCGGTGGCAGTGAAGGTAATCCCAAGCAGTCCAGCTCCGAGGAACACAAACTTTCATGTAAATCAGAAAGAAAAGCGCTTTCTGAAGGCAGCGCCCACCACTGATGGAAAGAATATTAAAGGCAATGAATGTAGAGTGAATAATTTCATCGCGCTCTGCAGATGAACAGACGGTGGTGTTTCACTTTCGTCATGTGCTTTCTTAGCATCAAGGGAAGGCAAATGCACGAAACAAAAGAACACCGGGAATCCGAAACACCAACTCATAACGAAAAGATAGCGGAATATACTGCAAGCAAAACTTCCAAACACGACTCCTGAAGGCGTCGGTGCCTTAAGAATTATTCCGTGCAGCAATGATCATCTACGAAGAGCCAACTGTATGTGTCGCTCCACCACGCAACTTTTTTTGATATCGTTTTACCTAAATTTCCATTACCTGTTCGTTACAAGAATACCGTGTGGCTTTCAACTGGTCTGCTTCGTCCAGCAGCGATAGTAGTAACTAAACCGACCACAGTATCATTAAAAGTAGGTCAGACACAAAAGTCGGAGTTGCTCTGTAGCTCATGTTATTCTGCTTTCAAATGCAATTGTATGGCTGGGAGTAGGGGCGTACTCCTGTAATGCAGGCGTCCGGGAGGCCGTTTCTGTGGGAGACATCTGGGAACAACTACAGACACGGCCGTTTCATTAGCTCAGGAACGACCGCGATGCTCTTATCGAGCTCTGCAGATTGACCGGACTGCAGTGCGGAATTTTCTGCTAGTGGTGGCTCGGGGTTAAGAGAAGTCGGGAGGTGTGAGCAAAACTACATCGGGAAACCGAAACAGACGACTCGTAACGAAAAGATTACGGAATGTACTGCAAAAGCAAACGTTGGAGAAGACGAACTCTGAAGCCGTCGGTGCTTTAACAATCATTCCGTGCAGCAACGATAATCTGGGAAGAGCGAAGGGTGGGTTCCGCTCGACCACACAACAAATTTTATATAATGTTCTACTTGTTCTAAATTTGCGTTTCCAGATCATCAGTAAAATACTGTGTGATTTACACCTGGCTTGCTTCTTCCAAAAGCGATATTAAGAAATACATCGACTGCAACGTCATTAGGGGTCGCGGGTCCGGGCGCCGGCGCGCCAGCGGCGGCCTGTCGGGGCTGCTGGTGCCTCCATGTAGAGCTACCGCTACCGCTGGGCCCGGGCTCCTTGCCGCTAACGAAGTGATTGCTTTTGGTGACATCATATGCAATAGCGACTGCGCGAATTGACGGTAGCTCGTACGGAAAGCAAGAGTAGCTGATGCTACCGAGGACTCGGCCGCGAGCTTGTCCGACGACTTCTTGGGCTCTTATTCGTGGTGGCATTCAGACAGGCAAGGGTGCTGTCGATTGTTGCGTACGAATGCGAAATACCTGCATTGTGCGTTTCCGCAAAGTGATTTTTACGCCAAAGTTGTGATCGTCCTGCAAGTTGTGTCACATGTGGATCTCAGAGCTTAGCAGTTTACGTGGTGTAGCGGTTATCACGTCTGCCTAACAGGCAGAAGGTCTCCGTTTCGATTCCGAGCGTAATCACTTTTTCGTCGCACTCAACAAGACACTTGCTACAATCTCTACTGGGAACATTTAAATCAATTTCAAACGTCCAACCACCATGCTGCAGATGGCTCAAATGATACGTGAAACTCTTTCAGAACCGGCTACTTGGTTTTTGTGCTTACCTGGAGGGCAGGAAATGCGCGGAACAGCCGCCGGCATGCCGGTAGTCGCCACACGTTTGCACAAAACGCAAGGGCTCGTCCGGGATTTGAACCCGGGACCTCCTGCACCCGAAGCAGGAATCATACCCCTAGACCAACGAGCCTTCTCGATGCACATGACTATCGCCTCCGTTCTTGGTATCACCGTGCAGAGCTGCTGCTCACCCAGCGTTCTCCCTGGCTGTTGCGGTTTGATTGTTTTTATCGTTGTCTTTTACTATAGCAACTTCTACAATCGGACGGAGCTCGTAGCCGATGCCCTTGCTTACGCAGGAAAAATCTGTTGGAGCTACGGTTTTCCAGGTAGTACAACGGCAAAACCGTCGTTTCCGTGGTGTAGTGGTTATCACGTCTGCTTTACACGCAGAAGGTCCCCGGTTCGATCCCGGGCGGAAGCACGACTTTTTTTAAACCCGTTTTCGGATTCCATTTCCGAGATAACGTCACGTCTGCGTGTGCGGGATAATAAATGTCGTGTGCTACACCGATATCGCCTCATTTTACTGTCAAATGCTCTTGCTCCCATAGTGCACCGGTATTCAGTAACTCAGAACGCTCGTAGCTCCATTCTGGCCTGCAAAATTTAGTATCCATTTCTTCAAGACTACTTCAAGTTCGCTTCATACTGGCTTTCCTGATCTCTTTGCACTCGCCTTGTCACAACTCTGTTGAAGTGTGAACGTAACTAATAGTGAGAAACTCTTAACTACGCTCAGTCTTGTATCCCACTCTTTGGTTGACGTTGTCGCTAATCAGATGAAGGTAGACTGCTCCACGATTGAGCTTCGTCTCCACTCACGGTGCACACGTTCTGCAAAGACAACCTTTGTTTTCCGTTGCATGCAAGATTACTGTCGGCTCTTCTACAGAAATCGACCTATGTAATTTACTGGTATCAGATTCTTGCCATATCAAACGGTCCCTTCATGACCGTAGGGCCACACACAGCGTGCTGCGGCACGCATCTGTTCTTCATTGCAGAGCTACAAACGTGGGTGAGCTCCACCTACTCTTCAGCACGGTCGAAACGGTAGGGCTCGTCCGGGATTTGAACCCGGGACCTCCTGCACCCAAAGCAGGAATCATACCCCTAGACCAACGAGCCACTTGCCGGTGGCAGTGAAGGTAATCCCAAGCAGTCCAGCTCCGAGGAACACAAACTTTCATGTAAATCAGAAAGAAAAGCGCTTTCTGAAGGCAGCGCCCACCACTGATGGAAAGAATATTAAAGGCAATGAATGTAGAGTGAATAATTTCATCGCGCTCTGCAGATGAACAGACGGTGGTGTTTCACTTTCGTCATGTGCTTTCTTAGCATCAAGGGAAGGCAAATGCACTAAACAAAAGAACACCGGGAATCCGAAACACCAACTCATAACGAAATGATAGCGGAATATACTGCAAGCAAAACTTCCAAACACGACTCCTGAAGGCGTCGGTGCCTTAAGAATTATTCCGTGCAGCAATGATCATCTACGAAGAGCCAACTGTATGTGTCGCTCCACCACGCAACTTTTTTTGATATCGTTTTACCTAAATTTCCATTACCTGTTCGTTACAAGAATACCGTGTGGCTTTCAACTGGTCTGCTTCGTCCAGCAGCGATAGTAGTAACTAAACCGACCACAGTATCATTAAAAGTAGGTCAGACACAAAAGTCGGAGTTGCTCTGTAAATCATGTTATTCTGCTTTCAAATGCAATTGTATGGCTGGGAGTAGGGGCGTACTCCTGTAATGCAGGCGTCCGGGAGGCCGTTTCTGTGGGAGACATCTGGGAACAACTACAGACACGGCCGTTTCATTAGCTCAGGAACGACCGCGATGCTCTTATCGAGCTCTGCAGATTGACCGGACTGCAGTGCGGAATTTTCTGCTAGTGGTGGCTCGGGGTTAAGAGAAGTCGGGAGGTGTGAGCAAAACTACATCGGGAAACCGAAACAGACGACTCGTAACGAAAAGATTGCGGAATGTACTGCAAAAGCAAACGTTGGAGAAGACGAACTCTGAAGCCGTCGGTGCTTTAACAATCATTCCGTGCAGCAACGATAATCTGGGAAGAGCGAAGGGTGGGTTCCGCTCGACCACACAACAAATTTTATATAATGTTCTACTTGTTCTAAATTTGCGTTTCCAGATCATCAGTAAAATACTGTGTGATTTACACCTGGCTTGCTTCTTCCAAAAGCGATATTAAGAAATACATCGACTGCAACGTCATTAGGGGTCGCGGGTCCGGGCGCCGGCGCGCCAGCGGCGGCCTGTCGGGGCTGCTGGTGCCTCCATGTAGAGCTACCGCTACCGCTGGGCCCGGGCTCCTTGCCGCTAACGAAGTGATTGCTTTTGGTGACATCATATGCAATAGCGACTGCGCGAATTGACGGTAGCTCGTACGGAAAGCAAGAGTAGCTGATGCTACCGAGGACTCGGCCGCGAGCTTGTCCGACGACTTCTTGGGCTCTTATTCGTGGTGGCATTCAGACAGGCAAGGGTGCTGTCGATTGTTGCGTACGAATGCGAAATACCTGCATTGTGCGTTTCCGCAAAGTGATTTTTACGCCAAAGTTGTGATCGTCCTGCAAGTTGTGTCACATGTGGATCTCAGAGCTTAGCAGTTTCCGTGGTGTAGCGGTTATCACGTCTGCCTAACAGGCAGAAGGTCTCCGTTTCGATTCCGGGCGTAATCACTTTTTCGTCGCACTCAACAAGACACTTGCTACAATCTCTACTGTGAACATTTAAATCAATTTCAAACGTCCAACCACCAGGCTGCAGATGGCTCAAATGATACGTGAAACTCTTTCAGAACCGGCTACTTGGTTTTTGTGCTTACCTGGAGGGCAGGAAATGCGCGGAACAGCCGCCGGCATGCCGGTAGTCGCCACAAGTTTGCACGAAACGCAAGGGCTCGTCCGGGATTTGAACCCGGGACCTCCTGCACCCGAAGCAGGAATCATACCCCTAGACCAACGAGCCTTCTCGATGCACATGACTATCGCCTCCGTTCTTGGTATCACCGTGCAGAGCTGCTGCTCACCCAGCGTTCTCCCTGGCTGTTGCGGTTTGATTGTTTTTATCGTTGTCTTTTACTATAGCAACTTCTACAATCGGACGGAGCTCGTAGCCGATGCCCTTGCTTACGCAGGAAAAATTTGTTGGAGCTACGGTTTTCCAGGTAGTACAACGGCAAAACCGTCGTTTCCGTGGTGTAGCGGTTATCACGTCTGCTTTACACGCAGAAGGTCCCCGGTTCGATCCCGGGCGGAAGCACGACTTTTTTTAAACCCGTTTTCGGATTCCATTTCCGAGATAACGTCACGTCTGCGTGTGCGGGATAATAAATGTCGTGTGCTACACCGATATCGCCTCATTTTACTGTCAAATGCTCTTGCTTCCATAGTGCACCGGTATTCAGTAACTCAGAACGCTCGTAGCTCCATTCTGGCATGCAAAATTTAGTATCCATTTCTTCAAGACTACTTCAAGTTCGCTTCATACTGGCTTTCCTGATCTCTTTGCACTCGCCTTGTCACAACTCTGTTGAAGTGTGAACGTAACTAATAGTGAGAAACTCTTAACTACGCTCAGTCTTGTATCCCACTCTTTGGTTGACGTTGTCGCTAATCAGATGAAGGTAGACTGCTCCACGATTGAGCTTCGTCTCCACTCACGGTGCACACGTTCTGCAAAGACAACCTTTGTTTTCCGTTGCATGCAAGATTACTGTCGGCTCTTCTACAGAACTCGACCTATGTAATTTACTGGTATCAGATTCTTGCCATATCAAACGGTCCCTTCATGACCGTAGGGCCACACACAGCGTGCTGCGGCACGCATCTGTTCTTCATTGCAGAGCTACAAACGTGGGTGAGCTCCACCTACTCTTCAGCACGGTCAAAACGGTAGGGCTCGTCCGGGATTTGAACCCGGGACCTCCTGCACCCAAAGCAGGAATCATACCCCCAGACCAACGAGCCACTTGCCGGTGGCAGTGAAGGTAATCCCAAGCAGTCCAGCTCCGAGGAACACAAACTTTCATGTAAATCAGAAAGAAAAGCGCTTTCTGAAGGCAGCGCCCACCACTGATGGAAAGAATATTAAAGGCAATGAATGTAGAGTGAATAATTTCATCGCGCTCTGCAGATGAACAGACGGTGGTGTTTCACTTTCGTCATGTGCTTTCTTAGCATCAAGGGAAGGCAAATGCACTAAACAAAAGAACACCGGGAATCCGAAACACCAACTCATAACGAAAAGATAGCGGAATATACTGCAAGCAAAACTTCCAAACACGACTCCTGAAGGCGTCGGTGCCTTAAGAATTATTCCGTGCAGCAATGATCATCTACGAAGAGCCACCTGTATGTGTCGCTCCACCACGCAACTTTTTTTGATATCGTTTTACCTAAATTTCCATTACCTGTTCGTTACAAGAATACCGTGTGGCTTTCAACTGGTCTGCTTCGTCCAGCAGCGATAGTAGTAACTAAACCGACCACAGTATCATTAAAAGTAGGTCAGACACAAAAGTCGGAGTTGCTCTGTAGCTCATGTTATTCTGCTTTCAAATGCAATTGTATGGCTGGGAGTAGGGGCGTACTCCTGTAATGCAGGCGTCCGGGAGGCCGTTTCTGTGGGAGACATCTGGGAACAACTACAGACACGGCCGTTTCATTAGCTCAGGAACGACCGCGATGCTCTTATCGAGCTCTGCAGATTGACCGGACTGCAGTGCGGAATTTTCTGCTAGTGGTGGCTCAGGGTTAAGAGAAGTCGGGAGGTGTGAGCAAAACTACATCGGGAAACCGAAACAGACGACTCATAACGAAAAGATTGCGGAATGTACTGCAAAAGCAAACGTTGGAGAAGACGAACTCTGAAGCCGTCGGTGCTTTAACAATCATTCCGTGCAGCAACGATAATCTGGGAAGAGCGAAGGGTGGGTTCCGCTCGACCACACAACAAATTTTATATAATGTTCTACTTGTTCTAAATTTGCGTTTCCAGATCATCAGTAAAATACTGTGTGATTTACACCTGGCTTGCTTCTTCCAAAAGCGATATTAAGAAATACATCGACTGCAACGTCATTAGGGGTCGCGGGTCCGGGCGCCGGCGCGCCAGCGGCGGCCTGTCGGGGCTGCTGGTGCCTCCATGTAGAGCTACCGCTGGGCCCGGGCTCCTTGCCGCTAACGAAGTGATTGCTTTTGGTGACATCATATGCAATAGCGACTGCGCGAATTGACGGTAGCTCGTACGGAAAGCAAGAGTAGCTGATGCTACCGAGGACTCGGCCGCGAGCTTGTCCGACGACTTCTTGGGCTCTTATTCGTGGTGGCATTCAGACAGGCAAGGGTGCTGTCGATTGTTGCGTACGAATGCGAAATACCTGCATTGTGCGTTTCCGCAAAGTGATTTTTACGCCAAAGTTGTGATCGTCCTGCAAGTTGTGTCACATGTGGATCTCAGAGCTTAGCAGTTTCCGTGGTGTAGCGGTTATCACGTCTGCCTAACAGGCAGAAGGTCTCAGTTTCGATTCCGGGCGTAATCACTTTTTCATCGCACTCAACAAGACACTTGCTACAATCTCTACTGTGAACATTTAAATCAATTTCAAACGTCCAACCACCAGGCTGCAGATGGCTCAAATGATACGTGAAACTCTTTCAGAACCGGCTACTTGGTTTTTGTGCTTACCTGGAGGGCAGGAAATGCGCGGAACAGCCGCCGGCATGCCGGTAGTCGCCACACGTTTGCACAAAACGCAAGGGCTCGTCCGGGATTTGAACCCGGGACCTCCTGCACCCGAAGCAGGAATCATACCCCTAGACCAACGAGCCTTCTCGATGCACATAACTATCGCCTCCGTTCTTGGTATCACCGTGCAGAGCTGCTGCTCACCCAGCGTTCTCCCTGGCTGTTGCGGTTTGATTGTTTTTATCGTTGTCTTTTACTATAGCAACTTCTACAATCGGACGGAGCTCGTAGCCGATGCCCTTGCTTACGCAGGAAAAATCTGTTGGAGCTACGGTTTTCCAGGTAGTACAACGGCAAAACCGTCGTTTCCGTGGTGTAGTGGTTATCACGTCTGCTTTACACGCAGAAGGTCCCCGGTTCGATCCCGGGCGGAAGCACGACTTTTTTTAAACCCGTTTTCGGATTCCATTTCCGAGATAACGTCACGTCTGCGTGTGCGGGATAATAAATGTCGTGTGCTACACCGATATCGCCTCATTTTACTGTCAAATGCTCTTGCTCCCATAGTGCACCGGTATTCAGTAACTCAGAACGCTCGTAGCTCCATTCTGGCCTGCAAAATTTAGTATCCATTTCTTCAAGACTACTTCAAGTTCGCTTCATACTGGCTTTCCTGATCTCTTTGCACTCGCCTTGTCACAACTCTGTTGAAGTGTGAACGTAACTAATAGTGAGAAACTCTTAACTACGCTCAGTCTTGTATCCCACTCTTTGGTTGACGTTGTCGCTAATCAGATGAAGGTAGACTGCTCCACGATTGAGCTTCGTCTCCACTCACGGTGCACACGTTCTGCAAAGACAACCTTTGTTTTCCGTTGCATGCAAGATTACTGTCGGCTCTTCTACAGAAATCGACCTATGTAATTTACTGGTATCAGATTCTTGCCATATCAAACGGTCCCTTCATGACCGTAGGGCCACACACAGCGTGCTGCGGCACGCATCTGTTCTTCATTGCAGAGCTACAAACGTGGGTGAGCTCCACCTACTCTTCAGCACGGTCAAAACGGTAGGGCTCGTCCGGGATTTGAACCCGGGACCTCCTGCACCCAAAGCAGGAATCATACCCCTAGACCAACGAACCACTTGCCGGTGGCAGTGAAGGTAATCCCAAGCAGTCCAGCTCCGAGGAACACAAACTTTCATGTAAATCAGAAAGAAAAGCGCTTTCTGAAGGCAGCGCCCACCACTGATGGAAAGAATATTAAAGGCAATGAATGTAGAGTGAATAATTTCATCGCGCTCTGCAGATGAACAGACGGTGGTGTTTCACTTTCGTCATGTGCTTTCTTAGCATCAAGGGAAGGCAAATGCACTAAACAAAAGAACACCGGGAATCCGAAACACCAACTCATAACGAAAAGATAGCGGAATATACTGCAAGCAAAACTTCCAAACACGACTCCTGAAGGCGTCGGTGCCTTAAGAATTATTCCGTGCAGCAATGATCATCTACGAAGAGCCACCTGTATGTGTCGCTCCACCACGCAACTTTTTTTGATATCGTTTTACCTAAATTTCCATTACCTGTTCGTTACAAGAATACCGTGTGGCTTTCAACTGGTCTGCTTCGTCCAGCAGCGATAGTAGTAACTAAACCGACCACAGTATCATTAAAAGTAGGTCAGACACAAAAGTCGGAGTTGCTCTGTAGCTCATGTTATTCTGCTTTCAAATGCAATTGTATGGCTGGGAGTAGGGGCGTACTCCTGTAATGCAGGCGTCCGGGAGGCCGTTTCTGTGGGAGACATCTGGGAACAACTACAGACACGGCCGTTTCATTAGCTCAGGAACGACCGCGATGCTCTTATCGAGCTCTGCAGATTGACCGGACTGCAGTGCGGAATTTTCTGCTAGTGGTGGCTCGGGGTTAAGAGAAGTCGGGAGGTGTGAGCAAAACTACATCGGGAAACCGAAACAGACGACTCATAACGAAAAGATTGCGGAATGTACTGCAAAAGCAAACGTTGGAGAAGACGAACTCTGAAGCCGTCGGTGCTTTAACAATCATTCCGTGCAGCAACGATAATCTGGGAAGAGCGAAGGGTGGGTTCCGCTCGACCACACAACAAATTTTATATAATGTTCTACTTGTTCTAAATTTGCGTTTCCAGATCATCAGTAAAATACTGTGTGATTTACACCTGGCTTGCTTCTTCCAAAAGCGTTATTAAGAAATACATCGACTGCAACGTCATTAGGGGTCGCGGGTCCGGGCGCCGGCGCGCCAGCGGCGGCCTGTCGGGGCTGCTGGTGCCTCCATGTAGAGCTACCGCTGGGCCCGGGCTCCTTGCCGCTAACGAAGTGATTGCTTTTGGTGACATCATATGCAATAGCGACTGCGCGAATTGACGGTAGCTCGTACGGAAAGCAAGAGTAGCTGATGCTACCGAGGACTCGGCCGCGAGCTTGTCCGACGACTTCTTGGGCTCTTATTCGTGGTGGCATTCAGACAGGCAAGGGTGCTGTCGATTGTTGCGTACGAATGCGAAATACCTGCATTGTGCGTTTCCGCAAAGTGATTTTTACGCCAAAGTTGTGATCGTCCTGCAAGTTGTGTCACATGTGGATCTCAGAGCTTAGCAGTTTCCGTGGTGTAGCGGTTATCACGTCTGCCTAACAGGCAGAAGGTCTCCGTTTCGATTCCGGGCGTAATCACTTTTTCGTCGCACTCAACAAGACACTTGCTACAATCTCTACTGTGAACATTTAAATCAATTTCAAACGTCCAACCACCAGGCTGCAGATGGCTCAAATGATACGTGAAACTCTTTCAGAACCGGCTACTTGCTTTTTGTGCTTACCTGGAGGGCAGGAAATGCGCGGAACAGCCGCCGGCATGCCGGTAGTCGCCACACGTTTGCACAAAACGCAAGGGCTCGTCCGGGATTTGAACCCGGGACCTCCTGCACCCGAAGCAGGAATCATACCCCTAGACCAACGAGCCTTCTCGATGCACATAACTATCGCCTCCGTTCTTGGTATCACCGTGCAGAGCTGCTGCTCACCCAGCGTTCTCCCTGGCTGTTGCGGTTTGATTGTTTTTATCGTTGTCTTTTACTATAGCAACTTCTAGAATCGGACGGAGCTCGTAGCCGATGCCCTTGCTTACGCAGGAAAAATCTGTTGGAGCTACGGTTTTCCAGGTAGTACAACGGCAAAACCGTCGTTTCCGTGGTGTAGCGGTTATCACGTCTGCTTTACACGCAGAAGGTCCCCGGTTCGATCCCGGGCGGAAGCACGACTTTTTTTAAACCCGTTTTCGGATTCCATTTCCGAGATAACGTCACGTCTGCGTGTGCGGGATAATAAATGTCGTGTGCTACACCGATATCGCCTCATTTTACTGTCAAATGCTCTTGCTCCCATAGTGCACCGGTATTCAGTAACTCAGAACGCTCGTAGCTCCATTCTGGCCTGCAAAATTTAGTATCCATTTCTTCAAGACTACTTCAAGTTCGCTTCATACTGGCTTTCCTGATCTCTTTGCACTCGCCTTGTCACAACTCTGTTGAAGTGTGAACGTAAATAATAGTGAGAAACTCTTAACTACGCTCAGTCTTGTATCCCACTCTTTGGTTGACGTTGTCGCTAATCAGATGAAGGTAGACTGCTCCACGATTGAGCTTCGTCTCCACTCACGGTGCACACGTTCTGCAAAGACAACCTCTGTTTTCCGTTGCATGCAAGATTACTGTCGGCTCTTCTACAGAAATCGACCTATGTAATTTACTGGTATCAGATTCTTGCCATATCAAACGGTCCCTTCATGACCGTAGGGCCACACACAGCGTGCTGCGGCACGCATCTGTTCTTCATTGCAGAGCTACAAACGTGGGTGAGCTCCACCTACTCTTCAGCACGGTCAAAACGGTAGGGCTCGTCCGGGATTTGAACCCGGGACCTCCTGCACCCAAAGCAGGAATCATACCCCCAGACCAACGAGCCACTTGCCAGTGGCAGTGAAGGTAATCCCAAGCAGTCCAGCTCCGAGGAACACAAACTTTCATGTAAATCAGAAAGAAAAGCGCTTTCTGAAGGCAGCGCCCACCACTGATGGAAAGAATATTAAAGGCAATGAATGTAGAGTGAATAATTTCATCGCGCTCTGCAGATGAACAGACGGTGGTGTTTCACTTTCGTCATGTGCTTTCTTAGCATCAAGGGAAGGCAAATGCACTAAACAAAAGAACACCGGGAATCCGAAACACCAACTCATAACGAAAAGATAGCGGAATATACTGCAAGCAAAACTTCCAAACACGACTCCTGAAGGCGTCGGTGCCTTAAGAATTATTCCGTGCAGCAATGATCATCTACGAAGAGCAAACTGTATGTGTCGCTCCACCACGCAACTTTTTTTGATATCGTTTTACCTAAATTTCCATTACCTGTTCGTTACAAGAATACCGTGTGGCTTTCAACTGGTCTGCTTCGTCCAGCAGCGATAGTAGTAACTAAACCGACCACAGTATCATTAAAAGTAGGTCAGACACAAAAGTCGGAGTTGCTCTGTAGCTCATGTTATTCTGCTTTCAAATGCAATTGTATGGCTGGGAGTAGGGGCGTACTCCTGTAATGCAGGCGTCCGGGAGGCCGTTTCTGTGGGAGACATCTGGGAACAACTACAGACACGGCCGTTTCATTAGCTCAGGAACGACCGCGATGCTCTTATCGAGCTCTGCAGATTGACCGGACTGCAGTGCGGAATTTTCTGCTAGTGGTGGCTCGGGGTTAAGAGAAGTCGGGAGGTGTGAGCAAAACTACATCGGGAAACCGAAACAGACGACTCATAAGGAAAAGATTGCGGAATGTACTGCAAAAGCAAACGTTGGAGAAGACGAACTCTGAAGCCGTCGGTGCTTTAACAATCATTCCGTGCAGCAACGATAATCTGGGAAGAGCGAAGGGTGGGTTCCGCTCGACCACACAACAAATTTTATATAATGTTCTACTTGTTCTAAATTTGCGTTTCCAGATCATCAGTAAAATACTGTGTGATTTACACCTGGCTTGCTTCTTCCAAAAGCGATATTAAGAAATACATCGACTGCAACGTCATTAGGGGTCGCGGGTCCGGGCGCCGGCGCGCCAGCGGCGGCCTGTCGGGGCTGCTGGTGCCTCCATGTAGAGCTACCGCTGGGCCCGGGCTCCTTGCCGCTAACGAAGTGATTGCTTTTGGTGACATCATATGCAATAGCGACTGCGCGAATTGACGGTAGCTCGTACGGAAAGCAAGAGTAGCTGATGCTACCGAGGACTCGGCCGCAAGCTTGTCCGACGACTTCTTGGGCTCTTATTCGTGGTGGCATTCAGACAGGCAAGGGTGCTGTCGATTGTTGCGTACGAATGCGAAATACCTGCATTGTGCGTTTCCGCAAAGTGATTTTTACGCCAAAGTTGTGATCGTCCTGCAAGTTGTGTCACATGTGGATCTCAGAGCTTAGCAGTTTCCGTGGTGTAGCGGTTATCACGTCTGCCTAACAGGCAGAAGGTCTCCGTTTCGATTCCGGGCGTAATCACTTTTTCGTCGCACTCAACAAGACACTTGCTACAATCTCTACTGTGAACATTTAAATCAATTTCAAACGTCCAACCACCAGGCTGCAGATGGCTCAAATGATACGTGAAACTCTTTCAGAACCGGCTACTTGGTTTTTGTGCTTTCCTGGAGGGCAGGAAATGCGCGGAACAGCCGCCGGCATGCCGGTAGTCGCCACACGTTTGCACAAAATGCAAGGGCTCGTCCGGGATTTGAACCCGGGACCTCCTGCACCCGAAGCAGGAATCATACCCCTAGACCAACGAGCCTTCTCGATGCACATAACTATCGCCTCCGTTCTTGATATCACCGTGCAGAGCTGCTGCTCACCCAGCGTTCTCCCTGGCTGTTGCGGTTTGATTGTTTTTATCGTTGTCTTTTACTATAGCAACTTCTAGAATCGGACGGAGCTCGTAGCCGATGCCCTTGCTTACGCAGGAAAAATCTGTTGGAGCTACGGTTTTCCAGGTAGTACAACGGCAAAACCGTCGTTTCCGTGGTGTAGCGGTTATCACGTCTGCTTTACACGCAGAAGGTCCCCGGTTCGATCCCGGGCGGAAGCACGACTTTTTTTAAACCCGTTTTCGGATTCCATTTCCGAGATAACGTCACGTCTGCGTGTGCGGGATAATAAATGTCGTGTGCTACACCGATATCGCCTCATTTTACTGTCAAATGCTCTTGCTCCCATAGTGCACCGGTATTCAGTAACTCAGAACGCTCGTAGCTCCATTCTGGCCTGCAAAATTTAGTATCCATTTCTTCAAGACTACTTCGAGTTCGCTTCATACTGGCTTTCCTGATCTCTTTGCACTCGCCTTGTCACAACTCTGTTGAAGTGTGAACGTAAATAATAGTGAGAAACTCTTAACTACGCTCAGTCTTGTATCCCACTCTTTGGTTGACGTTGTCGCTAATCAGATGAAGGTAGACTGCTCCACGATTGAGCTTCGTCTCCACTCACGGTGCACACGTTCTGCAAAGACAACCTTTGTTTTCCGTTGCATGCAAGATTACTGTCGGCTCTTCTACAGAAATCGACCTATGTAATTTACTGGTATCAGATTCTTGCCATATCAAACGGTCCCTTCATGACCGTAGGGCCACACACAGCGTGCTGCGGCACGCATCTGTTCTTCATTGCAGAGCTACAAACGTGGGTGAGCTCCACCTACTCTTCAGCACGGTCAAAACGGTAGGGCTCGTCCGGGATTTGAACCCGGGACCTCCTGCACCCAAAGCAGGAATCATACCCCCAGACCAACGAGCCACTTGCCAGTGGCAGTGAAGGTAATCCCAAGCAGTCCAGCTCCGAGGAACACAAACTTTCATGTAAATCAGAAAGAAAAGCGCTTTCTGAAGGCAGCGCCCACCACTGATGGAAAGAATATTAAAGGCAATGAATGTAGAGTGAATAATTTCATCGCGCTCTGCAGATGAACAGACGGTGGTGTTTCACTTTCGTCATGTGCTTTCTTAGCATCAAGGGAAGGCAAATGCACGAAACAAAAGAACACCGGGAATCCGAAACACCAACTCATAACGAAAAGATAGCGGAATATACTGCAAGCAAAACTTCCAAACACGACTCCTGAAGGTGTCGGTGCCTTAAGAATTATTCCGTGCAGCAATGATCATCTACGAAGAGCCAACTGTATGTGTCGCTCCACCACGCAACTTTTTTTGATATCGTTTTACCTAAATTTCCATTACCTGTTCGTTACAAGAATACCGTGTGGCTTTCAACTGGTCTGCTTCGTCCAGCAGCGATAGTAGTAACTAAACCGACCACAGTATCATTAAAAGTAGGTCAGACACAAAAGTCGGAGTTGCTCTGTAGCTCATGTTATTCTGCTTTCAAATGCAATTGTATGGCTGGGAGTAGGGGCGTACTCCTGTAATGCAGGCGTCCGGGAGGCCGTTTCTATGGGAGACATCTGGGAACAACTACAGACACGGCCGTTTCATTAGCTCAGGAACGACCGCGATGCTCTTATCGAGCTCTGCAGATTGACCGGACTGCAGTGCGGAATTTTCTGCTAGTGGTGGCTCGGGGTTAAGAGAAGTCGGGAGGTGTGAGCAAAACTACATCGGGAAACCGAAACAGACGACTCATAAGGAAAAGATTGCGGAATGTACTGCAAAAGCAAACGTTGGAGAAGACGAACTCTGAAGCCGTCGGTGCTTTAACAATCATTCCGTGCAGCAACGATAATCTGGGAAGAGCGAAGGGTGGGTTCCGCTCGACCACACAACAAATTTTATATAATGTTCTACTTGTTCTAAATTTGCGTTTCCAGATCATCAGTAAAATACTGTGTGATTTACACCTGGCTTGCTTCTTCCAAAAGCGATATTAAGAAATACATCGACTGCAACGTCATTAGGGGTCGCGGGTCCGGGCGCCGGCGCGCCAGCGGCGGCCTGTCGGGGCTGCTGGTGCCTCCATGTAGAGCTACCGCTGGGCCCGGGCTCCTTGCCGCTAACGAAGTGATTGCTTTTGGTGACATCATATGCGATAGCGACTGCGCGAATTGACGGTAGCTCGTACGGAAAGCAAGAGTAGCTGATGCTACCGAGGACTCGGCCGCGAGCTTGTCCGACGACTTCTTGGGCTCTTATTCGTGGTGGCATTCAGACAGGCAAGGGTGCTGTCGATTGTTGCGTACGAATGCGAAATACCTGCATTGTGCGTTTCCGCAAAGTGATTTTTACGCCAAAGTTGTGATCGTCCTGCAAGTTGTGTCACATGTGGATCTCAGAGCTTAGCAGTTTCCGTGGTGTAGCGGTTATCACGTCTGCCTAACAGGCAGAAGGTCTCCGTTTCGATTCCGGGCGTAATCACTTTTTCGTCGCACTCAACAAGACACTTGCTACAATCTCTACTGTGAACATTTAAATCAATTTCAAACGTCCAACCACCAGGCTGCAGATGGCTCAAATGATACGTGAAACTCTTTCAGAACCGGCTACTTGGTTTTTGTGCTTACCTGGAGGGCAGGAAATGCGCGGAACAGCCGCCGGCATGCCGGTAGTCGCCACACGTTTGCACAAAACGCAAGGGCTCGTCCGGGATTTGAACCCGGGACCTCCTGCACCCGAAGCAGGAATCATACCCTTTTTTTTTTTTTATTTTTTATTTTATTTGCCTTCTTTGCCAGCACAGGATAAGTGATTGTAATATGAAACTGTAAAATTGTACTTCTCACCAATTGTTTTTGTTTAAGCGTCGTTTCGCTTAAATAAACGATTTTTGTTTATCTCGTCGGCTTGTCAACCAATGCCCAGTCGCTCGAATACAATTTTAAGCATATTGCCGTAGTTTTTCTTGTGGTCTTTATATTTCAGGGCGTTATAAAAAGCACACTTCAAGTACATGTAAAAATCAGTGGAATTGTCATTTCCCAGGTGATTAATTACGTAATTCACATAGTGACCCATTAACCAATGGACCGAGTTGTTTTTTGCTGCTGGAAAATAGCAAGTCTGAGGCCTGAGGAATGTAACAGGGGGAAAATTTTCCACCGAAGATCTCGTAAGAAAAGCCAGTTGTTCCCTAATCCAATTACAGAGTTGTAGATTGCCACCGCACGTGAATCTGTGCACTAACGTGTCGATCAATTTACATTTGAGACATAGGTTCGTGTCGCTAACGCCGATTGCATGTAACCTTTCATTGGTGCTTACGGTCTCATTCACTGTTTTATACCACGCTGACTTGACGTCCGATGGTAGACCACGCATATTAATATTTTTCCATATGGCGTCCCAATCAGTGTGTGGGTATTTACTTTCCAATTTGTTTCTCCCCTCCATTTTCTTTCGATGGCACAGAATATCGCGGGCCGTGATCCGTCGTGAGTTGATGATGACACCGCCGAGATAGCTGAATTCCACAAAATATACACGAACGTACTGGAGCCGGTTATTTATTTTTTGCACATTCACCGGCGCCTGTAAACTGGCAGGCCTGACAACTTCAAATAATTTAGTTGTAATGCTATCAGCGTGGTCGCTAAGGATAGTGGCGGTCCTTTTTATAAAAAGCGCAGACGCCTTATTTCGGATGTCAACTAACCCCAAACCTCCATTCCTGGGATCTAAGGTCGCAGTTTTTGCGTCGACTCTGAATATATCCCCTCTCCAAAGATAGCTGGCAATGGTAGACATTATCTTTTTTCCAATCATTTTCGGTAGTGGGAAGATCTGTGCTATAAAGTAACTCCTGGAGAGAATGCAGTGGTTAATGAAAATCACCCTCTGAACTTGGTTCATGTTACGGTGGAGGTTTTCTCTTGTTGTTCCAAGAAGTTGTCCCGACGTATTTCTCCAATTGATAGCTGCCATTTTTAACGGACAAGGTGTCAGTGTTATTCCTAGTGCTTTGCATTGGGTGACCATTGTGGCCCAGGCTAAGGTGGTATGTTGAAAACCCCGCAGGTTTAGGAGTTTGCTTTTGTTTGCGTTGACACCTGCTCCGGAGACTCTACAGTACATTTAATTAACGTTTCCAATTTCAAAATGTCGTCGGGATTTCGCAGGACGACTCCGACATCATCGGCATAGGCGTTTATGACTGTTCGGTGACCAGATAATGTGATGCCAGTTAGAGTGGCATGAACACTGCGGAGGAAAGGTTCTAATGAAAGCACGAATAGGAACATGGAGAGGGGGCTTCCTTGAGGAACGCCGCGCCTGATCTGAATCTGCTTTGTCCTCTGGCAGTTAACTGATATACAAGCGCTGATGCCTGTTGCAACATTTCTGATCACACTTACGACTCGCTCATTAAAACCTATTTTGTTCAGTGTGGCACTAAGGAATCTATGATCCACACGATCAAATGCTTTCTGGAAGTCAATAAACATGATAGCACATTTTATGGTGGTCACAGCAGTGATTGCAATTATATCTCTATATTCAGCTATGCTTTTGAAAATGCTCTTGGTAGGCACACAGGACTGGTATGGACTTACTATCTTTTTGGCCAACTGTGAGAGTCTGTTGTTTAAAATTCTGCCGATGATTTTATAATCGGAGTTTAACAGGGAGATAGGACGAAAGTTGTTGAGGTTTCTTTTTGCAGCATTTTTTGGGATTAGTACTATTGTGCTCTCTTTAAAAACAGCAGGTAAATGCTTTCCCTGAAGCACCTCGTTCGTCATTCGGGTAAACATGTCACCAATCAGTGGCCAGTATCGTTTATAAAATTCAACAGGCAAACCATCCGGTCCCGGCGATTTCCTCAGAGGAGATTTGCAGATGATTCTGTGGATATCTTCGTTAGTACACTCAACGAGAAGGTCTTCGTTTTCCTCGTCCGAGACCTGTGGAGCTATGGAACTAAGGAACTCATCGAAGGACTCTTCACATACCGGGTTGGCAGTGTATAGGTCTTCGTAATATTTGTGCACTGCATTGACGATGTCTCTCTGAGTCGTGAGTGTCTCGCCAGTTTCAGACTGAAGTCCATCAATGAAGGTGCGTCTCCTGTTTCTTTCGTGCTTCAGTAGATGGTACAAGGAAGCATGTTCATCCTCCACGACTGTCTTAGCCTTGGATTTTAATTTCAGACCCTCCATCTGCTGTCTTTTAAGACTGAGCAATTTGGCCTTAGTTTGCTTGATATCTGCCAGACGGACGTTGGAAGTGTTTGCCTGCTCATATAAATTTCGCAGCATGGTATAATAAAATTCTATGGAATTTTTCAAGTCTTTCGATCGTTGTACACTATACTGGATGAGAACTTTTCTCAGTTTAGGCTTTGCCCTGTTGCACCACCAGTCTAGTACTGAGACGTGTCTATCTGCAGAGCGGAGGCACAATGCCCACGCTTCTGTCAAACTTTCTTCTAATCCGTCGTCCTGCATCAGTGACGTATTAAGGTGCCATGAACTTCTAAAACGGCGAGTGGGTTGCGCAGTAAGGTTGATGGAAGCTAGCACGGAGCTATGATCAGAAAAGTAAACTGGAATCGTCTCTGCTTTAATGAAGGAGCTAACTAGACTTTGCGATATGTAGAGTCTGTCGATCCTGCTACGTGAGTGAGGACCTAGGAATGTAAATGCCACAAATGTGGGATACATTATTTCCCAAGCATCTTTAAGCTGTAAAACAGTGACGAAACGCTTCAGTTCAATGCAGTTATCAAAATTCGGAACCTGGTCTTTCTTATTTATCACACAATTAAAATCACCGCCTATTATAAGATCTTTTGGGTTTTTCCGTAATAAATAAATGATTTCTTCTTTATAGAACTGTGCTCTTTCCATTCTATTGGATGTGCCAGAAGGGGCATACAGATTGATAAGGGTAGAACCAAAGACTTTTATACCTATCGCTCTGCCGGAGTCCAACCTCTCGATATCCGAGACAGGAATCCCCTCCCTGACTAAAATTGCTGTACCGACGTTGGTGTCAAGTGAGACATTTAAAATCGCCAAATATCCAGGCACTGTAAGATTAGTCAGCACTACTTCCTGTAGGAAAGCAATGTCCGTCCCTGACTCATATAAATAATCCTTGAGCGCTGTAACTTTAGTCACGGATGTAATCCTGTTAATATTGATAGTCGTAATTGTATATGCCTGGGACATTTAGTTTGCATAAAAAGTAAATAAGTGATTAAAAAGATAACAAAATATTAATAAAAAAAAAAAAAAGAGATGTGCAGCTTCTAGAAGGGAGAAACGACTCTGCTTAAACAAACATCTAAAAGAATAGTCAGTATTTGAAGCTCGGTAAACACTTCATCTGGTTCCTCTGAAATATGACTAAGACAGTAGTACAATTAGAAATGAAACTGGTTCAACAAAATCCTTTTTTTTTTTCATCTTACAGCCTCATTTTGGTGCAGGATTCCGAACATCTCGGGTTTTAGTTTTACCGAGGGGCTTTGCATCACTAATGTCACTTGAAGGTACCTCCTTAGGTCTTTCCGTGATGATTTCATACAAGACGTTCTTGGCCGTCACTTCCTCTTGTGCTGGTTGTTGTTTGCTTTGGTTACGGGAAGCTTTGAGAGTAGGTTGCGGTTTGAGTCGGCGTCTTCGGACATCTTGGTTCAACGCGCCGTCATTCGGATTGTCTATCTTTACCACCGTTGTGACCGAAGCTGCCTCAACAGCGTCCTTTTTACGAGTGCCATTTCCTTGTTCTTCCGTCACGAGCTCCAGAGCACTGACTGAGTCGGCGGTTTGTGGGTCTGTAAGTTCTTGAGTTGGGTTCCGCTCCGTCACCTCTTGTGCTTCGGAGTGCGCCTCTTCCGTCTCCGCGACAATCGTTACTGCGTCCCCTCCGTGGACCGTTTGTACCTGTTCAGCCGCCGACAGCGGCCGGGTTGCCTCAGCGGCTGTCGTCACGTCAATACATGTACTGTTTGTTTCCTCGAGCACATCCGCATGACACTGCTTCTGCTTGCGGGTGGAAGGCGAATTACGGGCGGACTCGCCGTCCGAGCCGTCAGCGGTCGTTTCCAACGGTCGCTTCTTATTCTGGAGATCGCAATCGGGAACAGAAGGGTGTGATGTAATGACGCTCAGGGGAGGGAACTCCGTAGTAGTTATGGCGGGCACTGCAGAAGTACATGCACCACTGTCGTTAACCGAAAGAAGGGAAGTGCTATTTGGTATGACATCGCTGAGGGTCAGTTTTTGACGCTGTGTTAGATTGTTCCGAAGAACAAAAACACGGCGCGGACAATCTTGTCGGAAATGACCTGTCTCATTGCAAATATTGCACGTGCGCTCCTGACCAGAATACACAACATGTGCTTTATGGCCTGCAACGGATATATGGGACGGAATGTTGGCTTTCACCTCCATTTCAACGGATCTAATGCCATTAAAACACTGTATCTTGTATAGCTTCGACCATCTTTCGTTATAGATAGATTTAACTTCGCCATATTTAGATAGAGCGTCCTTGATCAACTGATTATCAATTTCAATTGGAACATTCAAAATCCTGACATTGGTGTACATGATATCAGCTTTTCGTACAGAGACATTACTTTTTGAACCGTCTCGATGAACAAATTCGACGGAATTACCCCATTTTGCAAGCAACTTATCAACTGTCACTGAGTTCAGAAATTTAACAAAAACACAGTATTTTTCAGCATCTAATTGCGTGGTATGAACAGAGTCAGAATTTATACCGATTACCTCAGTCAGCCAATCGTGGATTTCCAGCGCAGTGGGTTGGACCGGCCGTGTTTCTTTCTCGAACGAGAAGACTAAAGTATTCTTCCTGACGGTGTCAGACATGGTCGTCGGTTCCGACGAAATTCCGGCAACAACCGAAATTGCGGCGAAGCACGAGACGTGGAACGGACGAAAGCACTATAAAAACACTTATCAGAGACACCACTCAAAAAATAACAGCGAAAATGTACAGCTAACTTCACGTAAACACCAAACACCGGCGATAGCGCTAACGTACGCGGAGTAAACAACAAGCACGTCCGACCGCGGCGACGGCTAAAGCCAGACTGATAGACCAACGAGCCTTCTCGATGCACATAACTATCGCCTCCGTTCTTGGTATCACCGTGCAGAGCTGCTGCTCACCCAGCGTTCTCCCTGGCTGTTGCGGTTTGATTGTTTTTATCGTTGTCTTTTACTATAGCAACTTCTAGAATCGGACGGAGCTCGTAGCCGATGCCCTTGCTTACGCAGGAAAAATCTGTTGGAGCTACGGTTTTCCAGGTAGTACAACGGCAAAACCGTCGTTTCCGTGGTGTAGCGGTTATCACGTCTGCTTTACACGCAGAAGGTCCCCGGTTCGATCCCGGGCGGAAGCACGACTTTTTTTAAACCCGTTTTCGGATTCCATTTCCGAGATAACGTCACGTCTGCGTGTGCGGGATAATAAATGTCGTGTGCTACACCGATATCGCCTCATTTTACTGTCAAATGCTCTTGCTCCCATAGTGCACCGGTATTCAGTAACTCAGAACGCTCGTAGCTCCATTCTGGCCTGCAAAATTTAGTATCCATTTCTTCAAGACTACTTCAAGTTCGCTTCATACTGGCTTTCCTGATCTCTTTGCACTCGCCTTGTCACAACTCTGTTGAAGTGTGAACGTAACTAATAGTGAGAAACTCTTAACTACGCTCAGTCTTGTATCCCACTCTTTGGTTGACGTTGTCGCTAATCAGATGAAGGTAGACTGCTCCACGATTGAGCTTCGTCTCCACTCACGGTGCACACGTTCTGCAAAGACAACCTTTGTTTTCCGTTGCATGCAAGATTACTGTCGGCTCTTCTACAGAAATCGACCTATGTAATTTACTGGTATCAGATTCTTGCCATATCAAACGGTCCCTTCATGACCGTAGGGCCACACACAGCGTGCTGCGGCACGCATCTGTTCTTCATTGCAGAGCTACAAACGTGGGTGAGCTCCACCTACTCTTCAGCACGGTCAAAACGGTAGGGCTCGTCCGGGATTTGAACCCGGGACCTCCTGCACCCAAAGCAGGAATCATACCCCCAGACCAACGAGCCACTTGCCAGTGGCAGTGAAGGTAATCCCAAGCAGTCCAGCTCCGAGGAACACAAACTTTCATGTAAATCAGAAAGAAAAGCGCTTTCTGAAGGCAGCGCCCACCACTGATGGAAAGAATATTAAAGGCAATGAATGTAGAGTGAATAATTTCATCGCGCTCTGCAGATGAACAGACGGTGGTGTTTCACTTTCGTCATGTGCTTTCTTAGCATCAAGGGAAGGCAAATGCACTAAACAAAAGAACACCGGGAATCCGAAACACCAACTCATAACGAAAAGATAGCGGAATATACTGCAAGCAAAACTTCCAAACACGACTCCTGAAGGCGTCGGTGCCTTAAGAATTATTCCGTGCAGCAATGATCGTCTACGAAGAGCCAACTGTATGTGTCGCTCCACCACGCAACTTTTTTTGATATCGTTTTACCTAAATTTCCATTACCTGTTCGTTACAAGAATACCGTGTGGCTTTCAACTGGTCTGCTTCGTCCAGCAGCGATAGTAGTAACTAAACCGACCACAGTATCATTAAAAGTAGGTCAGACACAAAAGTCGGAGTTGCTCTGTAGCTCATGTTATTCTGCTTTCAAATGCAATTGTATGGCTGGGAGTAGGGGCGTACTCCTGTAATGCAGGCGTCCGGGAGGCCGTTTCTGTGGGAGACATCTGGGAACAACTACAGACACGGCCGTTTCATTAGCTCAGGAACGACCGCGATGCTCTTATCGAGCTCTGCAGATTGACCGGACTGCAGTGCGGAATTTTCTGCTAGTGGTGGTTCGGGGTTAAGAGAAGTCGGGAGGTGTGAGCAAAACTACATCGGGAAACCGAAACAGACGACTCATAAGGAAAAGATTGCGGAATGTACTGCAAAAGCAAACGTTGGAGAAGACGAACTCTGAAGCCGTCGGTGCTTTAACAATCATTCCGTGCAGCAACGATAATCTGGGAAGAGCGAAGGGTGGGTTCCGCTCGACCACACAACAAAATTTTATATAATGTTCTACTTGTTCTAAATTTGCGTTTCCAGATCATCAGTAAAATACTGTGTGATTTACACCTGGCTTGCTTCTTCCAAAAGCGTTATTAAGAAATACATCGACTGCAACGTCATTAGGGGTCGCGGGTCCGGGCGCCGGCGCGCCAGCGGCGGCCTGTCGGGGCTGCTGGTGCCTCCATGTAGAGCTACCGCTGGGCCCGGGCTCCTTGCCGCTAACGAAGTGATTGCTTTTGGTGACATCATATGCAATAGCGACTGCGCGAATTGACGGTAGCTCGTACGGAAAGCAAGAGTAGCTGATGCTACCGAGGACTCGGCCGCGAGCTTGTCCGACGACTTCTTGGGCTCTTATTCGTGGTGGCATTCAGACAGGCAAGGGTGCTGTCGATTGTTGCGTACGAATGCGAAATACCTGCATTGTGCGTTTCCGCAAAGTGATTTTTACGCCAAAGTTGTGATCGTCCTGCAAGTTGTGTCACATGTGGATCTCAGAGCTTAGCAGTTTCCGTGGTGTAGCGGTTATCACGTCTGCCTAACAGGCAGAAGGTCTCCGTTTCGATTCCGGGCGTAATCACTTTTTCGTCGCACTCAACAAGACACTTGCTACAATCTCTACTGTGAACATTTAAATCAATTTCAAACGTCCAACCACCAGGCTGCAGATGGCTCAAATGATACGTGAAACTCTTTCAGAACCGGCTACTTGGTTTTTGTGCTTACCTGGAGGGCAGGAAATGCGCGGAACAGCCGCCGGCATGCCGGTAGTCGCCACACGTTTGCACAAAACGCAAAGGGCTCGTCCGGGATTTGAACCCGGGACCTCCTGCACCCGAAGCAGGAATCATACCCCTAGACCAACGAGCCCTCTCGATGCACATGAGTATCTCCTCCGTTCTTGGTATCACCGTGCAGAGCTGCTGCTCACCCAGCGTTCTCCCTGGCTGTTGCGGTTTGATTGTTTTTATCGTTGTCTTTTACTATAGCAACTTCTAGAATCGGACGGAGCTCGTAGCCGATGCCCTTGCTTACGCAGGAAAAATCTGTTGGAGCTACGGTTTTCCAGGTAGTACAACGGCAAAACCGTCGTTTCCGTGGTGTAGCGGTTATCACGTCTGCTTTACACGCAGAAGGTCCCCGGTTCGATCCCGGGCGGAAGCACGACTTTTTTTAAACCCGTTTTCGGATTCCATTTCCGAGATAACGTCACGTCTGCGTGTGCGGGATAATAAATGTCGTGTGCTACACCGATATCGCCTCATTTTACTGTCAAATGCTCTTGCTCCCATAGTGCACCGGTATTCAGTAACTCAGAACGCTCGTAGCTCCATTCTGGCCTGCAAAATTTAGTATCCATTTCTTCAAGACTACTTCAAGTTCGCTTCATACTGGCTTTCCTGATCTCTTTGCACTCGCCTTGTCACAACTCTGTTGAAGTGTGAACGTAACTAATAGTGAGAAACTCTTAACTACGCTCAGTCTTGTATCCCACTCTTTGGTTGACGTTGTCGCTAATCAGATGAAGGTAGACTGCTCCACGATTGAGCTTCGTCTCCACTCACGGTGCACACGTTCTGCAAAGACAACCTTTGTTTTCCGTTGCATGCAAGATTACTGTCGGCTCTTCTACAGAAATCGACCTATGTAATTTACTGGTATCAGATTCTTGCCATATCAAACGGTCCCTTCATGACCGTAGGGCCACACACAGCGTGCTGCGGCACGCATCTGTTCTTCATTGCAGAGCTACAAACGTGGGTGAGCTCCACCTACTCTTCAGCACGGTCAAAACGGTAGGGCTCGTCCGGGATTTGAACCCGGGACCTCCTGCACCCAAAGCAGGAATCATACCCCCAGACCAACGAGCCACTTGCCGGTGGCAGTGAAGGTAATCCCAAGCAGTCCAGCTCCGAGGAACACAAACTTTCATGTAAATCAGAAAGAAAAGCGCTTTCTGAAGGCAGCGCCCACCACTGATGGAAAGAATATTAAAGGCAATGAATGTAGAGTGAATAATTTCATCGCGCTCTGCAGATGAACAGACGGTGGTGTTTCACTTTCGTCATGTGCTTTCTTAGCATCAAGGGAAGGCAAATGCACTAAACAAAAGAACACCGGGAATCCGAAACACCAACTCATAACGAAAAGATAGCGGAATATACTGCAAGCAAAACTTCCAAACACGACTCCTGAAGGCGTCGGTGCCTTAAGAATTATTCCGTGCAGCAATGATCATCTACGAAGAGCCAACTGTATGTGACGCTCCACCACGCAACTTTTTTTGATATCGTTTTACCAAAATTTCCATTACCTGTTCGTTACAAGAATACCGTGTGGCTTTCAACTGGTCTGCTTCGTCCAGCAGCGATAGTAGTAACTAAACCGACCACAGTATCATTAAAAGTAGGTCAGACACAAAAGTCGGAGTTGCTCTGTAGCTCATGTTATTCTGCTTTCAAATGCAATTGTATGGCTGGGAGTAGGGGCGTACTGCTGTAATGCAGGCGTCCGGGAGGCCGTTTCTGTGGGAGACATCTGGGAACAACTACAGACACGGCCGTTTCATTAGCTCAGGAACGACCGCGATGCTCTTATCGAGCTCTGCAGATTGACCCGACTGCAGTGCGGAATTTTCTGCTAGTGGTGGCTCGGGGTTAAGAGAAGTCGGGAGGTGTGAGCAAAACTACATCGGGAAACCGAAACAGACGACTCATAAGGAAAAGATTGCGGAATGTACTGCAAAAGCAAACGTTGGAGAAGACGAACTCTGAAGCCGTCGGTGCTTTAACAATCATTCCGTGCAGCAACGATAATCTGGGAAGAGCGAAGGGTGGGTTCCGCTCGACCACACAACAAATTTTATATAATGTTCTACTTGTTCTAAATTTGCGTTTCCAGATCATCAGTAAAATACTGTGTGATTTACACCTGGCTTGCTTCTTCCAAAAGCGATATTAAGAAATACATCGACTGCAACGTCATTAGGGGTCGCGGGTCCGGGCGCCGGCGCGCCAGCGGCGGCCTGTCGGGGCTGCTGGTGCCTCCATGTAGAGCTACCGCTACCGCTGGGCCCGGGCTCCTTGCCGCTAACGAAGTGATTGCTTTTGGTGACATCATATGCAATAGCGACTGCGCGAATTGACGGTAGCTCGTACGGAAAGCAAGAGTAGCTGATGCTACCGAGGACTCGGCCGCGAGCTTGTCCGACGACTTCTTGGGCTCTTATTCGTGGTGGCATTCAGACAGGCAAGGGTGCTGTCGATTGTTGCGTACGAATGCGAAATACCTGCATTGTGCGTTTCCGCAAAGTGATTTTTACGCCAAAGTTGTGATCGTCCTGCAAGTTGTGTCACATGTGGATCTCAGAGCTTAGCAGTTTCCGTGGTGTAGCGGTTATCACGTCTGCCTAACAGGCAGAAGGTCTCCGTTTCGATTCCGGGCGTAATCACTTTTTCGTCGCACTCAACAAGACACTTGCTACAATCTCTACTGTGAACATTTAAATCAATTTCAAACGTCCAACCACCAGGCTGCAGATGGCTCAAATGATACGTGAAACTCTTTCAGAACCGGCTACTTGGTTTTTGTGCTTACCTGGAGGGCAGGAAATGCGCGGAACAGCCGCCGGCATGCCGGTAGTCGCCACACGTTTGCACAAAACGCAAGGGCTCGTCCGGGATTTGAACCCGGGACCTCCTGCACCCGAAGCAGGAATCATACCCCTAGACCAACGAGCCTTCTCGATGCACATGACTATCGCCTCCGTTCTTGGTATCACCGTGCAGAGCTGCTGCTCACCCAGCGTTCTCCCTGGCTGTTGCGGTTTGATTGTTTTTATCGTTGTCTTTTACTATAGCAACTTCTAGAATCGGACGGAGCTCGTAGCCGATGCCCTTGCTTACGCAGGAAAAATCTGTTGGAGCTACGGTTTTCCAGGTAGTACAACGGCAAAACCGTCGTTTCCGTGGTGTAGCGGTTATCACGTCTGCTTTACACGCAGAAGGTCCCCGGTTCGATCCCGGGCGGAAGCACGACTTTTTTTAAACCCGTTTTCGGATTCCATTTCCGAGATAACGTCACGTCTGCGTGTGCGGGATAATAAATGTCGTGTGCTACACCGATATCGCCTCATTTTACTGTCAAATGCTCTTGCTCCCATAGTGCACCGGTATTCAGTAACTCAGAACGCTCGTAGCTCCATTCTGGCCTGCAAAATTTAGTATCCATTTCTTCAAGACTACTTCAAGTTCGCTTCATACTGGCTTTCCTGATCTCTTTGCACTCGCCTTGTCACAACTCTGTTGAAGTGTGAACGTAACTAATAGTGAGAAACTCTTAACTACGCTCAGTCTTGTATCCCACTCTTTGGTTGACGTTGTCGCTAATCAGATGAAGGTAGACTGCTCCACGATTGAGCTTCGTCTCCACTCACGGTGCACACGTTCTGCAAAGACAACCTTTGTTTTCCGTTGCATGCAAGATTACTGTCGGCTCTTCTACAGAAATCGACCTATGTAATTTACTGGTATCAGATTCTTGCCATATCAAACGGTCCCTTCATGACCGTAGGGCCACACACAGCGTGCTGCGGCACGCATCTGTTCTTCATTGCAGAGCTACAAACGTGGGTGAGCTCCACCTACTCTTCAGCACGGTCAAAACGGTAGGGCTCGTCCGGGATTTGAACCCGGGACCTCCTGCACCCAAAGCAGGAATCATACCCCCAGACCAACGAGCCACTTGCCGGTGGCAGTGAAGGTAATCCCAAGCAGTCCAGCTCCGAGGAACACAAACTTTCATGTAAATCAGAAAGAAAAGCGCTTTCTGAAGGCAGCGCCCACCACTGATGGAAAGAATATTAAAGGCAATGAATGTAGAGTGAATAATTTCATCGCGCTCTGCAGATGAACAGACGGTGGTGTTTCACTTTCGTCATGTGCTTTCTTAGCATCAAGGGAAGGCAAATGCACTAAACAAAAGAACACCGGGAATCCGAAACACCAACTCATAACGAAAAGATAGCGGAATATACTGCAAGCAAAACTTCCAAACACGACTCCTGAAGGCGTCGGTGCCTTAAGAATTATTCCGTGCAGCAATGATCATCTACGAAGAGCCAACTGTATGTGACGCTCCACCACGCAACTTTTTTTGATATCGTTTTACCTAAATTTCCATTACCTGTTCGTTACAAGAATACCGTGTGGCTTTCAACTGGTCTGCTTCGTCCAGCAGCGATAGTAGTAACTAAACCGACCACAGTATCATTAAAAGTAGGTCAGACACAAAAGTCGGAGTTGCTCTGTAGCTCATGTTATTCTGCTTTCAAATGCAATTGTATGGCTGGGAGTAGGGGCGTACTGCTGTAATGCAGGCGTCCGGGAGGCCGTTTCTGTGGGAGACATCTGGGAACAACTACAGACACGGCCGTTTCATTAGCTCAGGAACGACCGCGATGCTCTTATCGAGCTCTGCAGATTGACCCGACTGCAGTGCGGAATTTTCTGCTAGTGGTGGCTCGGGGTTAAGAGAAGTCGGGAGGTGTGAGCAAAACTACATCGGGAAACCGAAACAGACGACTCATAAGGAAAAGATTGCGGAATGTACTGCAAAAGCAAACGTTGGAGAAGACGAACTCTGAAGCCGTCGGTGCTTTAACAATCATTCCGTGCAGCAACGATAATCTGGGAAGAGCGAAGGGTGGGTTCCGCTCGACCACACAACAAATTTTATATAATGTTCTACTTGTTCTAAATTTGCGTTTCCAGATCATCAGTAAAATACTGTGTGATTTACACCTGGCTTGCTTCTTCCAAAAGCGATATTAAGAAATACATCGACTGCAACGTCATTAGGGGTCGCGGGTCCGGGCGCCGGCGCGCCAGCGGCGGCCTGTCGGGGCTGCTGGTGCCTCCATGTAGAGCTACCGCTACCGCTGGGCCCGGGCTCCTTGCCGCTAACGAAGTGATTGCTTTTGGTGACATCATATGCAATAGCGACTGCGCGAATTGACGGTAGCTCGTACGGAAAGCAAGAGTAGCTGATGCTACCGAGGACTCGGCCGCGAGCTTGTCCGACGACTTCTTGGGCTCTTATTCGTGGTGGCATTCAGACAGGCAAGGGTGCTGTCGATTGTTGCGTACGAATGCGAAATACCTGCATTGTGCGTTTCCGCAAAGTGATTTTTACGCCAAAGTTGTGATCGTCCTGCAAGTTGTGTCACATGTGGATCTCAGAGCTTAGCAGTTTCCGTGGTGTAGCGGTTATCACGTCTGCCTAACAGGCAGAAGGTCTCCGTTTCGATTCCGGGCGTAATCACTTTTTCGTCGCACTCAACAAGACACTTGCTACAATCTCTACTGTGAACATTTAAATCAATTTCAAACGTCCAACCACCAGGCTGCAGATGGCTCAAATGATACGTGAAACTCTTTCAGAACCGGCTACTTGGTTTTTGTGCTTACCTGGAGGGCAGGAAATGCGCGGAACAGCCGCCGGCATGCCGGTAGTCGCCACACGTTTGCACAAAACGCAAGGGCTCGTCCGGGATTTGAACCCGGGACCTCCTGCACCCGAAGCAGGAATCATACCCCTAGACCAACGAGCCTTCTCGATGCACATGACTATCGCCTCCGTTCTTGGTATCACCGTGCAGAGCTGCTGCTCACCCAGCGTTCTCCCTGGCTGTTGCGGTTTGATTGTTTTTATCGTTGTCTTTTACTATAGCAACTTCTAGAATCGGACGGAGCTCGTAGCCGATGCCCTTGCTTACGCAGGAAAAATCTGTTGGAGCTACGGTTTTCCAGGTAGTACAACGGCAAAACCGTCGTTTCCGTGGTGTAGCGGTTATCACGTCTGCTTTACACGCAGAAGGTCCCCGGTTCGATCCCGGGCGGAAGCACGACTTTTTTTAAACCCGTTTTCGGATTCCATTTCCGAGATAACGTCACGTCTGCGTGTGCGGGATAATAAATGTCGTGTGCTACACCGATATCGCCTCATTTTACTGTCAAATGCTCTTGCTCCCATAGTGCACCGGTATTCAGTAACTCAGAACGCTCGTAGCTCCATTCTGGCCTGCAAAATTTAGTATCCATTTCTTCAAGACTACTTCAAGTTCGCTTCATACTGGCTTTCCTGATCTCTTTGCACTCGCCTTGTCACAACTCTGTTGAAGTGTGAACGTAACTAATAGTGAGAAACTCTTAACTACGCTCAGTCTTGTATCCCACTCTTTGGTTGACGTTGTCGCTAATCAGATGAAGGTAGACTGCTCCACGATTGAGCTTCGTCTCCACTCACGGTGCACACGTTCTGCAAAGACAACCTTTGTTTTCCGTTGCATGCAAGATTACTGTCGGCTCTTCTACAGAAATCGACCTATGTAATTTACTGGTATCAGATTCTTGCCATATCAAACGGTCCCTTCATGACCGTAGGGCCACACACAGCGTGCTGCGGCACGCATCTGTTCTTCATTGCAGAGCTACAAACGTGGGTGAGCTCCACCTACTCTTCAGCACGGTCAAAACGGTAGGGCTCGTCCGGGATTTGAACCCGGGACCTCCTGCACCCAAAGCAGGAATCATACCCCCAGACCAACGAGCCACTTGCCGGTGGCAGTGAAGGTAATCCCAAGCAGTCCAGCTCCGAGGAACACAAACTTTCATGTAAATCAGAAAGAAAAGCGCTTTCTGAAGGCAGCGCCCACCACTGATGGAAAGAATATTAAAGGCAATGAATGTAGAGTGAATAATTTCATCGCGCTCTGCAGATGAACAGACGGTGGTGTTTCACTTTCGTCATGTGCTTTCTTAGCATCAAGGGAAGGCAAATGCACTAAACAAAAGAACACCGGGAATCCGAAACACCAACTCATAACGAAAAGATAGCGGAATATACTGCAAGCAAAACTTCCAAACACGACTCCTGAAGGCGTCGGTGCCTTAAGAATTATTCCGTGCAGCAATGATCATCTACGAAGAGCCAACTGTATGTGTCGCTCCACCACGCAACTTTTTTTGATATCGTTTTACCAAAATTTCCATTACCTGTTCGTTACAAGAATACCGTGTGGCTTTCAACTGGTCTGCTTCGTCCAGCAGCGATAGTAGTAACTAAACCGACCACAGTATCATTAAAAGTAGGTCAGACACAAAAGTCGGAGTTGCTCTGTAGCTCATGTTATTCTGCTTTCAAATGCAATTGTATGGCTGGGAGTAGGGGCGTACTCCTGTAATGCAGGCGTCCGGGAGGCCGTTTCTGTGGGAGACATCTGGGAACAACTACAGACACGGCCGTTTCATTAGCTCAGGAACGACCGCGATGCTCTTATCGAGCTCTGCAGATTGACCGGACTGCAGTGCGGAATTTTCTGCTAGTGGTGGCTCGGGGTTAAGAGAAGTCGGGAGGTGTGAGCAAAACTACATCGGGAAACCGAAACAGACGACTCATAAGGAAAAGATTGCGGAATGTACTGCAAAAGCAAACGTTGGAGAAGACGAACTCTGAAGCCGTCGGTGCTTTAACAATCATTCCGTGCAGCAACGATAATCTGGGAAGAGCGAAGGGTGGGTTCCGCTCGACCACACAACAAATTTTATATAATGTTCTACTTGTTCTAAATTTGCGTTTCCAGATCATCAGTAAAATACTGTGTGATTTACACCTGGCTTGCTTCTTCCAAAAGTGATATTAAGAAATACATCGACTGCAACGTCATTAGGGGTCGCGGGTCCGGGCGCCGGCGCGCCAGCGGCGGCCTGTCGGGGCTGCTGGTGCCTCCATGTAGAGCTACCGCTGCCGCTGGCCCCGGGCTCCTTGCCGCTAACGAAGTGATTGCTTTTGGTGACATCATATGCAATAGCGACTGCGCGAATTGACGGTAGCTCGTACGGAAAGCAAGAGTAGCTGATGCTACCGAGGACTCGGCCGCGAGCTTGTCCGACGACTTCTTGGGCTCTTATTCGTGGTGGCATTCAGACAGGCAAGGGTGCTGTCGATTGTTGCGTACGAATGCGAAATACCTGCATTCGCTGGGAAAGCGGTCTGCGTGGCGTCACCTGGGGGAGGTGTGTTGCCTTCCGAAACTGGGTTAAAACCGCCAGGAGACCCTCTGATTCCTGGAAATCCTCAGACACGTCTGAAGTGCTCTTGGCTCAGAGGAACCTGAGTGGGGCGGGGACCGCAATGTCCTATCCCGTGGCCTTGACGTGGCCCTGGTGCTCAGTAGCTCCGTCGAAAGGAGTGAAGCTAACACGGGAAGGGCCGTCCATGCATGACGTTAAAAGGCTAGCCCTTAACTGGGTGCAATCCTCACGGTCTGCACTGGCCCACCGTGAACTAGCAAAAGCGGTGGGTGAGACGTGGTCGGTCATGATCCCCCGGTACGTGTGGAGACCCCCATGGGGAACGTAACTCGGGCTTGAGTGCCGCACCGTCTCGATGATGTCGAACTCCACAATATAAGACCCAGTCATGTCTATCTCTGGGCTGTGGATTCGTGAGGGTTGTCGTGTGTCAAGGAAGGACGTTAAACTCCCGTCATGGTAGGACGTAAAACGCCCCCAACCCAGGCGAAAGCAAAGGGTGCATGGCGCAGGGGTAGCTGCGTTACGGGAGACACTCCACCTGTCTCCCTTGAGTTGAGCCCGGTGGTCGGGCGAGGGTATGAGGGTGAGCCTCACGGCTTTCCTGGGGCCCTGCAGTCCGGCTGCCGACGTTCCTCACGTCCTGGACGACGTTAAATGTCTCCCAACCCAAGGCGAAAGCAAAGGGTGCATGGCGCAGGGGAAGCTGCGCAAGAGGGACACAACATCTGTCCCTGGGGAGGGGAGGGTCGAGTGGGGCTGCTCGGGGGTGGGTGATGGCGCCTTGGCGACTCCCCACCACTGGGTAGCTTCTGCTCCCCTCCCCTCCCCTATTTTTACGCAGGGCACAGACCATCAGGTGCCCCGCATGCTGGCGACCTCTTTTGTCGGCGTGGGACCTCGGCGCGATTCGGCAAGGGTGCTTCGCCGCGCCTCTGGGTAACCGAGGCGTGGTCCGCCAAACCCAGATGGTGGTGACATCGTCTGGGCCAGGTTAGCTGGGTCCAGACCGCCGAAAGACTGGGTGACCGGCCCGCCACCTGAGTAGGAGCGGGTCCTTGGCCGAAAGGTGGAAGCTCGGGCGAGTAGGCGGCGAAGGGCGAGAAGTGCATCCGCTTCTCCGGAGTGCGGGGTGCACTTGCCGGTGATCGCTGGGTGAAATCGTCGATGAGGAGGCCGCTGAAGAGGACCAGTGCGTTGGAAACGGTGCGCTGAACCTGACAGCTCAGGAATGCTCTTGACCTAGGGGCGAGGTTGGTGAGCGAGCTGCAGTCTTAGTCCCCCCCCATGCCAGAGGAACCGGTCCGGGGAAAGAGACGGGTTCCCAACCCCTTTTTTTCGCTTGTCAAATAATGATGGCTACAAACGAGACAAGCGATTTGAGTGCGCCTGCGAGGCTTTCGACGCTAGCTGATCCCTCGCCACAGGAAGGCCTGGGTCAGGCAATGGTAGAATGCAGCATGGAAAGGCATCTCAGATTAAGCCAGTTCCTGGACCATAACGTAAAGAACGGTAAAATTAGTCAAACCGCGGTACAGGCATTGAAAAACGAGTTGGCGGCATGGGCAATAGCCAACGCCAAACTCGAAGGACGACTAGAGGAGCTCGAAAGAGAGAATGAAAGGCTCCGGAAACAGCCTGCTAGGACATGGGCCGGGGTCGCGGCGCAAGCTGCACCCAAGGCTCCCACAACTAGAGAAACTATTGTCAAAGTGTCCAAGCGGCCGGAAACAGCGGTCTTTTTGAGACCAATGCCTGGCCAGAACATAAAGAAGGTCCAAGAAGTCTTCGCGACTTCAGTCAACCCAGTTAAGGACAAAATTAAAATTAACAGGATTAAGGCTACAAAGAATGTAGTGATTGTCGACGTTGCCACTGAGGAGGACAAGAACAAGCTTTTGGCGAATCAACAGCTATGTAAGGCAGTCAGATGTGAACCCCCCCGTAAGAAGAACCCCTTGGTCATTCTCTATGATGTGCCAAAGTCCATAACGGACGAGGACCTGTGTAAGACGATCTATGAGCAAAACTTTGACTCAGAAAGCAACATGGAAACTTTCCTAAAAGACTTTAAACTTAGGTTTAAAACTGGGCCTAAGGATAAAGATACAGTCCACCACGTAGCAGAAGTCACAGGATCCCTATGGAGGAAATTGACAGCTATGGGCAGGGTATACATAGGTTTTCACTCTGTCAATGTCAAGGACTACCTTGTTGTCCCCCGGTGTCAGAACTGTGGGGATATTGATCACATACACAAATACTGTAGTAGGAAACCTGCTTGCTCCAGATGCGGAGAGGAGGAACATATGAGGAAGGAATGTAAGAAGTCCGTGGTGTGCATTCCCTGCACACGGAGAGGAAAGAAAACCTGTGGTATGGCAGGAAGAAACTGCCCGACCTACAAACTGCTAGAGCAGAGACTCATATCCCGAATTGACTATGGCTGATGCTGGCAACATAAGAAGGACGAACATCAAAAGGAAGTCTCCCAGCAAAAGAAAAAGGGACGCTGGAAGGGCAGAAAGGTTTAATAAATTTTTGAAGTCTCTAAAACAAATGCAGGAACGAAAAGCAACGATGATTGACTTCAGTACACAAACTGACTCTGATCCGAGATTCGAAGAGATAAGAGAAATAATGCACGAAACAAAAGAAATTGAGGTAATTGTAGACGACTTCTGGGCTGCTAGTGAGTCACCACCCTCAACATCTCCAGCTCCTCACTCAAAATTAAACCCTGAAGCTGAAACTTTCGTCTCAAAGCTTGAATTAAAAGGGACACAGGAAGTAAAAATGGTTGATTTTTGTATTCAAACAGAACCCGAAGAAGAAAATGAGGAGCATGACGGAAAAGCAGTTAACCCAGGCTCACAGCCTCAATCTCTACCCAGAAGGAACAGCTCTGCTCCTGTCCCAGGGAGTCTTCCAACTTTTGCCCTGCAAGACAGCACAGTCACAAGCACCACTACGAGCACAAGTATGGCACAGCTGCAAGACGATAAACCGGCTGTAGGAGCGGACCCAAGACGGATCTATCCCAACTTGGAGTTCGCGATGCAGCTATCGCGTCTGGAGCAACCAGCGATCCTCACTACAGCTTTGAGGCACGTCGTACGCGTAGGTCATGAACATGGCAGAATGGTCACCTTCACGGCGATGGAGGCTGTAGATAGAATACAGCTGAAGTCAGTGAATCTTCCCACTGATTTCGGAGCCCTGCGTGACCTGGTGAAGAAAGTATTTGAGAGAAGAGGTGAAGAATTCAAGCTGGACGAAATTTATGCACAGGCTGTCCTAGCTAATGGTAGAGTAGCATTCGACTTTAACAAATCATGGCCTGAATGTTACTTTCACACTTATTTTCCTTAATGACAACCCTAAATTCAATCAAGGTAGGGCAGCTAAACACTCATAATAGTCGGTTGGTCATGCAGGAACTCCGAAAAGTAGTGGAGGAGAGGAGACTAGATGTACTCTGTCTACAGGAGCCATACTACTGGGCCGGGCAAATATCATTCATGTCGAAAACATGGCAAACCATCTTTACAGGAGAGGAGCCAAGGGCGTTAATAGTAATAACAAATAAGGCCCTCAGAGCCACAAAAATAGCGCAACTCTCTGATTGCCACTGTAACGTCATCGAGTTGCAGTCACCCGCTGGGATATTATATATTGTCAATATGTACTTTCAGTACGGGGGAAATTTCGAACATTTCATAGAACATCTCTCCAGGGTAATGATGGCGTTACGTGGGCGTAAGGTAATAGTCACAGCAGACATGAACGCGAAATCCCCCCTATGGCACAGCGGCACTAGGGACGAAAATGGTGAAAGGGCAGAGGAAGCAATAATGGCGTCACAGCTGGTGGTAGTAAATAAAGCAGGAAACCCCCCCACCTATGCAGGAGGAGGGGGACAAGGCACCAACATCGATGTGACGTTAGCATCACCGAATGCTATAAACCTCATCCACAGCTGGAATGTGATAGAGCACGCTACCACAAGCGATCACAACCTGATTACTTTTTGCATAGGAGATGAAGAGTGCCGCTGGGACCTGGGGTGGGAGATTCAATATAACTATCACAAGACAAATTGGGAATGCCTGGCTCAGGAGTGTGACGTTCCTCCGTTGCCTGAGGGTGGCCTGGATGTCGACAGGTACGCCGAAGAACTGGTAGGCTCCATCGTTAGGGCGGTAAAGGTCGCCGTGCCAACCAGGAGGAGGGCCGTGGCGGCCTCACCATCACCATGGACTGCCGAACTGGAAGGTATGCGTCGGTCTGTTAGACGGGCGAGGAGGTACTACCAGCGAAGTGCCGTCTGGCAAGAGAAGCAATACTGGCTGCAGCGCTACAGAGATGAGAAAGAAAATTTTCAAAGGGAATTAAAGGAAGTAAGAACAAGGAGTTGGGAGAAGTATGTGCTAAATCAGCTCGATACCGATCCCTGGGGAATACCCTACAAACTCGTAAGGGAAAAGGTTAAATCCCCCGCGGTTCTCTCGACCATCCGAGATGGAGACCGAGTGACAGAGTCGTGGAAGGAAACTGCTGAAGTTCTCCTGCGCACTCTGCTACCGGACGATGATGAACATGATGATGATGACTCTCAAAGGCAAATCCGCAGGGAGGATTCTCTAGAATATACCAATAATACTAGAGTGTACCCTTTCTCTGAAGCAGAAGTCGCAGCACATATCAAATCATTAAAGAAGGGGAAGGCGCCAGGACCGGACGGCATTGTAGCAGAGGTGGTACAGTTCCTCGCCCCACAGCTGGTGGCTCCTCTAACGCGGCTCTTCAATGAGTGTCTCACAGCTGGGAAATTTCCGAGAGTATGGAAGACTGCAAATGTAGTAATCATACAAAAAGGAAAGGACAAGGACCCTATGGATCCCAAATCCTATAGACCTATATGCCTGTTAGACACCATGGGGAAGCTGCTGGAGAGGCTGCTGGCGGACAGACTGACCGCACATAGGATGCTGCGTGGAATGAGTGACAGGCAGTTCGGCTTTAGGCCGGGGCGATCAGCGTCTGACGCAATCGCCCTGGCGGCTGAGGTCTGTGGCTCATCCACGCACAAGTATGTCGTAGGCATCATGGTGGACATCAGTGGCGCCTTTGACAACCTCTGGTGGCCCTCGCTCTTCTCACGTTTGCGTGAGATGGAGTGTCCAGGGCCCCTGTATGGCTGTCTGAGGAGCTATTGCATGGACAGGGAGGTCTGGCTATCATCGCCTAGCGAGAGAGTAAGCAAGACCTGTACGAAGGGGTGCCCCCAGGGATCGGTCCTGGGGCCACTCTTTTGGGACGTAAACATAGAGCCCCTGTTAGTCAGGTTACAACAATGTAGAGATGTGCTAGACGTGATAGCCTACGCTGACGACCTCCTCCTGCTGGTAGGTGGCCGTAGCCGAGAAGACTTAGAGCCAAAAGTGGAAAGGTCAATGCAAATTCTCCAGGAATGGTGCCGAGAGGCAAAAATGAGAATTGCACCACACAAATCAACATATCTTCTACTAAAAGGCAGTCTGATAAGAAATCCAACTGTCAGGATTGCGGGAGCCCCAGTTCTCCGGCGACGCGAAGCTAGGTATCTTGGAGTAATAATAGACGAAAAATGGAATTACGCGACGCACATAGAAATGATTGCACAGCGCGCGATAGAAATCCTTAATAACTTAATAAACATAGGACATAAAAGATTTCACTTACCCCCCCACCTAATAAAATTATATCATAATAGTATTCTGACTTCCTTAGTAGGGTATGCCAGCGGGGTCTGGGCACACAGGCTCACGAGGGTGGCGCCTGCCATGGCCGTGAGGAGGGTGCAGCGAAGTATGCTACTAAGATCTGCTGGGGCATACAGAACTACTCCTGGGGGGGCGTTGCTAGTTATTATGGGATTATGTCCCCTTGATATAAAAATTAGGGAGCAGGCAGCGTGGTATTGGGTAACAAACGGGAAAGTTGAAAAGACTAGGGAAATCATGGGTGTGCAAGTAGGGGACAAATACGCAATCAAGAGAAGGGGGGAGGAACTATGGCAGAGTCAGTGGGAAGGGGAAGGAACTGGGAGACGAGTTTTTGAGCTACTTCCAGATGTTGCAGAAAGATTAAAAATGGGATACTTTCAGCCAAGTAGGGGTCTGCTGCACTTCCTGACAGGACATGGGCCATATCCGGCATACCTTTGCCGATTTGGTAAACAGGCGACACCAGCGTGTGACTGTGGTGCTCCGGAAGGAACTCCCGAACACGTCATCTACAACTGCACGTTGTATGATGGAGTGGCAAGTGAACTTAGAGCGCAACTTCCTAGCCAAGATACATATACCTTGCTGCGGCGTGCCGACACTTTCAGAGTCCTCAACAGTCTGGCAAATGAGATCTCGATGAAAGTCATGAGGGACTTTATTAGGGCAAGGAACTAATCAAGTACCAAACCGAACTTGACCGAGTTGCACCTGCACTACCGCCAGGCGCGGATCTGGCCAGCCATTTCATGGCTGGAATCCGCCGCGTCTTCGGACAAGGATGGCAGGTGCACTACCCGGAATTGGAATCATCGCACAACTATTTTTTGAGTAGAAAGTAGTTTAAGTAAGAACTAGAAATACTAACATACTAACAGGTAGGGACTGCAGTGAAGTTAAAGTCGTAGCCAGCCCAGTGCCAGGGGCACGCCCACTGGGGTTAGCTCGGTGGGCAGGCTAAATAACAGTAGGTTTGTATGCATAACTTCTGGCACATACTGTAACACTGCAGATCACACTAGAATAGTCATGTAAGGTAGTCTAACAAGTAACTTATTAATCATGCCCGTAGTTAGTGCCACACAAGTAATACACTGCCAATTAGTAGTTTGTAATAAGGACCCACTAATTATTTGAGGTGGTGGGTTAATAGTATGGGAATAGTTTCTTGTATTTGACTTTTTTTTGTATCATACTTAGTTATATATTAAGATGTTGTATAATTAAATTAATGTTGTTGTATTATTATTAATAAAGTTTTTTTTTTTTTTTTTTTTAAAAAAAAAAAAAAAAAATACCTGCATTGTGCGTTTCCGCAAAGTGATTTTTACGCCAAAGTTGTGATCGTCCTGCAAGTTGTGTCACATGTGGATCTCAGAGCTTAGCAGTTTCCGTGGTGTAGCGGTTATCACGTCTGCCTAACAGGCAGAAGGTCTCCGTTTCGATTCCGGGCGTAATCACTTTTTCGTCGCACTCAACAAGACACTTGCTACAATCTCTACTGTGAACATTTAAATCAATTTCAAACGTCCAACCACCAGGCTGCAGATGGCTCAAATGATACGTGAAACTCTTTCAGAACCGGCTACTTGGTTTTTGTGCTTACCTGGAGGGCAGGAAATGCGCGGAACAGCCGCCGGCATGCCGGTAGTCGCCACACGTTTGCACAAAACGCAAGGGCTCGTCCGGGATTTGAACCCGGGACCTCCTGCACCCGAAGCAGGAATCATACCCCTAGACCAACGAGCCTTCTCGATGCACATGAGTAACGCCTCCGTTCTTGGTATCACCGTGCAGAGCTGCTGCTCACCCAGCGTTCTCCCTGGCTGTTGCGGTTTGATTGTTTTTATCGTTGTCTTTTACTATAGCAACTTCTAGAATCGGACGGAGCTCGTAGCCGATGCCCTTGCTTACGCAGGAAAAATCTGTTGGAGCTACGGTTTTCCAGGTAGTACAACGGCAAAACCGTCGTTTCCGTGGTGTAGCGGTTATCACGTCTGCTTTACACGCAGAAGGTCCCCGGTTCGATCCCGGGCGGAAGCACGACTTTTTTTAAACCCGTTTTCGGATTCCATTTCCGAGATAACGTCACGTCTGCGTGTGCGGGATAATAAATGTCGTGTGCTACACCGATATCGCCTCATTTTACTGTCAAATGCTCTTGCTCCCATAGTGCACCGGTATTCAGTAACTCAGAACGCTCGTAGCTCCATTCTGGCCTGCAAAATTTAGTATCCATTTCTTCAAGACTACTTCAAGTTCGCTTCATACTGGCTTTCCTGATCTCTTTGCACTCGCCTTGTCACAACTCTGTTGAAGTGTGAACGTAAATAATAGTGAGAAACTCTTAACTACGCTCAGTCTTGTATCCCACTCTTTGGTTGACGTTGTCGCTAATCAGATGAAGGTAGACTGCTCCACGATTGAGCTTCGTCTCCACTCACGGTGCACACGTTCTGCAAAGACAACCTTTGTTTTCCGTTGCATGCAAGATTACTGTCGGCTCTTCTACAGAAATCGACCTATGTAATTTACTGGTATCAGATTCTTGCCATATCAAACGGTCCCTTCATGACCGTAGGGCCACACACAGCGTGCTGCGGCACGCATCTGTTCTTCATTGCAGAGCTACAAACGTGGGTGAGCTCCACCTACTCTTCAGCACGGTCAAAACGGTAGGGCTCGTCCGGGATTTGAACCCGGGACCTCCTGCACCCAAAGCAGGAATCATACCCCCAGACCAACGAGCCACTTGCCGGTGGCAGTGAAGGTAATCCCAAGCAGTCCAGCTCCGAGGAACACAAACTTTCATGTAAATCAGAAAGAAAAGCGCTTTCTGAAGGCAGCGCCCACCACTGATGGAAAGAATATTAAAGGCAATGAATGTAGAGTGAATAATTTCATCGCGCTCTGCAGATGAACAGACGGTGGTGTTTCACTTTCGTCATGTGCTTTCTTAGCATCAAGGGAAGGCAAATGCACTAAACAAAAGAACACCGGGAATCCGAAACACCAACTCATAACGAAAAGATAGCGGAATATACTGCAAGCAAAACTTCCAAACACGACTCCTGAAGGCGTCGGTGCCTTAAGAATTATTCCGTGCAGCAATGATCATCTACGAAGAGCCAACTGTATGTGTCGCTCCACCACGCAACTTTTTTTGATATCGTTTTACCAAAATTTCCATTACCTGTTCGTTACAAGAATACCGTGTGGCTTTCAACTGGTCTGCTTCGTCCAGCAGCGATAGTAGTAACTAAACCGACCACAGTATCATTAAAAGTAGGTCAGACACAAAAGTCGGAGTTGCTCTGTAGCTCATGTTATTCTGCTTTCAAATGCAATTGTATGGCTGGGAGTAGGGGCGTACTCCTGTAATGCAGGCGTCCGGGAGGCCGTTTCTGTGGGAGACATCTGGGAACAACTACAGACACGGCCGTTTCATTAGCTCAGGAACGACCGCGATGCTCTTATCGAGCTCTGCAGATTGACCGGACTGCAGTGCGGAATTTTCTGCTAGTGGTGGCTCGGGGTTAAGAGAAGTCGGGAGGTGTGAGCAAAACTACATCGGGAAACCGAAACAGACGACTCATAAGGAAAAGATTGCGGAATGTACTGCAAAAGCAAACGTTGGAGAAGACGAACTCTGAAGCCGTCGGTGCTTTAACAATCATTCCGTGCAGCAACGATAATCTGGGAAGAGCGAAGGGTGGGTTCCGCTCGACCACACAACAAATTTTATATAATGTTCTACTTGTTCTAAATTTGCGTTTCCAGATCATCAGTAAAATACTGTGTGATTTACACCTGGCTTGCTTCTTCCAAAAGCGATATTAAGAAATACATCGACTGCAACGTCATTAGGGGTCGCGGGTCCGGGCGCCGGCGCGCCAGCGGCGGCCTGTCGGGGCTGCTGGTGCCTCCATGTAGAGCTACCACTGGGCCCGGGCTCCTTGCCGCTAACGAAGTGATTGCTTTTGGTGACATCATATGCAATAGCGACTGCGCGAATTGACGGTAGCTCGTACGGAAAGCAAGAGTAGCTGATGCTACCGAGGACTCGGCCGCGAGCTTGTCCGACGACTTCTTGGGCTCTTATTCGTGGTGGCATTCAGACAGGCAAGGGTGCTGTCGATTGTTGCGTACGAATGCGAAATACCTGCATTGTGCGTTTCCGCAAAGTGATTTTTACGCCAAAGTTGTGATCGTCCTGCAAGTTGTGTCACATGTGGATCTCAGAGCTTAGCAGTTTCCGTGGTGTAGCGGTTATCACGTCTGCCTAACAGGCAGAAGGTCTCCGTTTCGATTCCGGGCGTAATCACTTTTTCGTCGCACTCAACAAGACACTTGCTACAATCTCTACTGTGAACATTTAAATCAATTTCAAACGTCCAACCACCAGGCTGCAGATGGCTCAAATGATACGTGAAACTCTTTCAGAACCGGCTACTTGGTTTTTGTGCTTACCTGGAGGGCAGGAAATGCGCGGAACAGCCGCCGGCATGCCGGTAGTCGCCACACGTTTGCACAAAACGCAAGGGCTCGTCCGGGATTTGAACCCGGGACCTCCTGCACCCGAAGCAGGAATCATACCCCTAGACCAACGAGCCTTCTCGATGCACAGGACTATCGCCTCCGTTCTTGGTATCACCGTGCAGAGCTGCTGCTCACCCAGCGTTCTCCCTGGCTGTTGCGGTTTGATTGTTTTTATCGTTGTCTTTTACTATAGCAACTTCTAGAATCGGACGGAGCTCGTAGCCGATGCCCTTGCTTACGCAGGAAAAATCTGTTGGAGCTACGGTTTTCCAGGTAGTACAACGGCAAAACCGTCGTTTCCGTGGTGTAGCGGTTATCACGTCTGCTTTACACGCAGAAGGTCCCCGGTTCGATCCCGGGCGGAAGCACGACTTTTTTTAAACCCGTTTTCGGATTCCATTTCCGAGATAACGTCACGTCTGCGTGTGCGGGATAATAAATGTCGTGTGCTACACCGATATCGCCTCATTTTACTGTCAAATGCTCTTGCTCCCATAGTGCACCGGTATTCAGTAACTCAGAACGCTCGTAGCTCCATTCTGGCCTGCAAAATTTAGTATCCATTTCTTCAAGACTACTTCAAGTTCGCTTCATACTGGCTTTCCTGATCTCTTTGCACTCGCCTTGTCACAACTCTGTTGAAGTGTGAACGTAACTAATAGTGAGAAACTCTTAACTACGCTCAGTCTTGTATCCCACTCTTTGGTTGACGTTGTCGCTAATCAGATGAAGGTAGACTGCTCCACGATTGAGCTTCGTCTCCACTCACGGTGCACACGTTCTGCAAAGACAACCTTTGTTTTCCGTTGCATGCAAGATTACTGTCGGCTCTTCTACAGAAATCGACCTATGTAATTTACTGGTATCAGATTCTTGCCATATCAAACGGTCCCTTCATGACCGTAGGGCCACACACAGCGTGCTGCGGCACGCATCTGTTCTTCATTGCAGAGCTACAAACGTGGGTGAGCTCCACCTACTCTTCAGCACGGTCAAAACGGTAGGGCTCGTCCGGGATTTGAACCCGGGACCTCCTGCACCCAAAGCAGGAATCATACCCCCAGACCAACGAGCCACTTGCCGGTGGCAGTGAAGGTAATCCCAAGCAGTCCAGCTCCGAGGAACACAAACTTTCATGTAAATCAGAAAGAAAAGCGCTTTCTGAAGGCAGCGCCCACCACTGATGGAAAGAATATTAAAGGCAATGAATGTAGAGTGAATAATTTCATCGCGCTCTGCAGATGAACAGACGGTGGTGTTTCACTTTCGTCATGTGCTTTCTTAGCATCAAGGGAAGGCAAATGCACTAAACAAAAGAACACCGGGAATCCGAAACACCAACTCATAACGAAAAGATAGCGGAATATACTGCAAGCAAAACTTCCAAACACGACTCCTGAAGGCGTCGGTGCCTTAAGAATTATTCCGTGCAGCAATGATCATCTACGAAGAGCCAACTGTATGTGTCGCTCCACCACGCAACTTTTTTTGATATCGTTTTACCAAAATTTCCATTACCTGTTCGTTACAAGAATACCGTGTGGCTTTCAACTGGTCTGCTTCGTCCAGCAGCGATAGTAGTAACTAAACCGACCACAGTATCATTAAAAGTAGGTCAGACACAAAAGTCGGAGTTGCTCTGTAGCTCATGTTATTCTGCTTTCAAATGCAATTGTATGGCTGGGAGTAGGGGCGTACTCCTGTAATGCAGGCGTCCGGGAGGCCGTTTCTGTGGGAGACATCTGGGAACAACTACAGACACGGCCGTTTCATTAGCTCAGGAACGACCGCGATGCTCTTATCGAGCTCTGCAGATTGACCGGACTGCAGTGCGGAATTTTCTGCTAGTGGTGGCTCGGGGTTAAGAGAAGTCGGGAGGTGTGAGCAAAACTACATCGGGAAACCGAAACAGACGACTCATAAGGAAAAGATTGCGGAATGTACTGCAAAAGCAAACGTTGGAGAAGACGAACTCTGAAGCCGTCGGTGCTTTAACAATCATTCCGTGCAGCAACGATAATCTGGGAAGAGCGAAGGGTGGGTTCCGCTCGACCACACAACAAATTTTATATAATGTTCTACTTGTTCTAAATTTGCGTTTCCAGATCATCAGTAAAATACTGTGTGATTTACACCTGGCTTGCTTCTTCCAAAAGCGATATTAAGAAATACATCGACTGCAACGTCATTAGGGGTCGCGGGTCCGGGCGCCGGCGCGCCAGCGGCGGCCTGTCGGGGCTGCTGGTGCCTCCATGTAGAGCTACCACTGGGCCCGGGCTCCTTGCCGCTAACGAAGTGATTGCTTTTGGTGACATCATATGCAATAGCGACTGCGCGAATTGACGGTAGCTCGTACGGAAAGCAAGAGTAGCTGATGCTACCGAGGACTCGGCCGCGAGCTTGTCCGACGACTTCTTGGGCTCTTATTCGTGGTGGCATTCAGACAGGCAAGGGTGCTGTCGATTGTTGCGTACGAATGCGAAATACCTGCATTGTGCGTTTCCGCAAAGTGATTTTTACGCCAAAGTTGTGATCGTCCTCAAAGTTGTGTCACATGTGGATCTCAGAGCTTAGCAGTTTCCGTGGTGTAGCGGTTATCACGTCTGCCTAACAGGCAGAAGGTCTCCGTTTCGATTCCGGGCGTAATCACTTTTTCGTCGCACTCAACAAGACACTTGCTACAATCTCTACTGTGAACATTTAAATCAATTTCAAACGTCCAACCACCAGGCTGCAGATGGCTCAAATGATACGTGAAACTCTTTCAGAACCGGCTACTTGGTTTTTGTGCTTACCTGGAGGGCAGGAAATGCGCGGAACAGCCGCCGGCATGCCGGTAGTCGCCACACGTTTGCACAAAACGCAAGGGCTCGTCCGGGATTTGAACCCGGGACCTCCTGCACCCGAAGCAGGAATCATACCCCTAGACCAACGAGCCTTCTCGATGCACAGGACTATCGCCTCCGTTCTTGGTATCACCGTGCAGAGCTGCTGCTCACCCAGCGTTCTCCCTGGCTGTTGCGGTTTGATTGTTTTTATCGTTGTCTTTTACTATAGCAACTTCTAGAATCGGACGGAGCTCGTAGCCGATGCCCTTGCTTACGCAGGAAAAATCTGTTGGAGCTACGGTTTTCCAGGTAGTACAACGGCAAAACCGTCGTTTCCGTGGTGTAGCGGTTATCACGTCTGCTTTACACGCAGAAGGTCCCCGGTTCGATCCCGGGCGGAAGCACGACTTTTTTTAAACCCGTTTTCGGATTCCATTTCCGAGATAACGTCACGTCTGCGTGTGCGGGATAATAAATGTCGTGTGCTACACCGATATCGCCTCATTTTACTGTCAAATGCTCTTGCTCCCATAGTGCACCGGTATTCAGTAACTCAGAACGCTCGTAGCTCCATTCTGGCCTGCAAAATTTAGTATCCATTTCTTCAAGACTACTTCAAGTTCGCTTCATACTGGCTTTCCTGATCTCTTTGCACTCGCCTTGTCACAACTCTGTTGAAGTGTGAACGTAACTAATAGTGAGAAACTCTTAACTACGCTCAGTCTTGTATCCCACTCTTTGGTTGACGTTGTCGCTAATCAGATGAAGGTAGACTGCTCCACGATTGAGCTTCGTCTCCACTCACGGTGCACACGTTCTGCAAAGACAACCTTTGTTTTCCGTTGCATGCAAGATTACTGTCGGCTCTTCTACAGAAATCGACCTATGTAATTTACTGGTATCAGATTCTTGCCATATCAAACGGTCCCTTCATGACCGTAGGGCCACACACAGCGTGCTGCGGCACGCATCTGTTCTTCATTGCAGAGCTACAAACGTGGGTGAGCTCCACCTACTCTTCAGCACGGTCAAAACGGTAGGGCTTGTCCGGGATTTGAACCCGGGACCTCCTGCACCCAAAGCAGGAATCATACCCCCAGACCAACGAGCCACTTGCCGGTGGCAGTGAAGGTAATCCCAAGCAGTCCAGCTCCGAGGAACACAAACTTTCATGTAAATCAGAAAGAAAAGCGCTTTCTGAAGGCAGCGCCCACCACTGATGGAAAGAATATTAAAGGCAATGAATGTAGAGTGAATAATTTCATCGCGCTCTGCAGATGAACAGACGGTGGTGTTTCACTTTCGTCATGTGCTTTCTTAGCATCAAGGGAAGGCAAATGCACTAAACAAAAGAACACCGGGAATCCGAAACACCAACTCATAACGAAAAGATAGCGGAATATACTGCAAGCAAAACTTCCAAACACGACTCCTGAAGGCGTCGGTGCCTTAAGAATTATTCCGTGCAGCAATGATCATCTACGAAGAGCCAACTGTATGTGTCGCTCCACCACGCAACTTTTTTTGATATCGTTTTACCTAAATTTCCATTACCTGTTCGTTACAAGAATACCGTGTGGCTTTCAACTGGTCTGCTTCGTCCAGCAGCGATAGTAGTAACTAAACCGACCACAGTATCATTAAAAGTAGGTCAGACACAAAAGTCGGAGTTGCTCTGTAGCTCATGTTATTCTGCTTTCAAATGCAATTGTATGGCTGGGAGTAGGGGCGTACTCCTGTAATGCAGGCGTCCGGGAGGCCGTTTCTGTGGGAGACATCTGGGAACAACTACAGACACGGCCGTTTCATTAGCTCAGGAACGACCGCGATGCTCTTATCGAGCTCTGCAGATTGACCGGACTGCAGTGCGGAATTTTCTGCTAGTGGTGGCTCGGGGTTAAGAGAAGTCGGGAGGTGTGAGCAAAACTACATCGGGAAACCGAAACAGACGACTCATAAGGAAAAGATTGCGGAATGTACTGCAAAAGCAAACGTTGGAGAAGACGAACTCTGAAGCCGTCGGTGCTTTAACAATCATTCCGTGCAGCAACGATAATCTGGGAAGAGCGAAGGGTGGGTTCCGCTCGACCACACAACAAATTTTATATAATGTTCTACTTGTTCTAAATTTGCGTTTCCAGATCATCAGTAAAATACTGTGTGATTTACACCTGGCTTGCTTCTTCCAAAAGCGATATTAAGAAATACATCGACTGCAACGTCATTAGGGGTCGCGGGTCCGGGCGCCGGCGCGCCAGCGGCGGCCTGTCGGGGCTGCTGGTGCCTCCATGTAGAGCTACCACTGGGCCCGGGCTCCTTGCCGCTAACGAAGTGATTGCTTTTGGTGACATCATATGCAATAGCGACTGCGCGAATTGACGGTAGCTCGTACGGAAAGCAAGAGTAGCTGATGCTACCGAGGACTCGGCCGCGAGCTTGTCCGACGACTTCTTGGGCTCTTATTCGTGGTGGCATTCAGACAGGCAAGGGTGCTGTCGATTGTTGCGTACGAATGCGAAATACCTGCATTGTGCGTTTCCGCAAAGTGATTTTTACGCCAAAGTTGTGATCGTCCTCAAAGTTGTGTCACATGTGGATCTCAGAGCTTAGCAGTTTCCGTGGTGTAGCGGTTATCACGTCTGCCTAACAGGCAGAAGGTCTCCGTTTCGATTCCGGGCGTAATCACTTTTTCGTCGCACTCAACAAGACACTTGCTACAATCTCTACTGTGAACATTTAAATCAATTTCAAACGTCCAACCACCAGGCTGCAGATGGCTCAAATGATACGTGAAACTCTTTCAGAACCGGCTACTTGGTTTTTGTGCTTACCTGGAGGGCAGGAAATGCGCGGAACAGCCGCCGGCATGCCGGTAGTCGCCACACGTTTGCACAAAACGCAAGGGCTCGTCCGGGATTTGAACCCGGGACCTCCTGCACCCGAAGCAGGAATCATACCCCTAGACCAACGAGCCTTCTCGATGCACATAACTATCGCCTCCGTTCTTGGTATCACCGTGCAGAGCTGCTGCTCACCCAGCGTTCTCCCTGGCTGTTGCGGTTTGATTGTTTTTATCGTTGTCTTTTACTATAGCAACTTCTAGAATCGGACGGAGCTCGTAGCCGATGCCCTTGCTTACGCAGGAAAAATCTGTTGGAGCTACGGTTTTCCAGGTAGTACAACGGCAAAACCGTCGTTTCCGTGGTGTAGCGGTTATCACGTCTGCTTTACACGCAGAAGGTCCCCGGTTCGATCCCGGGCGGAAGCACGACTTTTTTTAAACCCGTTTTCGGATTCCATTTCCGAGATAACGTCACGTCTGCGTGTGCGGGATAATAAATGTCGTGTGCTACACCGATATCGCCTCATTTTACTGTCAAATGCTCTTGCTCCCATAGTGCACCGGTATTCAGTAACTCAGAACGCTCGTAGCTCCATTCTGGCCTGCAAAATTTAGTATCCATTTCTTCAAGACTACTTCAAGTTCGCTTCATACTGGCTTTCCTGATCTCTTTGCACTCGCCTTGTCACAACTCTGTTGAAGTGTGAACGTAACTAATAGTGAGAAACTCTTAACTACGCTCAGTCTTGTATCCCACTCTTTGGTTGACGTTGTCGCTAATCAGATGAAGGTAGACTGCTCCACGATTGAGCTTCGTCTCCACTCACGGTGCACACGTTCTGCAAAGACAACCTTTGTTTTCCGTTGCATGCAAGATTACTGTCGGCTCTTCTACAGAAATCGACCTATGTAATTTACTGGTATCAGATTCTTGCCATATCAAACGGTCCCTTCATGACCGTAGGGCCACACACAGCGTGCTGCGGCACGCATCTGTTCTTCATTGCAGAGCTACAAACGTGGGTGAGCTCCACCTACTCTTCAGCACGGTCAAAACGGTAGGGCTTGTCCGGGATTTGAACCCGGGACCTCCTGCACCCAAAGCAGGAATCATACCCCCAGACCAACGAGCCACTTGCCGGTGGCAGTGAAGGTAATCCCAAGCAGTCCAGCTCCGAGGAACACAAACTTTCATGTAAATCAGAAAGAAAAGCGCTTTCTGAAGGCAGCGCCCACCACTGATGGAAAGAATATTAAAGGCAATGAATGTAGAGTGAATAATTTCATCGCGCTCTGCAGATGAACAGACGGTGGTGTTTCACTTTCGTCATGTGCTTTCTTAGCATCAAGGGAAGGCAAATGCACTAAACAAAAGAACACCGGGAATCCGAAACACCAACTCATAACGAAAAGATAGCGGAATATACTGCAAGCAAAACTTCCAAACACGACTCCTGAAGGCGTCGGTGCCTTAAGAATTATTCCGTGCAGCAATGATCATCTACGAAGAGCCAACTGTATGTGTCGCTCCACCACGCAACTTTTTTTGATATCGTTTTACCTAAATTTCCATTACCTGTTCGTTACAAGAATACCGTGTGGCTTTCAACTGGTCTGCTTCGTCCAGCAGCGATAGTAGTAACTAAACCGACCACAGTATCATTAAAAGTAGGTCAGACACAAAAGTCGGAGTTGCTCTGTAGCTCATGTTATTCTGCTTTCAAATGCAATTGTATGGCTGGGAGTAGGGGCGTACTCCTGTAATGCAGGCGTCCGGGAGGCCGTTTCTGTGGGAGACATCTGGGAACAACTACAGACACGGCCGTTTCATTAGCTCAGGAACGACCGCGATGCTCTTATCGAGCTCTGCAGATTGACCGGACTGCAGTGCGGAATTTTCTGCTAGTGGTGGCTCGGGGTTAAGAGAAGTCGGGAGGTGTGAGCAAAACTACATCGGGAAACCGAAACAGACGACTCATAAGGAAAAGATTGCGGAATGTACTGCAAAAGCAAACGTTGGAGAAGACGAACTCTGAAGCCGTCGGTGCTTTAACAATCATTCCGTGCAGCAACGATAATCTGGGAAGAGCGAAGGGTGGGTTCCGCTCGACCACACAACAAATTTTATATAATGTTCTACTTGTTCTAAATTTGCGTTTCCAGATCATCAGTAAAATACTGTGTGATTTACACCTGGCTTGCTTCTTCCAAAAGCGATATTAAGAAATACATCGACTGCAACGTCATTAGGGGTCGCGGGTCCGGGCGCCGGCGCGCCAGCGGCGGCCTGTCGGGGCTGCTGGTGCCTCCATGTAGAGCTACCACTGGGCCCGGGCTCCTTGCCGCTAACGAAGTGATTGCTTTTGGTGACATCATATGCAATAGCGACTGCGCGAATTGACGGTAGCTCGTACGGAAAGCAAGAGTAGCTGATGCTACCGAGGACTCGGCCGCGAGCTTGTCCGACGACTTCTTGGGCTCTTATTCGTGGTGGCATTCAGACAGGCAAGGGTGCTGTCGATTGTTGCGTACGAATGCGAAATACCTGCATTGTGCGTTTCCGCAAAGTGATTTTTACGCCAAAGTTGTGATCGTCCTGCAAGTTGTGTCACATGTGGATCTCAGAGCTTAGCAGTTTCCGTGGTGTAGCGGTTATCACGTCTGCCTAACAGGCAGAAGGTCTCCGTTTCGATTCCGGGCGTAATCACTTTTTCGTCGCACTCAACAAGACACTTGCTACAATCTCTACTGTGAACATTTAAATCAATTTCAAACGTCCAACCACCAGGCTGCAGATGGCTCAAATGATACGTGAAACTCTTTCAGAACCGGCTACTTGGTTTTTGTGCTTACCTGGAGGGCAGGAAATGCGCGGAACAGCCGCCGGCATGCCGGTAGTCGCCACACGTTTGCACAAAACGCAAGGGCTCGTCCGGGATTTGAACCCGGGACCTCCTGCACCCGAAGCAGGAATCATACCCCTAGACCAACGAGCCTTCTCGATGCACAGGACTATCGCCTCCGTTCTTGGTATCACCGTGCAGAGCTGCTGCTCACCCAGCGTTCTCCCTGGCTGTTGCGGTTTGATTGTTTTTATCGTTGTCTTTTACTATAGCAACTTCTAGAATCGGACGGAGCTCGTAGCCGATGCCCTTGCTTACGCAGGAAAAATCTGTTGGAGCTACGGTTTTCCAGGTAGTACAACGGCAAAACCGTCGTTTCCGTGGTGTAGCGGTTATCACGTCTGCTTTACACGCAGAAGGTCCCCGGTTCGATCCCGGGCGGAAGCACGACTTTTTTTAAACCCGTTTTCGGATTCCATTTCCGAGATAACGTCACGTCTGCGTGTGCGGGATAATAAATGTCGTGTGCTACACCGATATCGCCTCATTTTACTGTCAAATGCTCTTGCTCCCATAGTGCACCGGTATTCAGTAACTCAGAACGCTCGTAGCTCCATTCTGGCCTGCAAAATTTAGTATCCATTTCTTCAAGACTACTTCAAGTTCGCTTCATACTGGCTTTCCTGATCTCTTTGCACTCGCCTTGTCACAACTCTGTTGAAGTGTGAACGTAACTAATAGTGAGAAACTCTTAACTACGCTCAGTCTTGTATCCCACTCTTTGGTTGACGTTGTCGCTAATCAGATGAAGGTAGACTGCTCCACGATTGAGCTTCGTCTCCACTCACGGTGCACACGTTCTGCAAAGACAACCTTTGTTTTCCGTTGCATGCAAGATTACTGTCGGCTCTTCTACAGAAATCGACCTATGTAATTTACTGGTATCAGATTCTTGCCATATCAAACGGTCCCTTCATGACCGTAGGGCCACACACAGCGTGCTGCGGCACGCATCTGTTCTTCATTGCAGAGCTACAAACGTGGGTGAGCTCCACCTACTCTTCAGCACGGTCAAAACGGTAGGGCTCGTCCGGGATTTGAACCCGGGACCTCCTGCACCCAAAGCAGGAATCATACCCCCAGACCAACGAGCCACTTGCCGGTGGCAGTGAAGGTAATCCCAAGCAGTCCAGCTCCGAGGAACACAAACTTTCATGTAAATCAGAAAGAAAAGCGCTTTCTGAAGGCAGCGCCCACCACTGATGGAAAGAATATTAAAGGCAATGAATGTAGAGTGAATAATTTCATCGCGCTCTGCAGATGAACAGACGGTGGTGTTTCACTTTCGTCATGTGCTTTCTTAGCATCAAGGGAAGGCAAATGCACTAAACAAAAGAACACCGGGAATCCGAAACACCAACTCATAACGAAAAGATAGCGGAATATACTGCAAGCAAAACTTCCAAACACGACTCCTGAAGGCGTCGGTGCCTTAAGAATTATTCCGTGCAGCAATGATCATCTACGAAGAGCCAACTGTATGTGTCGCTCCACCACGCAACTTTTTTTGATATCGTTTTACCAAAATTTCCATTACCTGTTCGTTACAAGAATACCGTGTGGCTTTCAACTGGTCTGCTTCGTCCAGCAGCGATAGTAGTAACTAAACCGACCACAGTATCATTAAAAGTAGGTCAGACACAAAAGTCGGAGTTGCTCTGTAGCTCATGTTATTCTGCTTTCAAATGCAATTGTATGGCTGGGAGTAGGGGCGTACTCCTGTAATGCAGGCGTCCGGGAGGCCGTTTCTGTGGGAGACATCTGGGAACAACTACAGACACGGCCGTTTCATTAGCTCAGGAACGACCGCGATGCTCTTATCGAGCTCTGCAGATTGACCGGACTGCAGTGCGGAATTTTCTGCTAGTGGTGGCTCGGGGTTAAGAGAAGTCGGGAGGTGTGAGCAAAACTACATCGGGAAACCGAAACAGACGACTCATAAGGAAAAGATTGCGGAATGTACTGCAAAAGCAAACGTTGGAGAAGACGAACTCTGAAGCCGTCGGTGCTTTAACAATCATTCCGTGCAGCAACGATAATCTGGGAAGAGCGAAGGGTGGGTTCCGCTCGACCACACAACAAATTTTATATAATGTTCTACTTGTTCTAAATTTGCGTTTCCAGATCATCAGTAAAATACTGTGTGATTTACACCTGGCTTGCTTCTTCCAAAAGCGATATTAAGAAATACATCGACTGCAACGTCATTAGGGGTCGCGGGTCCGGGCGCCGGCGCGCCAGCGGCGGCCTGTCGGGGCTGCTGGTGCCTCCATGTAGAGCTACCACTGGGCCCGGGCTCCTTGCCGCTAACGAAGTGATTGCTTTTGGTGACATCATATGCAATAGCGACTGCGCGAATTGACGGTAGCTCGTACGGAAAGCAAGAGTAGCTGATGCTACCGAGGACTCGGCCGCGAGCTTGTCCGACGACTTCTTGGGCTCTTATTCGTGGTGGCATTCAGACAGGCAAGGGTGCTGTCGATTGTTGCGTACGAATGCGAAATACCTGCATTGTGCGTTTCCGCAAAGTGATTTTTACGCCAAAGTTGTGATCGTCCTCAAAGTTGTGTCACATGTGGATCTCAGAGCTTAGCAGTTTCCGTGGTGTAGCGGTTATCACGTCTGCCTAACAGGCAGAAGGTCTCCGTTTCGATTCCGGGCGTAATCACTTTTTCGTCGCACTCAACAAGACACTTGCTACAATCTCTACTGTGAACATTTAAATCAATTTCAAACGTCCAACCACCAGGCTGCAGATGGCTCAAATGATACGTGAAACTCTTTCAGAACCGGCTACTTGGTTTTTGTGCTTACCTGGAGGGCAGGAAATGCGCGGAACAGCCGCCGGCATGCCGGTAGTCGCCACACGTTTGCACAAAACGCAAGGGCTCGTCCGGGATTTGAACCCGGGACCTCCTGCACCCGAAGCAGGAATCATACCCCTAGACCAACGAGCCTTCTCGATGCACATAACTATCGCCTCCGTTCTTGGTATCACCGTGCAGAGCTGCTGCTCACCCAGCGTTCTCCCTGGCTGTTGCGGTTTGATTGTTTTTATCGTTGTCTTTTACTATAGCAACTTCTAGAATCGGACGGAGCTCGTAGCCGATGCCCTTGCTTACGCAGGAAAAATCTGTTGGAGCTACGGTTTTCCAGGTAGTACAACGGCAAAACCGTCGTTTCCGTGGTGTAGCGGTTATCACGTCTGCTTTACACGCAGAAGGTCCCCGGTTCGATCCCGGGCGGAAGCACGACTTTTTTTAAACCCGTTTTCGGATTCCATTTCCGAGATAACGTCACGTCTGCGTGTGCGGGATAATAAATGTCGTGTGCTACACCGATATCGCCTCATTTTACTGTCAAATGCTCTTGCTCCCATAGTGCACCGGTATTCAGTAACTCAGAACGCTCGTAGCTCCATTCTGGCCTGCAAAATTTAGTATCCATTTCTTCAAGACTACTTCAAGTTCGCTTCATACTGGCTTTCCTGATCTCTTTGCACTCGCCTTGTCACAACTCTGTTGAAGTGTGAACGTAACTAATAGTGAGAAACTCTTAACTACGCTCAGTCTTGTATCCCACTCTTTGGTTGACGTTGTCGCTAATCAGATGAAGGTAGACTGCTCCACGATTGAGCTTCGTCTCCACTCACGGTGCACACGTTCTGCAAAGACAACCTTTGTTTTCCGTTGCATGCAAGATTACTGTCGGCTCTTCTACAGAAATCGACCTATGTAATTTACTGGTATCAGATTCTTGCCATATCAAACGGTCCCTTCATGACCGTAGGGCCACACACAGCGTGCTGCGGCACGCATCTGTTCTTCATTGCAGAGCTACAAACGTGGGTGAGCTCCACCTACTCTTCAGCACGGTCAAAACGGTAGGGCTTGTCCGGGATTTGAACCCGGGACCTCCTGCACCCAAAGCAGGAATCATACCCCCAGACCAACGAGCCACTTGCCGGTGGCAGTGAAGGTAATCCCAAGCAGTCCAGCTCCGAGGAACACAAACTTTCATGTAAATCAGAAAGAAAAGCGCTTTCTGAAGGCAGCGCCCACCACTGATGGAAAGAATATTAAAGGCAATGAATGTAGAGTGAATAATTTCATCGCGCTCTGCAGATGAACAGACGGTGGTGTTTCACTTTCGTCATGTGCTTTCTTAGCATCAAGGGAAGGCAAATGCACTAAACAAAAGAACACCGGGAATCCGAAACACCAACTCATAACGAAAAGATAGCGGAATATACTGCAAGCAAAACTTCCAAACACGACTCCTGAAGGCGTCGGTGCCTTAAGAATTATTCCGTGCAGCAATGATCATCTACGAAGAGCCAACTGTATGTGTCGCTCCACCACGCAACTTTTTTTGATATCGTTTTACCTAAATTTCCATTACCTGTTCGTTACAAGAATACCGTGTGGCTTTCAACTGGTCTGCTTCGTCCAGCAGCGATAGTAGTAACTAAACCGACCACAGTATCATTAAAAGTAGGTCAGACACAAAAGTCGGAGTTGCTCTGTAGCTCATGTTATTCTGCTTTCAAATGCAATTGTATGGCTGGGAGTAGGGGCGTACTCCTGTAATGCAGGCGTCCGGGAGGCCGTTTCTGTGGGAGACATCTGGGAACAACTACAGACACGGCCGTTTCATTAGCTCAGGAACGACCGCGATGCTCTTATCGAGCTCTGCAGATTGACCGGACTGCAGTGCTGAATTTTCTGCTAGTGGTGGCTCGGGGTTAAGAGAAGTCGGGAGGTGTGAGCAAAACTACATCGGGAAACCGAAACAGACGACTCATAAGGAAAAGATTGCGGAATGTACTGCAAAAGCAAACGTTGGAGAAGACGAACTCTGAAGCCGTCGGTGCTTTAACAATCATTCCGTGCAGCAACGATAATCTGGGAAGAGCGAAGGGTGGGTTCCGCTCGACCACACAACAAATTTTATATAATGTTCTACTTGTTCTAAATTTGCGTTTCCAGATCATCAGTAAAATACTGTGTGATTTACACCTGGCTTGCTTCTTCCAAAAGCGATATTAAGAAATACATCGACTGCAACGTCATTAGGGGTCGCGGGTCCGGGCGCCGGCGCGCCAGCGGCGGCCTGTCGGGGCTGCTGGTGCCTCCATGTAGAGCTACCACTGGGCCCGGGCTCCTTGCCGCTAACGAAGTGATTGCTTTTGGTGACATCATATGCAATAGCGACTGCGCGAATTGACGGTAGCTCGTACGGAAAGCAAGAGTAGCTGATGCTACCGAGGACTCGGCCGCGAGCTTGTCCGACGACTTCTTGGGCTCTTATTCGTGGTGGCATTCAGACAGGCAAGGGTGCTGTCGATTGTTGCGTACGAATGCGAAATACCTGCATTGTGCGTTTCCGCAAAGTGATTTTTACGCCAAAGTTGTGATCGTCCTCAAAGTTGTGTCACATGTGGATCTCAGAGCTTAGCAGTTTCCGTGGTGTAGCGGTTATCACGTCTGCCTAACAGGCAGAAGGTCTCCGTTTCGATTCCGGGCGTAATCACTTTTTCGTCGCACTCAACAAGACACTTGCTACAATCTCTACTGTGAACATTTAAATCAATTTCAAACGTCCAACCACCAGGCTGCAGATGGCTCAAATGATACGTGAAACTCTTTCAGAACCGGCTACTTGGTTTTTGTGCTTACCTGGAGGGCAGGAAATGCGCGGAACAGCCGCCGGCATGCCGGTAGTCGCCACACGTTTGCACAAAACGCAAGGGCTCGTCCGGGATTTGAACCCGGGACCTCCTGCACCCGAAGCAGGAATCATACCCCTAGACCAACGAGCCTTCTCGATGCACATAACTATCGCCTCCGTTCTTGGTATCACCGTGCAGAGCTGCTGCTCACCCAGCGTTCTCCCTGGCTGTTGCGGTTTGATTGTTTTTATCGTTGTCTTTTACTATAGCAACTTCTAGAATCGGACGGAGCTCGTAGCCGATGCCCTTGCTTACGCAGGAAAAATCTGTTGGAGCTACGGTTTTCCAGGTAGTACAACGGCAAAACCGTCGTTTCCGTGGTGTAGCGGTTATCACGTCTGCTTTACACGCAGAAGGTCCCCGGTTCGATCCCGGGCGGAAGCACGACTTTTTTTAAACCCGTTTTCGGATTCCATTTCCGAGATAACGTCACGTCTGCGTGTGCGGGATAATAAATGTCGTGTGCTACACCGATATCGCCTCATTTTACTGTCAAATGCTCTTGCTCCCATAGTGCACCGGTATTCAGTAACTCAGAACGCTCGTAGCTCCATTCTGGCCTGCAAAATTTAGTATCCATTTCTTCAAGACTACTTCAAGTTCGCTTCATACTGGCTTTCCTGATCTCTTTGCACTCGCCTTGTCACAACTCTGTTGAAGTGTGAACGTAACTAATAGTGAGAAACTCTTAACTACGCTCAGTCTTGTATCCCACTCTTTGGTTGACGTTGTCGCTAATCAGATGAAGGTAGACTGCTCCACGATTGAGCTTCGTCTCCACTCACGGTGCACACGTTCTGCAAAGACAACCTTTGTTTTCCGTTGCATGCAAGATTACTGTCGGCTCTTCTACAGAAATCGACCTATGTAATTTACTGGTATCAGATTCTTGCCATATCAAACGGTCCCTTCATGACCGTAGGGCCACACACAGCGTGCTGCGGCACGCATCTGTTCTTCATTGCAGAGCTACAAACGTGGGTGAGCTCCACCTACTCTTCAGCACGGTCAAAACGGTAGGGCTTGTCCGGGATTTGAACCCGGGACCTCCTGCACCCAAAGCAGGAATCATACCCCCAGACCAACGAGCCACTTGCCGGTGGCAGTGAAGGTAATCCCAAGCAGTCCAGCTCCGAGGAACACAAACTTTCATGTAAATCAGAAAGAAAAGCGCTTTCTGAAGGCAGCGCCCACCACTGATGGAAAGAATATTAAAGGCAATGAATGTAGAGTGAATAATTTCATCGCGCTCTGCAGATGAACAGACGGTGGTGTTTCACTTTCGTCATGTGCTTTCTTAGCATCAAGGGAAGGCAAATGCACTAAACAAAAGAACACCGGGAATCCGAAACACCAACTCATAACGAAAAGATAGCGGAATATACTGCAAGCAAAACTTCCAAACACGACTCCTGAAGGCGTCGGTGCCTTAAGAATTATTCCGTGCAGCAATGATCATCTACGAAGAGCCAACTGTATGTGTCGCTCCACCACGCAACTTTTTTTGATATCGTTTTACCTAAATTTCCATTACCTGTTCGTTACAAGAATACCGTGTGGCTTTCAACTGGTCTGCTTCGTCCAGCAGCGATAGTAGTAACTAAACCGACCACAGTATCATTAAAAGTAGGTCAGACACAAAAGTCGGAGTTGCTCTGTAGCTCATGTTATTCTGCTTTCAAATGCAATTGTATGGCTGGGAGTAGGGGCGTACTCCTGTAATGCAGGCGTCCGGGAGGCCGTTTCTGTGGGAGACATCTGGGAACAACTACAGACACGGCCGTTTCATTAGCTCAGGAACGACCGCGATGCTCTTATCGAGCTCTGCAGATTGACCGGACTGCAGTGCGGAATTTTCTGCTAGTGGTGGCTCGGGGTTAAGAGAAGTCGGGAGGTGTGAGCAAAACTACATCGGGAAACCGAAACAGACGACTCATAAGGAAAAGATTGCGGAATGTACTGCAAAAGCAAACGTTGGAGAAGACGAACTCTGAAGCCGTCGGTGCTTTAACAATCATTCCGTGCAGCAACGATAATCTGGGAAGAGCGAAGGGTGGGTTCCGCTCGACCACACAACAAATTTTATATAATGTTCTACTTGTTCTAAATTTGCGTTTCCAGATCATCAGTAAAATACTGTGTGATTTACACCTGGCTTGCTTCTTCCAAAAGCGATATTAAGAAATACATCGACTGCAACGTCATTAGGGGTCGCGGGTCCGGGCGCCGGCGCGCCAGCGGCGGCCTGTCGGGGCTGCTGGTGCCTCCATGTAGAGCTACCGCTGGGCCCGGGCTCCTTGCCGCTAACGAAGTGATTGCTTTTGGTGACATCATATGCAATAGCGACTGCGCGAATTGACGGTAGCTCGTACGGAAAGCAAGAGTAGCTGATGCTACCGAGGACTCGGCCGCGAGCTTGTCCGACGACTTCTTGGGCTCTTATTCGTGGTGGCATTCAGACAGGCAAGGGTGCTGTCGATTGTTGCGTACGAATGCGAAATACCTGCATTGTGCGTTTCCGCAAAGTGATTTTTACGCCAAAGTTGTGATCGTCCTCAAAGTTGTGTCACATGTGGATCTCAGAGCTTAGCAGTTTCCGTGGTGTAGCGGTTATCACGTCTGCCTAACAGGCAGAAGGTCTCCGTTTCGATTCCGGGCGTAATCACTTTTTCGTCGCACTCAACAAGACACTTGCTACAATCTCTACTGTGAACATTTAAATCAATTTCAAACGTCCAACCACCAGGCTGCAGATGGCTCAAATGATACGTGAAACTCTTTCAGAACCGGCTACTTGGTTTTTGTGCTTACCTGGAGGGCAGGAAATGCGCGGAACAGCCGCCGGCATGCCGGTAGTCGCCACACGTTTGCACAAAACGCAAGGGCTCGTCCGGGATTTGAACCCGGGACCTCCTGCACCCGAAGCAGGAATCATACCCCTAGACCAACGAGCCTTCTCGATGCACATAACTATCGCCTCCGTTCTTGGTATCACCGTGCAGAGCTGCTGCTCACCCAGCGTTCTCCCTGGCTGTTGCGGTTTGATTGTTTTTATCGTTGTCTTTTACTATAGCAACTTCTAGAATCGGACGGAGCTCGTAGCCGATGCCCTTGCTTACGCAGGAAAAATCTGTTGGAGCTACGGTTTTCCAGGTAGTACAACGGCAAAACCGTCGTTTCCGTGGTGTAGCGGTTATCACGTCTGCTTTACACGCAGAAGGTCCCCGGTTCGATCCCGGGCGGAAGCACGACTTTTTTTAAACCCGTTTTCGGATTCCATTTCCGAGATAACGTCACGTCTGCGTGTGCGGGATAATAAATGTCGTGTGCTACACCGATATCGCCTCATTTTACTGTCAAATGCTCTTGCTCCCATAGTGCACCGGTATTCAGTAACTCAGAACGCTCGTAGCTCCATTCTGGCCTGCAAAATTTAGTATCCATTTCTTCAAGACTACTTCAAGTTCGCTTCATACTGGCTTTCCTGATCTCTTTGCACTCGCCTTGTCACAACTCTGTTGAAGTGTGAACGTAACTAATAGTGAGAAACTCTTAACTACGCTCAGTCTTGTATCCCACTCTTTGGTTGACGTTGTCGCTAATCAGATGAAGGTAGACTGCTCCACGATTGAGCTTCGTCTCCACTCACGGTGCACACGTTCTGCAAAGACAACCTTTGTTTTCCGTTGCATGCAAGATTACTGTCGGCTCTTCTACAGAAATCGACCTATGTAATTTACTGGTATCAGATTCTTGCCATATCAAACGGTCCCTTCATGACCGTAGGGCCACACACAGCGTGCTGCGGCACGCATCTGTTCTTCATTGCAGAGCTACAAACGTGGGTTAGCTCCACCTACTCTTCAGCACGGTCAAAACGGTAGGGCTTGTCCGGGATTTGAACCCGGGACCTCCTGCACCCAAAGCAGGAATCATACCCCCAGACCAACGAGCCACTTGCCGGTGGCAGTGAAGGTAATCCCAAGCAGTCCAGCTCCGAGGAACACAAACTTTCATGTAAATCAGAAAGAAAAGCGCTTTCTGAAGGCAGCGCCCACCACTGATGGAAAGAATATTAAAGGCAATGAATGTAGAGTGAATAATTTCATCGCGCTCTGCAGATGAACAGACGGTGGTGTTTCACTTTCGTCATGTGCTTTCTTAGCATCAAGGGAAGGCAAATGCACTAAACAAAAGAACACCGGGAATCCGAAACACCAACTCATAACGAAAAGATAGCGGAATATACTGCAAGCAAAACTTCCAAACACGACTCCTGAAGGCGTCGGTGCCTTAAGAATTATTCCGTGCAGCAATGATCATCTACGAAGAGCCAACTGTATGTGTCGCTCCACCACGCAACTTTTTTTGATATCGTTTTACCTAAATTTCCATTACCTGTTCGTTACAAGAATACCGTGTGGCTTTCAACTGGTCTGCTTCGTCCAGCAGCGATAGTAGTAACTAAACCGACCACAGTATCATTAAAAGTAGGTCAGACACAAAAGTCGGAGTTGCTCTGTAGCTCATGTTATTCTGCTTTCAAATGCAATTGTATGGCTGGGAGTAGGGGCGTACTCCTGTAATGCAGGCGTCCGGGAGGCCGTTTCTGTGGGAGACATCTGGGAACAACTACAGACACGGCCGTTTCATTAGCTCAGGAACGACCGCGATGCTCTTATCGAGCTCTGCAGATTGACCGGACTGCAGTGCGGAATTTTCTGCTAGTGGTGGCTCGGGGTTAAGAGAAGTCGGGAGGTGTGAGCAAAACTACATCGGGAAACCGAAACAGACGACTCATAAGGAAAAGATTGCGGAATGTACTGCAAAAGCAAACGTTGGAGAAGACGAACTCTGAAGCCGTCGGTGCTTTAACAATCATTCCGTGCAGCAACGATAATCTGGGAAGAGCGAAGGGTGGGTTCCGCTCGACCACACAACAAATTTTATATAATGTTCTACTTGTTCTAAATTTGCGTTTCCAGATCATCAGTAAAATACTGTGTGATTTACACCTGGCTTGCTTCTTCCAAAAGCGATATTAAGAAATACATCGACTGCAACGTCATTAGGGGTCGCGGGTCCGGGCGCCGGCGCGCCAGCGGCGGCCTGTCGGGGCTGCTGGTGCCTCCATGTAGAGCTACCACTGGGCCCGGGCTCCTTGCCGCTAACGAAGTGATTGCTTTTGGTGACATCATATGCAATAGCGACTGCGCGAATTGACGGTAGCTCGTACGGAAAGCAAGAGTAGCTGATGCTACCGAGGACTCGGCCGCGAGCTTGTCCGACGACTTCTTGGGCTCTTATTCGTGGTGGCATTCAGACAGGCAAGGGTGCTGTCGATTGTTGCGTACGAATGCGAAATACCTGCATTGTGCGTTTCCGCAAAGTGATTTTTACGCCAAAGTTGTGATCGTCCTCAAAGTTGTGTCACATGTGGATCTCAGAGCTTAGCAGTTTCCGTGGTGTAGCGGTTATCACGTCTGCCTAACAGGCAGAAGGTCTCCGTTTCGATTCCGGGCGTAATCACTTTTTCGTCGCACTCAACAAGACACTTGCTACAATCTCTACTGTGAACATTTAAATCAATTTCAAACGTCCAACCACCAGGCTGCAGATGGCTCAAATGATACGTGAAACTCTTTCAGAACCGGCTACTTGGTTTTTGTGCTTACCTGGAGGGCAGGAAATGCGCGGAACAGCCGCCGGCATGCCGGTAGTCGCCACACGTTTGCACAAAACGCAAGGGCTCGTCCGGGATTTGAACCCGGGACCTCCTGCACCCGAAGCAGGAATCATACCCCTAGACCAACGAGCCTTCTCGATGCACATGACTATCGCCTCCGTTCTTGGTATCACCGTGCAGAGCTGCTGCTCACCCAGCGTTCTCCCTGGCTGTTGCGGTTTGATTGTTTTTATCGTTGTCTTTTACTATAGCAACTTCTAGAATCGGACGGAGCTCGTAGCCGATGCCCTTGCTTACGCAGGAAAAATCTGTTGGAGCTACGGTTTTCCAGGTAGTACAACGGCAAAACCGTCGTTTCCGTGGTGTAGCGGTTATCACGTCTGCTTTACACGCAGAAGGTCCCCGGTTCGATCCCGGGTGGAAGCACGACTTTTTTTAAACCCGTTTTCGGATTCCATTTCCGAGATAACGTCACGTCTGCGTGTGCGGGATAATAAATGTCGTGTGCTACACCGATATCGCCTCATTTTACTGTCAAATGCTCTTGCTCCCATAGTGCACCGGTATTCAGTAACTCAGAACGCTCGTAGCTCCATTCTGGCCTGCAAAATTTAGTATCCATTTCTTCAAGACTACTTCAAGTTCGCTTCATACTGGCTTTCCTGATCTCTTTGCACTCGCCTTGTCACAACTCTGTTGAAGTGTGAACGTAACTAATAGTGAGAAACTCTTAACTACGCTCAGTCTTGTATCCCACTCTTTGGTTGACGTTGTCGCTAATCAGATGAAGGTAGACTGCTCCACGATTGAGCTTCGTCTCCACTCACGGTGCACACGTTCTGCAAAGACAACCTTTGTTTTCCGTTGCATGCAAGATTACTGTCGGCTCTTCTACAGAAATCGACCTATGTAATTTACTGGTATCAGATTCTTGCCATATCAAACGGTCCCTTCATGACCGTAGGGCCACACACAGCGTGCTGCGGCACGCATCTGTTCTTCATTGCAGAGCTACAAACGTGGGTGAGCTCCACCTACTCTTCAGCACGGTCAAAACGGTAGGGCTCGTCCGGGATTTGAACCCGGGACCTCCCGCACCCAAAGCAGGAATCATACCCCTAGACCAACGAGCCACTTGCCGGTGGCAGTGAAGGTAATCCCAAGCAGTCCAGCTCCGAGGAACACAAACTTTCATGTAAATCAGAAAGAAAAGCGCTTTCTGAAGGCAGCGCCCACCACTGATGGAAAGAATATTAAAGGCAATGAATGTAGAGTGAATAATTTCATCGCGCTCTGCAGATGAACAGACGGTGGTGTTTCACTTTCGTCATGTGCTTTCTTAGCATCAAGGGAAGGCAAATGCACTAAACAAAAGAACACCGGGAATCCGAAACACCAACTCATAACGAAAAGATAGCGGAATATACTGCAAGCAAAACTTCCAAACACGACTCCTGAAGGCGTCGGTGCCTTAAGAATTATTCCGTGCAGCAATGATCATCTACGAAGAGCCAACTGTATGTGTCGCTCCACCACGCAACTTTTTTTGATATCGTTTTACCAAAATTTCCATTACCTGTTCGTTACAAGAATACCGTGTGGCTTTCAACTGGTCTGCTTCGTCCAGCAGCGATAGTAGTAACTAAACCGACCACAGTATCATTAAAAGTAGGTCAGACACAAAAGTCGGAGTTGCTCTGTAGCTCATGTTATTCTGCTTTCAAATGCAATTGTATGGCTGGGAGTAGGGGCGTACTGCTGTAATGCAGGCGTCCGGGAGGCCGTTTCTGTGGGAGACATCTGGGAACAACTACAGACACGGCCGTTTCATTAGCTCAGGAACGACCGCGATGCTCTTATCGAGCTCTGCAGATTGACCCGACTGCAGTGCGGAATTTTCTGCTAGTGGTGGCTCGGGGTTAAGAGAAGTCGGGAGGTGTGAGCAAAACTACATCGGGAAACCGAAACAGACGACTCATAAGGAAAAGATTGCGGAATGTACTGCAAAAGCAAACGTTGGAGAAGACGAACTCTGAAGCCGTCGGTGCTTTAACAATCATTCCGTGCAGCAACGATAATCTGGGAAGAGCGAAGGGTGGGTTCCGCTCGACCACACAACAAATTTTATATAATGTTCTACTTGTTCTAAATTTGCGTTTCCAGATCATCAGTAAAATACTGTGTGATTTACACCTGGCTTGCTTCTTCCAAAAGCGATATTAAGAAATACATCGACTGCAACGTCATTAGGGGTCGCGGGTCCGGGCGCCGGCGCGCCAGCGGCGGCCTGTCGGGGCTGCTGGTGCCTCCATGTAGAGCTACCACTGGGCCCGGGCTCCTTGCCGCTAACGAAGTGATTGCTTTTGGTGACATCATATGCAATAGCGACTGCGCGAATTGACGGTAGCTCGTACGGAAAGCAAGAGTAGCTGATGCTACCGAGGACTCGGCCGCGAGCTTGTCCGACGACTTCTTGGGCTCTTATTCGTGGTGGCATTCAGACAGGCAAGGGTGCTGTCGATTGTTGCGTACGAATGCGAAATACCTGCATTGTGCGTTTCCGCAAAGTGATTTTTACGCCAAAGTTGTGATCGTCCTGCAAGTTGTGTCACATGTGGATCTCAGAGCTTAGCAGTTTCCGTGGTGTAGCGGTTATCACGTCTGCCTAACAGGCAGAAGGTCTCCGTTTCGATTCCGGGCGTAATCACTTTTTCGTCGCACTCAACAAGACACTTGCTACAATCTCTACTGTGAACATTTAAATCAATTTCAAACGTCCAACCACCAGGCTGCAGATGGCTCAAATGATACGTGAAACTCTTTCAGAACCGGCTACTTGGTTTTTGTGCTTACCTGGAGGGCAGGAAATGCGCGGAACAGCCGCCGGCATGCCGGTAGTCGCCACACGTTTGCACAAAACGCAAGGGCTCGTCCGGGATTTTAACCGGGAACCTCCTGCACCCGAAGCAGGAATCATACCCCTAGACCAACGAGCCCTCTCGATGCACATGACTACCGCCTCCGTTCTTGGTATCACCGTGCAGAGCTGCTGCTCACCCAGCGTTCTCCCTGGCTGTTGCGGTTTGATTGTTTTTATCGTTGTCTTTTACTATAGCAACTTCTAGAATCGGACGGAGCTCGTAGCCGATGCCCTTGCTTACGCAGGAAAAATCTGTTGGAGCTACGGTTTTCCAGGTAGTACAACGGCAAAACCGTCGTTTCCGTGGTGTAGCGGTTATCACGTCTGCTTTACACGCAGAAGGTCCCCGGTTCGATCCCGGGCGGAAGCACGACTTTTTTTAAACCCGTTTTCGGATTCCATTTCCGAGATAACGTCACGTCTGCGTGTGCGGGATAATAAATGTCGTGTGCTACACCGATATCGCCTCATTTTACTGTCAAATGCTCTTGCTCCCATAGTGCACCGGTATTCAGTAACTCAGAACGCTCGTAGCTCCATTCTGGCCTGCAAAATTTAGTATCCATTTCTTCAAGACTACTTCAAGTTCGCTTCATACTGGCTTTCCTGATCTCTTTGCACTCGCCTTGTCACAACTCTGTTGAAGTGTGAACGTAACTAATAGTGAGAAACTCTTAACTACGCTCAGTCTTGTATCCCACTCTTTGGTTGACGTTGTCGCTAATCAGATGAAGGTAGACTGCTCCACGATTGAGCTTCGTCTCCACTCACGGTGCACACGTTCTGCAAAGACAACCTTTGTTTTCCGTTGCATGCAAGATTACTGTCGGCTCTTCTACAGAAATCGACCTATGTAATTTACTGGTATCAGATTCTTGCCATATCAAACGGTCCCTTCATGACCGTAGGGCCACACACAGCGTGCTGGGCACGCATCTGCTCTTCATTGCAGAGCTACAAACGTGGGTGAGCTCCACCTACTCTTCAGCACGGTCAAAACAGTAGTGCTCGTACGGGATTTGAACCCGGGACCTCCTGCACCCAAAGCAGGAATCATACCCCTAGACCAACGAGCCACTTGCCGGTGGCAGTGAAGGTAATCCCAAGCAGTCCAGCTCCGAGGAACACAAACTTTCATGTAAATCAGAAAGAAAAGCGCTTTCTGAAGGCAGCGCCCACCACTGATGGAAAGAATATTAAAGGCAATGAATGTAGAGTGAATAATTTCATCGCGCTCTGCAGATGAACAGACGGTGGTGTTTCACTTTCGTCATGTGCTTTCTTAGCATCAAGGGAAGGCAAATGCACTAAACAAAAGAACACCGGGAATCCGAAACACCAACTCATAACGAAAAGATAGCGGAATATACTGCAAGCAAAACTTCCAAACACGACTCCTGAAGGCGTCGGTGCCTTAAGAATTATTCCGTGCAGCAATGATCATCTACGAAGAGCCAACTGTATGTGTCGCTCCACCACGCAACTTTTTTTGATATCGTTTTACCAAAATTTCCATTACCTGTTCGTTACAAGAATACCGTGTGGCTTTCAACTGGTCTGCTTCGTCCAGCAGCGATAGTAGTAACTAAACCGACCACAGTATCATTAAAAGTAGGTCAGACACAAAGGTCGGAGTTGCTCTGTAGCTCATGTTATTCTGCTTTCAAATGCAATTGTATGGCTGGGAGTAGGGGCGTACTGCTGTAATGCAGGCGTCCGGGAGGCCGTTTCTGTGGGAGACATCTGGGAACAACTACAGACACGGCCGTTTCATTAGCTCAGGAACGACCGCGATGCTCTTATCGAGCTCTGCAGATTGACCGGACTGCAGTGCGGAATTTTCTGCTAGTGGTGGCTCGGGGTTAAGAGAAGTCGGGAGGTGTGAGCAAAACTACATCGGGAAACCGAAACAGACGACTCATAACGAAAAGATTGCGGAATGTACTGCAAAAGCAAACGTTGGAGAAGACGAACTCTGAAGCCGTCGGTGCTTTAACAATCATTCCGTGCAGCAACGATAATCTGGGAAGAGCGAAGGGTGGGTTCCGCTCGACCACACAACAAATTTTATATAATGTTCTACTTGTTCTAAATTTGCGTTTCCAGATCATCAGTAAAATACTGTGTGATTTACACCTGGCTTGCTTCTTCCAAAAGCGATATTAAGAAATACATCGACTGCAACGTCATTAGGGGTCGCGGGTCCGGGCGCCGGCGCGCCAGCGGCGGCCTGTCGGGGCTGCTGGTGCCTCCATGTAGAGCTACCGCTGGGCCCGGGCTCCTTGCCGCTAACGAAGTGATTGCTTTTGGTGACATCATATGCAATAGCGACTGCGCGAATTGACGGTAGCTCGTACGGAAAGCAAGAGTAGCTGATGCTACCGAGGACTCGGCCGCGAGCTTGTCCGACGACTTCTTGGGCTCTTATTCGTGGTGGCATTCAAACAGGCAAGGGTGCTGTCGATTGTTGCGTACGAATGCGAAATACCTGCATTGTGCGTTTCCGCAAAGTGATTTTTACGCCAAAGTTGTGATCGTCCTGCAAGTTGTGTCACATGTGGATCTCAGAGCTTAGCAGTTTCCGTGGTGTAGCGGTTATCACGTCTGCCTAACAGGCAGAAGGTCTCCGTTTCGATTCCGGGCGTAATCACTTTTTCGTCGCACTCAACAAGACACTTGCTACAATCTCTACTGTGAACATTTAAATCAATTTCAAACGTCCAACCACCAGGCTGCAGATGGCTCAAATGATACGTGAAACTCTTTCAGAACCGGCTACTTGGTTTTTGTGCTTACCTGGAGGGCAGGAAATGCGCGGAACAGCCGCCGGCATGCCGGTAGTCGCCACACGTTTGCACAAAACGCAAGGGCTCGTCCGGGATTTTAACCGGGAACCTCCTGCACCCGAAGCAGGAATCATACCCCTAGACCAACGAGCCCTCTCGATGCACATGACTACCGCCTCCGTTCTTGGTATCACCGTGCAGAGCTGCTGCTCACCCAGCGTTCTCCCTGGCTGTTGCGGTTTGATTGTTTTTATCGTTGTCTTTTACTATAGCAACTTCTAGAATCGGACGGAGCTCGTAGCCGATGCCCTTGCTTACGCAGGAAAAATCTGTTGGAGCTACGGTTTTCCAGGTAGTACAACGGCAAAACCGTCGTTTCCGTGGTGTAGCGGTTATCACGTCTGCTTTACACGCAGAAGGTCCCCGGTTCGATCCCGGGCGGAAGCACGACTTTTTTTAAACCCGTTTTCGGATTCCATTTCCGAGATAACGTCACGTCTGCGTGTGCGGGATAATAAATGTCGTGTGCTACACCGATATCGCCTCATTTTACTGTCAAATGCTCTTGCTCCCATAGTGCACCGGTATTCAGTAACTCAGAACGCTCGTAGCTCCATTCTGGCCTGCAAAATTTAGTATCCATTTCTTCAAGACTACTTCAAGTTCGCTTCATACTGGCTTTCCTGATCTCTTTGCACTCGCCTTGTCACAACTCTGTTGAAGTGTGAACGTAACTAATAGTGAGAAACTCTTAACTACGCTCAGTCTTGTATCCCACTCTTTGGTTGACGTTGTCGCTAATCAGATGAAGGTAGACTGCTCCACGATTGAGCTTCGTCTCCACTCACGGTGCACACGTTCTGCAAAGACAACCTTTGTTTTCCGTTGCATGCAAGATTACTGTCGGCTCTTCTACAGAAATCGACCTATGTAATTTACTGGTATCAGATTCTTGCCATATCAAACGGTCCCTTCATGACCGTAGGGCCACACACAGCGTGCTGGGCACGCATCTGCTCTTCATTGCAGAGCTACAAACGTGGGTGAGCTCCACCTACTCTTCAGCACGGTCAAAACAGTAGTGCTCGTCCGGGATTTGAACCCGGGACCTCCTGCACCCAAAGCAGGAATCATACCCCTAGACCAACGAGCCACTTGCCGGTGGCAGTGAAGGTAATCCCAAGCAGTCCAGCTCCGAGGAACACAAACTTTCATGTAAATCAGAAAGAAAAGCGCTTTCTGAAGGCAGCGCCCACCACTGATGGAAAGAATATTAAAGGCAATGAATGTAGAGTGAATAATTTCATCGCGCTCTGCAGATGAACAGACGGTGGTGTTTCACTTTCGTCATGTGCTTTCTTAGCATCAAGGGAAGGCAAATGCACTAAACAAAAGAACACCGGGAATCCGAAACACCAACTCATAACGAAAAGATAGCGGAATATACTGCAAGCAAAACTTCCAAACACGACTCCTGAAGGCGTCGGTGCCTTAAGAATTATTCCGTGCAGCAATGATCATCTACGAAGAGCCAACTGTATGTGTCGCTCCACCACGCAACTTTTTTTGATATCGTTTTACCAAAATTTCCATTACCTGTTCGTTACAAGAATACCGTGTGGCTTTCAACTGGTCTGCTTCGTCCAGCAGCGATAGTAGTAACTAAACCGACCACAGTATCATTAGAAGTAGGTCAGACACAAAAGTCGGAGTTGCTCTGTAGCTCATGTTATTCTGCTTTCAAATGCAATTGTATGGCTGGGAGTAGGGGCGTACTGCTGTAATGCAGGCGTCCGGGAGGCCGTTTCTGTGGGAGACATCTGGGAACAACTACAGACACGGCCGTTTCATTAGCTCAGGAACGACCGCGATGCTCTTATCGAGCTCTGCAGATTGACCGGACTGCAGTGCGGAATTTTCTGCTAGTGGTGGCTCGGGGTTAAGAGAAGTCGGGAGGTGTGAGCAAAACTACATCGGGAAACCGAAACAGACGACTCATAACGAAAAGATTGCGGAATGTACTGCAAAAGCAAACGTTGGAGAAGACGAACTCTGAAGCCGTCGGTGCTTTAACAATCATTCCGTGCAGCAACGATAGTCTGGGAAGAGCGAAGGGTGGGTTCCGCTCGACCACACAACAAATTTTATATAATGTTCTACTTGTTCTAAATTTGCGTTTCCAGATCATCAGTAAAATACTGTGTGATTTACACCTGGCTTGCTTCTTCCAAAAGCGATATTAAGAAATACATCGACTGCAACGTCATTAGGGGTCGCGGGTCCGGGCGCCGGCGCGCCAGCGGCGGCCTGTCGGGGCTGCTGGTGCCTCCATGTAGAGCTACCACTGGGCCCGGGCTCCTTGCCGCTAACGAAGTGATTGCTTTTGGTGACATCATATGCAATAGCGACTGCGCGAATTGACGGTAGCTCGTACGGAAAGCAAGAGTAGCTGATGCTACCGAGGACTCGGCCGCGAGCTTGTCCGACGACTTCTTGGGCTCTTATTCGTGGTGGCATTCAGACAGGCAAGCGTGCTGTCGATTGTTGCGTACGAATGCGAAATACCTGCATTGTGCGTTTCCGCAAAGTGATTTTTACGCCAAAGTTGTGATCGTCCTGCAAGTTGTGTCACATGTGGATCTCAGAGCTTAGCAGTTTCCGTGGTGTAGCGGTTATCACGTCTGCCTAACAGGCAGAAGGTCTCCGTTTCGATTCCGGGCGTAATCACTTTTTCGTCGCACTCAACAAGACACTTGCTACAATCTCTACTGTGAACATTTAAATCAATTTCAAACGTCCAACCACCAGGCTGCAGATGGCTCAAATGATACGTGAAACTCTTTCAGAACCGGCTACTTGGTTTTTGTGCTTACCTGGAGGGCAGGAAATGCGCGGAACAGCCGCCGGCATGCCGGTAGTCGCCACACGTTTGCACAAAACGCAAGGGCTCGTCCGGGATTTGAACCCGGGACCTCCTGCACCCGAAGCAGGAATCATACCCCTAGACCAACGAGCCCTCTCGATGCACATGACTATCGCCTCCGTTCTTGGTATCACCGTGCAGAGCTGCTGCTCACCCAGCGTTCTCCCTGGCTGTTGCGGTTTGATTGTTTTTATCGTTGTCTTTTACTATAGCAACTTCTAGAATCGGACGGAGCTCGTAGCCGATGCCCTTGCTTACGCAGGAAAAATCTGTTGGAGCTACGGTTTTCCAGGTAGTACAACGGCAAAACCGTCGTTTCCGTGGTGTAGCGGTTATCACGTCTGCTTTACACGCAGAAGGTCCCCGGTTCGATCCCGGGCGGAAGCACGACTTTTTTTAAACCCGTTTTCGGATTCCATTTCCGAGATAACGTCACGTCTGCGTGTGCGGGATAATAAATGTCGTGTGCTACACCGATATCGCCTCATTTTACTGTCAAATGCTCTTGCTCCCATAGTGCACCGGTATTCAGTAACTCAGAACGCTCGTAGCTCCATTCTGGCCGGCAAAATTTAGTATCCATTTCTTCAAGACTACTTCAAGTTCGCTTCATACTGGCTTTCCTGATCTCTTTGCACTCGCCTTGTCACAACTCTGTTGAAGTGTGAACGTAACTAATAGTGAGAAACTCTTAACTACGCTCAGTCTTGTATCCCACGCTTTGGTTGACGTTGTCGCTAATCAGATGAAGGTAGACTGCTCCACGATTGAGCTTCGTCTCCACTCACGGTGCACACGTTCTGCAAAGACAACCTTTGTTTTCCGTTGCATGCAAGATTACTGTCGGCTCTTCTACAGAAATCGACCTATGTAATTTACTGGTATCAGATTCTTGCCATATCAAACGGTCCCTTCATGACCGTAGGGCCACACACAGCGTGCTGGGCACGCATCTGCTCTTCATTGCAGAGCTACAAACGTGGGTGAGCTCCACCTACTCTTCAGCACGGTCAAAACGGTAGGGCTCGTCCGGGATTTGAACCCGGGACCTCCTGCACCCAAAGCAGGAATCATACCCCTAGACCAACGAGCCACTTGCCGGTGGCAGTGAAGGTAATCCCAAGCAGTCCAGCTCCGAGGAACACAAACTTTCATGTAAATCAGAAAGAAAAGCGCTTTCTGAAGGCAGCGCCCACCACTGATGGAAAGAATATTAAAGGCAATGAATGTAGAGTGAATAATTTCATCGCGCTCTGCAGATGAACAGACGGTGGTGTTTCACTTTCGTCATGTGCTTTCTTAGCATCAAGGGAAGGCAAATGCACTAAACAAAAGAACACCGGGAATCCGAAACACCAACTCATAACGAAAAGATAGCGGAATATACTGCAAGCAAAACTTCCAAACACGACTCCTGAAGGCGTCGGTGCCTTAAGAATTATTCCGTGCAGCAATGATCATCTACGAAGAGCCAACTGTATGTGTCGCTCCACCACGCAACTTTTTTTGATATCGTTTTACCAAAATTTCCATTACCTGTTCGTTACAAGAATACCGTGTGGCTTTCAACTGGTCTGCTTCGTCCAGCAGCGATAGTAGTAACTAAACCGACCACAGTATCATTAAAAGTAGGTCAGACACAAAAGTCGGAGTTGCTCTGTAGCTCATGTTATTCTGCTTTCAAATGCAATTGTATGGCTGGGAGTAGGGGCGTACTCCTGTAATGCAGGCGTCCGGGAGGCCGTTTCTGTGGGAGACATCTGGGAACAACTACAGACACGGCCGTTTCATTAGCTCAGGAACGACCGCGATGCTCTTATCGAGCTCTGCAGATTGACCGGACTGCAGTGCGGAATTTTCTGCTAGTGGTGGCTCGGGGTTAAGAGAAGTCGGGAGGTGTGAGCAAAACTACATCGGGAAACCGAAACAGACGACTCATAAGGAAAAGATTGCGGAATGTACTGCAAAAGCAAACGTTGGAGAAGACGAACTCTGAAGCCGTCGGTGCTTTAACAATCATTCCGTGCAGCAACGATAATCTGGGAAGAGCGAAGGGTGGGTTCCGCTCGACCACACAACAAATTTTATATAATGTTCTACTTGTTCTAAATTTGCGTTTCCAGATCATCAGTAAAATACTGTGTGATTTACACCTGGCTTGCTTCTTCCAAAAGCGATATTAAGAAATACATCGACTGCAACGTCATTAGGGGTCGCGGGTCCGGGCGCCGGCGCGCCAGCGGCGGCCTGTCGGGGCTGCTGGTGCCTCCATGTAGAGCTACCGCTGGGCCCGGGCTCCTTGCCGCTAACGAAGTGATTGCTTTTGGTGACATCATATGCAATAGCGACTGCGCGAATTGACGGTAGCTCGTACGGAAAGCAAGAGTAGCTGATGCTACCGAGGACTCGGCCGCGAGCTTGTCCGACGACTTCTTGGGCTCTTATTCGTGGTGGCATTCAGACAGGCAAGGGTGCTGTCGATTGTTGCGTACGAATGCGAAATACCTGCATTGTGCGTTTCCGCAAAGTGATTTTTACGCCAAAGTTGTGATCGTCCTGCAAGTTGTGTCACATGTGGATCTCAGAGCTTAGCAGTTTCCGTGGTGTAGCGGTTATCACGTCTGCCTAACAGGCAGAAGGTCTCCGTTTCGATTCCGGGCGTAATCACTTTTTCGTCGCACTCAACAAGACACTTGCTACAATCTCTACTGTGAACATTTAAATCAATTTCAAACGTCCAACCACCAGGCTGCAGATGGCTCAAATGATACGTGAAACTCTTTCAGAACCGGCTACTTGGTTTTTGTGCTTACCTGGAGGGCAGGAAATGCGCGGAACAGCCGCCGGCATGCCGGTAGTCGCCACACGTTTGCACAAAACGCAAGGGCTCGTCCGGGATTTGAACCCGGGACCTCCTGCACCCGAAGCAGGAATCATACCCCTAGACCAACGAGCCCTCTCGATGCACATGACTATCGCCTCCGTTCTTGGTATCACCGTGCAGAGCTGCTGCTCACCCAGCGTTCTCCCTGGCTGTTGCGGTTTGATTGTTTTTATCGTTGTCTTTTACTATAGCAACTTCTAGAATCGGACGGAGCTCGTAGCCGATGCCCTTGCTTACGCAGGAAAAATCTGTTGGAGCTACGGTTTTCCAGGTAGTACAACGGCAAAACCGTCGTTTCCGTGGTGTAGCGGTTATCACGTCTGCTTTACACGCAGAAGGTCCCCGGTTCGATCCCGGGCGGAAGCACGACTTTTTTTAAACCCGTTTTCGGATTCCATTTCCGAGATAACGTCACGTCTGCGTGTGCGGGATAATAAATGTCGTGTGCTACACCGATATCGCCTCATTTTACTGTCAAATGCTCTTGCTCCCATAGTGCACCGGTATTCAGTAACTCAGAACGCTCGTAGCTCCATTCTGGCCGGCAAAATTTAGTATCCATTTCTTCAAGACTACTTCAAGTTCGCTTCATACTGGCTTTCCTGATCTCTTTGCACTCGCCTTGTCACAACTCTGTTGAAGTGTGAACGTAACTAATAGTGAGAAACTCTTAACTACGCTCAGTCTTGTATCCCACGCTTTGGTTGACGTTGTCGCTAATCAGATGAAGGTAGACTGCTCCACGATTGAGCTTCGTCTCCACTCACGGTGCACACGTTCTGCAAAGACAACCTTTGTTTTCCGTTGCATGCAAGATTACTGTCGGCTCTTCTACAGAAATCGACCTATGTAATTTACTGGTATCAGATTCTTGCCATATCAAACGGTCCCTTCATGACCGTAGGGCCACACACAGCGTGCTGGGCACGCATCTGCTCTTCATTGCAGAGCTACAAACGTGGGTGAGCTCCACCTACTCTTCAGCACGGTCAAAACGGTAGGGCTCGTCCGGGATTTGAACCCGGGACCTCCTGCACCCAAAGCAGGAATCATACCCCTAGACCAACGAGCCACTTGCCGGTGGCAGTGAAGGTAATCCCAAGCAGTCCAGCTCCGAGGAACACAAACTTTCATGTAAATCAGAAAGAAAAGCGCTTTCTGAAGGCAGCGCCCACCACTGATGGAAAGAATATTAAAGGCAATGAATGTAGAGTGAATAATTTCATCGCGCTCTGCAGATGAACAGACGGTGGTGTTTCACTTTCGTCATGTGCTTTCTTAGCATCAAGGGAAGGCAAATGCACTAAACAAAAGAACACCGGGAATCCGAAACACCAACTCATAACGAAAAGATAGCGGAATATACTGCAAGCAAAACTTCCAAACACGACTCCTGAAGGCGTCGGTGCCTTAAGAATTATTCCGTGCAGCAATGATCATCTACGAAGAGCCAACTGTATGTGTCGCTCCACCACGCAACTTTTTTTGATATCGTTTTACCAAAATTTCCATTACCTGTTCGTTACAAGAATACCGTGTGGCTTTCAACTGGTCTGCTTCGTCCAGCAGCGATAGTAGTAACTAAACCGACCACAGTATCATTAAAAGTAGGTCAGACACAAAAGTCGGAGTTGCTCTGTAGCTCATGTTATTCTGCTTTCAAATGCAATTGTATGGCTGGGAGTAGGGGCGTACTCCTGTAATGCAGGCGTCCGGGAGGCCGTTTCTGTGGGAGACATCTGGGAACAACTACAGACACGGCCGTTTCATTAGCTCAGGAACGACCGCGATGCTCTTATCGAGCTCTGCAGATTGACCGGACTGCAGTGCGGAATTTTCTGCTAGTGGTGGCTCGGGGTTAAGAGAAGTCGGGAGGTGTGAGCAAAACTACATCGGGAAACCGAAACAGACGACTCATAAGGAAAAGATTGCGGAATGTACTGCAAAAGCAAACGTTGGAGAAGACGAACTCTGAAGCCGTCGGTGCTTTAACAATCATTCCGTGCAGCAACGATAATCTGGGAAGAGCGAAGGGTGGGTTCCGCTCGACCACACAACAAATTTTATATAATGTTCTACTTGTTCTAAATTTGCGTTTCCAGATCATCAGTAAAATACTGTGTGATTTACACCTGGCTTGCTTCTTCCAAAAGCGATATTAAGAAATACATCGACTGCAACGTCATTAGGGGTCGCGGGTCCGGGCGCCGGCGCGCCAGCGGCGGCCTGTCGGGGCTGCTGGTGCCTCCATGTAGAGCTACCGCTGGGCCCGGGCTCCTTGCCGCTAACGAAGTGATTGCTTTTGGTGACATCATATGCAATAGCGACTGCGCGAATTGACGGTAGCTCGTACGGAAAGCAAGAGTAGCTGATGCTACCGAGGACTCGGCCGCGAGCTTGTCCGACGACTTCTTGGGCTCTTATTCGTGGTGGCATTCAGACAGGCAAGGGTGCTGTCGATTGTTGCGTACGAATGCGAAATACCTGCATTGTGCGTTTCCGCAAAGTGATTTTTACGCCAAAGTTGTGATCGTCCTGCAAGTTGTGTCACATGTGGATCTCAGAGCTTAGCAGTTTCCGTGGTGTAGCGGTTATCACGTCTGCCTAACAGGCAGAAGGTCTCCGTTTCGATTCCGGGCGTAATCACTTTTTCGTCGCACTCAACAAGACACTTGCTACAATCTCTACTGTGAACATTTAAATCAATTTCAAACGTCCAACCACCAGGCTGCAGATGGCTCAAATGATACGTGAAACTCTTTCAGAACCGGCTACTTGGTTTTTGTGCTTACCTGGAGGGCAGGAAATGCGCGGAACAGCCGCCGGCATGCCGGTAGTCGCCACACGTTTGCACAAAACGCAAGGGCTCGTCCGGGATTTGAACCCGGGACCTCCTGCACCCGAAGCAGGAATCATACCCCTAGACCAACGAGCCCTCTCGATGCACATGACTATCGCCTCCGTTCTTGGTATCACCGTGCAGAGCTGCTGCTCACCCAGCGTTCTCCCTGGCTGTTGCGGTTTGATTGTTTTTATCGTTGTCTTTTACTATAGCAACTTCTAGAATCGGACGGAGCTCGTAGCCGATGCCCTTGCTTACGCAGGAAAAATCTGTTGGAGCTACGGTTTTCCAGGTAGTACAACGGCAAAACCGTCGTTTCCGTGGTGTAGCGGTTATCACGTCTGCTTTACACGCAGAAGGTCCCCGGTTCGATCCCGGGCGGAAGCACGACTTTTTTTAAACCCGTTTTCGGATTCCATTTCCGAGATAACGTCACGTCTGCGTGTGCGGGATAATAAATGTCGTGTGCTACACCGATATCGCCTCATTTTACTGTCAAATGCTCTTGCTCCCATAGTGCACCGGTATTCAGTAACTCAGAACGCTCGTAGCTCCATTCTGGCCGGCAAAATTTAGTATCCATTTCTTCAAGACTACTTCAAGTTCGCTTCATACTGGCTTTCCTGATCTCTTTGCACTCGCCTTGTCACAACTCTGTTGAAGTGTGAACGTAACTAATAGTGAGAAACTCTTAACTACGCTCAGTCTTGTATCCCACGCTTTGGTTGACGTTGTCGCTAATCAGATGAAGGTAGACTGCTCCACGATTGAGCTTCGTCTCCACTCACGGTGCACACGTTCTGCAAAGACAACCTTTGTTTTCCGTTGCATGCAAGATTACTGTCGGCTCTTCTACAGAAATCGACCTATGTAATTTACTGGTATCAGATTCTTGCCATATCAAACGGTCCCTTCATGACCGTAGGGCCACACACAGCGTGCTGGGCACGCATCTGCTCTTCATTGCAGAGCTACAAACGTGGGTGAGCTCCACCTACTCTTCAGCACGGTCAAAACGGTAGGGCTCGTCCGGGATTTGAACCCGGGACCTCCTGCACCCAAAGCAGGAATCATACCCCTAGACCAACGAGCCACTTGCCGGTGGCAGTGAAGGTAATCCCAAGCAGTCCAGCTCCGAGGAACACAAACTTTCATGTAAATCAGAAAGAAAAGCGCTTTCTGAAGGCAGCGCCCACCACTGATGGAAAGAATATTAAAGGCAATGAATGTAGAGTGAATAATTTCATCGCGCTCTGCAGATGAACAGACGGTGGTGTTTCACTTTCGTCATGTGCTTTCTTAGCATCAAGGGAAGGCAAATGCACTAAACAAAAGAACACCGGGAATCCGAAACACCAACTCATAACGAAAAGATAGCGGAATATACTGCAAGCAAAACTTCCAAACACGACTCCTGAAGGCGTCGGTGCCTTAAGAATTATTCCGTGCAGCAATGATCATCTACGAAGAGCCAACTGTATGTGTCGCTCCACCACGCAACTTTTTTTGATATCGTTTTACCAAAATTTCCATTACCTGTTCGTTACAAGAATACCGTGTGGCTTTCAACTGGTCTGCTTCGTCCAGCAGCGATAGTAGTAACTAAACCGACCACAGTATCATTAAAAGTAGGTCAGACACAAAAGTCGGAGTTGCTCTGTAGCTCATGTTATTCTGCTTTCAAATGCAATTGTATGGCTGGGAGTAGGGGCGTACTCCTGTAATGCAGGCGTCCGGGAGGCCGTTTCTGTGGGAGACATCTGGGAACAACTACAGACACGGCCGTTTCATTAGCTCAGGAACGACCGCGATGCTCTTATCGAGCTCTGCAGATTGACCGGACTGCAGTGCGGAATTTTCTGCTAGTGGTGGCTCGGGGTTAAGAGAAGTCGGGAGGTGTGAGCAAAACTACATCGGGAAACCGAAACAGACGACTCATAAGGAAAAGATTGCGGAATGTACTGCAAAAGCAAACGTTGGAGAAGACGAACTCTGAAGCCGTCGGTGCTTTAACAATCATTCCGTGCAGCAACGATAATCTGGGAAGAGCGAAGGGTGGGTTCCGCTCGACCACACAACAAATTTTATATAATGTTCTACTTGTTCTAAATTTGCGTTTCCAGATCATCAGTAAAATACTGTGTGATTTACACCTGGCTTGCTTCTTCCAAAAGCGATATTAAGAAATACATCGACTGCAACGTCATTAGGGGTCGCGGGTCCGGGCGCCGGCGCGCCAGCGGCGGCCTGTCGGGGCTGCTGGTGCCTCCATGTAGAGCTACCGCTGGGCCCGGGCTCCTTGCCGCTAACGAAGTGATTGCTTTTGGTGACATCATATGCAATAGCGACTGCGCGAATTGACGGTAGCTCGTACGGAAAGCAAGAGTAGCTGATGCTACCGAGGACTCGGCCGCGAGCTTGTCCGACGACTTCTTGGGCTCTTATTCGTGGTGGCATTCAGACAGGCAAGGGTGCTGTCGATTGTTGCGTACGAATGCGAAATACCTGCATTGTGCGTTTCCGCAAAGTGATTTTTACGCCAAAGTTGTGATCGTCCTGCAAGTTGTGTCACATGTGGATCTCAGAGCTTAGCAGTTTCCGTGGTGTAGCGGTTATCACGTCTGCCTAACAGGCAGAAGGTCTCCGTTTCGATTCCGGGCGTAATCACTTTTTCGTCGCACTCAACAAGACACTTGCTACAATCTCTACTGTGAACATTTAAATCAATTTCAAACGTCCAACCACCAGGCTGCAGATGGCTCAAATGATACGTGAAACTCTTTCAGAACCGGCTACTTGGTTTTTGTGCTTACCTGGAGGGCAGGAAATGCGCGGAACAGCCGCCGGCATGCCGGTAGTCGCCACACGTTTGCACAAAACGCAAGGGCTCGTCCGGGATTTGAACCCGGGACCTCCTGCACCCGAAGCAGGAATCATACCCCTAGACCAACGAGCCCTCTCGATGCACATGACTATCGCCTCCGTTCTTGGTATCACCGTGCAGAGCTGCTGCTCACCCAGCGTTCTCCCTGGCTGTTGCGGTTTGATTGTTTTTATCGTTGTCTTTTACTATAGCAACTTCTAGAATCGGACGGAGCTCGTAGCCGATGCCCTTGCTTACGCAGGAAAAATCTGTTGGAGCTACGGTTTTCCAGGTAGTACAACGGCAAAACCGTCGTTTCCGTGGTGTAGCGGTTATCACGTCTGCTTTACACGCAGAAGGTCCCCGGTTCGATCCCGGGCGGAAGCACGACTTTTTTTAAACCCGTTTTCGGATTCCATTTCCGAGATAACGTCACGTCTGCGTGTGCGGGATAATAAATGTCGTGTGCTACACCGATATCGCCTCATTTTACTGTCAAATGCTCTTGCTCCCATAGTGCACCGGTATTCAGTAACTCAGAACGCTCGTAGCTCCATTCTGGCCGGCAAAATTTAGTATCCATTTCTTCAAGACTACTTCAAGTTCGCTTCATACTGGCTTTCCTGATCTCTTTGCACTCGCCTTGTCACAACTCTGTTGAAGTGTGAACGTAACTAATAGTGACTAATAGTGAGAAACTCTTAACTACGCTCAGTCTTGTATCCCACTCTTTGGTTGACGTTGTCGCTAATCAGATGAAGGTAGACTGCTCCACGATTGAGCTTCGTCTCCACTCACGGTGCACACGTTCTGCAAAGACAACCTTTGTTTTCCGTTGCATGCAAGATTACTGTCGGCTCTTCTACAGAAATCGACCTATGTAATTTACTGGTATCAGATTCTTGCCATATCAAACGGTCCCTTCATGACCGTAGGGCCACACACAGCGTGCTGCGGCACGCATCTGTTCTTCATTGCAGAGCTACAAACGTGGGTGAGCTCCACCTACTCTTCAGCACGGTCAAAACGGTAGGGCTCGTCCGGGATTTGAACCCGGGACCTCCTGCACCCAAAGCAGGAATCATACCCCTAGACCAACGAGCCACTTGCCGGTGGCAGTGAAGGTAATCCCAAGCAGTCCAGCTCCGAGGAACACAAATTTTCATGTAAATCTGAAAGATAAGCGCTTTCTGAAGGCAGCGCCCACCACTGATGGAAAGAATATTAAAGGCAATGAATGTAGAGTGAATAATTTCATCGCGCTCTGCAGATGAACAGACTGTGGTGTTTCACTTTCGTCATGTGCTTTCTTAGCATCAAGGGTAGGCAAATGCACTAAACAAAAGAACACCGGGAATCCGAAACACCAACTCATAACGAAAAGATAGCGGAATATACTGCAAGCAAAACTTCCAAACACGACTCCTGAAGGCGTCGGTGCCTTAAGAATTATTCCGTGCAGCAATGATCATCTACGAAGAGCCAACTGTATGTGTCGCTCCACCACGCAACTTTTTTTGATATCGTTTTACCTAAATTTCCATTACCTGTTCGTTACAAGAATACCGTGTGGCTTTCAACTGGTCTGCTTCGTCCAGCAGCGATAGTAGTAACTAAACCGACCACAGTATCATTAAAAGTAGGTCAGACACAAAAGTCGGAGTTGCTCTGTAGCTCATGTTATTCTGCTTTCAAATGCAATTGTATGGCTGGGAGTAGGGGCGTACTCCTGTAATGCAGGCGTCCGGGAGGCCGTTTTTGTGGGAGACATCTGGGAACAACTACAGACACGGCCGTTTCATTAGCTCAGGAACGACCGCGATGCTCTTATCGAGCTCTGCAGATTGACCGGACTGCAGTGCGGAATTTTCTGCTAGTGGTGGCTCGGGGTTAAGAGAAGTCGGGAGGTGTGAGCAAAACTACATCGGGAAACCGAAACAGACGACTCATAACGAAAAGATTGCGGAATGTACTGCAAAAGCAAACGTTGGAGAAGACGAACTCTGAAGCCGTCGGTGCTTTAACAATCATTCCGTGCAGCAACGATAATCTGGGAAGAGCGAAGGGTGGGTTCCGCTCGACCACACAACAAATTTTATATAATGTTCTACTTGTTCTAAATTTGCGTTTCCAGATCATCAGTAAAATACTGTGTGATTTACACCTGGCTTGTTTCTTCCAAAAGCGATATTAAGAAATACATCGACTGCAACGTCATTAGGGGTAGCGGGTCGGGGCCCCGGCGCGCCAGCGGCGGCCTGTCGGGGCTGCTGGTGCCTCCATGTAGAGCTACCGCTGGGCCCGGGCTCCTTGCCGCTAACAAAGTGATTGCTTTTGGTGACATCATATGCAATAGGGACTGCGCGAATTGACGGTAGCTCGTACGGAAAGCAAGAGTAGCTGATGCTACCGAGGACTCGGCCGCGAGCTTGTCCGACGACTTCTTGGGCTCTTATTCGTGGTGGCATTCAGACAGGCAAGGGTGCTGTCGATTGTTGCGTACGAATGAGAAATACCTGCATTGTGCGTTTCCGCAAAGTGATTTTTACGCCAAAGTTGTGATCGTCCTGCAAGTTGTGTCACATGTGGATTTCAGAGCTTAGCAGTTTCCGTGGTGTAGCGGTTATCACGTCTGCCTAACAGGCAGAAGGTCTCCGTTTCGATTCCGGGCGTAATCACTTTTTCGTCGCACTCAACAAGACACTTGCTACAATCTCTACTGTGAACATTTAAATCAATTTCAAACGTCCAACCACCAGGCTGCAGATGGCTCAAATGATACGTGAAACTCTTTCAGAACCGGCTACTTGGTTTTTGTGCTTACCTGGAGGGCAGGAAATGCGCGGAACAGCCGCCGGCATGCCGGTAGTCGCCACACGTTTGCACAAAACGCAAGGGCTCGTCCGGGATTTGAACCCGGGACCTCCTGCACCCGAAGTAGGAATCATACCCCTAGACCAACGAGCCTTCTCGAGACAGAGGACAATCGCCTCCGTTCTTGGTATCACCGTGCAGAGCTGCTGCTCACACAGCGTTCTCCCTGGCTGTTGCGGTTTCATTGTTTTTATCGTTGTCTTTTACTATAGCAACTTCTAGAATCGGACGGAGCTCGTAGCCGATGCCCTTGCTTACGCAGGAAAAATCTGTTGGAGCTACGGTTTTCCAGGTAGTACAACGGCAAAACCGTCGTTTCCGTGGTGTAGCGGTTATCACGTCTGCTTTACACGCAGAAGGTCCCCGGTTCGATCCCGGGCCGAAGCACGACCTTTTATAAACCCGTTTTCGGATTCCATTTCCGAGATAACGTCACGTCTGCGTGTGCGGGATAATAAATGTCGTGTGCTACACCGATATCGCCTCATTTTACTGTCAAATGCTCTTGCTCCCATAGTGCACCGGTATTCAGTAACTCAGAACGCTCGTAGCTCCATTCTGGCCTGCAAAATTTAGTATCCATTTCTTCAAGACTACTTCAAGTTCGCTTCATACTGGCTTTCCTGATCTCTTTGCACTCGCCTTGTCACAACTCTGTTGAAGTGTGAACGTAACTAATAGTGAGAAACTCTTAACTACGCTCAGTCTTGTATCCCACTCTTTGGTTGACGTTGTCGCTAATCAGATGAAGGTAGACTGCTCCACGATTGAGCTTCGTCTCCACTCACGGTGCACACGTTCTGCAAAGACAACCTTTGTTTTCCGTTGCATGCAAGATTACTGTCGGCTCTTCTACAGAAATCGACCTATGTAATTTACTGGTATCAGATTCTTGCCATATCAAACGGTCCCTTCATGACCGTAGGGCCACACACAGCGTGCTGCGGCACGCATCTGTTCTTCATTGCAGAGCTACAAACGTGGGTGAGCTCCACCTACTCTTCAGCACGGTCAAAACGGTAGGGCTCGTCCGGGATTTGAACCCGGGACCTCCTGCACCCAAAGCAGGAATCATACCCCTAGACCAACGAGCCACTTGCCGGGGGCAGTGAAGGTAATCCCAAGCAGTCCAGCTCCGAGGAACACAAATTTTCATGTAAATCTGAAAGATAAGCGCTTTCTGAAGGCAGCGCCCACCACTGATGGAAAGAATATTAAAGGCAATGAATGTAGAGTGAATAATTTCATCGCGCTCTGCAGATGAACAGACGGTGGTGTTTCACTTTCGTCATGTGCTTTCTTAGCATCAAGGGTAGGCAAATGCACTAAACAAAAGAACACCGGGAATCTGAAACACCAACTCATAACGAAAAGATAGCGGAATATACTGCAAGCAAAACTTCCAAACACGACTCCTGAAGGCGTCGGTGCCTTAAGAATTATTCCGTGCAGCAATGATCAGCTACGAAGAGCCAACTGTATGTGTCGCTCCACCACGCAACTTTTTTTGATATCGTTTTACCTAAATTTCCATTACCTGTTCGTTACAAGAATACCGTGTGGCTTTCAACTGGTCTGCTTCGTCCAGCAGCGATAGTAGTAACTAAACCGACCACAGTATCATTAAAAGTAGGTCAGACACAAAAGTCGGAGTTGCTCTGTAGCTCATGTTATTCTGCTTTCAAATGCAATTGTATGGCTGGGAGTAGGGGCGTACTCCTGTAATGCAGGCGTCCGGGAGGCCGTTTCTGTGGGAGACATCTGGGAACAACTACAGACACGGCCGTTTCATTAGCACAGGAACCACCGCGATGCTCTTATCGAGCTCTGCAGATTGACCGGACTGCAGTGCGGAATTTTCTGCTAGTGGTGGCTCGGGGTTAAGAGAAGTCGGGAGGTGTGAGCAAAACTACATCGGGAAACCGAAACAGACGACTCATAACGAAAAGATTGCGGAATGTACTGCAAAAGCAAACGTTGGAGAAGACGAACTCTGAAGCCGTCGGTGCTTTAACAATCATTCCGTGCAGCAACGATAATCTGGGAAGAGCGAAGGGTGGGTTCCGCTCGACCACACAACAAATTTTATATAATGTTCTACTTGTTCTAAATTTGCGTTTCCAGATCATCAGTAAAATACTGTGTGATTTACACCTGGCTTGCTTCTTCCAAAAGCGATATTAAGAAATACATCGACTGCAACGTCATTAGGGGTCGCGGGTCCGGGCGCCGGCGCGCCAGCGGCGGCCTGTCGGGGCTGCTGGTGCCTCCATGTAGAGCTACCGCTGGGCCCGGGCTCCTTGCCGCTAACGAAGTGATTGCTTTTGGTGACATCATATGCAATAGGGACTGCGCGAATTGACGGTAGCTCGTACGGAAAGCAAGAGTAGCTGATGCTACCGAGGACTCGGCCGCGAGCTTGTCCGACGACTTCTTGGGCTCTTATTCGTGGTGGCATTCAGACAGGCAAGGGTGCTGTCGATTGTTGCGTACGAATGCGAAATACCTGCATTGTGCGTTTCCGCAAAGTGATTTTTACGCCAAAGTTGTGATCGTCCTGCAAGTTGTGTCACATGTGGATCTCAGAGCTTAGCAGTTTCCGTGGTGTAGCGGTTATCACGTCTGCCTAACAGGCAGAAGGTCTCCGTTTCGATTCCGGGCGTAATCACTTTTTCGTCGCACTCAACAAGACACTTGCTACAATCTCTACTGTGAACATTTAAATCAATTTCAAACGTCCAACCACCAGGCTGCAGATGGCTCAAATGATACGTGAAACTCTTTCAGAACCGGCTACTTGGTTTTTGTGCTTACCTGGAGGGCAGGAAATGCGCGGAACAGCCGCCGGCATGCCGGTAGTCGCCACACGTTTGCACAAAACGCAAGGGCTCGTCCGGGATTTGAACCCGGGACCTCCTGCACCCGAAGTAGGAATCATACCCCTAGACCAACGAGCCTTCTCGGGACAGAGGACAATCGCCTCCGTTCTTGGTATCACCGTGCAGAGCTGCTGCTCACCCAGCGTTCTCCCTGGCTGTTGCGGTTTCATTGTTTTTATCGTTGTCTTTTACTATAGCAACTTCTAGAATCGGACGGAGCTCGTAGCCGATGCCCTTGCTTACGCAGGAAAAATCTGTTGGAGCTACGGTTTTCCAGGTAGTACAACGGCAAAACCGTCGTTTCCTTGGTGTAGCGGTTATCACGTCTGCTTTACACGCAGAAGGTCCCCGGTTCGATCCCGGGCGGAAGCACGACCTTTTATAAACCCGTTTTCGGATTCCATTTCCGAGATAACGTCACGTCTGCGTGTGCGGGATAATAAATGTCGTGTGCTACACCGATATCGCCTCATTTTACTGTCAAATGCTCTTGCTCCCATAGTGCACCGGTATTCAGTAACTCAGAACGATCGTAGCTCCATTCTGGCCTGCAAAATTTAGTATCCATTTCTTCAAGACTACTTCAAGTTCGCTTCATACTGGCTTTCCTGATCTCTTTGCACTCGCCTTGTCACAACTCTGTTGAAGTGTGAACGTAACTAATAGTGAGAAACTCTTAACTACGCTCAGTCTTGTATCCCACTCTTTGGTTGACGTTGTCGCTAATCAGATGAAGGTAGACTGCTCCACGATTGAGCTTCGTCTCCACTCACGGTGCACACGTTCTGCAAAGACAACCTTTGTTTTCCGTTGCATGCAAGATTACTGTCGGCTCTTCTACAGAAATCGACCTATGTAATTTACTGGTATCAGATTCTTGCCATATCAAACGGTCCCTTCATGACCGTAGGGCCACACACAGCGTGCTGCGGCACGCATCTGTTCTTCATTGCAGAGCTACAAACGTGGGTGAGCTCCACCTACTCTTCAGCACGGTCAAAACGGTAGGGCTCGTCCGGGATTTGAACCCGGGACCTCCTGCACCCAAAGCAGGAATCATACCCCTAGACCAACGAGCCACTTGCCGGTGGCAGTGAAGGTAATCCCAAGCAGTCCAGCTCCGAGGAACACAAACTTTCATGTAAATCAGAAAGAAAAGCGCTTTCTGAAGGCAGCGCCCACCACTGATGGAAAGAATGTTAAAGGCAATGAATGTAGAGTGAATAATTTCATCGCGCTCTGCAGATGAACAGACGGTGGTGTTTCACTTTCGTCATGTGCTTTCTTAGCATCAAGGGAAGGCAAATGCACTAAACAAAAGAACACCGGGAATCCGAAACACCAATCATAACGAAAAGATAGCGGAATATACTGCAAGCAAAACTTCCAAACACGACTCCTGAAGGCGTCGGTGCCTTAAGAATTATTCCGTGCAGCAATGATCATCTACGAAGAGCCAACTGTATGTGTCGCTCCACCACGCAACTTTTTTTGATATCGTTTTACCTAAATTTCCATTACCTGTTCGTTACAAGAATACCGTGTGGCTTTCAACTGGTCTGCTTCGTCCAGCAGCGATAGTAGTAACTAAACCGACCACAGTATCATTAAAAGTAGGTCAGACACAAAAGTCGGAGTTGCTCTGTAGCTCATGTTATTCTGCTTTCAAATGCAATTGTATGGCTGGGAGTAGGGGCGTACTCCTGTAATGCAGGCGTCCGGGAGGCCGTTTCTGTGGGAGACATCTGGGAACAACTACAGACACGGCCGTTTCATTAGCTCAGGAACCACCGCGATGCTCTTATCGAGCTCTGCAGATTGACCGGACTGCAGTGCGGAATTTTCTGCTAGTGGTGGCTCGGGGTTAAGAGAAGTCGGGAGGTGTGAGCAAAACTACATCGGGAAACCGAAACAGACGACTCATAACGAAAAGATTGCGGAATGTACTGCAAAAGCAAACGTTGGAGAAGACGAACTCTGAAGCCGTCGGTGCTTTAACAATCATTCCGTGCAGCAACGATAATCTGGGAAGAGCGAAGGGTGGGTTCCGCTCGACCACACAACAAATTTTATATAATGTTCTACTTGTTCTAAATTTGCGTTTCCAGATCATCAGTAAAATACTGTGTGATTTACACCTGGCTTGCTTCTTCCAAAAGCGATATTAAGAAATACATCGACTGCAACGTCATTAGGGGTCGCGGGTCCGGGCGCCGGCGCGCCAGCGGCGGCCTGTCGGGGCTGCTGGTGCCTCCATGTAGAGCTACCGCTGGGCCCGGGCTCCTTGCCGCTAACGAAGTGATTGCTTTTGGTGACATCATATGCAATAGGGACTGCGCGAATTGACGGTAGCTCGTACGGAAAGCAAGAGTAGCTGATGCTACCGAGGACTCGGCCGCGAGCTTGTCCGACGACTTCTTGGGCTCTTATTCGTGGTGGCATTCAGACAGGCAAGGGTGCTGTCGATTGTTGCGTACGAATGCGAAATACCTGCATTGTGCGTTTCCGCAAAGTGATTTTTACGCCAAAGTTGTGATCGTCCTGCAAGTTGTGTCACATGTGGATCTCAGAGCTTAGCAGTTTCCGTGGTGTAGCGGTTATCACGTCTGCCTAACAGGCAGAAGGTCTCCGTTTCGATTCCGGGCGTAATCACTTTTTCGTCGCACTCAACAAGACACTTGCTACAATCTCTACTGTGAACATTTAAATCAATTTCAAACGTCCAACCACCAGGCTGCAGATGGCTCAAATGATACGTGAAACTCTTTCAGAACCGGCTACTTGGTTTTTGTGCTTACCTGGAGGGCAGGAAATGCGCGGAACAGCCGCCGGCATGCCGGTAGTCGCCACACGTTTGCACAAAACGCAAGGGCTCGTCCGGGATTTGAACCCGGGACCTCCTGCACCCGAAGCAGGAATCATACCCCCCTTTTTTTTTTCTTTTAGTTTTTTTTTTTTAAATGTATACAAGTAAATAAAATCCCTTCTTTTGGGGTTATGGAAATCAAATAGTTCTGTTACATTCTTCCATCGTTGTGTGGGAGCGATTTTTATAGGAGAGCCAGGCTTACTTCAGCCTGATGGCTTCTCATGTGTGTGTCAGCAACCTATTAGTGCTGTGACACGAGGGCGAAGGATAAACGAAATAGCCACCTTGTTGGCATAAAATGAATGAGAAGCTTAACAGATAATTTCATAAAGGAAAAAAAAGGAATCCTGAGGTTGAACAACATGTCGTTTGATCGTTCTTCAGCTCTGTCGGTGAGACAATGTTCGGTTCAAAAAATTTGCGTAGTTGTCTTTGTATTTCATTTGTCGTTCGAGCTTTTGATGTTCTGTCATCAGGTACATCCAATAATCTGCTTCACTTTTCGTCATTGCCGTTGAGATGTAATGGACTGTCAGTCCTTTGAGCCATTTGGCTGACCTTCTTTTAGTGTTAGGATATGGCACGTCATCAGGCAGAAGGACGTGTGTCGGTGAAATTGTGTTAGGTGACGTCCGTAGCACATGTGCTAGTTTTTGCCTGAAGAGATTCCACACGTCTTTCACATCTTCACAGACGAAGCGATGTTCTGCATTGTCGACGACATTGCAGCTGGAACAGTTTGGTGTGTGTGCCAGACGTATCGCGTGCAGTTTGGAGTTGGTTGGGATTTTTCTATTGACTGCGAGGTACCACGTCGATCGCACATTGGATGGTAGATGGGGGTCAGATATGTTGTCCCATATGTTTTTCCAATTATAATGTCGAAACTTGTTTTCTATTCGATTGCGCAATTTTGCTTCCAGCAAGGTGTTGTAAACCTCCTTAACCCGATATATGTCCTTCTCCGGTATTTTATGGCGTACATAGCTGTATTCCACCAGAAAATGTTTATAGTGGTACAGCTCGTGGGAGATGTGACGCACATCGATTGGTGGATCTCTGCTGACTGGGGTGATTTCACGTAAGAGATGAGCCACTAAGGTCCGCGGCGATCGTTGCCACTGTTTATAAGTTTTGCTAACGTATAGCGCTTGCGCTTTAAGGTAGATGTCTGTCAGTTGTAGCCCTCCATTGCATGTCGGTAGCGTCAAGGTATCATATGAAACCTTAAATATCTGACCTCTACTGACAAAATAACCAAGCGCTGCTTGCATTTGGTGTGCAATGGTTCGTGACCTGCAGAGGCAGCACTTGAGCAACATAGTTGACTTTGGAAGTGATGTATGTATTGGCCAGTTGCACTTTTTGTATTACGTTTAAATTACGCAAGCTGTGTTGTTTTATGCTTGCCCGTAAGGTGGCAAGTAATTTTCGATAATTGAGAGCGGCCGTGCGGCGGATATTACTCGTATATTCTATTCCAAGGCATTTGATTTTTTCCACAGTGTTGATACTTCCAGCGGCTCTGATCTCTATACCCCGACCAAGATTCATAATACCAGATTTATTGCGGTTGAGTTTAGCTCCTGACGCCATTTCGTAGGTCGCCACAACTTCAAGTACTGTTTCCACCTCTCTTTCGTCAGTCACAAGTACCACTACATCGTCCGCGTAGGCTTGACATATGATCTTGTGTCCGCGTATATGTAATCCACGGAGTTGCCGAGTCAGAGATACTAAGAGAGGTTCAAGCGCAATCGCGAAAAGCGTCATGGACATTGGGCAACCTTGTCTTACCGAACTCTGAATATTGATCGGGTGACTGAGTTGTCCGTTGACACTGATTCTTGACGTGCTATTCGTCAGTATGTTTTTCACGGAGGCTATAATTTTCTGGGGGAAGTGCATGGATGTCATACACCGGAGCAGGTACGAATGATTAACTTTATCAAAAGCTTTTTCAAAGTCAAGCGACATCAGAGCACAGCGAATGTTGCAGGCTTCCGATATCGCTATAATGTCTCTGTAGTCGCATAAGGTCTGAAATATCGTTCTGTCCTTTCCCACACTTGTCTGGTAGGCTCCTGTCACTGTACGAATAACAGAATTGAACCTTTGCATCATGATACGGGCGAAGATTTTATAATCACTATTGAGAAGTGTTATGGGTCGAAGATTCTCCACGGTTTTGCCTCCTGGTGTTTTGGGGACTAAGACCACTGTACCTTCACAGAATTCCTTCGGAAGGTCAGTGTCCGCATTTAGTATTTCATTGCATACGAGTGTCAATTTAGCAATTATTTGTTCGCGAAAAGTTTGATAAAATTCAGCGGGTAGCCCATCTGGTCCAGGTGATTTGTTCTTTGGGCTCTTCGAGATGGCATCTTCGACGTCTTCGTCCGTTATTCTCGCTGCGAGCACATCAGCTTCTTCTGGAGTGAGTCGCTCTGTCGTCCTAGCAGTGAGAGCTTGCTGCGCCGTTTCATCTGTCTGTGTATTGGCCAGCAATTCACTAAAGTGTCGATGGATCTCGTCTCGTATTGCAGCTTGATCTGTCAAGAGTCTCCCGTCTGAAGTTTTGAGTTCCGTCAGAATTTTAAGTTTTTGTCTTTTGTTCTCTTGGAGAATGTGGTACATCGATGTTGTTTCTTCTCGTGTACCATTCTGCAAACGCGTTCGTATTTTACAGCCTTCGAGATGGTGTCTCTGCAGGTTGAGCAATTTTGCTTTTATTCTGTTGATTTGCCCATAATTTGTTATGACTGTAGCATCACGAACGCACAAGTCTCTCAGACAGCTGAAGTAAAACTCTACTGTCCGCTTCCGCCAGGCGACTTTTTCACGGGAGTAAGTTTTCATTGTCTTTACTATTGCGGGCTTCGCGCAGTTTAGCCACCAATTCAGCGCCGTGCCGTACAAGTGGAACTTCCTTTCACATTCTGCCCAAGTGGTGTGGAAGGCGGCGTGACATCCAGGATCCGAAAGATGAGTAACGTTTAGCTTCCACTGACCTCTCGCCCTGTAAGTGCCATGTTTCTCTAAATTTATCGTACATATGTACGCGATATGATCAGAGAAAATCGTGGGCCATAGCTCAGACTGTAAAACGTGTCTCCTTAAATTGGATGTGGCGTAAATTCTGTCGATACGACTGGCAGAATGGCTGGTGATATAGGTGAAACCTAGCCTATCACCGTGTTTTAGTTCCCAAGTATCAAACAGTTGGAAGTCTCTGACGATGTCCTCCAGCTCCAGAGATTTGTTAAAATTTGGCGTCTGATCCTTGGGACTCAGCACGCAATTAAAGTCACCCGCAAAAATTATTTGGTCAAATCGCACCGCGAAAAGGGGGGCGATGTCCTCTTTGAAAAATTCGGCCCTGCGGCGCTTGTTTCCGGTTCCTGACGGGGCATATATGTTGATAAACCTGGTGTTGTTTATCGTGACAGCGAGACCTCTACTGTTAGGCAGTTGCGCCACGTCTGTAAGTAGGATCCCCTCTTTAGTCATAATCGCTGTGCCGAGGCTATTGTCATTGCCAGGATTGATGACGGCGTTGTAGCCAGTGATGTCGTCCAAACGGATAGCCGTTACTTCTTGCAGCATTAAGATGTCAGTATCAGCGGCGTACAGAAAATCTTGGAGATTTCTCAGATTGAGGGTGCTGCTAATTTTATTTATATTCAAGGTTGCAATTCTGTACGCCTGTAAAGCCGTCATGTCGACTATACCGTGTCAGGTGGGGTACTGTTTGCCAAGGGAAGTGGATGCTTGCTCCACTTAGAAGAAGTCGGCATCATCATCTGCCGCACGAGTATCTTTGATGGTGGTTTGTTGCCGGGTGGACACATCCTGTCGACGGTCGGGTGCCGTCCGTCCTGAACGTTGTGCTATGTCAGCCATCTCTGCATCATGGCTTTGCTCCTCCATGTCATCCGCCCAGTCTCGCGTGCACGTAACTTCCCGCGTGTACGTGTTGGGTACAGGTGGAAGGTCCTTCAGACTAGCTGTACCGTCTTGAATGTGGATTCCACGGTCGGGGTCAGTGTCCTCATTTCGAGTCTTCTTTTTTATTGTTCGATCTTCCAGAGGAGTTGCCTGTGTCGTCTCCGCCAGTTCTTGGCCTATTTGTTTCGCCTTTTCGCGCAGAATTGGCGCGGCTTCTGCTGCTCCCTGACGGGCTATTCGACGTTTCTTCCGTTTCTTTGGTGAAACAGTTATAGGCTGCTGGTCATTATCCTCCGACGTAGCAACCGTATCTTCTTTGTGTTGCCCGACTTCTTCGAGTGATTTGCACATGCCTTCTTCTGCCGTCTTAGCCTGGTCTTGTTCTCCACGCCTGTCAGTTTCCTCGTATTGTGAGTGTGCTGGACCTGTAGCTTCTGTGCTGCTAGTATCCATGGCTACGCTACCATCGGGAACGTCGGCATAAGCAACTACCGCTGTGTCGATACACATGTCTGCGGCGACCTCACTGCGTAGTGCGGCGGCGTACGTCACGGGTAGCGTGGCCATTTGACTAGGCGGGTCTCGCTCCCCAGTCGGCAGTTGCGTCACACGCCGTTGAACACACTGCGCGCGGACGTGTTGCGTAGAACCACAGCCCGAGCAGGTTCTCGGCTGGCCATCGTAAATGATGATCGCTCTATATCCACCAATCCAGAGATACGACGGGATATGTTTCAGCATGTCAATCTTAACTTGCCTGACTCCATTTAATACTGGATACTTGTGCAAGCTAGACCATTTTTCGGCGACATTGCTGATAATGGTGCCATAGTCTCTCAGTTTGTTGTTAATCTCCTCGGGCGTTATTTCAAAGGGGAGCTCAAAGATTCGAACCGTTCGTATTCCCATTCCGGCACGCGAAACCGTGACCTGCCCTATGTGTCCGTCTGAATGTTTGAATTTTGCCACCCCACCACATGCTTCTACAATTTGGTCGCACTTGTCAGAACTGGATAACTTAAGGAACACAGTCGGACTGACAATCGACAGGTGTATTCCAATCAATTCATCAACTTTGATCTGAAAAGTTTCTTCGATAAATGCCTCAACTTCGTAAGATTTCGGTCGGGTGTAGTTCGGATCGAAAATCAACTTCAAAGTATCGCGTCGCGTTGTCTGATCCATTATGTCAATCTAAAAATGTTATCGTGAACTATGACTAACGCAGAAGGCGCGCACTCACCACACAGCGCCGGCCGCTCGCAGCGACGATGTAAACACCGCAACAGCCGCACCGCACGTCCGCACAGCACGGCCGCTGGCGGCGGAATGCCCCTAGACCAACGAGCCACCTGCCGGTGGCAGTGAAGGTAATCCCAAGCAGTCCAGCTCCGAGGAACACAAACTTTCATGTAAATCAGAAAGAAAAGCGCTTTCTGAAGGCAGCGCCCACCACTGATGGAAAGAATATTAAAGGCAATGAATGTAGAGTGAATAATTTTATCGCGCTCTGCAGATGAACAGACGGTGGTGTTTCACTTTCGTCATGTGCTTTCTTAGCGTCAAGGGAAGGCAAATGCACTAAACAAAAGAACACCGGGAATCCGAAACACCAACTCATAACGAAAAGATAGCCGAATATACTGCAAGCAAAACTTCCAAACACGACTCCTGAAGGCGTCGGTGCCTTAAGAATTATTCCGTGCAGCAATGATCATCTACGAAGAGCCAACTGTATGTGTCGCTCCACCACGCAACTTTTTTTGATATCGTTTTACCTAAATTTCCATTACCTGTTCGTTACAAGAATACCGTGTGGCTTTCAACTGGTCTGCTTCGTCCAGCAGCGATAGTAGTAACTAAACCGACCACAGTATCATTAAAAGTAGGTCAGACACAAAAGTCGGAGTTGCTCTGTAGCTCATGTTATTCTGCTTTCAGATGCAATTGTATGGCTGGGAGTAGGGGCGTACTCCTGTAATGCAGGCGTCCGGGAGGCCGTTTCTGTGGGAGACATCTGGGAACAACTACAGACACGGCCGTTTCATTAGCTCAGGAACCACCGCGATGCTCTTATCGAGCTCTGCAGATTGACCGGACTGCAGTGCGGAATTTTCTGCTAGTGGTGGCTCGGGGTTAAGAGAAGTCGGGAGGTGTGAGCAAAACTACATCGGGAAACCGAAACAGACGACTCATAACGAAAAGATTGCGGAATGTACTGCAAAAGCAAACGTTGGAGAAGACGAACTCTGAAGCCGTCGGTGCTTTAACAATCATTCCGTGCAGCAACGATAATCTGGGAAGAGCGAAGGGTGGGTTCCGCTCGACCACACAACAAATTTTATATAATGTTCTACTTGTTCTAAATTTGCGTTTCCAGATCATCAGTAAAATACTGTGTGATTTACACCTGGCTTGCTTCTTCCAAAAGCGATATTGAGAAATACATCGACTGCAACGTCATTAGGGGTCGCGGGTCCGGGCGCCGGCGCGCCAGCGGCGGCCTGTCGGGGCTGCTGGTGCCTCCATGTAGAGCTACCGCTGGGCCCGGGCTCCTTGCCGCTAACGAAGTGATTGCTTTTGGTGACATCATATGCAATAGCGACTGCGCGAATTGACGGTAGCTCGTACGGAAAGCAAGAGTAGCTGATGCTACCGAGGACTCGGCCGCGAGCTTGTCCGACGACTTCTTGGGCTCTCATTCGTGGTGGCATTCAGACAGGCAAGGGTGCTGTCGATTGTTGCGTACGAATGCGAAATACCTGCATTGTGCGTTTCCGCAAAGTGATTTTTACGCCAAAGTTGTGATCGTCCTGCAAGTTGTGTCACATGTGGATCTCAGAGCTTAGCAGTTTCCGTGGTGTAGCGGTTATCACGTCTGCCTAACAGGCAGAAGGTCTCCGTTTCGATTCCGGGCGTAATCACTTTTTCGTCGCACTCAACAAGACACTTGCTACAATCTCTACTGTGAACATTTAAATCAATTTCAAACGTCCAACCACCAGGCTGCAGATGGCTCAAATGATACGTGAAACTCTTTCAGAACCGGCTACTTGGTTTTTGTGCTTACCTGGAGGGCAGGAAATGCGAGGAACAGCCGCCGGCATGCCGGTAGTCGCCACACGTTTGCACAAAACGCAAGGGCTCGTCCGGGATTTGAACCCGGGACCTCCTGCATCCGAAGCAGGAATCATACCCCTAGACCAACGAGCCTTCTCGATGCACATGACTATCGCCTCCGTTCTTGGTATCACCGTGCAGAGCTGCTGCTCACCCAGCGTTCTCCCTGGCTGTTGCGGTTTGATTGTTTTTATCGTTGTCTTTTACTATAGCAACTTCTAGAGTCGGACGGAGCTCGTAGCCGATGCCCTTGCTTACGCAGGAAAAATCTGTTGGAGCTACGGTTTTCCAGGTAGTACAACGGCAAAACCGTCGTTTCCGTGGTGTAGCGGTTATCACGTCTGCTTTACACGCAGAAGGTCCCCGGTTCGATCCCGGGCGGAAGCACGACTTTTTTTAAACCCGTTTTCGGATTCCATTTCCGAGATAACGTCACGTCGGCGTGTGCGGGATAATAAATGTCGTGTGCTACACCGATATCGCCTCATTTTACTGTCAAATGCTCTTGCTCCCATAGTGCACCGGTATTCAGTAACTCAGAACGCTCGTAGCTCCATTCTGGCCTGCAAAATTTAGTATCCATTTCTTCAAGACTACTTCAAGTTCGCTTCATACTGGCTTTCCTGATCTCTTTGCACTCGCCTTGTCACAACTCTGTTGAAGTGTGAACGTAACTAATAGTGAGAAACTCTTAACTACGCTCAGTCTTGTATCCCACTCTTTGGTTGACGTTGTCGCTAATCAGATGAAGGTAGACTGCTCCACGATTGAGCTTCGTCTCCACTCACGGTGCACACGTTCTGCAAAGACAACCTTTGTTTTCCGTTGCATGCAAGATTACTGTCGGCTCTTCTACAGAAATCGACCTATGTAATTTACTGGTATCAGATTCTTGCCATATCAAACGGTCCCTTCATGACCGTAGGGCCACACACGGCGTGCTGCGGCACGCATCTGTTCTTCATTGCAGAGCTACAAACGTGGGTGAGCTCCACCTACTCTTCAGCACGGTCAAAACGGTAGGGCTCGTCCGGGATTTGAACCCGGGACCTCCTGCACCCAAAGCAGGAATCATACCCCTAGACCAACGAGCCACTTGCCGGTGGCAGTGAAGGTAATCCCAAGCAGTCCAGCTCCGAGGAACACAAACTTTCATGTAAATCAGAAAGAAAAGCGCTTTCTGAAGGCAGCGCCCACCACTGATGGAAAGAATATTAAAGGCAATGAATGTAGAGTGAATAATTTCATCGCGCTCTGCAGATGAACAGACGGTGGTGTTTCACTTTCGTCATGTGCTTTCTTAGCATCAAGGGAAGGCAAATGCACTAAACAAAAGAACACCGGGAATCCAAAACACCATCTCATAACGAAAAGATAGCCGAATATACTGCAAGCAAAACTTCCAAACACGACTCCTGAAGGCGTCGGTGCCTTAAGAATTATTCCGTGCAGCAATGATCATCTACGAAGAGCCAACTGTATGTGTCGCTCCACCACGCAACTTTTTTTTATATCGTTTTACCTAAATTTCCATTACCTGTTCGTTACAAGAATACCGTGTGGCTTTCAACTGGTCTGCTTCGTCCAGCAGCGATAGTAGTAACTAAACCGACCACAGTATCATTAAAAGTAGGTCAGACACAAAAGTCGGAGTTGCTCTGTAGCTCATGTTATTCTGCTTTCAAATGCAATTGTATGGCTGGGAGTAGGGGCGTACTCCTGTAATGCAGGCGTCCGGGAGGCCGTTTCTGTGGGAGACATCTGGGAACAACTACAGACACGGCCGTTTCATTAGCTCAGGAACGACCGCGATGCTCTTATCGAGCTCTGCAGATTGACCGGACTGCAGTGCGGAATTTTCTGCTAGTGGTGGCTCGGGGTTAAGAGAAGTCGGGAGGTGTGAGCAAAACTACATCGGGAAACCGAAACAGACGACTCATAACGAAAAGATTGCGGAATGTACTGCAAAAGCAAACGTTGGAGAAGACGAACTCTGAAGCCGTCGGTGCTTTAACAATCATTCCGTGCAGCAACGATAATCTGGGAAGAGCGAAGGGTGGGTTCCGCTCGACCACACAACAAATTTTATATAATGTTCTACTTGTTCTAAATTTGCGTTTCCAGATCATCAGTAAAATACTGTGTGATTTACACCTGGCTTGCTTCTTCCAAAAGCGATATTGAGAAATACATCGACTGCAACGTCATTAGGGGTCGCGGGTCCGGGCGCCGGCGCGCCAGCGGCGGCCTGTCGGGGCTGCTGGTGCCTCCATGTAGAGCTACCGCTGGGCCCGGGCTCCTTGCCGCTAACGAAGTGATTGCTTTTGGTGACATCATATGCAATAGCGACTGCGCGAATTGACGGTAGCTCGTACGGAAAGCAAGAGTAGCTGATGCTACCGAGGACTCGGCCGCGAGCTTGTCCGACGACTTCTTGGGCTCTCATTCGTGGTGGCATTCAGACAGGCAAGGGTGCTGTCGATTGTTGCGTACGAATGCGAAATACCTGCATTGTGCGTTTCCGCAAAGTGATTTTTACGCCAAAGTTGTGATCGTCCTGCAAGTTGTGTCACATGTGGATCTCAGAGCTTAGCAGTTTCCGTGGTGTAGCGGTTATCACGTCTGCCTAACAGGCAGAAGGTCTCCGTTTCGATTCCGGGCGTAATCACTTTTTCGTCGCACTCAACAAGACACTTGCTACAATCTCTACTGTGAACATTTAAATCAATTTCAAACGTCCAACCACCAGGCTGCAGATGGCTCAAATGATACGTGAAACTCTTTCAGAACCGGCTACTTGGTTTTTGTGCTTACCTGGAGGGCAGGAAATGCGAGGAACAGCCGCCGGCATGCCGGTAGTCGCCACACGTTTGCACAAAACGCAAGGGCTCGTCCGGGATTTGAACCCGGGACCTCCTGCATCCGAAGCAGGAATCATACCCCTAGACCAACGAGCCTTCTCGATGCACATGACTATCGCCTCCGTTCTTGGTATCACCGTGCAGAGCTGCTGCTCACCCAGCGTTCTCCCTGGCTGTTGCGGTTTGATTGTTTTTATCGTTGTCTTTTACTATAGCAACTTCTAGAGTCGGACGGAGCTCGTAGCCGATGCCCTTGCTTACGCAGGAAAAATCTGTTGGAGCTACGGTTTTCCAGGTAGTACAACGGCAAAACCGTCGTTTCCGTGGTGTAGCGGTTATCACGTCTGCTTTACACGCAGAAGGTCCCCGGTTCGATCCCGGGCGGAAGCACGACTTTTTTTAAACCCGTTTTCGGATTCCATTTCCGAGATAACGTCACGTCGGCGTGTGCGGGATAATAAATGTCGTGTGCTACACCGATATCGCCTCATTTTACTGTCAAATGCTCTTGCTCCCATAGTGCACCGGTATTCAGTAACTCAGAACGCTCGTAGCTCCATTCTGGCCTGCAAAATTTAGTATCCATTTCTTCAAGACTACTTCAAGTTCGCTTCATACTGGCTTTCCTGATCTCTTTGCACTCGCCTTGTCACAACTCTGTTGAAGTGTGAACGTAACTAATAGTGAGAAACTCTTAACTACGCTCAGTCTTGTATCCCACTCTTTGGTTGACGTTGTCGCTAATCAGATGAAGGTAGACTGCTCCACGATTGAGCTTCGTCTCCACTCACGGTGCACACGTTCTGCAAAGACAACCTTTGTTTTCCGTTGCATGCAAGATTACTGTCGGCTCTTCTACAGAAATCGACCTATGTAATTTACTGGTATCAGATTCTTGCCATATCAAACGGTCCCTTCATGACCGTAGGGCCACACACGGCGTGCTGCGGCACGCATCTGTTCTTCATTGCAGAGCTACAAACGTGGGTGAGCTCCACCTACTCTTCAGCACGGTCAAAACGGTAGGGCTCGTCCGGGATTTGAACCCGGGACCTCCTGCACCCAAAGCAGGAATCATACCCCTAGACCAACGAGCCACTTGCCGGTGGCAGTGAAGGTAATCCCAAGCAGTCCAGCTCCGAGGAACACAAACTTTCATGTAAATCAGAAAGAAAAGCGCTTTCTGAAGGCAGCGCCCACCACTGATGGAAAGAATATTAAAGGCAATGAATGTAGAGTGAATAATTTCATCGCGCTCTGCAGATGAACAGACGGTGGTGTTTCACTTTCGTCATGTGCTTTCTTAGCATCAAGGGAAGGCAAATGCACTAAACAAAAGAACACCGGGAATCCAAAACACCATCTCATAACGAAAAGATAGCCGAATATACTGCAAGCAAAACTTCCAAACACGACTCCTGAAGGCGTCGGTGCCTTAAGAATTATTCCGTGCAGCAATGATCATCTACGAAGAGCCAACTGTATGTGTCGCTCCACCACGCAACTTTTTTTTATATCGTTTTACCTAAATTTCCATTACCTGTTCGTTACAAGAATACCGTGTGGCTTTCAACTGGTCTGCTTCGTCCAGCAGCGATAGTAGTAACTAAACCGACCACAGTATCATTAAAAGTAGGTCAGACACAAAAGTCGGAGTTGCTCTGTAGCTCATGTTATTCTGCTTTCAAATGCAATTGTATGGCTGGGAGTAGGGGCGTACTCCTGTAATGCAGGCGTCCGGGAGGCCGTTTCTGTGGGAGACATCTGGGAACAACTACAGACACGGCCGTTTCATTAGCTCAGGAACGACCGCGATGCTCTTATCGAGCTCTGCAGATTGACCGGACTGCAGTGCGGAATTTTCTGCTAGTGGTGGCTCGGGGTTAAGAGAAGTCGGGAGGTGTGAGCAAAACTACATCGGGAAACCGAAACAGACGACTCATAACGAAAAGATTGCGGAATGTACTGCAAAAGCAAACGTTGGAGAAGACGAACTCTGAAGCCGTCGGTGCTTTAACAATCATTCCGTGCAGCAACGATAATCTGGGAAGAGCGAAGGGTGGGTTCCGCTCGACCACACAACAAATTTTATATAATGTTCTACTTGTTCTAAATTTGCGTTTCCAGATCATCAGTAAAATACTGTGTGATTTACACCTGGCTTGCTTCTTCCAAAAGCGATATTGAGAAATACATCGACTGCAACGTCATTAGGGGTCGCGGGTCCGGGCGCCGGCGCGCCAGCGGCGGCCTGTCGGGGCTGCTGGTGCCTCCATGTAGAGCTACCGCTGGGCCCGGGCTCCTTGCCGCTAACGAAGTGATTGCTTTTGGTGACATCATATGCAATAGCGACTGCGCGAATTGACGGTAGCTCGTACGGAAAGCAAGAGTAGCTGATGCTACCGAGGACTCGGCCGCGAGCTTGTCCGACGACTTCTTGGGCTCTCATTCGTGGTGGCATTCAGACAGGCAAGGGTGCTGTCGATTGTTGCGTACGAATGCGAAATACCTGCATTGTGCGTTTCCGCAAAGTGATTTTTACGCCAAAGTTGTGATCGTCCTGCAAGTTGTGTCACATGTGGATCTCAGAGCTTAGCAGTTTCCGTGGTGTAGCGGTTATCACGTCTGCCTAACAGGCAGAAGGTCTCCGTTTCGATTCCGGGCGTAATCACTTTTTCGTCGCACTCAACAAGACACTTGCTACAATCTCTACTGTGAACATTTAAATCAATTTCAAACGTCCAACCACCAGGCTGCAGATGGCTCAAATGATACGTGAAACTCTTTCAGAACCGGCTACTTGGTTTTTGTGCTTACCTGGAGGGCAGGAAATGCGAGGAACAGCCGCCGGCATGCCGGTAGTCGCCACACGTTTGCACAAAACGCAAGGGCTCGTCCGGGATTTGAACCCGGGACCTCCTGCACCCGAAGCAGGAATCATACCCCTAGACCAACGAGCCTTCTCGATGCACATGACTATCGCCTCCGTTCTTGGTATCACCGTGCAGAGCTGCTGCTCACCCAGCGTTCTCCCTGGCTGTTGCGGTTTGATTGTTTTTATCGTTGTCTTTTACTATAGCAACTTCTAGAGTCGGACGGAGCTCGTAGCCGATGCCCTTGCTTACGCAGGAAAAATCTGTTGGAGCTACGGTTTTCCAGGTAGTACAACGGCAAAACCGTCGTTTCCGTGGTGTAGCGGTTATCACGTCTGCTTTACACGCAGAAGGTCCCCGGTTCGATCCCGGGCGGAAGCACGACTTTTTTTAAACCCGTTTTCGGATTCCATTTCCGAGATAACGTCACGTCGGCGTGTGCGGGATAATAAATGTCGTGTGCTACACCGATATCGCCTCATTTTACTGTCAAATGCTCTTGCTCCCATAGTGCACCGGTATTCAGTAACTCAGAACGCTCGTAGCTCCATTCTGGCCTGCAAAATTTAGTATCCATTTCTTCAAGACTACTTCAAGTTCGCTTCATACTGGCTTTCCTGATCTCTTTGCACTCGCCTTGTCACAACTCTGTTGAAGTGTGAACGTAACTAATAGTGAGAAACTCTTAACTACGCTCAGTCTTGTATCCCACTCTTTGGTTGACGTTGTCGCTAATCAGATGAAGGTAGACTGCTCCACGATTGAGCTTCGTCTCCACTCACGGTGCACACGTTCTGCAAAGACAACCTTTGTTTTCCGTTGCATGCAAGATTACTGTCGGCTCTTCTACAGAAATCGACCTATGTAATTTACTGGTATCAGATTCTTGCCATATCAAACGGTCCCTTCATGACCGTAGGGCCACACACGGCGTGCTGCAGCACGCATCTGTTCTTCATTGCAGAGCTACAAACGTGGGTGAGCTCCACCTACTCTTCAGCACGGTCAAAACGGTAGGGCTCGTCCGGGATTTGAACCCGGGACCTCCTGCACCCAAAGCAGGAATCATACCCCTAGACCAACGAGCCACTTGCCGGTGGCAGTGAAGGTAATCCCAAGCAGTCCAGCTCCGAGGAACACAAACTTTCATGTAAATCAGAAAGAAAAGCGCTTTCTGAAGGCAGCGCCCACCACTGATGGAAAGAATATTAAAGGCAATGAATGTAGAGTGAATAATTTCATCGCGCTCTGCAGATGAACAGACGGTGGTGTTTCACTTTCGTCATGTGCTTTCTTAGCATCAAGGGAAGGCAAATGCACTAAACAAAAGAACACCGGGAATCCAAAACACCATCTCATAACGAAAAGATAGCCGAATATACTGCAAGCAAAACTTCCAAACACGACTCCTGAAGGCGTCGGTGCCTTAAGAATTATTCCGTGCAGCAATGATCATCTACGAAGAGCCAACTGTATGTGTCGCTCCACCACGCAACTTTTTTTTATATCGTTTTACCTAAATTTCCATTACCTGTTCGTTACAAGAATACCGTGTGGCTTTCAACTGGTCTGCTTCGTCCAGCAGCGATAGTAGTAACTAAACCGACCACAGTATCATTAAAAGTAGGTCAGACACAAAAGTCGGAGTTGCTCTGTAGCTCATGTTATTCTGCTTTCAAATGCAATTGTATGGCTGGGAGTAGGGGCGTACTCCTGTAATGCAGGCGTCCGGGAGGCCGTTTCTGTGGGAGACATCTGGGAACAACTACAGACACGGCCGTTTCATTAGCTCAGGAACGACCGCGATGCTCTTATCGAGCTCTGCAGATTGACCGGACTGCAGTGCGGAATTTTCTGCTAGTGGTGGCTCGGGGTTAAGAGAAGTCGGGAGGTGTGAGCAAAACTACATCGGGAAACCGAAACAGACGACTCATAACGAAAAGATTGCGGAATGTACTGCAAAAGCAAACGTTGGAGAAGACGAACTCTGAAGCCGTCGGTGCTTTAACAATCATTCCGTGCAGCAACGATAATCTGGGAAGAGCGAAGGGTGGGTTCCGCTCGACCACACAACAAATTTTATATAATGTTCTACTTGTTCTAAATTTGCGTTTCCAGATCATCAGTAAAATACTGTGTGATTTACACCTGGCTTGCTTCTTCCAAAAGCGATATTGAGAAATACATCGACTGCAACGTCATTAGGGGTCGCGGGTCCGGGCGCCGGCGCGCCAGCGGCGGCCTGTCGGGGCTGCTGGTGCCTCCATGTAGAGCTACCGCTGGGCCCGGGCTCCTTGCCGCTAACGAAGTGATTGCTTTTGGTGACATCATATGCAATAGCGACTGCGCGAATTGACGGTAGCTCGTACGGAAAGCAAGAGTAGCTGATGCTACCGAGGACTCGGCCGCGAGCTTGTCCGACGACTTCTTGGGCTCTTATTCGTGGTGGCATTCAGACAGGCAAGGGTGCTGTCGATTGTTGCGTACGAATGCGAAATACCTGCATTGTGCGTTTCCGCAAAGTGATATTTACGCCAAAGTTGTGATCGTCCTGCAAGTTGTGTCACATGTGGATCTCAGAGCTTAGCAGTTTCCGTGGTGTAGCGGTTATCACGTCTGCCTAACAGGCAGAAGGTCTCCGTTTCGATTCCGGGCGTAATCACTTTTTCGTCGCACTCAACAAGACACTTGCTACAATCTCTACTGTGAACATTTAAATCAATTTCAAACGTCCAACCACCAGGCTGCAGATGGCTCAAATGATACGTGAAACTCTTTCAGAACCGGCTACTTGGTTTTTGTGCTTACCTGGAGGGCAGGAAATGCGCGGAACAGCCGCCGGCATGCCGGTAGTCGCCACACGTTTGCACAAAACGCAAGGGCTCGTCCGGGATTTGAACCCGGGACCTCCTGCACCCGAAGCAGGAATCATACCCCTAGACCAACGAGCCTTCTCGATGCACATGACTATCGCCTCCGTTCTTGGTATCACCGTGCAGAGCTGCTGCTCACCCAGCGTTCTCCCTGGCTGTTGCGGTTTGATTGTTTTTATCGTTGTCTTTTACTATAGCAACTTCTAGAATCGGACGGAGCTCGTAGCCGATGCCCTTGCTTACGCAGGAAAAATCTGTTGGAGCTACGGTTTTCCAGGTAGTACAACGGCAAAACCGTCGTTTCCGTGGTGTAGCGGTTATCACGTCTGCTTTACACGCAGAAGGTCCCCGGTTCGATCCCGGGCGGAAGCACGACTTTTTTTAAACCCGTTTTCGGATTCCATTTCCGAGATAACGTCACGTCGGCGTGTGCGGGATAATAAATGTCGTGTGCTACACCGATATCGCCTCATTTTACTGTCAAATGCTCTTGCTCCCATAGTGCACCGGTATTCAGTAACTCAGAACGCTCGTAGCTCCATTCTGGCCTGCAAAATTTAGTATCCATTTCTTCAAGACTACTTCAAGTTCGCTTCATACTGGCTTTCCTGATCTCTTTGCACTCGCCTTGTCACAACTCTGTTGAAGTGTGAACGTAACTAATAGTGAGAAACTCTTAACTACGCTCAGTCTTGTATCCCACTCTTTGGTTGACGTTGTCGCTAATCAGATGAAGGTAGACTGCTCCACGATTGAGCTTCGTCTCCACTCACGGTGCACACGTTCTGCAAAGACAACCTTTGTTTTCCGTTGCATGCAAGATTACTGTCGGCTCTTCTACAGAAATCGACCTATGTAATTTACTGGTATCAGATTCTTGCCATATCAAACGGTCCCTTCATGACCGTAGGGCCACACACGGCGTGCTGCGGCACGCATCTGTTCTTCATTGCAGAGCTACAAACGTGGGTGAGCTCCACCTACTCTTCAGCACGGTCAAAACGGTAGGGCTCGTCCGGGATTTGAACCCGGGACCTCCTGCACCCAAAGCAGGAATCATACCCCTAGACCAACGAGCCACTTGCCGGTGGCAGTGAAGGTAATCCCAAGCAGTCCAGCTCCGAGGAACACAAACTTTCATGTAAATCAGAAAGAAAAGCGCTTTCTGAAGGCAGCGCCCACCACTGATGGAAAGAATATTAAAGGCAATGAATGTAGAGTGAATAATTTCATCGCGCTCTGCAGATGAACAGACGGTGGTGTTTCACTTTCGTCATGTGCTTTCTTAGCATCAAGGGAAGGCAAATGCACTAAACAAAAGAACACCGGGAATCCGAAACACCAACTCATAACGAAAAGATAGCCGAATATACTGCAAGCAAAACTTCCAAACACGACTCCTGAAGGCGTCGGTGCCTTAAGAATTATTCCGTGCAGCAATGATCATCTACGAAGAGCCAACTGTATGTGTCGCTCCACCACGCAACTTTTTTTTATATCGTTTTACCTAAATTTCCATTACCTGTTCGTTACAAGAATACCGTGTGGCTTTCAACTGGTCTGCTTCGTCCAGCAGCGATAGTAGTAACTAAACCGACCACAGTATCATTAAAAGTAGGTCAGACACAAAAGTCGGAGTTGCTCTGTAGCTCATGTTATTCTGCTTTCAAATGCAATTGTATGGCTGGGAGTAGGGGCGTACTCCTGTAATGCAGGCGTCCGGGAGGCCGTTTCTGTGGGAGACATCTGGGAACAACTACAGACACGGCCGTTTCATTAGCTCAGGAACGACCGCGATGCTCTTATCGAGCTCTGCAGATTGACCGGACTGCAGTGCGGAATTTTCTGCTAGTGGTGGCTCGGGGTTAAGAGAAGTCGGGAGGTGTGAGCAAAACTACATCGGGAAACCGAAACAGACGACTCATAACGAAAAGATTGCGGAATGTACTGCAAAAGCAAACGTTGGAGAAGACGAACTCTGAAGCCGTCGGTGCTTTAACAATCATTCCGTGCAGCAACGATAATCTGGGAAGAGCGAAGGGTGGGTTCCGCTCGACCACACAACAAATTTTATATAATGTTCTACTTGTTCTAAATTTGCGTTTCCAGATCATCAGTAAAATACTGTGTGATTTACACCTGGCTTGCTTCTTCCAAAAGCGATATTGAGAAATACATCGACTGCAACGTCATTAGGGGTCGCGGGTCCGGGCGCCGGCGCGCCAGCGGCGGCCTGTCGGGGCTGCTGGTGCCTCCATGTAGAGCTACCGCTGGGCCCGGGCTCCTTGCCGCTAACGAAGTGATTGCTTTTGGTGACATCATATGCAATAGCGACTGCGCGAATTGACGGTAGCTCGAACGGAAAGCAAGAGTAGCTGATGCTACCGAGGACTCGGCCGCGAGCTTGTCCGACGACTTCTTGGGCTCTTATTCGTGGTGGCATTCAGACAGGCAAGGGTGCTGTCGATTGTTGCGTACGAATGCGAAATACCTGCATTGTGCGTTTCCGCAAAGTGATATTTACGCCAAAGTTGTGATCGTCCTGCAAGTTGTGTCACATGTGGATCTCAGAGCTTAGCAGTTTCCGTGGTGTAGCGGTTATCACGTCTGCCTAACAGGCAGAAGGTCTCCGTTTCGATTCCGGGCGTAATCACTTTTTCGTCGCACTCAACAAGACACTTGCTACAATCTCTACTGTGAACATTTAAATCAATTTCAAACGTCCAACCACCAGGCTGCAGATGGCTCAAATGATACGTGAAACTCTTTCAGAACCGGCTACTTGGTTTTTGTGCTTACCTGGAGGGCAGGAAATGCGCGGAACAGCCGCCGGCATGCCGGTAGTCGCCACACGTTTGCACAAAACGCAAGGGCTCGTCCGGGATTTGAACCCGGGACCTCCTGCACCCGAAGCAGGAATCATACCCCCTTTTTTTTTTTTTTTAACTATTAAAAGCATCTAAATTTCGAACATCTGTAAAAAATTGTCACCCTTGGAGCTTATGCGTTCTTTTAAATTTTACTCGCTTTTTACGTTTTTGCAGCAACAGTGTTCTGAATTATTATGTGTACCTTGGGGGATCAGTCCCGTCTTTTATTCATTTATGTTGTATAAATAGCTACTGATACTACTTCACTGAACTGCAGCCAAATGTGGTCTATAGTTACATAGATTGAAAAGCACGATATTGCAGTTGCCTGTATTGTTAAGAAAAATGAAACAATGTTACTCCGGGCATGCATGCATGCATGTCTGAAGGAACAGCCACTGCAGCGACTAGAGCTGCTATGAAGTACATGAAATGTATTCGCACTTGGGAATACGCACAACCATTACGTGTATAAGGGATTGACATCAAGGAAAAATTGTGCCGGACTGGAACTCGAACTTTGATTTTCTTCTTTGTGTGAGTGACCGCCTTAACTTCTTTTTTTTTTCTTTTTTTTTCTTTTTTTTATTTTTTTTTATTTTTTTAATTTTATAAAGTAATTTCCCTTAAAAACCCCTTAGGAAAATGGAACTAAAAAAAAAAATCTTAAGTGCCACCGCCACTTTTCATCCTATAACAAAAAATCTGATCCACTTCAGGCGTTGGCTCCTGAGTAAACCCACCCCAGAGAGCTGCCTATATATCAGGGGAAATATGGGAAATCAAGGTTAGGGCTATCCTTTGCCACTTTTTTTTGTTACATGTGAATTCTAGTAAGTAAGTGTTACAAGTAAGTGTTACAACAACAAAGGTGGCATAAAAGAGTAATCCAGAAATAAAAACATAAATCACTGATGTAATTCCAGCTAAAAGGTTCTTCAATAATGTAACTGGTTCCACTTGGAGCCTCGTCATCGTTATCTGATATCTCCAATTGCGCCTTCGAAGGGCATCTGCAACGGAGGCATTCAGCTTCGCTAGTGCCTCAAGGAAAACAGCATCCTTGCAGCAGCTTGTCTCTTCCTTCGCTCATGGCTGACAAGGCAGAACGTTCAGCCGTTTGTGTGATGCGGCACAGAACATTAACCGCAGCTCGGCACTCCCCAGCTGAGTGGGGGGTTAACGAAAACGCTGCGTAAATAATTTGCGAAGAGCGTACGGTATTTCGGTGTGCGTTCGAGGGCATTGTGAGCATTTTGCAGGAACCACCAGTAATCAAGCTGCTCTTTCTCTCCGTCGCGAAAGATGTAGGCGACTGTAAGTCCTTTGAACCATGTAAGCGCATGATATTTTGCAGCCGGAAAGTAAGTTTCATCGGGACAGAGTAGGGTCTGAGGGTCAATCATATCAGGTGTGACCCGGAGGTAACAAGCCAATATCTTCTGTGTTAGTCGCCAAACTCCGGACGATGATGCGCAAGTAAAACGGTGTTCATCAGTATCCAAAAGGTGACAATCTGGGCAATAAGGGGAGTCTGCAGGCCAATAGTGTGAAGTCGCTGTAGTGTGGCATATTTTTTGTTGGCGATCTGATATCACTTCGAACGCACCGTGGAGGACAGAAAGTTGTGGTGTATGGTTTTCCACACTCTTGGCCAGTGAACCGTAGGGTACTTGTTTTCCACCACGTTATGGGGAACAGCACGCAGAAGGTTGGTGTAAAAATCTTTCGCCTTTGGTGGACGCGTGGCGGAGAGGTTCGAGCTGACATAGCTGTAATCAAGAATGAAGGTCGACACATGGGAGAGCTGTGGTGCGACGTGCGCAACCGACACCGGCGGGACGTTAGAGACTGGCATCAGAACCTGTAGTAAACGACCCGTGAGAGAGGTATATTGACTTTTCCATCGTTTCCTCATGTTGCTCATGTAAAGGGCAGCTGCTCTCGCCCTGATGTTGACCAATCCCAGCCCTCCTTTGTGCACTGGGAGGGTAAGAGTGTCGTATCGTACTTTAAAGATATGACCTGCGGAAACGTAGTAACTGAAGGCCGCTTGAAGCCGGCGACCTATCTGCAGCGGTAGTGGGAGGACTTGTGCCACGTGATTGAGTTTTGATGCCACGTAGAGGTTCAGGTATTCAACACGTTGTAGCTGGTTCAAGTCCCGGAGCAGGTTCTGTCGCACCATTGCGCGTATGATCTGTAATAACTGTCGGTAGTTTGCTGCAGCTGTTTTACGTACATCTTTCTTGAACGTGATTCCCAAATATCGCAGATCAGAAACTGGTGGGAGGGGAGCGAGGGCTTCCGGTCCGAGACCTCGCCCAATATCCAACGCCGCCGACTTGTTGATGTTCAGAAGACTGCCTGCGGCCTGTCCGTATCGCTCAATCCAGGTTAGTACGCTTTGAACTTCGTCATTGGAACGAACCAGCAGTAGCAGGTCGTCAGCGTATGTCCTATAGCGAAAGGTGACGTCCCTCAGCGTGATGCCAGATAGGCGGTGGTTAAGGCCCCCTAGGAGTGGCTCGAGTGCGATGGCATAAAGGTAGGTAGAAAGGGGACAACCCTGTCGTAGAGACCTCTTAATGGGTACTGGTCCTACCGTCCTTCCATTGACCTGGACGTGTGAGCTGGCTGCGGTCCAAAGACGCCGTAGGGTGTCGATGAGGCCCGGGGGGAATCCCATACAGTCCATCACTCGTAGGAGGAAGTTGTGGTGCACTCTATCAAAGGCGCGGTTGAAATCTACGGAGACGATCGCCGCTCTCAGACGGCACGCAGAAGCGATTGCTATTAAATCCCTGCAGTCACCGGTGGCCATGTGTATGTTGGCTTCTCCCCCCTGCGACGTCTGTTCAGGAGCGAGGATCATCGGCAAAGTCGTCTTAATACGGCTCGCCATAATCCTGGTGAAAATCTTGTAATCGGCGTTCAGCATTGTAAGCGGCCGATAGTCGTTAATCGATAGCCCTCCACCTGGCTTGTGTACCGGTATGAGAAGTCCTTCTACAAACGCTGGCGGCACAACACAGTCTGGAGACGTAAGTTCGCGGAACATTATAACCCAGCGAGGCATCATGATGTCACGGAAAGTCCGGTAGAATTCGATGGGCAATCCATCAGGTCCAGGAGACTTATTGGCCGCACCTTTGTCCACGGCGTCTTCGACTTCTTCGAGTGAGATTGCCTCTGTTAGTGCATTCACGGTAGCCTCGTCGATAGTACGTGTTACCTGCTGTAACATTTCAGTAGTGGCCTCGTCATCGACGATTCTTTCCTTGTAAAGATGACGAAAATGATCCTCCACCGCCTTTACTATGGTTGCTTGGGTAGTACATAAGCGACCGTCGTGTGTCCTGAGTTGTGTGATTAAGTGTTGGCGTTGTCGGCGCTTATCCGCCACAACGTGATGCGTAGTGGGTTCCTCCGCAAACGTTCGGTCGTGCCGTCGCGAGCGGACGACTGCACCTTCTAGTCGGCGCTTCGTCAATGATAGTATGTGAGCCTTGATTCTGCTTTGATCATGTTGTCTCTCCGGGGAAGGGGGTAAGGCGTCGAGGTCCCTGAGAGTCGCGTAGTAAAAATCGAGGGTCTGTCGATGCCACGCAGTCACGTCCTTGCCATATTGCATAAGTGTCCTACGGATTGCTGGTTTGGCACAAAGGAGCCACAACTCCAGGGTAGAGGCGTATCGAGGGTGGCGGCGTTCACAGTCAGTCCACGTTGCTGCAACTTGCCGACGGCAATCCAGGTCCTGGAGATGAGTTATGTTGAGCTTCCAAAAGCCATTGCTGCGCCAGACTTGTTGGGGGCGTAGGTGTATAGTGCAGATATAGGCACTGTGATCAGAATAGGCTTGAGGCCATAGTTCAGCGTCCACCACACCTTGTGTGAGATCTTGTGACACATATATGCGGTCGAGTCGGCTGGCCGAATGACTGGTAAGATGAGTGTGGCCAGAGCGGTTACGGTGGACTTTTTCCCACGTGTCGCGCAAGTGAAGTTCTTGGATCATCGCACCCAGTTCCGGACAAGGCGTGTAATGTGGGATTTGGTCCTTGGGGTGAAGTACGCAATTAAAATCGCCGGCGAAGACGCTGTGGTCGTATCGTCCTAGGAAAAGGGGAGCGACATCTGTGGAGTAGAATCTGGCGCGGTCGTGACGTCTTGTGGTACCCGACGGCGCGTAAACATTAATGAATCGGGTGTTGAGTGCCGTAAATGCTATTCCTCGAGCGGAGGGAAGAAACGTGACGTCGGTAACTTCAATACCTTCACGCACTAATATTGCCACTCCGGTATCTGCAGGGCTACCGGGCGTCACATGTGTGGTGTACCCGTAAAAGTGCGGGAGTGCCGTCGTTTTCGCTTCTTGTAGGAAAGCAAAGTCAACCCCCATGGCCCGTATGGTTTCTTTCAAAAGTTGGATCTTGACAGGAGAACTGATCATGTTGATATTCATTGTCGCCAGGCGGTAAGACTGGCAACGAGTTGTTTCGGCGAGGTTATCCATGGTGAAGGTGGAGAGAAGCGAACATCGGAAGTGATGTCACCCCCCGCCGAACGCGGTCCTCCTTGTGCTGCTTATGCTGCATGATCCGGCGGCGCCTCAGCTGGCCGCGGGTCGTGATCTTGTGTCTCAACGTCCTCGGCCCATGAAGCGGGCGCGGATGTCTGTTCATGGTCCATAGCCTCAGAATGTTTGATAGTAAGGGACCGGGCGACTTCGCTACCTGCACTGGTACCTCCCCGCTGCTCACTGTTTCTGTCAATGGGCCGATGGTCGAAAGCTGCACGTTTTTCTGTCTGTTCTGCAAGGTTGGAGTCAGTGGAAACAGCTTCAGATTCGCGGCTGGCTTCTTGAGTGGTCAGTCGTTCTTCCCCGGCCGAATGCGAACCGCTGTGTTCCGACACGGTCCGACGACGCCGCTTTCGGCGTTTCGGTGATCGCTGTTTCCGTACGTGGCCTTCATTGTCAGAAGACGGCACTGACTCATGCTCCGCCGGAACAAACGCTTCGGTCGGTACAATAAGGGAATCAATTGCCATCTTACTGGCGTCAATGACTGTCGCGTTCGGTAGCTCCAGAGTCGTAGTGCTATTTTCCACCACTGGCCAGGTCGGCGGATCATCCAAGTCTTTGTCCGTGGAAAGTGATTCTTGTACCGCTGAAGCGGTCGGCCGTGTCTGTTGTGTGGAGAACGTCGTGAGCGCCGCCGCGTAAGTAACGGGTAGAATAGTCTTCGCCGCTGGTGGTGCAACGTCCTTCGGTGGGAGTTGTGTGATCCGACGCTGGAGGCACTCGGAACGAAGGTGACCTTCCTTACCGCATCCGGAGCACGTCTTCGGTTGGCCGTCATAAATAACAATGGCCCGGCATCCACCTATCTGTAGATAGGATGGCACGTGTCGTTGGAGATCTATGCGCACTTGGCGTACTCCATTGAGTACTGGATACGTCTTAAACTGGGTCCATTTTTCAGCCACGTGTTCGTGTACCGTGCCGTAGGGGCGGAGCGCCGCTACAACTTCTGCCGCTGGGAGTTCAAATGGAAGTTCGAAGATGCGTATAGTCCGCAGTCCCATTGCGGCATGGCCGACCTCGACGTTGCCAACATTTCCATCTGCGTGGCAGAAGCGGAGTTCTTGTTTCATCTCTCGAAGCACCTTGTCGCAGGTAGTTTCGTTTATGAGCTTTACATAGACCGTGCTACTGACGATCGAAAAGTGAATGCCGACAATGTCGGCAGCCGGGATCTTGGCTTCCTCTTTCAAAAAGCGTTCGACTTCGAGCGCCTTTGGTCGGGTAAAGTCGTTCCGAAATGTGAATTTCAAGGTTGATCTTCTGTACTGGTTTGCCATGGTCTTGGAGCGCTACGGCGTCACGTTAGTGCCGGCCGAAGAAAGTAAACAAGGCGCGCGGGCCCTCTCTGCCAGCGGAGAGCACACACCGCACGTCCGCTTCGCTCGGCTGCGAGAGCCGCACTGTACCCCTAGACCAACGAGCCTTCTCGATGCACATGACTATCGCCTCCGTTCTTGGTATCACCGTGCAGAGCTGCTGCTCACCCAGCGTTCTCCCTGGCTGTTGCGGTTTGATTGTTTTTATCCTTGTCTTTTACTATAGCAACTTCTAGAATCGGACGGAGCTCGTAGCCGATGCCCTTGCTTACGCAGGAAAAATCTGTTGGAGCTACGGTTTTCCAGGTAGTACAACGGCAAAACCGTCGTTTCCGTGGTGTAGCGGTTATCACGTCTGCTTTACACGCAGAAGGTCCCCGCTTCGATCCCGGGCGGAAGCACGACTTTTTTTAAACCCGTTTTCGGATTCCATTTCCGAGATAACGTCACGTCTGCGTGTGCGGGATAATAAATGTCGTGTGCTACACCGATATCGCCTCATTTTACTGTCAAATGCTCTTGCTCCCATAGTGCACCGGTATTCAGTAACTCAGAACGCTCGTAGCTCCATTCTGGCCTGCAAAATTTAGTATCCATTTCTTCAAGACTACTTCAAGTTCGCTTCATACTGGCGTTCCTGATCTCTTTGCACTCGCCTTGTCACAACTCTGTTGAAGTGTGAACGTAACTAATAGTGAGAAACTCTTAACTACGCTCAGTCTTGTATCCCACTCTTTGGTTGACGTTGTCGCTAATCAGATGAAGGTAGACTGCTCCACGATTGAGCTTCGTCTCCACTCACGGTGCACACGTTCTGCAAAGACAACCTTTGTTTTCCGTTGCATGCAAGATTACTGTCGGCTCTTCTACAGAAATCGACCTATGTAATTTACTGGTATCAGATTCTTGCCATATCAAACGGTCTCTTCATGACCGTAGGGCCACACACAGCGTGCTGCGGCACGCATCTGTTCTTCATTGCAGAGCTACAAACGTGGGTGAGCTCCACCTACTCTTCAGCACGGTCAAAACGGTAGGGCTCGTCCGGGATTTGAACCCGGGACCTCCTGCACCCAAAGCAGGAATCATACCCCTAGACCAACGAGCCACTTGCCGGTGGCAGTGAAGGTAATCCCAAGCAGTCCAGCTCCGAGGAACACAAACTTTCATGTAAATCAGAAAGAAAAGCGCTTTCTGAAGGCAGCGCCCACCACTGATGGAAAGAATATTAAAGGCAATGAATGTAGAGTGAATAATTTCATCGCGCTCTGCAGATGAACAGACGGTGGTGTTTCACTTTCGTCATGTGCTTTCTTAGCATCAAGGGAAGACAAATGCACTAAACAAAAGAACACCGGGAATCCGAAACACCAACTCATAACGAAAAGATAGCGGAATATACTGCAAGCAAAACTTCCAAACACGACTCCTGAAGGAGTCGGTGCCTTAAGAATTATTCCGTGCAGCAATGATCATCTACGAAGAGCCAACTGTATGTGTCGCTCCACCACGCAACTTTTTTTGATATCGTTTTACCTAAATTTCCATTACCTGTTCGTTACAAGAATACCGTGTGGCTTTCAACTGGTCTGCTTCGTCCAGCAGAGATAGTAGTAACTAAACCGACCACAGTATCATTAAAAGTAGGTCAGACACAAAAGTCGGAGTTGCTCTGTAGCTCATGTTATTCTGCTTTCAAATGCAATTGTATGGCTGGGAGTAGGGGCGTACTCCTGTAATGCAGGCGTCCGGGAGGTCGTTTCTGTTGGAGACATCTGGGAACAACTACAGACACGGCCGTTTCATTAGCTCAGGAACGACCGCGATGCTCTTATCGAGCTCTGCAGATTGACCGGACTGCAGTGCGGAATTTTCTGCTAGTGGTGGCTCGGGGTTAAGAGAAGTCGGGAGGTGTGAGCAAAACTACATCGGGAAACCGAAACAGACGACTCATAACGAAAAGATTGCGGAATGTACTGCAAAAGCAAACGTTGGAGAAGACGAACTCTGAAGCCGTCGGTGCTTTAACAATCATTCCGTGCAGCAACGATAATCTGGGAAGAGCGAAGGGTGGGTTCCGCTCGACCACACAACAAATTTTATATAATGTTCTACTTGTTCTAAATTTGCGTTTCCAGATCATCAGTAAAATACTGTGTGATTTACACCTGGCTTGCTTCTTCCAAAAGCGATATTAAGAAATACATCGACTGCAACGTCATTAGGGGTCGCGGGTCCGGGCGCCGGCGCGCCAGCGGCGGCCTGTCGGGGCTGCTGGTGCCTCCATGTAGAGCTACCGCTGGGCCCGGGCTCCTTGCCGCTAACGAAGTGATTGCTTTTGGTGACATCATATGCAATAGCGACTGCGCGAATTGACGGTAGATCGTACGGAAAGCAAGAGTAGCTGATGCTACCGAGGACTAGGCCGCGAGCTTGTCCGACGACTTCTTGGGCTCTTATTCGTGGTGGCATTCAGACAGGCAAGGGTGCTGTCGATTGTTGCGTACGAATGCGAAATACCTGCATTGTGCGTTTCCGCAAAGTGATTTTTACGCCAAAGTTGTGATCGTCCTGCAAGTTGTGTCACATGTGGATCTCAGAGCTTAGCAGTTTCCGTGGTGTAGCGGTTATCACGTCTGCCTAACAGGCAGAAGGTCTCCGTTTCGATTCCGGGCGTAATCACTTTTTCGTCGCACTCAACAAGACACTTGCTACAATCTCTACCGCTGGGCCCGGGCTCCTTGCCGCTAACGAAGTGATTGCTTTTGGTGACATCATATGCAATAGCGACTGCGCGAATTGACGGTAGCTCGTACGGAAAGCAAGAGTAGCTGATGCTACCGAGGACTCGGCCGCGAGCTTGTCCGACGACTTCTTGGGCTCTTATTCGTGGTGGCATTCAGACAGGCAAGGGTGCTGTCGATTGTTGCGTACGAATGCGAAATACCTGCATTGTGCGTTTCCGCAAAGTGATTTTTACGCCAAAGTTGTGATCGTCCTGCAAGTTGTGTCACATGTGGATCTCAGAGCTTAGCAGTTTCCGTGGTGTAGCGGTTATCACGTCTGCCTAACAGGCAGAAGGTCTCCGTTTCGATTCCGGGCGTAATCACTTTTTCGTCGCACTCAACAAGACACTTGCTACAATCTCTACTGTGAACATTTAAATCAATTTCAAACGTCCAACCACCAGGCTGCAGATGGCTCAAATGATACGTGAAACTCTTTCAGAACCGGCTACTTGGTTTTTGTGCTTACCTGGAGGGCAGGAAATGCGCGGAACAGCCGCCGGCATGCCGGTAGTCGCCACACGTTTGCACAAAACGCAAGGGCTCGTCCGGGATTTGAACCCGGGACCTCCTGCACCCGAAGCAGGAATCATACCCCTAGACCAACGAGCCTTCTCGATGCACATGACTATCGCCTCCGTTCTTGGTATCACCGTGCAGAGCTGCTGCTCACCCAGCGTTCTCCCTGGCTGTTGCGGTTTGATTGTTTTTATCCTTGTCTTTTACTATAGCAACTTCTAGAATCGGACGGAGCTCGTAGCCGATGCCCTTGCTTACGCAGGAAAAATCTGTTGGAGCTACGGTTTTCCAGGTAGTACACCGGCAAAACCGTCGTTTCCGTGGTGTAGCGGTTATCACGTCTGCTTTACACGCAGAAGGTCCCCGCTTCGATCCCGGGCGGAAGCACGACTTTTTGTAAACCCGTTTTCGGATTCCATTTCCGAGATAACGTCACGTCTGCGTGTGCGGGATAATAAATGTCGTGTGCTACACCGATATCGCCTCATTTTACTGTCAAATGCTCTTGCTCCCATAGTGCACCGGTATTCAGTAACTCAGAACGCTCGTAGCTCCATTCTGGCCTGCAAAATTTAGTATCCATTTCTTCAAGACTACTTCAAGTTCGCTTCATACTGGCTTTCCTGATCTCTTTGCACTCGCCTTGTCACAACTCTGTTGAAGTATGAACGTAACTAATAGTGAGAAACTCTTAACTACGCTCAGTCTTGTATCCCACTCTTTGGTTGACGTTGTCGCTAATCAGATGAAGGTAGACTGCTCCACGATTGAGCTTCGTCTCCACTCACGGTGCACACGTTCTGCAAAGACAACCTTTGTTTTCCGTTGCATGCAAGATTACTGTCGGCTCTTCTACAGAAATCGACCTATGTAATTTACTGGTATCAGATTCTTGCCATATCAAACGGTCCCTTCATGACCGTAGGGCCACACACAGCGTGCTGCGGCACGCATCTGTTCTTCATTGCAGAGCTACAAACGTGGGTGAGCTCCACCTACTCTTCAGCATGGTCAAAACGGTAGGGCTCGTCCGGGATTTGAACCCGGGACCTCCTGCACCCAAAGCAGGAATCATACCCCTAGACCAACGAGCCACTTGCCGGTGACAGTGAAGGTAATCCCAAGCAGTCCAGCTCCGAGGAACACAAACTTTCATGTAAATCAGAAAGAAAAGCGCTTTCTGAAGGCAGCGCCCACCACTGATGGAAAGAATATTAAAGGCAATGAATGTAGAGTGAATAATTTCATCGCGCTCTGCAGATGAACAGACGGTGGTGTTTCACTTTCGTCACGTGCTTTCTTAGCGTCAAGGGAAGGCAAATGCACTAAACAAAAGAACACCGGGAATCTGAAACACCAACTCATAACGAAAAGATAGCGGAATATACTGCAAGCAAAACTTCCAAACACGACTCCTGAAGGCGTCGGTGCCTTAAGAATTATTCCGTGCAGCAATGATCATCTACGAAGAGCCAACTGTATGTGTCGCTCCACCACGCAACTTTTTTTGATATCGTTTTACCTAAATTTCCATTACCTGTTCGTTACAAGAATACTGTGTGGCTTTCAACTGGTCTGCTTCGTCCAGCAGCGATAGTAGTAACTAAACCGACCACAGTATCATTAAAAGTAGGTCAGACACAAAAGTCGGAGTTGCTCTGTAGCTCATGTTATTCTGCTTTCAAATGCAATTGTATGGCTGGGAGTAGGGGCGTACTCCTGTAATGCAGGCGTCCGGGAGGCCGTTTCTGTGGGAGACATCTGGGAACAACTACAGACACGGCCGTTTCATTAGCTCAGGAACGACCGCGATGCTCTTATCGAGCTCTGCAGATTGACCGGACTGCAGTGCGGAATTTTCTGCTAGTGGTGGCTCGGGGTTAAGAGAAGTCGGGAGGTGTGAGCAAAACTACATCGGGAAACCGAAACAGACGACTCATAACGAAAAGATTGCGGAATGTACTGCAAAAGCAAACGTTGGAGAAGACGAACTCTGAAGCCGTCGGTGCTTTAACAATCATTCCGTGCAGCAACGATAATCTGGGAAGAGCGAAGGGTGGGTTCCGCTCGACCACACAACAAATTTTATATAATGTTCTACTTGTTCTAAATTTGCGTTTCCAGATCATCAGTAAAATACTGTGTGATTTACACCTGGCTTGCTTCTTCCAAAAGCGATATTAAGAAATACATCGACTGCAACGTCATTAGGGGTCGCGGGTCCGGGCGCCGGCGCGCCAGCGGCGGCCTGTCGGGGCTGCTGGTGCCTCCATGTAGAGCTACCGCTGGGCCCGGGCTCCTTGCCGCTAACGAAGTGATTGCTTTTGGTGACATCATATGCAATAGCGACTGCGCGAATTGACGGTAGCTCGTACGGAAAGCAAGAGTAGCTGATGCTACCGAGGACTCGGCCGCGAGCTTGTCCGACGACTTCTTGGGCTCTTATTCGTGGTGGCATTCAGACAGGCAAGGGTGCTGTCGATTGTTGCGTACGAATGCGAAATACCTGCATTGTGCGTTTCCGCAAAGTGATTTTTACGCCAAAGTTGTGATCGTCCTGCAAGTTGTGTCACATGTGGATCTCAGAGCTTAGCAGTTTCCGTGGTGTAGCGGTTATCACGTCTGCCTAACAGGCAGAAGGTCTCCGTTTCGATTCCGGGCGTAATCACTTTTTCGTCGCACTCAACAAGACACTTGCTACAATCTCTACGGTGAACATTTAAATCAATTTCAAACGTCCAACCACCAGGCTGCAGATGGCTCAAATGATACGTGAAACTCTTTCAGAACCGGCTACTTGGTTTTTGTGCTTACCTGGAGGGCAGGAAATGCGCGGAACAGCCGCCGGCATGCCGGTAGTCGCCACACGTTTGCACAAAACGCAAGGGCTCGTCCGGGATTTGAACCCGGGACCTCCTGCACCCGAAGCAGGAATCATACCCCTAGACCAACGAGCCTTCTCGATGCACATGACTATCGCCTCCGTTCTTGGTATCACCGTGCAGAGCTGCTGCTCACCCAGCGTTCTCCCTGGCTGTTGCGGTTTGATTGTTTTTATCCTTGTCTTTTACTATAGCAACTTCTAGAATCGGACGGAGCTCGTAGCCGATGCCCTTGCTTACGCAGGAAAAATCTGTTGGAGCTACGGTTTTCCAGGTAGTACAACGGCAAAACCGTCGTTTCCGTGGTGTAGCGGTTATCACGTCTGCTTTACACGCAGAAGGTCCCCGCTTCGATCCCGGGCGGAAGCACGACTTTTTTTAAACCCGTTTTCGGATTCCATTTCCGAGATAACGTCACGTCTGCGTGTGCGGGATAATAAATGTCGTGTGCTACACCGATATCGCCTCATTTTACTGTCAAATGCTCTTGCTCCCATAGTGCACCGGTATTCAGTAACTCAGAACGCTCGTAGCTCCATTCTGGCCTGCAAAATTTAGTATCCATTTCTTCAAGACTACTTCAAGTTCGCTTCATACTGGCTTTCCTGATCTCTTTGCACTCGCCTTGTCACAACTCTGTTGAAGTGTGAACGTAACTAATAGTGAGAAACTCTTAACTACGCTCAGTCTTGTATCCCACTCTTTGGTTGACGTTGTCGCTAATCAGATGAAGGTAGACTGCTCCACGATTGAGCTTCGTCTCCACTCACGGTGCACACGTTCTGCAAAGACAACCTTTGTTTTCCGTTGCATGCAAGATTACTGTCGGCTCTTCTACAGAAATCGACCTATGTAATTTACTGGTATCAGATTCTTGCCATATCAAACGGTCCCTTCATGACCGTAGGGCCACACACAGCGTGCTGCGGCACGCATCTGTTCTTCATTGCAGAGCTACAAACGTGGGTGAGCTCCACCTACTCTTCAGCACGGTCAAAACTGTAGGGCTCGTCCGGGACTTGAACCCGGGACCTCCTGCTCCCAAAGCAGGAATCATACCCCTAGACCAACGAGCCACTTGCCGGTGACAGAGAAGGTAATCCCAAGCAGTCCAGCTCCGAGGAACACAAACTTTCATGTAAATCAGAAAGAAAAGCGCTTTCTGAAGGCAGCGCCCACCACTGATGGAAAGAATATTAAAGGCAATGAATGTAGAGTGAATAATTTCATCGCGCTCTGCAAATGAACATACGGTGGTGTTTCACTTTCGTCATGTGCTTTCTTAGCATCAAGGGAAGGCAAATGCACTAAACAAAAGAACACCGGGAATCCGAAACACCAACTCATAACGAAAAGATAGCGGAATATACTGCAAGCAAAACTTCCAAACACGACTCCTGAAGGCGTCGGTGCCTTAAGAATTATTCCGTGCAGCAATGATCATCTACGAAGAGCCAACTGTATGTGTCGCTCCACCACGCAACTTTTCTTGATATCGTTTTACCTAAATTTCAATTACCTGTTCGTTACAAGAATACCGTGTGGCTTTCAACTGGTCTGCTTCGTCCAACAGCGATAGTAGTAACTAAACCGACCACAGTATCATTAAAAGTAGGTCAGACACAAAAGTCGGAGTTGCTCTGTAGCTCATGTTATTCTGCTTTCAAATGCAATTGTATGGCTGGGAGTAGGGGCGTACTCCTGTAATGCAGGCGCCCGGGAGGCCGTTTCTGTGGGAGACATCTGGGAACAACTACAGACACGGCCGTTTCATTAGCTCAGGAACGGCCGCGATGCTCTTATCGAGCTCTGCAGATTGACCGGACTGCAGTGCGGAATTTTCTGCTAGTGGTGGCTCGGGGTTAAGAGAAGTCGGGAGGTGTGAGCAGAACTACATCGGGAAGCCGAAACAGACGACTCATAACGAAAAGATTGCGGAATGTACTGCAAAAGCAAACGTTGGAGAAGACGAACTCTGAAGCCGTCGGTGCTTTAACAATCATTCCGTGCAGCAACGATAATCTGGGAAGAGCGAAGGGTGGGTTCCGCTCGACCACACAACAAATTTTATATAATGTTCTACTTGTTCTAAATTTGCGTTTCCAGATCATCAGTAAAATACTGTGTGATTTACACCTGTCTTGCTTCTTCCAAAAGCGATATTAAGAAATACATCGACTGCAACGTCATTAGGGGTCGCGGGTCCGGGCGCCGGCGCGCCAGCGGCGGCCTGTCGGGGCTGCTGGTGCCTCCATGTAGAGCTACCGCTGGGCCCGGGCTCCTTGCCGCTAACGAAGTGATTGCTTTTGGTGACATCATATGCAATAGCGACTGCGCGAATTGACGGTAGCTCGTACGGAAAGCAAGAGTAGCTGATGCTACCGAGGACTCGGCCGCGAGCTTGTCCGACGACTTCTTGGGCTCTTATTCGTGGTGGCATTCAGACAGGCAAGGGTGCTGTCGATTGTTGCGTACGAATGCGAAATACCTGCATTGTGCGTTTCCGCAAAGTGATTTTTACGCCAAAGTTGTGATCGTCCTGCAAGTTGTGTCACATGTGGATCTCAGAGCTTAGCAGTTTCCGTGGTGTAGCGGTTATCACGTCTGCCTAACAGGCAGAAGGTCTCCGTTTCGATTCCGGGCGTAATCACTTTTTCGTCGCACTCAACAAGACACTTGCTACAATCTCTACGGTGAACATTTAAATCAATTTCAAACGTCCAACCACCAGGCTGCAGATGGCTCAAATGATACGTGAAACTCTTTCAGAACCGGCTACTTGGTTTTTGTGCTTACCTGGAGGGCAGGAAATGCGCGGAACAGCCGCCGGCATGCCGGTAGTCGCCACACGTTTGCACAAAACGCAAGGGCTCGTCCGGGATTTGAACCCGGGACCTCCTGCACCCGAAGCAGGAATCATACCCCTAGACCAACGAGCCTTCTCGATGCACATGACTATCGCCTCCGTTCTTGGTATCACCGTGCAGAGCTGCTGCTCACCCAGCGTTCTCCCTGGCTGTTGCGGTTTCATTGTTTTTATCCTTGTCTTTTACTATAGCAACTTCTAGAATCGGACGGAGCTCGTAGCCGATGCCCTTGCTTACGCAGGAAAAATCTGTTGGAGCTACGGTTTTCCAGGTAGTACAACGGCAAAACCGTCGTTTCCGTGGTGTAGCTGTTATCACGTCTGCTTTACACGCAGAAGGTCCCCGCTTCGATCCCGGGCGGAAGCACGACTTTTTTTAAACCCGTTTTCGGATTCCATTTCCGAGATAACGTCACGTCTGCGTGTGCGGGATAATAAATGTCGTGTGCTACACCGATATCGCCTCATTTTACTGTCAAATGCTCTTGCTCCCATAGTGCACCGGTATTCAGTAACTCAGAACGCTCGTAGCTCCATTCTGGCCTGCAAAATTTAGTATCCATTTCTTCAAGACTACTTCAAGTTCGCTTCATACTGGCTTTCCTGATCTCTTTGCACTCGCCTTGTCACAACTCTGTTGAAGTGTGAACGTAACTAATAGTGAGAAACTCTTAACTACGCTCAGTCTTGTATCCCACTCTTTGGTTGACGTTGTCGCTAATCAGATGAAGGTAGACTGCTCCACGATTGAGCTTCGTCTCCACTCACGGTGCACACGTTCTGCAAAGACAACCTTTGTTTTCCGTTGCATGCAAGATTACTGTCGGCTCTTCTACAGAAATCGACCTATGTAATTTACTGGTATCAGATTCTTGCCATATCAAACGGTCCCTTCATGACCGTAGGGCCACACACAGCGTGCTGCGGCACGCATCTGTTCTTCATTGCAGAGCTACAAACGTGGGTGAGCTCCACCTACTCTTCAGCACGGTCAAAACTGTAGGGCTCGTCCGGGACTTGAACCCGGGACCTCCTGCTCCCAAAGCAGGAATCATACCCCTAGACCAACGAGCCACTTGCCGGTGACAGAGAAGGTAATCCCAAGCAGTCCAGCTCCGAGGAACACAAACTTTCATGTAAATCAGAAAGAAAAGCGCTTTCTGAAGGCAGCGCCCACCACTGATGGAAAGAATATTAAAGGCAATGAATGTAGAGTGAATAATTTCATCGCGCTCTGCAAATGAACAGACGGTGGTGTTTCACTTTCGTCATGTGCTTTCTTAGCATCAAGGGAAGGCAAATGCACTAAACAAAAGAACACCGGGAATCCGAAACACCAACTCATAACGAAAAGATAGCGGAATATACTGCAAGCAAAACTTCCAAACACGACTCCTGAAGGCGTCGGTGCCTTAAGAATTATTCCGTGCAGCAATGATCATCTACGAAGAGCCAACTGTATGTGTCGCTCCACCACGCAACTTTTCTTGATATCGTTTTACCTAAATTTCAATTACCTGTTCGTTACAAGAATACCGTGTGGCTTTCAACTGGTCTGCTTCGTCCAACAGCGATAGTAGTAACTAAACCGACCACAGTATCATTAAAAGTAGGTCAGACACAAAAGTCGGAGTTGCTCTGTAGCTCATGTTATTCTGCTTTCAAATGCAATTGTATGGCTGGGAGTAGGGGCGTACTCCTGTAATGCAGGCGTCCGGGAGGCCGTTTCTGTGGGAGACATCTGGGAACAACTACAGACACGGCCGTTTCATTAGCTCAGGAACGGCCGCGATGCTCTTATCGAGCTCTGCAGATTGACCGGACTGCAGTGCGGAATTTTCTGCTAGTGGTGGCTCGGGGTTAAGAGAAGTCGGGAGGTGTGAGCAGAACTACATCGGGAAGCCGAAACAGACGACTCATAACGAAAAGATTGCGGAATGTACTGCAAAAGCAAACGTTGGAGAAGACGAACTCTGAAGCCGTCGGTGCTTTAACAATCATTCCGTGCAGCAACGATAATCTGGGAAGAGCGAAGGGTGGGTTCCGCTCGACCACACAACAAATTTTATATAATGTTCTACTTGTTCTAAATTTGCGTTTCCAGATCATCAGTAAAATACTGTGTGATTTACACCTGTCTTGCTTCTTCCAAAAGCGATATTAAGAAATACATCGACTGCAACGTCATTAGGGGTCGCGGGTCCGGGCGCCGGCGCGCCAGCGGCGGCCTGTCGGGGCTGCTGGTGCCTCCATGTAGAGCTACCGCTGGGCCCGGGCTCCTTGCCACTAACGAAGTGATTGCTTTTGGTGACATCATATGCAATAGCGACTGCGCGAATTGACGGTAGCTCGTACGGAAAGCAAGAGTAGCTGATGCTACCGAGGACTCGGCCGCGAGCTTGTCCGACGACTTCTTGGGCTCTTATTCGTGGTGGCATTCAGACAGGCAAGGGTGCTGTCGATTGTTGCGTACGAATGCGAAATACCTGCATTGTGCGTTTCCGCAAAGTGATTTTTACGCCAAAGTTGTGATCGTCCTGCAAGTTGTGTCACATGTGGATCTCAGAGCTTAGCAGTTTCCGTGGTGTAGCGGTTATCACGTCTGCCTAACAGGCAGAAGGTCTCCGTTTCGATTCCGGGCGTAATCACTTTTTCGTCGCACTCAACAAGACACTTGCTACAATCTCTACGGTGAACATTTAAATCAATTTCAAACGTCCAACCACCAGGCTGCAGATGGCTCAAATGATACGTGAAACTCTTTCAGAACCGGCTACTTGGTTTTTGTGCTTACCTGGAGGGCAGGAAATGCGCGGAACAGCCGCCGGCATGCCGGTAGTCGCCACACGTTTGCACAAAACGCAAGGGCTCGTCCGGGATTTGAACCCGGGACCTCCTGCACCCGAAGCAGGAATCATACCCCTAGACCAACGAGCCTTCTCGATGCACATGACTATCGCCTCCGTTCTTGGTATCACCGTGCAGAGCTGCTGCTCACCCAGCGTTCTCCCTGGCTGTTGCGGTTTCATTGTTTTTATCCTTGTCTTTTACTATAGCAACTTCTAGAATCGGACGGAGCTCGTAGCCGATGCCCTTGCTTACGCAGGAAAAATCTGTTGGAGCTACGGTTTTCCAGGTAGTACAACGGCAAAACCGTCGTTTCCGTGGTGTAGCGGTTATCACGTCTGCTTTACACGCAGAAGGTCCCCGCTTCGATCCCGGGCGGAAGCACGACTTTTTTTAAACCCGTTTTCGGATTCCATTTCCGAGATAACGTCACGTCTGCGTGTGCGGGATAATAAATGTCGTGTGCTACACCGATATCGCCTCATTTTACTGTCAAATGCTCTTGCTCCCATAGTGCACCGGTATTCAGTAACTCAGAACGCTCGTAGCTCCATTCTGGCCTGCAAAATTTACTACCCATTTCTTCAAGACTACTTCAAGTTCGCTTCATACTGGCTTTCCTGATCTCTTTGCACTCGCCTTGTCACAACTCTGTTGAAGTGTGAACGTAACTAATAGTGAGAAACTCTTAACTACGCTCAGTCTTGTATCCCACTCTTTGGTTGACGTTGTCGCTAATCAGATGAAGGTAGACTGCTCCACGATTGAGCTTCGTCTCCACTCACGGTGCACACGTTCTGCAAAGACAACCTTTGTTTTCCGTTGCATGCAAGATTACTGTCGGCTCTTCTACAGAAATCGACCTATGTAATTTACTGGTATCAGATTTTTGCCACATCAAACGGTCCCTTCATGACCGTAGGGCCACACACAGCGTGCTGCGGCACGCATCTGTTCTTCATTGCAGAGCTACAAACGTGGGTGAGCTCCACCTACTCTTCAGCACGGTCAAAACGGTACGGCTCGTCCGGGATTTGAACCCGGGACCTCCTGCACCCAAAGCAGGAATCATACCCCTTTTTTTTGTTTTTTTTGTTGTTTTTTTTTAATCTTCAGATCCGAAGTCCGACGCCTTATCCTTTGTTTTTTTTTTGCCTTAACCACTTTTTTTTTATTTTTTTTCCATTTTTTTTTGTTTTTTTTTTTTATATAAGCAGCATGGGGCAGGCGGAGGCAAAGCGGGCAGGGGTCAAAATCTCGAGGCCTGGCCGCGATGTCTCCACCCAGTCCTGTTGCTGAGGCGTGTCTTTATCATAGTTTCCCTGAACCTGTATATTATTTTTTTAATTTCTGTTTAGTTTTTTTATTGTTATTATTATTATTTTTGTTTGTTTGTTATTTTTTTTATTGTAAAAGAAAAATCTTCATGGAATGTGAAGAAGGAAGTTTATGTTAAGGCACTAATTCCATAGCCTCCTTTCCTTCTTGAGATTAATAATAATAATAAAAAAGTATGTTCCCTTCCATGGAAACAAATGAGACTTCCTTCTCAGTCATAAAATGAATGTATAAGAAAACAATTTATCTTCAACCCTGCGATACTGGCTTTCGGCTTCGGCTTCTTCTGTGCAATAAACAAAATAGCCTTCTTTGCCAGCAGAGGATAAGTGATTGTAATATGAAACTGTAAAATTGTACTTCTCCCCAATTGTTTTTGTTTAAGCGTCGTTTCGCTTAAATAAACGATTTTTGTTTATCTCGTTGGCTTGTCAACCAATGCCCAGTCGCTCGAATACAATTTTAAGCATATTGCCGTAGTTTTTCTTGTGGTCTTTATATTTCAGGGCGTTATAAAAAGCACACTTCAAGTACATGTAAAAATCAGTGGAATTGTCATTTCCCAGGTGATTAATTACGTAATTCACATAGTGTCCCATTAACCAATGGACCGAGTTGTTTTTTGCTGCTGGAAAATAGCAAGTCTGAGGCCTGAGGAATGTAACAGGGGGAAAATTTTCCACCGAAGATCTCGTAAGAAAAGCCAGTTATTCCCTAATCCAATTACAGAGTTGTAGATTGCCACCGCACGTGAATCTGTGCACTAACGTGTCGATCAATTTACATTTGAGACATAGGTTCGTGTCGCTAACGCCGATTGCATGTAACCTTTCATTGGTGCTTACGGTCCCATTCACTGTTTTATACCACGCTGACTTGACGTCCGATGGTAGACCACGCATATTAATATTTTTCCATATGGCGTCCCAATCAGTGTGTGGGTATTTACTTTCCAATTTGTTTCTCCCCTCCATTTTCTTTCGATGGCACAGAATATCGCGGGCCGTGATCCGTCGTGAGTTGATGATGACACCGCCGAGATAGCTGAATTCCACAAAATATACACGAACGTGCTGGAGCCGGTTATTTATTTTTTGCACATTCACCGGCGCCTGTAAACTGGCAGGCCTGACAACTTCAAATAATTTAGTTGTAATGCTATCAGCGTGGTCGCTAAGGATAGTGGCGGTCCTTTTTATAAAAAGCGCAGACGCCTTATTTCTGATGTCAACTAACCCCAAACCTCCATTCCTGGGATCTAAGGTCGCAGTTTTTGCGTCGACTCTGAATATATCCCCTCTCCAAAGATAGCTGGCAATGGTAGACATTATCTTTTTTCCAATCATTTTCGGTAGTGGGAAGATCTGTGCTATAAAGTAACTCCTGGAGAGAATGCAGTGGTTAATGAAAATCACCCTCTGAACGTGGTTCATGTTACGGTGGAGGTTTTCCCTTGTTGTTCCAAGAAGTTGTCCCGACGTATTTCTCCAATTGATAGCTGCCATTTTTAACGGACAAGGTGTCAGTGTTATTCCTAGTGCTTTGCATTGGGTGACCATTGTGGCCCAGGCTAAGGTGGTATGTTGAAAACCCCGCAGGTTTAGGAGTTTGCTTTTGTTTGCGTTGACACCTGCTCCGGAGACTCTACAGTACTTTTTAATTAGCGTTTCCAATTTCAAAATGTCGTCGGGATTTCGCAGGACGACTCCGACATCATCGGCATAGGCGTTTATGACTGTTCGGTGACCAGATAATGTGATGCCAGTTAGAGTGGCATGAACACTGCGGAGGAAAGGTTCTAATGAAAGCACGAATAGGAACATGGAAAGGGGGCTTCCTTGAGGAACGCCGCGCCTGATCTGAATCTGCTTTGTCCTCTGGCAGTTAACTGATATACAAGCGCTGACGCCTGTTGCAACATTTCTGATCACACTTACGACTCGCTCATTAAAACCTATTTTGTTCAGTGTGGCACTAAGGAATCTATGATCCACACGATCAAATGCTTTCTGGAAGTCAATAAACATGACAGCACATTTTATGGTGGTCACAGCAGTGATTACAATTATATCTCTATATTCAGCTATGCTTTTGAAAATGCTCTTGGTAGGCACACAGGACTGGTATGGACTTACTATCTTTTTGGCCAACTGTGAGAGTCTGTTGTTTAAAATTCTGCCGATGATTTTATAATCGGAGTTTAACAGGGAGATAGGACGAAAGTTGTTGAGGTTTCTTTTTGCAGCATTTTTTGGGATTAGTACTATTGTGCTCTCTTTAAAAACAGCAGGTAAATGCTTTCCCTGAAGCACCTCGTTCGTCATTCGGGTAAACATGTCACCAATCAGTGGCCAGTATCGTTTATAAAATTCAACAGGCAAACCATCCGGTCCCGGCGATTTCCTCAGAGGAGATTTGCAGATGATTCTGTGGATATCTTCGTTAGTACACTCAACGAGAAGGTCTTCGTTTTCCTCGTCCGAGACCTGTGGAGCTATGTAACTAAGGAACTCATCGAAGGACTCTTCACATACCGGGTTGGCAGTGTATAGGTCTTCGTAATATTTGTGCACTGCATTGACGATGTCTCTCTGAGTCGTGAGTGTCTCGCCAGTTTCAGACTGAAGTCCATCAATGAAGGTGCGTCTCCTGTTTCTTTCGTGCTTCAGTAGATGGTACAAGGAAGCATGTTCATCCTCCACGACTGTCGTAGCCTTGGATTTTAATTTCAGACCCTCCATCTGCTGTCTTTTAAGACTGAGCAATTTGGCCTTAGTTTGCTTGATATCTGCCAGACGGACGTTGGAAGTGTTTGCCTGCTCATATAAATTTCGCAGCATGGTATAATAAAATTCTATGGAATTTTTCAAGTCTTTCGATCGTTGTACACTATACTGGATGAGAACTTTTCTCAGTTTAGGCTTTGCCCTGTTGCACCACCAGTCTAGTACTGAGACGTGTCTATCTGCAGAGCGGAGGCACAATGCCCACGCTTCTGTCAAACTGTCTTCTAATCCGTCGTCCTGCATCAGTGACGTATTAAGGTGCCATGAACTTCTAAAACGGCGAGTGGGTTGCGCAGTAAGGTTGATGGAAGCTAGCACGGAGCTATGATCAGAAAAGTAAACTGGAATCGTCTCTGCTTTAATGAAGGAGCTAACTAGACTTTGCGATATGTAGAGTCTGTCGATCCTGCTACGTGAGTGAGGACCTAGGAATGTAAATGCCACAAATGTGGGATACATTAATTCCCAAGCATCTTTAAGCTGTAAAACAGTGACGAAACGCTTCAGTTCAGTGCAGGTATTAAAATTCGGAACCTGGTCTTTCTTATTTATCACACAATTAAAATCACCGCCTATTATAAGATCTTTTGGGTTTTTCCGTAATAAATAAATGATTTCTTCTTTATAGAACTGTGCTCTTTCCATTCTATTGGATGTGCCAGAAGGGGCATACAGATTGATAAGGGTAGAACCAAAGACTTTTATACCTATCGCTCTGCCGGAGTCCAACCTCTCGATATCCGAGACAGGAATCCCCTCCCTGACTAAAATTGCTGTACCGACGTTGGTGTCAAGTGAGACATTTAAAATCGCCAAATATCCAGGCACTGTAAGATTAGTCAGCACTACTTCCTGTAGGAAAGCAATGTCCGTCCCTGACTCATATAAATAATCCTTGAGCGCTGTAACTTTAGTCACGGATGTAATCCTGTTAATATTGATAGTCGTAATTGTATATGCCTGGGACATTTAGTTTGCATAAAAAGTAAATAAGTGATTAAAAAGATAACAAAATATTAATAAAAAAAAAAGAGATGTGCAGCTCCTAGAAGGGAGAAACGTCTCTGCTTAAACAAAACATCTAAAAGAATAGTCAGTATTTGAAGCTCGGTAAACACTTCATCTGGTTCCTCTGAAATATGACTAAGACAGTAGTACAAATAGAAATGAAACTGGTTCAACAAAATCCTTTTTTTTTTTCATCTTACAGCCTCATTTTGGTGCAGGATTCCGAACATCTCGGGTTTTAGTTTTACCGAGGGGCTTTGCATCACTAATGTCACTTGAAGGTACCTTCTTAGGTCTTTCCGTGATGATTTCATACAAGACGTTCTTGGCCGTCGCTTCCTCTTGTGCTGGTTGTTGTTTGCTTTGGTTACGGGAAGCTTTGAGATTAGGTTGCGGTTTGAGTCGGCGTCTTTGGACATCTTGGTTCAACGCGCCGTCATTCGGATTGTCTATCTTTACCACCGTTGTGACCGAAGCTGCCTCAACAGCGTCCTTTTTACGAGTGCCATTTCCTTGTTCTTCCGTCACTAGCTCCAGAGCACTGACTGAGTCGGCGGTTTGTGGGTCTGTAAATTCTTGAGTTGGGTTCCGCTCCGTCACCTCTTGTGCTTCGGAGTGCGCCTCTTCCGTCTCCGCGACAATCGTTACTGCGTCCCCTCCGTGGACCGTTTGTACCTGTTCAGCCGCCGACAGCGGCCGGGTTGCCTTAGCGGCTGTCGTCACGTCAATACATGTACTGTTTGTTTCCTCGAGCACATCCGCATTACACTGCTTCTGCTTGCGGGTGGAAGGCGAATTACGGGCGGACTCGCCGTCCGAGCCGTCATCGGTCATTTCCAACGGTCGCTTCTTATTCTGGAGATCGCAATCGGGAACAGAAGGGTGTGATGTAATGACGCTCAGGGGAGGGAACTCCGTAGTAGTTATGGCGGGCACTGCAGAAGTACATGCACCACTGTCGTTAACCGAAAGAAGGGAAGTGCTATTTGGTAAGACATCGCTGAGGGTCAGTTTTTGACGCTGTGTTAGATTGTTCCGAAGAACAAAAACACGGCGCGGACAATCTTGTCGGAAATGACCTGTCTCATTGCAAATATTGCACGTGCGCTCCTGACCAGAATACACAACATGTGCTTTATGGCCTGCAACGGATATATGGGACGGAATGTTGGCTTTCACCTCCATTTCAACGGATCTAATGCCATTAAAACACTGTATCTTGTATAGCTTCGACCATCTTTCGTTATAGATAGATTTAACTTCGCCATATTTAGATAGAGCGTCCTTGATCAACTGATTATCAATTTCAATTGGAACATTCAAAATCCTGACATTGGTGTACATGATATCAGCTTTTCGTACAGAGACATTACTTTTTAAACCGTCTCGATGAACAAATTCGACGGAATTACCCCATTTTGCAAGCAACTTATCGACTGTCACTGAGTTCAGAAATTTAACAAAAACACAGTATTTTTCAGCATCTAATTGCGTGGTATGAACAGAGTCAGAATTTATACCGATTACCTCAGTCAGCCAATCGTGGATTTCCAGCGCAGTGGGTTGGACCGGCCGTGTTTCTTTCTCGAACGAGAAGACTAAAGTATTCTTCCTGACGGTGTCAGACATGATCGTCGGTTCCGACGAAATTCCGGCAACAACCGAAATTGCGGCGAAGCACGAGACGTGGAACGGACGAAAACACTATAAAAACACTTATCAGAGACACCACTCAAAAAATAACAGCGAAAATGTACAGCTAACTTCACGTAAACACCAAACACCGGCGATAGCGCTAACGTACGCGGAGTAAACAACAAGCACGTCCGACCGCGGCGACGGCTAAAGCCAGAAGTAGACCAACGAGCCACTTGCCAGTGGCAGTGAAGGTAATCCCAAGCAGTCCAGCTCCGAGGAACACAAACTTTCATGCAAATCAGAAAGAAAAGCGCTTTCTGAAGGCAGCGCCCACCACTGATGGAAAGAATATTAAAGGCAATGAATGTAGAGTGAATAATTTCATCGCGCTCTGCAGATGAACAGACGGTGGTGTTTCACTTTCGTCATGTGCTTTCTTAGCATCAAGGGAAGGCAAATGCACTAAACAAAAGAACACCGGGAATCCGAAACACCAACTCATAACGAAAAGATAGCCGAATATACTGCAAGCAAAACTTCCAAACACGACTCCTGAAGGCGTCGGTGCCTTAAGAATTATTCCGTGCAGCAATGATCATCTACGAAGAGCCAACTGTATGTGTCGCTCCACCACGCAACTTTTTTTGATATCGTTTTACCTAAATTTCCATTACCTGTTCGTTACAAGAATACCGTGTGGCTTTCAACTGGTCTGCTTCGTCCAGCAGCGATAGTAGTAACTAAACCGACCACAGTATCATTAAAAGTAGGTCAGACACAAAAGTCGGAGTTGCTCTGTAGCTCATGTTATGCTGCTTTCAAATGCAATTGTATGGCTGGGAGTAGGGGCGTACTCCTGTAATGCAGGCGTCCGGGAGGCCGTTTCTGTGGGAGACATCTGGGAACAACTACAGACACGGCCGTTTCATTAGCTCAGGAACGACCGAGATGCTCTTATCGAGCTCTGCAGATTGACCGGACTGCAGTGCGGAATTTTCTGCTAGTGGTGGCTCGGGGTTAAGAGAAGTCGGGAGGTGTGAGCAAAACTACATCGGGAAACCGAAACAGACGACTCATAACGAAAAGATTGCGGAATGTACTGCAAAAGCAAACGTTGGAGAAGACGAACTCTGAAGCCGTCGGTGCTTTAACAATCATTCCGTGCAGCAACGATAATCTGGGAAGAGCGAAGGGTGGGTTCCGCTCGACCACACAACAAATTTTATATAATGTTCTACTTGTTCTAAGTTTGCGTTTCCAGATCATCAGTAAAATACTGTGTGATTTACACCTGGCTTGCTTCTTCCAAAAGCGATATTAAGAAATACATCGACTGCAACGTCATTAGGGGTCGCGGGTCCGGGCGCCGGCGCGCCAGCGGCGGCCTGTCGGGGCTGCTGGTGCCTCCATGTAGAGCTACCGCTGGGCCCGGGCTCCTTGCCGCTAACGAAGTGATTGCTTTTGGTGACATCATATGCAATAGCGACTGCGCGAATTGACGGTAGCTCGTACGGAAAGCAAGAGTAGCTGATGCTACCGAGGACTAGGCCGTGAGCTTGTCCGACGACTTCTTGGGCTCTTATTCGTGGTGGCATTCAGACAGGCAAGGGTGCTGTCGATTGTTGCGTACGAATGCGAAATACCTGCATTGTGCGTTTCCGCAAAGTGATTTTTACACCAAAGTTGTGATCGTCCTGCAAGTTGTGTCACATGTGGATCTCAGAGCTTAGCAGTTTCCGTGGTGTAGCGGTTATCACGTCTGCCTAACAGGCAGAAGGTCTCCGTTTCGATTCCGGGCGTAATCACTTTTTCGTCGCACTCAACAAGACACTTGCTACAATCTCTACCGCTGGGCCCGGGCTCCTTGCCGCTAACGAAGTGATTGCTTTTGGTGACATCATATGCAATAGCGACTGCGCGAATTGACGGTAGCTCGTACGGAAAGCAAGAGTAGCTGATGCTACCGAGGACTCGGCCGCGAGCTTGTCCGACGACTTCTCGGGCTCTTATTCGTGGTGGCATTCAGACAGGCAAGGGTGCTGTCGATTGTTGCGTACGAATGCGAAATACCTGCATTGTGCGTTTCCGCAAAGTGATTTTTACGCCAAAGTTGTGATCGTCCTGCAAGTTGTGTCACATGTGGATCTCAGAGCTTAGCAGTTTCCGTGGTGTAGCGGTTATCACGTCTGCCTAACAGGCAGAAGGTCTCCGTTTCGATTCCGGGCGTAATCACTTTTTCGTCGCACTCAACAAGACACTTGCTACAATCTCTACTGTGAACATTTAAATCAATTTCAAACGTCCAACCACCAGGCTGCAGATGGCTCAAATGATACGTGAAACTCTTTCAGAACCGGCTACTTGGTTTTTGTGCTTACCTGGAGGGCAGGAAATGCGCGGAACAGCCGCCGGCATGCCGGTAGTCGCCACACGTTTGCACAAAACGCAAGGGCTCGTCCGGGATTTGAACCCGGGACCTCCTGCACCCGAAGCAGGAATCATACCCCTAGACCAACGAGCCTTCTCGATGCACATGACTATCGCCTCCGTTCTTGGTATCACCGTGCAGAGCTGCTGCTCACCCAGCGTTCTCCCTGGCTGTTGCGGTTTGATTGTTTTTATCCTTGTCTTTTACTATAGCAACTTCTAGAATCGGACGGAGCTCGTAGCCGATGCCCTTGCTTACGCAGGAAAAATCTGTTGGAGCTACGGTTTTCCAGGTAGTACAACGGCAAAACCGTCGTTTCCGTGGTGTAGCGGTTATCACGTCTGCTTTACACGCAGAAGGTCCCCGCTTCGATCCCGGGCGGAAGCACGACTTTTTTTAAACCCGTTTTCGGATTCCATTTCCGAGATAACGTCACGTCTGCGTGTGCGGGATAATAAATGTCGTGTGCTACACCGATATCGCCTCATTTTACTGTCAAATGCTCTTGCTCCCATAGTGCACCGGTATTCAGTAACTCAGAACGCTCGTAGCTCCATTCTGGCCTGCAAAATTTAGTATCCATTTCTTCAAGACTACTTCAAGTTCGCTTCATACTGGCGTTCCTGATCCCTTTGCACTCGCCTTGTCACAACTCTGTTGAAGTGTGAACGTAACTAATAGTGAGAAACTCTTAACTACGCTCAATCTTGTATCCCACTCTTTGGTTGACGTTGTCGCTAATCAGATGAAGGTAGACTGCTCCACGATTGAGCTTCGTCTCCACTCACGGTGCACACGTTCTGCAAAGACAACCTTTGTTTTCCGTTGCATGCAAGATTACTGTCGGCTCTTCTACAGAAATCGACCTATGTAATTTACTGGTATCAGATTCTTGCCATATCAAACGGTCCCTTCATGACCGTAGGGCCACACACAGCGTGCTGCGGCACGCATCTCTTCTTCATTGCAGAGCTACAAACGTGGGTGAGCTCCACCTACTCTTCAACACGGTCAAAACGGTAGGGCTCGTCCGGGATTTGAACCCGGGACCTCCTGCACCCAAAGCAGGAATCATACCCCTAGACCAACGAGCCACTTGCCGGTGGCAGTGAAGGTAATCCCAAGCAGTCCAGCTCCGAGGAACACAAACTTTCATGTAAATCAGAAAGAAAAGCGCTTTCTGAAGGCAGCGCCCACCACTGATGGAAAGAATATTAAAGGCAATGAATGTAGAGTGAATAATTTCATCGCGCTCTGCAGATGAACAGACGGTGGTGTTTCACTTTCGTCATGTGCTTTCTTAGCATCAAGGGAAGGCAAATGCACTAAACAAAAGAACACCGGGAATCCGAAACACCAACTCATAACGAAAAGATAGCCGAATATACTGCAAGCAAAACTTCCAAACACGACTCCTGAAGGCGTCGGTGCCTTAAGAATTATTCCGTGCAGCAATGATCATCTACGAAGAGCCAACTGTATGTGTCGCTCCACCACGCAACTTTTTTTGATATCGTTTTACCTAAATTTCCATTACCTGTTCGTTACAAGAATACCGTGTGGCTTTCAACTGGTCTGCTTCGTCCAGCAGCGATAGTAGTAACTAAACCGACCACAGTATCATTAAAAGTAGGTCAGACACAAAAGTCGGAGTTGCTCTGTAGCTCATGTTATTCTGCTTTCAAATGCAATTGTATGGCTGGGAGTAGGGGCGTACTCCTGTAATGCAGGCGTCCGGGAGGCCGTTTCTGTGGGAGACATCTGGGAACAACTACAGACACGGCCGTTTCATTAGCTCAGGAACGACCGCGATGCTCTTATCGAGCTCTGCAGATTGACCGGACTGCAGTGCGGAATTTTCTGCTAGTGGTGGCTCGGGGTTAAGAGAAGTCGGGAGGTGTGAGCAAAACTACATCGGGAAACCGAAACAGACGACTCATAACGAAAAGATTGCGGAATGTACTGCAAAAGCAAACGTTGGAGAAGACGAACTCTGAAGCCGTCGGTGCTTTAACAATCATTCCGTGCAGCAACGATAATCTGGGAAGAGCGAAGGGTGGGTTCCGCTCGACCACACAACAAATTTTATATAATGTTCTACTTGTTCTAAATTTGCGTTTCCAGATCATCAGTAAAATACTGTGTGATTTACACCTGGCTTGCTTCTTCCAAAAGCGATATTAAGAAATACATCGACTGCAACGTCATTAGGGGTCGCGGGTCCGGGCGCCGGCGCGCCAGCGGCGGCCTGTCGGGGCTGCTGGTGCCTCCATGTAGAGCTACCGCTGGGCCCGGGCTCCTTGCCGCTAACGAAGTGATTGCTTTTGGTGACATCATATGCAATAGGGACTGCGCGAATTGACGGTAGCTCGTACGGAAAGCAAGAGTAGCTGATGCTACCGAGGACTCGGCCGCGAGCTTGTCCGACGACTTCTTGGGCTCTTATTCGTGGTGGCATTCAGACAGGCAAGGGTGCTGTCGATTGTTGCGTACGAATGCGAAATACCTGCATTGTGCGTTTCCGCAAAGTGATTTTTACGCCAAAGTTGTGATCGTCCTGCAAGTTGTGTCACATGTGGATCTCAGAGCTTAGCAGTTTCCGTGGTGTAGCGGTTATCACGTCTGCCTAACAGGCAGAAGGTCTCCGTTTCGATTCCGGGCGTAATCACTTTTTCGTCGCACTCAACAAGACACTTGCTACAATCTCTACTGTGAACATTTAAATCAATTTCAAACGTCCAACCACCAGGCTGCAGATGGCTCAAATGATACGTGAAACTCTTTCAGAACCGGCTACTTGGTTTTTGTGCTTACCTGGAGGGCAGGAAATGCGCGGAACAGCCGCCGGCATGCCGGTAGTCGCCACACGTTTGCACAAAACGCAATGGCTCGTCCGGGATTTGAACCCGGGACCTCCTGCACCCGAAGCAGGAATCATACCCCTAGACCAACGAGCCTTCTCGGTGCACATGACTATCGCCTCCGTTCTTGGTATCACCGTGCAGAGCTGCTGCTCACCCAGCGTTCTCCCTGGCTGTTGCGGTTTGATTGTTTTTATCGTTGTCTTTTACTATAGCAACTTCTAGAATCGGACGGAGCTCGTAGCCAATGCCCTTGCTTACGCAGGAAAAATCTGTTGGAGCTACGGTTTTCCAAGTAGTACAACGGCAAAACCGTCGTTTCCGTGGTGTAGCGGTTATCACGTCTGCTTTACACGCAGAAGGTCCCCGCTTCGATCCCGGGCGGAAGCACGACTTTTTTTAAACCCGTTTTCGGATTCCATTTCCGAGATAACGTCACGTCTGCGTGTGCGGGATAATAAATGTCGTGTGCTACACCGATATCGCCTCATTTTACTGTCAAATGCTCTTGCTCCCATAGTGCACCGGTATTCAGTAACTCAGAACGCTCGTAGCTCCATTCTGGCCTGCAAAATTTACTATCCATTTCTTCAAGACTACTTCAAGTTCGCTTCATACTGGCTTTCCTGATCTCTTTGCACTCGCTTTGTCACAACTCTGTTGAAGTGTGAACGTAACTAATAGTGAGAAACTCTTAACTACGCTCATTCTTGTATCCCACTCTTTGGTTGACGTTGTCGCTAATCAGATGAAGGTAGACTGCTCCACGATTGAGCTTCGTCTCCACTCACGGTGCACACGTTCTGCAAAGACAACCTTTGTTTTCCGTTGCATGCAAGTTTACTGTCGGCTCTTCTACAGAAATCGACCTATGTAATTTACTGGTATCAGATTCTTGCCATATCAAACGGTCCCTTCATGACCGTAGGGCCACACACAGCGTGCTGCGGCACGCATCTGTTCTTCATTGCAGAGCTACAAACGTGGGTGAGCTCCACCTACTCTTCAGCACGGTCAAAACGGTAGGGCTCGTCCGGGATTTGAACCCGGGACCTCCTGCACCCAAAGCAGGAATCATACCCCTTTTTTTTTTTTTTTTTTTTTTTTTTTTTTTTTTTTTTTTTTATAATCTTGCCTACGTGGATTGCTCTAACACAAAAGGTACACCAAGCTACTAAACGTCGAAAATGTTTACCAAGGCCGGGAATCGAACCCTGGTCTCCTGCTTACTAAGCAAGTATGCTAGCCACTTTTTTATTTATTTATTTATTTATTTATTTATTTATTTATTTTTTTTTTTTTTGACCGAAGACGTTTTGATTCTGAATGGAAGACGCTACCCCCCTTTTTTTTTTATTACGCTACCCTTTTTTTTTTCTTCATAGTACAAAATTTATTTTTTAATACAAATGAGATTCAATTACAAAATAGTACACAAGAAAACAGCTTATTGGGAAAAGTCTTACAAAGCTTCACCTTTGTGGTGCAGAACATAACAATTAAGCTCAAATTTTACACTTCAAATGGAAAATAAAAATATTACAAAAAAAGAAAAGAAAAAAATCAGTCTGTGCATAAAATAACCTCCCATCTTTTTGGTTACTTTCATGGAAATGCGATGACAAAGCCACAAAACTGAAGTTGTACTAAGGCACTTATGCAAATAACATGTACAGAAATATGTCAATGAATACTTAAAGAAAATGGTGTTTCTACACACACTAATTATTAAGCTCAACAAAAATATAATCACAGCCTACAATGTTTATTTCACAAACTACTAACTACATTTTTTTTGAGAATGCATAAAAAAAAAAACCTGGCAGCCATGCGCAAAAGGTTGCCAATAAAGTGAACTAAAAAGGGCCATCTTGCTCGCCGCGGTCACATTGCTAGGCGGGCGGCCAGGAACGGGCGGTCGTCATTGCATTGGACATCACCAGCCACCAATCGTTGGAGCGCCCGGGGCCGCTGCACACAGTCAGAGACTGTTTCTGTTACCATAGGGGAATCGTGGAAAGATCACATCTACAAGTTAATGTCTTCTCACACCCGGCACACCCCAGCTGGGTGGTGGGTCCATGAATGACGAACCCAAATAGTTCGCAAAAAGGTTCCGGTAATCCTGTCTGTTCGTTAAGACCAGAAACTCGTCGATCATATAGTACCATAAATCGAGGACGTCTTTGTCTCCATCGCGGTATATGTAGTGTATCGCCATTCCTCGTACCCAATTAACCGCATTCATCCGGGTCATAGGGAAATAGACAGCGTCGGGATGAAAGAGTTCTTGGGGTAAAATCGAAACGTAGGGGCGGCGGAGCAGGAAAGCCAGGATCTGGCGGATCAGTTTCCAGCACTCACGCGCGGGGCCACAGTTCAGTCTATGTTCGTCCGTGTCTAACGTCGTGCAACGGGGGCACACAGGGTCGTCAATTAGGTGAATGGCATGCAGCCGTTGTCGGGTTGGAAGTTTCTCGTTAACGACCACATACCACGTCGACCGCACGAAAGTAGACAGGAACGGCGCGTGGATGGCTCGCCATACTCGTGGCCAGTCGACCGTAGGGTGGCGCCGTACAATGTCGTTATCCGGAGTCCAGTGCTGGAGAGCACTATAATAAGTCTTCGCTGTCGGATTCCGTGCCTCCGATATAACCCGCAACACATAGCTATGCTCTACGAAAAACGTTCTAATGTGTGACAGCGAGGGCGATAAATGTCCAACTGGTACCGGTGGGTACAGCGTACGTGGGGCCACTTCTTCAATCAGTAGGCCTGGGAGACTGGCTGTTGGTGAAAGCCAGAGTCGCCTCATGGAACGGAGATACAGTGCCAGCGCTCTGTGCTTGACGTGAGTGAGTCCAACACCGCCTTTGTCGAAGGGTAAAGTAAGCGTAACAAAACGGATCTTGAAAACAGCACCATCGTTCACCACGTGTCCAAACACTGCCTGTATCCTGGAAGCCATCGTGTCCGTTATCGGCAGTACATGGGCGTAATGGTTAAGGTGAGAAGCCATGTACACATTAACGTATTGGGCGCGTTGCAAAATGTTCAATGATCTGAATTTATTGAGACGAGCCTCTAAACGGAGTCTTCGTAAGACCATACGATACGTAAAGGCCGCCGTGCGTTGTATTTGTCGATGGAGTGATATCCCTAAACACTTGAGCATCGGGACCTTTGTCAGAGGTACGGCCAGACCTGCAGGCATTCCTCGTCCTAAATCCATGTAGCGTGATTTCCGAAGGTTGAGCACACTGCCTGTCACCGCCCCATACTGGTGGAGCCAGGAAAACGCCGTGTGTATTTCGTCACCAGACCGTGCTAAGAACATCACATCGTCGGCGTATGCACCACATCGAAAGGTTACGGAACGGAGGGTAAGTCCTTCTAAGCGTCGCCGTAGTCCGTGAAGAGCTGGTTCGAGGGCAACGGCGAAGAGCATGGCAGAAAGAGGACAACCTTGCCGGACGGACCTGTTGACACGGACGGGGGCGGACCGACAGCCGTTGATCATAATCCTCGTGACAGCCCCATGGATCAATCGAAGCACAACAGACGTCGTCAGACGCGGGACACCGATGTGTTCCATAACAGCACGCAGGAAACCATGGTTAACGCGGTCGAAAGCATGGTCGAAGTCCAGCGCAACAAGAGCGCCTTGGAGGCGGCAAGTTTGCATGAGCGCCACCACGTCTCTATAGGTGCTTAAAGTCGTAAACACATTAGTGTCGCCCCCGAGGCAGGTTTGATCAGTGTGAATGGCCGCCATTACCGTAGGTTTGAGCCTCTCACGGAGCATGCGTGTCAACAGCTTATAGTCAGTGTTTAGCATTGTCAAGGGGCGAAAATCAAGAGGGCGACGGCCTCCGCCGGGTTTGGGCACAGGGATCAAGAGACCCTCAGTAAAGTCAGATGGTACCTGAAAATCGGCGTCCAGGAGTTCACTGTACATCCTGACCCACATTGGGCCCATGAGATCAAAGAACCGCTTGTAAAATTCAAGAGGGAGGCCGTCAGGGCCAGGCGTTTTGTTGGGAGAGCCACGCAACAGAGCCTCTCGCAGTTCTTCCAAAGTCACCGCCGACAAGAGCGTAGCATCATCTTGTAGGTTCCGAGAGACTGGTAGGTCAGATAGGACTTCCCTGACCCCTACATTCATGTGGGACTCCCTCTCGTAAAGAAATTTATATGACTGTGTGAACGCTCGGACGATATCCATTTGTGCGTCAACGCGTCGCCCGTCCTCCGTCTCAACCTCGGTAATGAGCTGCCTCTTGCGTCTTCGGCGTTCTTGAATGATATGGTGGAGGGAAGGTCGTTCACCACGAACATCATCAGTCGTCCTCGCTCGCACCCGCACACCCGCAAGACGTACGGCGTTGATACGAAGCAATTGTGCCTTGACGCGTTGTACTGCTGATTGTCGCTCTGGCGACGGCGGTTGTACAGCCAGTTCGCGGAGCGCAGTATAGTAAAAATCAGTAGTCGCAGTATACCAGCGCGCTCGGTCGCGTCCATAGCTGACTAATGTTCGGCACAATGCGGGTTTTGCACACCGTAACCACCATTGAAGTACAGAACGGTAGGCGGGTAAACGCCGGTGGCAAGTGCTCCATGTGGACTCGACTGCGCGTCTGCAATTTATCTCATCAAGAAGGGCCACATTGAGGCGCCACGGACCCCTACTTCGGCGGACGCGCTGACGGGGAAGGGTGAGAGTACACACATATGCGAGGTGATCCGTGAACGCTGCCGGCCACATCTCAGCGTCGACAACGGCCGATCGTAGGCCGCGGGTGACGTAGACTCGATCCAAACGGCTCGCGGAGTGACTAGTAAAGTAGGTGTGTGCTCGACGGTCGCCGTGTTGGATGATCCAGGTGTCCAACAAGGCCAAGTCCTGTACAAGTGCCTGGAGTGCCGGGCAGGTGGTATAGTGTGGCTCCTGGTCGGATGGGCGGAGCACACAATTAAAATCGCCGCCTACTACCAAGTGGTCGGTATTGCCCTGGAAGAGCGGGGCTATATCTTCGGCAAAAAAGGTGCGCCGTTCTCTCCTTTTGCCGGTGCCTGAAGGAGCATATAAGTTCACCAGACGTACTGTACCAATCGTGAGTGCGACCCCCCGGGCCGACGGTAAATAGGAGACATCAGTGGCCATTATCCCTTCCCGCAGTAGAATCGCCGTACCTCCGCCGCCCACATCTGCAGGCATAGTGTAGGCGTCATATCCGTAGGCATCGAGACAGAGTCCTGATCGGACTTCTTGAAGGAAAACAACGTCCAGATCCGCAGCGCGTAACGTATCCTTCAGCATACGGGTCTTGACATCAGATGTAATGCCATTGACGTTGATCGTGGCGAGGCGGTATGCCTGGTCCATCAAGTCTCGGGAGGTGACCATGGTATGACAGGAGGGCAGTAGTCGTGACGTGGAGCGCCGGTCTTGCGAAGTGCTAGGCAGCGACGAGAGGTGCTCATGCCGTCCTAGGCGTCTGTCGCCGGCCGCGTAGACGCTGCCATCGGCATCGGTGCATCGTCTTGGTTCTGAAACGCATCCTGCAACTCCATCTCCTGCGCCCAGTCGCCCAGGGACGTTGACACCACTGGATCTCGAGAGGCAGACGGAGGCAAGGGTGCATCCCCGGTGTCGGAGCTGCGGTGATCTCCCGCATCCCCATGTGGTCCAGACCCAGCGGTAGTGGGAGAAGACGTCGGACCGTGTGAGACGGTAGGGTCGCCTGTGTCGGCGCGGTGGAGCGGTTGAGGCACTTCGTCATCCAGCGGTGTCGCCTCGGGCTGTTCTACGTCGTCGGTTGTCTTGCGCCGCTTCTTATGACGCTTGGGTGATTTCTGCTTACGCTGCCGCGCCTCTGTTTCCGACGTAGGGCAAGGGGAGGACGCTGCATCCTGTGCTTCAACTTCCATCGCACCGTCGGCGAGCCGTTGTGACGGTGCGCCGGGGTCCGACAAAAGGACATCAGTAGCATCAGCACTGAAAGACGCTTGGGGCTCCGTGGAAGCTACTGCAGGGTCCTCCAAAGCTCGCACCAATACAGTGGGGTCGTCATATACAGCTGGCGTCTCCCGTCTGGCCGCCGCAACATACGTAATCGGCAGAGAGGTCGGTGTCGACGGACGAATCTGGTCGGTCGAGGGTGTCTGCGCGAGACGGCGTTGCAGGCATTCGGTACGCATGTGTCCCGTCTGGCCACAACCGGAGCAGGTTCTCGGCTGACCGTCGTAAATAATTATTGCCCTGCAACCAGCGATCGTGAGATACGAAGGAATATGGCGATGCAGGTCAATACGGACTTGTCGCACCCCGTTAAGGACAGGGTAGGTGTCGAAGGTCTTCCATTTTTCGGCCGTGTGGCCGAGAATTGTTCCATAGGGTCGAAGAGCAAGGGTGACCAAATCCGCTGGAACTTCAAAAGGGAGCTCAAACACGCGCACATTTTGGATTCCCAATCCAGCACGTTCAAGCGTCACCACACCCACGTTTCCGTCTGAGTGGCAGAACCGATAACCTGCCGTCGAGCGTCTGAGAAGTTTGTCACATGCTTCGTCGTCAGTGAACTTAAGATATACGACGCTGGAGACAATAGATAAGTGGATACCGATCAGCTCGTTAGGATCAACATGTACCACATCGCGTAAAAAACGCTCTACTTCGTGGGCCTTGGGTCTAGAGTACGTAGTGTCGAACTGCAGCTTGATCGTGGCTTTCCGATACGAAAGAGCCATCGTGTGTCAGGAACGTGACGGCAATACGTAACACTAGCGCCCGGCGCGGTAAACAACAACACACCCGGAAACGCGACACGGAGCGGCCGGGACGTACCGCACCGCTCCACAGCCAAAGGCCGACTGTACCCCTAGACCAACGAGCCACTTGCCGGTGGCAGTGAAGGTAATCCCAAGCAGTCCAGCTCCGAGGAACACTAACTTTCATGTAAATCAGAAAGAAAAGCGCTTTCTGAAGGCAGCGCCCACCACTGATGGAAAGAATATTAAAGGCAATGAATGTAGAGTGAATAATTTCATCGCGCTCTGCAGATGAACAGACGGTGGTGTTTCACTTTCGTCATGTGCTTTCTTAGCATCAAGGGAAGGCAAATGCACTAAACAAAAGAACACCGGGAATCCGAAACACCAACTCATAACGAAAAGATAGCGGAATATACTGCAAGCAAAACTTCCAAACACGACTCCTGAAGGCGTCGGTGCCTTAAGAATTATTCCGTGCAGCAATGATCATCTACGAAGAGCCAACTGTATGTGTCGCTCCACCACGCAACTTTTTTTGATATCGTTTTACCTAAATTTCCATTACCTGTTCGTTACAAGAATACCGTGTGGCTTTCAACTGGTCTGCTTCGTCCAGCAGCGATAGTAGTAACTAAACCGACCACAGTATCATTAAAAGTAGGTCAGACACAAAAGTCGGAGTTGCTCTGTAGCTCATGTTATTCTGCTTTCAAATGCAATTGTATGGCTGGGAGTAGGGGCGTACTCCTGTAATGCAGGCGTCCGGGAGGCCGTTTCTGTGGGAGACATCTGGGAACAACTACAGACACGGCCGTTTCATTAGCTCAGGAACGACCGCGATGCTCTTATCGAGCTCTGCAGATTGACCGGACTGCAGTGCGGAATTTTCTGCTAGTGGTGGCTCGGGGTTAAGAGAAGTCGGGAGGTGTGAGCAAAACTACATCGGGAAACCGAAACAGACGACTCATAACGAAAAGATTGCGCAATGTACTGCAAAAGCAAACGTTGGAGAAGACGAACTCTGAAGCCGTCGGTGCTTTAACAATCATTCCGTGCAGCAACGATAATCTGGGAAGAGCGAAGGGTGGGTTCCGCTCGACCACACAACAAATTTTATATAATGTTCTACTTGTTCTAAATTTGCGTTTCCAGATCATCAGTAAAATACTGTGTGATTTACACCTGGCTTGCTTCTTCCAAAAGCGATATTAAGAAATACATCGACTGCAACGTCATTAGGGGTCGCGGGTCCGGGCGCCGGCGCGCCAGCGGCGGCCTGTCGGGGCTGCTGGTGCCTCCATGTAGAGCTACCGCTGGGCCCGGGCTCCTTGCCGCTAACGAAGTGATTGCTTTTGCTGACATCATATGCAATAGCGACTGCGCGAATTGACGGTAGATCGTACGGAAAGCAAGAGTAGCTGATGCTACCGAGGACTAGGCCGCGAGCTTGTCCGACGACTTCTTGGGCTCTTATTCGTGGTGGCATTCAGACAGGCAAGGGTGCTGTCGCTTGTTGCGTACGAATGCGAAATACCTGCATTGTGCGTTTCCGCAAAGTGATTTTTACGCCAAAGTTGTGATCGTCCTGCAAGTTGTGTCACATGTGGATCTCAGAGCTTAGCAGTTTCCGTGGTGTAGCGGTTATCACGTCTGCCTAACAGGCAGAAGGTCTCCGTTTCGATTCCGGGCGTAATCACTTTTTCGTCGCACTCAACAAGACACTTGCTACAATCTCTACTGTGAACATTTAAATCAATTTCAAACGTCCAACCACCAGGCTGCAGATGGCTCAAATGATACGTGAAACTCTTTCAGAACCGGCTACTTGGTTTTTGTGCTTACCTGGAGGGCAGGAAATGCGCGGAACAGCCGCCGGCATGCCGGTAGTCGCCACACGTTTGCACAAAACGCAAGGGCTCGTCCGGGATTTGAACCCGGGACCTCCTGCACCCGAAGCAGGAATCATACTTTTTTTTTTTTTTTTTTTTTTTTTTTTTTTTTTTTTTTTTTTTTTTTTTTTTTTTTTTTGGGCCTCCCTTCTCCCCACACAGCCCATCCATTCGCTCTCCTTTTATGCCTTCTTCGGCGAGCTTCTATGCTATATCGACTGATTTTTTTTTTCAAATTTACTGTGACAGTTAGGGAAATGAAATGATGTTTGGCTTCTTCGCCATGTGAGGCTTCTCCTCCGTAGAACTGAAAATTGAAAATTTAAGGCTTCTTGGGAATTAATAAATTGTCACTCTTGCTTCATACTGAAAAAAATTAAACAAAAATAGAAAGATTGTAACTGAGGAACACGTGCAAGAAGCTTCCACTGCATTGTGTGTAACGAAACCACCTTCCGATATTACCGAGATCCTGGAAAATCATCATAGATGAAAGTAGTTGCTGGAGATATGGGGTTCATCCAGCAGTAAGTGTGAAGCCGTAGTGCCGTTTCGGGGTTCTGTCCGAGGCCTTCACGGCTACCGTAGCGGCCCTGGGGCACACGAAGTCCCCACCGTACTTCACCCTCAACAGCGATCCCCTACTTTGGCCTGTGACTACATTTTTCGTAGACGAGGGCTATTAAGATGTTTATCCAATCCCTTGTCTCTGAAACAGAATGTGTAACATGTTACCAAAAGTTTTTTTGTGGTCCCTGCGCGTACATATCTGATAATATTTTGCTCGTTCGTATAATTCGTATTCTAAAACACGGTCATTGCCGTGTTCAGATATAACGTAATGTACATAATTGCCAAACAACCACAACACAGCATTGGTTTTCTGGACAGGGAAGAAAACACCATCGGGGAAGAGTAATTTTTCAACATTGATGTCAGTACTAACAGTTCTGGTTATAAAGGCTACCCGCCGTTGGAGTCCCCTCCATATTTCGGCGTATCCGCCACAGAGAAAGCGGTGGATCAATGTGTCAACTGCGTCACATCGGGTGCACACAATCGTGTCACTAAGACCAATGGAGTGCAACTTTTCGTTAGTGGAAACTACGTTATTAACAACTCGGTACCAGGTTGCCTGAATGTCGGAAGACAGTTCACGATTACTAATATTTTTCCAAATTCTTTTCCAGTCTTTGTCGGGATATCTGCACTCCATTTTGTTGACATGTTCTTTCGTTGTTAAGAGTTCCATTAATTTCCTGCAAGTCCTTGATTGTGGATTCGTGACAATACTGTCCATGTAGCTAATCTCTAAAAAGAACTGGCGAATATATTTCAATTTATAATTAATTCCGCCTATATTTATGGGTGGACGTAAATTTTCTGGCTGTAGGAGTCGATACAGCCTGGCTGTAATACTATGTGGATGTTTTTCTATAATTTGTAGGGTCCTCTTTATATATAACGCCGTAGTCTTCCGCCATATATCTGTTAAACCTAGGCCACCTTCAGCGGAAGGTAACGTAACTGTACCGACTGCTACTCTAAAAATATTCCCTGTCCATATAAATTGGCAAATGATACTCATTATACGTTTGGCAATGGGTTTCGAAACTGGCAATATTTGACCTATATATATAGCTTTTGATAAAATGGACCAATTAATTATTCTGATTCGTTGTTTAATGTTCAGATGTCTGGTCTGATTGAGTATTGTGGCTCCTCTGATTGTATCCAGTACTTTCTTCCAATTGTAGGTCATGGTCTGAAGCGGACATCGGTAAAAGGTGACACCCAGAGCGGTGTGACGATCGACGGAGCGTGCCCATTCCAAACGGACATCTTGAAGACCTTTAAGATTTAAAAACGAACTCTTCACCTCGTTAACCCTAGCGCCTGTAGCTTCACAAAAGATCTGAATATTCGTAGTTAATTTCTCTAAATCTTCGTTACTACGAATAACCACTCCAACGTCATCAGCATATGCATTGGTGACGTTGTTAACGCCAGATATCGTGATGCCCTCAAGATCGACATCGAGTCTCCTTAGTAAAGGCTCCAGTGCAACAACATACAGGAGCATTGACAAAGGACTTCCCTGCGGGACGCCGTTGCGAATTTCAATGGGTGGAGTGAAATGCCCATTTACAGACACTTGTGTTTGGATGCCTTCAACAATGTTAATTAAAACTTGCACAAAATGTTGACTAAAACCCACATAGGTCAACGTTCTGAACAAAACTAAGTGGTTGACCCTGTCAAAAGCCTTTGAGAAGTCGATAAAGGCAAGGCCTCCTGGTGAGGATGACGTTGCAAAAATTGCAGAGACATCCCTATATTCACAAACAGTTTTAAAAATATTCCGCCCCGAGAGACAGGTTTGGTGGTCACCTATGATCTTCTCCATTAGAGGTCTCAGTCTTTCCTTCAGTACACGTGCAATTATTTTATAATCCGAGTTCATCAAACATATTGGTCTCAATTGATTGAGATCTTTAACTGTCGCGTTCCTTCCCTTTGGTATTAGCACAGTTACGCTTTCTTTGAACTCGCGTGGAACAGTAACACCTTGCAACACTTCATTTATCACTTCTGTGAATTGATTACCGATGAGAGGCCAAAATTTACAATAAAACTCTACAGGCAAGCCATCAGGCCCTGGGGACTTACGGGTAGGCGAATATTTAAGTATATCAAACACCTCCTCACATGTGATCGCAGTGGTAAGGGACACATTGTCCTCGTCATTGATAACGTTGTCGATACCTGTAGTTCGTAGCAAATCGTTCGCACAGTCTAGATTATACCGGGTATCAGTATATAACGTACGATAAAATCCATAAACTGCATTTAAAATGTCAGAGTGTTCCGTCAGCACCCGGTTATCGCCGACTCTAAGACAAGCAATAAACGCTCGTCTTCTATTTCTTTCATGTTCGAGTAAGTGGTACAGCGATGCGTTTTCGTCCTCCACCGTTGTCGGGACACGAGATTTAATTTTTAAACCCTCCAGCTGTTGTCGCTTAAGACTTATGAGGTGAGCCTTGATCTTCTTTATTTCAATGAAAACCTCATCAGTCATCTGCTCAGCTGATAGTTCCCTTAAGCATGTATAGTAAAATTCAACGGTATTGCGAGTCCACATCGCTCGCTCCCTCCCGTAAGCTATTAGGGATGATCTCAATTTCTTTTTAGCACATGAGGTCCACCACACAAGGCGAGAGCTGTATTTATGGCGCATACGTAGAGCAGCCAGCCATACCTCCGCAACTGTTCTTGATAGGCCACCCTCGAACAACATATGGGTATTCAGCTTCCATAAGGGGCGACCCCAATACGTTCCTTGCTTCTGAAACCGAATGCTGCATTTCACTGCGAGATGGTCCGAAAAGGTAGTGGGAATTACTTCGATACTACTGATTTTATTTTCCAGGTTTGCTGTGACGTATATTCTGTCTATTCTGCTTTGCGAGCGACTACTGATGTACGTAAATTTGACTAACGTGGGGTATTTGCTTTCCCACACGTCTGTCCACTTCATGTTTGTCACCAAAGCCGCCAGTTCCCTGGAGAAGTTAAAATTTGGTCGCTGATCCTTTTTGTGAAGTACACAATTAAAGTCACCACCGATTAAAGCTTCCGCCGGATTCCCCTTAAGTAAATAGACCATATCGTTCTTAAAAAAATTAGCCCTATCATCTCTAGCGTTGTTACCAGAGGGGACATATACATTTAAAACAGTAGTAGTAAAAATTTTACAACTGATGCCCCTCCCATTTTCTAACAGACAGATATCCTTCACATCAATACCATCTTTGACAAGGATCGCAGTCCCACATGTGGCTTCCGGTGCAATATTTAAAATCTCTTGAAAACCTGGGACATAAAAGTTGTGGACATTAAATTCCTGTAGGAGGGCTATATCAGTATCCGACTGGTAAAGGAAATCTTTTAAAGAAGCGACTTTCGTTTCACTGCGAATCCGATTTATATTGATCGTGGTCACATTATATGTCAGTGCCGTTGGCATAGGTGCAGGTAAAAGAAATTGGCTAATGAAGTATACCCCATGCAGAGTCACGTCTGTACCATTCCATTCTGTCTGTCAGAAAGAAAAATAGACATTAAAAAAAAAAATTAAATGCCACTAGCATGTGTCAGGTCCATCTCCATTCCGTGGTCGGTGCGATCTTCTTGGGCATCGGCCCAATCAAGTCCTTTTCCTGAGACAGTTCGGTCTAAATCCATAGTAGTGCCGGTCTGCAAACCTGCGACGCCAAGCGGTGCGCGAGGTTGTTGTTGAAGATCATCTGCATCGGCACGACTCATCTCCGCTTCAGTACACTCGTTAACTCGTGCTACTGGGCATTGTTCTCGTAGTCGTTCATTATCCCTTAAATGTTTTAACTTTTCCCGCAATGCAGGAGCTAAACTCTCTGCTGCTTTGTGTGCCAATCTCCTCTTCTTGCCTTTCTTCGAAGATCTCTTCGGCGATCTAGCAGGAGATGAAGTTTGCGACCTGTCAGGAGAAGTACCGGATGATACGTCTGACGTCGCCTGTTCCTTTTTTCGGACAAAAGTCCGCGTATCGCATTCCATAACGGCAGAAGGAGGCGCATCTTTTTCCATGGCTCCCACTGGTAGCAACCCAGTCTCCAATTCTACACTATCGCTCGTTGTGGTTTCCTTGACGCAAGTGTCTTCTGTGGGCGCCAACGTGAAACCAATGTCCAGATTGCTATCTTCGTTCATAGTTCCCGCAGAGTGGATGCCTGGAGCGTCCACTCCTCGGAAGCTAGTGGCAATATCCTCACGTTGGTGGGAATCCTGACGACGCAAGGAAACCTCCGTTGCGGGTATTTGGGGATCTTCGGCCGAGTCCGCGGAAGAACGAGCAACCACAGTGGGAGAGTTGGAAACAGTTGGCGTCGGCATAGATTCGAGGGGCGCGGAGCTGATCGGCAGACCATCCGCAAATCTAGAGCTTGAAGCCGGAGTATCATCGACAACCGCCCGCGAGGCAGCAGGCTCCCCGCGCACAGGCGGCACCGACTCGCCTCGGCTGCGGAAGTCAGCAGCGGCAGCGTATGACAACTTCATACCAACAACAGGGCCGGGACTCGGCAACTCGTCACGCGGTAACTGCGGGACACGCCTCCGTGAACATTCTGCACGAATGTGTTCCGTGGAATTGCATAAAGCGCAAGTCCGCGGTTGCCCATCATAGATAATCAAAGCACGATACCCACAAATATTAAGATAAGAGGGGACATGCTTCTGTAATTCAATCTTAATTTGCCTTACGCCGTTCAAGACAGGAAACATATGAGCTTCAGAACACCTTTCTGCCACATTGGAAATAATTCTGCCATAAGGCCGAAGGGCAACATTAAGTTCTTCGGGCGGAATTTCAAAAGGGAGCTCAAACACTCTGATCGTACGAATCCCGTACCCAGCATGACTAACAGCAACGTCACTCACATTCCCATCAGAATGATTAAACTTCACGCTACCTCCACAACGATCCACAATGGAACTACATAATTCTGGACTTTTCATCTTCAGATACACAGCATTTGTCACAAACGAGAGATAAACTCCGACAACATCATCACCGTTAATCAATACTTTTTCGATAAACCATGCTTTAATTTCAAATGCTTTAGGTCGAACGAAATTTCGATCGAAAGTAAACTTGATTGTGTCTTTCCTCAAATAATTCGACCTATTCATTCTAGAACTTCATGAATACAAGTGCAACACGAATAGCGGCTTAGCAGCACCACTAACCTCAAACGCAGCGACTCAGCCTGTGTTTACTACAGCCAGACGTCCAGCTCCGCCACACGTCCGTCCCGCTCGGCGGCTGACTCGCAACTGAGCCCCTAGACCAACGAGCCTTCTCGATGCACATGACTATCGCCTCCGTTCTTGGTATCACCGTGCAGAGCTGCTGCTCACCCAGCGTTCTCCCTGGCTGTTGCGGTTTGATTGTTTTTATCGTTGTCTTTTACTATAGCAACTTCTAGAATCGGACGGAGCTCGTAGCCGATGCCCTTGCTTACGCAGGAAAAATCTGTTGGAGCTACGGTTTTCCAGGTAGTACACCGGCAAAACCGTCGTTTCCGTGGTGTAGCGGTTATCACGTCTGCTTTACACGCAGAAGGTCCCCGGTTCGATCCCGGGCGGAAGCACGACTTTTTTTAAACCCGTTTTCGGATTCCATTTCCGAGATAACGTCACGTCTGCGTGTGCGGGATAATAAATGTCGTGTGCTACACCGATATCGCCTCATTTTACTGTCAAATGCTCTTGCTCCCATAGTGCACCGGTATTCAGTAACTCAGAACGCTCGTAGCTCCATTCTGGCCTGCAAAATTTAGTATCCATTTCTTCAAGACTACTTCAAGTTCGCTTCATACTGGCTTTCCTGATCTCTTTGCACTCGCCTTGTCACAACTCTGTTGAAGTGTGAACGTAACTAATAGTGAGAAACTCTTAACTACGCTCAGTCTTGTATCCCACTCTTTGGTTGACGTTGTCGCTAATCAGATGAAGGTAGACTGCTCCACGATTGAGCTTCGTCTCCACTCACGGTGCACACGTTCTGCAAAGACAACCTTTGTTTTCCGTTGCATGCAAGATTACTGTCGGCTCTTCTACAGAAATCGACCTATGTAATTTACTGGTATCAGATTCTTGCCATATCAAACGGTCCCTTCATGACCGTAGGGCCACACACAGCGTGCTGCGGCACGCATCTGTTCTTCATTGCAGAGCTACAAACGTGGGTGAGCTCCACCTACTCTCCAGCACGGTCAAAACGGTAGGGCTCGTCCGGGATTTGAACCCGGGACCTCCTGCACCCAAAGCAGGAATCATACCCCTAGACCAACGAGCCACTTGCCGGTGGCAGTGAAGGTAATCCCAAGCAGTCCAGCTCCGAGGAACACTAACTTTCATGTAAATCAGAAAGAAAAGAGCTTTCTGAAGGCAGCGCCCACCACTGATGGAAAGAATATTAAAGGCAATGAATGTAGAGTGAATAATTTCATCGCGCTCTGCAAATGAACATACGGTGGTGTTTCACTTTCGTCATGTGCTTTCTTAGCATCAAGGGAAGGCAAATGCACTAAACAAAAGAACACCGGGAATCCGAAACACCAACTCATAACGAAAAGATAGCGGAATATACTGCAAGCAAAACTTCCAAACACGACTCCTGAAGGCGTCGGTGCCTTAAGAATTATTCCGTGCAGCAATGATCATCTACGAAGAGCCAACTGTATGTGTCGCTCCACCACGCAACTTTTTTTGATATCGTTTTACCTAAATTTCCATTACCTGTTCGTTACAAGAATACCGTGTGGCTTTCAACTGGTCTGCTTCGTCCAGCAGCGATAGTAGTAACTAAACCGACCACAGTATCATTAAAAGTAGGTCAGACACAAAAGTCGGAGTTGCTCTGTAGCTCATGTTATTCTGCTTTCAAATGCAATTGTATGGCTGGGAGTAGGGGCGTACTCCTGTAATGCAGGCGTCCGGGAGGCCGTTTCTGTGGGAGACATCTGGGAACAACTACAGACACGGCCGTTTCATTAGCTCAGGAACGACCGCGATGCTCTTATCGAGCTCTGCAGATTGACCGGACTGCAGTGCGGAATTTTCTGCTAGTGGTGGCTCGGGGTTAAGAGAAGTCGGGAGGTGTGAGCAAAACTACATCGGGAAACCGAAACAGACGACTCATAACGAAAAGATTGCGCAATGTACTGCAAAAGCAAACGTTGGAGAAGACGAACTCTGAAGCCGTCGGTGCTTTAACAATCATTCCGTGCAGCAACGATAATCTGGGAAGAGCGAAGGGTGGGTTCCGCTCGACCACACAACAAATTTTATATAATGTTCTACTTGTTCTAAATTTGCGTTTCCAGATCATCAGTAAAATACTGTGTGATTTACACCTGTCTTGCTTCTTCCAAAAGCGATATTAAGAAATACATCGACTGCAACGTCATTAGGGGTCGCGGGTCCGGGCGCCGGCGCGCCAGCGGCGGCCTGTCGGGGCTGCTGGTGCCTCCATGTAGAGCTACCGCTGGGCCCGGGCTCCTTGCCGCTAACGAAGTGATTGCTTTTGGTGACATCATATGCAATAGCGACTGCGCGAATTGACGGTAGATCGTACGGAAAGCAAGAGTAGCTGATGCTACCGAGGACTAGGCCGCGAGCTTGTCCGACGACTTCTTGGGCTCTTATTCGTGGTGGCATTCAGACAGGCAAGGGTGCTGTCGCTTGTTGCGTACGAATGCGAAATACCTGCATTGTGCGTTTCCGCAAAGTGATTTTTACGCCAAAGTTGTGATCGTCCTGCAAGTTGTGTCACATGTGGATCTCAGAGCTTAGCAGTTTCCGTGGTGTAGCGGTTATCACGTCTGCCTAACAGGCAGAAGGTCTCCGTTTCGATTCCGGGCGTAATCACTTTTTCGTCGCACTCAACAAGACACTTGCTACAATCTCTACTGTGAACATTTAAATCAATTTCAAACGTCCAACCACCAGGCTGCAGATGGCTCAAATGATACGTGAAACTCTTTCAGAACCGGCTACTTGGTTTCTGTGCTTACCTGGAGGGCAGGAAATGCGCGGAACAGCCGCCGGCATGCCGGTAGTCGCCACACGTTTGCACAAAACGCAAGGGCTCGTCCGGGATTTGAACCCGGGACCTCCTGCACCCGAAGCAGGAATCATACTTTTTTTTTTTTTTTTTTTTTTTTTTTTTTTTTTTTGGGCCTCCCTTCTCCCCACACAGCCCATCCATTCGCTCTCCTTTTATGCCTTCTTCGGCGAGCTTCTATGCTATATCGACTGATTTTTTTTTTCAAATTTACTGTGACAGTTAGGGAAATGAAATGATGTTTGGCTTCTTCGCCATGTGAGGCTTCTCCTCCGTAGAACTGAAAATTGAAAATTTAAGGCTTCTTGGGAATTAATAAATTGTCACTCTTGCTTCATACTGAAAAAAATTAAACAAAAATAGAAAGATTGTAACTGAGGAACACGTGCAAGAAGCTTCCACTGCATTGTGTGTAACGAAACCACCTTCCGATATTACCGAGATCCTGGAAAATCATCATAGATGAAAGTAGTTGCTGGAGATATGGGGTTCATCCAGCAGTAAGTGTGAAGCCGTAGTGCCGTTTCGGGGTTCTGTCCGAGGCCTTCACGGCTACCGTAGCGGCCCTGGGGCACACGAAGTCCCCACCGTACTTCACCCTCAACAGCGATCCCCTACTTTGGCCTGTGACTACATTTTTCGTAGACGAGGGCTATTAAGATGTTTATCCAATCCCTTGTCTCTGAAACAGAATGTGTAACATGTTACCAAAAGTTTTTTTGTGGTCCCTGCGCGTACATATCTGATAATATTTTGCTCGTTCGTATAATTCGTATTCTAAAACACGGTCATTGCCGTGTTCAGATATAACGTAATGTACATAATTGCCAAACAACCACAACACAGCATTGGTTTTCTGGACAGGGAAGAAAACACCATCGGGGAAGAGTAATTTTTCAACATTGATGTCAGTACTAACAGTTCTGGTTATAAAGGCTACCCGCCGTTGGAGTCCCCTCCATATTTCGGCGTATCCGCCACAGAGAAAGCGGTGGATCAATGTGTCAACTGCGTCACATCGGGTGCACACAATCGTGTCACTAAGACCAATGGAGTGCAACTTTTCGTTAGTGGAAACTACGTTATTAACAACTCGGTACCAGGTTGCCTGAATGTCGGAAGACAGTTCACGATTACTAATATTTTTCCAAATTCTTTTCCAGTCTTTGTCGGGATATCTGCACTCCATTTTGTTGACATGTTCTTTCGTTGTTAAGAGTTCCATTAATTTCCTGCAAGTCCTTGATTGTGGATTCGTGACAATACTGTCCATGTAGCTAATCTCTAAAAAGAACTGGCGAATATATTTCAATTTATAATTAATTCCGCCTATATTTATGGGTGGACGTAAATTTTCTGGCTGTAGGAGTCGATACAGCCTGGCTGTAATACTATGTGGATGTTTTTCTATAATTTGTAGGGTCCTCTTTATATATAACGCCGTAGTCTTCCGCCATATATCTGTTAAACCTAGGCCACCTTCAGCGGAAGGTAACGTAACTGTACCGACTGCTACTCTAAAAATATTCCCTGTCCATATAAATTGGCAAATGATACTCATTATACGTTTGGCAATGGGTTTCGAAACTGGCAATATTTGACCTATATATATAGCTTTTGATAAAATGGACCAATTAATTATTCTGATTCGTTGTTTAATGTTCAGATGTCTGGTCTGATTGAGTATTGTGGCTCCTCTGATTGTATCCAGTACTTTCTTCCAATTGTAGGTCATGGTCTGAAGCGGACATCGGTAAAAGGTGACACCCAGAGCGGTGTGACGATCGACGGAGCGTGCCCATTCCAAACGGACATCTTGAAGACCTTTAAGATTTAAAAACGAACTCTTCACCTCGTTAACCCTAGCGCCTGTAGCTTCACAAAAGATCTGAATATTCGTAGTTAATTTCTCTAAATCTTCGTTACTACGAATAACCACTCCAACGTCATCAGCATATGCATTGGTGACGTTGTTAACGCCAGATATCGTGATGCCCTCAAGATCGACATCGAGTCTCCTTAGTAAAGGCTCCAGTGCAACAACATACAGGAGCATTGACAAAGGACTTCCCTGCGGGACGCCGTTGCGAATTTCAATGGGTGGAGTGAAATGCCCATTTACAGACACTTGTGTTTGGATGCCTTCAACAATGTTAATTAAAACTTGCACAAAATGTTGACTAAAACCCACATAGGTCAACGTTCTGAACAAAACTAAGTGGTTGACCCTGTCAAAAGCCTTTGAGAAGTCGATAAAGGCAAGGCCTCCTGGTGAGGATGACGTTGCAAAAATTGCAGAGACATCCCTATATTCACAAACAGTTTTAAAAATATTCCGCCCCGAGAGACAGGTTTGGTGGTCACCTATGATCTTCTCCATTAGAGGTCTCAGTCTTTCCTTCAGTACACGTGCAATTATTTTATAATCCGAGTTCATCAAACATATTGGTCTCAATTGATTGAGATCTTTAACTGTCGCGTTCCTTCCCTTTGGTATTAGCACAGTTACGCTTTCTTTGAACTCGCGTGGAACAGTAACACCTTGCAACACTTCATTTATCACTTCTGTGAATTGATTACCGATGAGAGGCCAAAATTTACAATAAAACTCTACAGGCAAGCCATCAGGCCCTGGGGACTTACGGGTAGGCGAATATTTAAGTATATCAAACACCTCCTCACATGTGATCGCAGTGGTAAGGGACACATTGTCCTCGTCATTGATAACGTTGTCGATACCTGTAGTTCGTAGCAAATCGTTCGCACAGTCTAGATTATACCGGGTATCAGTATATAACGTACGATAAAATCCATAAACTGCATTTAAAATGTCAGAGTGTTCCGTCAGCACCCGGTTATCGCCGACTCTAAGACAAGCAATAAACGCTCGTCTTCTATTTCTTTCATGTTCGAGTAAGTGGTACAGCGATGCGTTTTCGTCCTCCACCGTTGTCGGGACACGAGATTTAATTTTTAAACCCTCCAGCTGTTGTCGCTTAAGACTTATGAGGTGAGCCTTGATCTTCTTTATTTCAATGAAAACCTCATCAGTCATCTGCTCAGCTGATAGTTCCCTTAAGCATGTATAGTAAAATTCAACGGTATTGCGAGTCCACATCGCTCGCTCCCTCCCGTAAGCTATTAGGGATGATCTCAATTTCTTTTTAGCACATGAGGTCCACCACACAAGGCGAGAGCTGTATTTATGGCGCATACGTAGAGCAGCCAGCCATACCTCCGCAACTGTTCTTGATAGGCCACCCTCGAACAACATATGGGTATTCAGCTTCCATAAGGGGCGACCCCAATACGTTCCTTGCTTCTGAAACCGAATGCTGCATTTCACTGCGAGATGGTCCGAAAAGGTAGTGGGAATTACTTCGATACTACTGATTTTATTTTCCAGGTTTGCTGTGACGTATATTCTGTCTATTCTGCTTTGCGAGCGACTACTGATGTACGTAAATTTGACTAACGTGGGGTATTTGCTTTCCCACACGTCTGTCCACTTCATGTTTGTCACCAAAGCCGCCAGTTCCCTGGAGAAGTTAAAATTTGGTCGCTGATCCTTTTTGTGAAGTACACAATTAAAGTCACCACCGATTAAAGCTTCCGCCGGATTCCCCTTAAGTAAATAGACCATATCGTTCTTAAAAAAATTAGCCCTATCATCTCTAGCGTTGTTACCAGAGGGGACATATACATTTAAAACAGTAGTAGTAAAAATTTTACAACTGATGCCCCTCCCATTTTCTAACAGACAGATATCCTTCACATCAATACCATCTTTGACAAGGATCGCAGTCCCACATGTGGCTTCCGGTGCAATATTTAAAATCTCTTGAAAACCTGGGACATAAAAGTTGTGGACATTAAATTCCTGTAGGAGGGCTATATCAGTATCCGACTGGTAAAGGAAATCTTTTAAAGAAGCGACTTTCGTTTCACTGCGAATCCGATTTATATTGATCGTGGTCACATTATATGTCAGTGCCGTTGGCATAGGTGCAGGTAAAAGAAATTGGCTAATGAAGTATACCCCATGCAGAGTCACGTCTGTACCATTCCATTCTGTCTGTCAGAAAGAAAAATAGACATTAAAAAAAAAAATTAAATGCCACTAGCATGTGTCAGGTCCATCTCCATTCCGTGGTCGGTGCGATCTTCTTGGGCATCGGCCCAATCAAGTCCTTTTCCTGAGACAGTTCGGTCTAAATCCATAGTAGTGCCGGTCTGCAAACCTGCGACGCCAAGCGGTGCGCGAGGTTGTTGTTGAAGATCATCTGCATCGGCACGACTCATCTCCGCTTCAGTACACTCGTTAACTCGTGCTACTGGGCATTGTTCTCGTAGTCGTTCATTATCCCTTAAATGTTTTAACTTTTCCCGCAATGCAGGAGCTAAACTCTCTGCTGCTTTGTGTGCCAATCTCCTCTTCTTGCCTTTCTTCGAAGATCTCTTCGGCGATCTAGCAGGAGATGAAGTTTGCGACCTGTCAGGAGAAGTACCGGATGATACGTCTGACGTCGCCTGTTACTTTTTTCGGACAAAAGTCCGCGTATCGCATTCCACAACGGCAGAAGGAGGCGCATCTTTTTCCATGGCTCCCACTGGTAGCAACCCAGTCTCCAATTCTACACTATCGCTCGTTGTGGTTTCCTTGACGCAAGTGCCTTCTGTGGGCGCCAACGTGAAACCAATGTCCAGATTGCTATCTTCGTTCATAGTTCCCGCAGAGTGGATGCCTGGAGCGTCCACTCCTCGGAAGCTAGTGGCAATATCCTCACGTTGGTGGGAATCCTGACGACGCAAGGAAACCTCCGTTGCGGGTATTTGGGGATCTTCGGCCGAGTCCGCGGAAGAACGAGCAACCACAGCGGGAGAGTTGGAAACAGTTGGCGTCGGCATAGATTCGAGGGGCGCGGAGCTGATCGGCAGACCATCCGCAAATCTAGAGCTTGAAGCCGGAGTATCATCGACAACCGCCCGCGAGGCAGCAGGCTCCCCGCGCACAGGCGGCACCGACTCGCCTCGGCTGCGGAAGTCAGCAGCGGCAGCGTATGACAACTTCATACCAACAACAGGGCCGGGACTCGGCAACTCGTCACGCGGTAACTGCGGGACACGCCTCCGTGAACATTCTGCACGAATGTGTTCCGTGGAATTGCATAAAGCGCAAGTCCGCGGTTGCCCATCATAGATAATCAAAGCACGATACCCACAAATATTAAGATAAGAGGGGACATGCTTCTGTAATTCAATCTTAATTTGCCTTACGCCGTTCAAGACAGGAAACATATGAGCTTCAGACCACCTTTCTGCCACATTGGAAATAATTCTGCCATAAGGCCGAAGGGCAACATTAAGTTCTTCGGGCGGAATTTCAAAAGGGAGCTCAAACACTCTGATCGTACGAATCCCGTACCCAGCATGACTAACAGCAACGTCACTCACATTCCCATCAGAATGATTAAACTTCACGCTACCTCCACAACGATCCACAATGGAACTACATAATTCTGGACTTTTCATCTTCAGATACACAGCATTTGTCACAAACGAGAGATAAACTCCGACAACATCATCACCGTTAATCAATACTTTTTCGATAAACCATGCTTTAATTTCAAATGCTTTGGGTCGAACGAAATTTCGATCGAAAGTAAACTTGATTGTGTCTTTCCTCAAATAATTCGACCTATTCATTCTAAAACTTCATGAATACAAGTGCAACACGAATAGCGGCTTAGCAGCACCACTAACCTCAAACGCAGCGACTCAGCCTGTGTTTACTACAGCCAGACGTCCAGCTCCGCCACACGTCCGTCCCGCTCGGCGGCTGACTCGCAACTGAGCCCCTAGACCAACGAGCCTTCTCGATGCACATGACTATCGCCTCCGTTCTTGGTATCACCGTGCAGAGCTGCTGCTCACCCAGCGTTCTCCCTGGCTGTTGCGGTTTGATTGTTTTTATCGTTGTCTTTTACTATAGCAACTTCTAGAATCGGACGGAGCTCGTAGCCGATGCCCTTGCTTACGCAGGAAAAATCTGTTGGAGCTACGGTTTTCCAGGTAGTACACCGGCAAAACCGTCGTTTCCGTGGTGTAGCGGTTATCACGTCTGCTTTACACGCAGAAGGTCCCCGGTTCGATCCCGGGCGGAAGCACGACTTTTTTTAAACCCGTTTTCGGATTCCATTTCCGAGATAACGTCACGTCTGCGTGTGCGGGATAATAAATGTCGTGTGCTACACCGATATCGCCTCATTTTACTGTCAAATGCTCTTGCTCCCATAGTGCACCGGTATTCAGTAACTCAGAACGCTCGTAGCTCCATTCTGGCCTGCAAAATTTACTATCCATTTCTTCAAGACTACTTCAAGTTCGCTTCATACTGGCTTTCCTGATCTCTTTGCACTCGCCTTGTCACAACTCTGTTGAAGTGTGAACGTAACTAATAGTGAGAAACTCTTAACTACGCTCAGTCTTGTATCCCACTCTTTGGTTGACGTTGTCGCTAATCAGATGAAGGTAGACTGCTCCACGATTGAGCTTCGTCTCCACTCACGGTGCACACGTTCTGCAAAGACAACCTTTGTTTTCCGTTGCATGCAAGATTACTGTCGGCTCTTCTACAGAAATCGACCTATGTAATTTACTGGTATCAGATTCTTGCCATATCAAACGGTCCCTTCATGACCGTAGGGCCACACACAGCGTGCTGCGGCACGCATCTGTTCTTCATTGCAGAGCTACAAACGTGGGTGAGCTCCACCTACTCTCCAGCACGGTCAAAACGGTAGGGCTCGTCCGGGATTTGAACCCGGGACCTCCTGCACCCAAAGCAGGAATCATACCCCTAGACCAACGAGCCACTTGCCGGTGGCAGTGAAGGTAATCCCAAGCAGTCCAGCTCCGAGGAACACTAACTTTCATGTAAATCAGAAAGAAAAGCGCTTTCTGAAGGCAGCGCCCACCACTGATGGAAAGAATATTAAAGGCAATGAATGTAGAGTGAATAATTTCATCGCGCTCTGCAGATGAACAGACGGTGGTGTTTCACTTTCGTCATGTGCTTTCTTAGCATCAAGGGAAGGCAAATGCACTAAACAAAAGAACACCGGGAATCCGAAACACCAACTCATAACGAAAAGATAGCGGAATATACTGCAAGCAAAACTTCCAAACACGACTCCTGAAGGCGTCGGTGCCTTAAGAATTATTCCGTGCAGCAATGATCATCTACGAAGAGCCAACTGTATGTGTCGCTCCACCACGCAACTTTTTTTGATATCGTTTTACCTAAATTTCCATTACCTGTTCGTTACAAGAATACCGTGTGGCTTTCAACTGGTCTGCTTCGTCCAGCAGCGATAGTAGTAACTAAACCGACCACAGTATCATTAAAAGTAGGTCAGACACAAAAGTCGGAGTTGCTCTGTAGCTCATGTTATTCTGCTTTCAAATGCAATTGTATGGCTGGGAGTAGGGGCGTACTCCTGTAATGCAGGCGTCCGGGAGGCCGTTTCTGTGGGAGACATCTGGGAACAACTACAGACACGGCCGTTTCATTAGCTCAGGAACGACCGCGATGCTCTTATCGAGCTCTGCAGATTGACCGGACTGCAGTGCGGAATTTTCTGCTAGTGGTGGCTCGGGGTTAAGAGAAGTCGGGAGGTGTGAGCAAAACTACATCGGGAAACCGAAACAGACGACTCATAACGAAAAGATTGCGCAATGTACTGCAAAAGCAAACGTTGGAGAAGACGAACTCTGAAGCCGTCGGTGCTTTAACAATCATTCCGTGCAGCAACGATAATCTGGGAAGAGCGAAGGGTGGGTTCCGCTCGACCACACAACAAATTTTATATAATGTTCTACTTGTTCTAAATTTGCGTTTCCAGATCATCAGTAAAATACTGTGTGATTTACACCTGGCTTGCTTCTTCCAAAAGCGATATTAAGAAATACATCGACTGCAACGTCATTAGGGGTCGCGGGTCCGGGCGCCGGCGCGCCAGCGGCGGCCTGTCGGGGCTGCTGGTGCCTCCATGTAGAGCTACCGCTGGGCCCGGGCTCCTTGCCGCTAACGAAGTGATTGCTTTTGGTGACATCATATGCAATAGGGACTGCGCGAATTGACGGTAGCTCGTACGGAAAGCAAGAGTAGCTGATGCTACCGAGGACTCGGCCGCGAGCTTGTCCGACGACTTCTTGGGCTCTTATTCGTGGTGGCATTCAGACAGGCAAGGGTGCTGTCGCTTGTTGCGTACGAATGCGAAATACCTGCATTGTGCGTTTCCGCAAAGTGATTTTTACGCCAAAGTTGTGATCGTCCTGCAAGTTGTGTCACATGTGGATCTCAGAGCTTAGCAGTTTCCGTGGTGTAGCGGTTATCACGTCTGCCTAACAGGCAGAAGGTCTCCGTTTCGATTCCCGGCGTAATCACTTTTTCGTCGCACTCAACAAGACACTTGCTACAATCTCTACTGTGAACATTTAAATCAATTTCAAACGTCCAACCACCAGGCTGCAGATGGCTCAAATGATACGTGAAACTCTTTCAGAACCGGCTACTTGGTTTCTGTGCTTACCTGGAGGGCAGGAAATGCGCGGAACAGCCGCCGGCATGCCGGTAGTCGCCACACGTTTGCACAAAACGCAAGGGCTCGTCCGGGATTTGAACCCGGGACCTCCTGCACCCGAAGCAGGAATCATACTTTTTTTTTTTTTTTTTTTTTTTTTTTTTTTTTTTTTTTTTTTTTTTTTTTTTTTTTTTTGGGCCTCCCTTCTCCCCACACAGCCCATCCATTCGCTCTCCTTTTATGCCTTCTTCGGCGAGCTTCTATGCTATATCGACTGATTTTTTTTTTCAAATTTACTGTGACAGTTAGGGAAATGAAATGATGTTTGGCTTCTTCGCCATGTGAGGCTTCTCCTCCGTAGAACTGAAAATTGAAAATTTAAGGCTTCTTGGGAATTAATAAATTGTCACTCTTGCTTCATACTGAAAAAAATTAAACAAAAATAGAAAGATTGTAACTGAGGAACACGTGCAAGAAGCTTCCACTGCATTGTGTGTAACGAAACCACCTTCCGATATTACCGAGATCCTGGAAAATCATCATAGATGAAAGTAGTTGCTGGAGATATGGGGTTCATCCAGCAGTAAGTGTGAAGCCGTAGTGCCGTTTCGGGGTTCTGTCCGAGGCCTTCACGGCTACCGTAGCGGCCCTGGGGCACACGAAGTCCCCACCGTACTTCACCCTCAACAGCGATCCCCTACTTTGGCCTGTGACTACATTTTTCGTAGACGAGGGCTATTAAGATGTTTATCCAATCCCTTGTCTCTGAAACAGAATGTGTAACATGTTACCAAAAGTTTTTTTGTGGTCCCTGCGCGTACATATCTGATAATATTTTGCTCGTTCGTATAATTCGTATTCTAAAACACGGTCATTGCCGTGTTCAGATATAACGTAATGTACATAATTGCCAAACAACCACAACACAGCATTGGTTTTCTGGACAGGGAAGAAAACACCATCGGGGAAGAGTAATTTTTCAACATTGATGTCAGTACTAACAGTTCTGGTTATAAAGGCTACCCGCCGTTGGAGTCCCCTCCATATTTCGGCGTATCCGCCACAGAGAAAGCGGTGGATCAATGTGTCAACTGCGTCACATCGGGTGCACACAATCGTGTCACTAAGACCAATGGAGTGCAACTTTTCGTTAGTGGAAACTACGTTATTAACAACTCGGTACCAGGTTGCCTGAATGTCGGAAGACAGTTCACGATTACTAATATTTTTCCAAATTCTTTTCCAGTCTTTGTCGGGATATCTGCACTCCATTTTGTTGACATGTTCTTTCGTTGTTAAGAGTTCCATTAATTTCCTGCAAGTCCTTGATTGTGGATTCGTGACAATACTGTCCATGTAGCTAATCTCTAAAAAGAACTGGCGAATATATTTCAATTTATAATTAATTCCGCCTATATTTATGGGTGGACGTAAATTTTCTGGCTGTAGGAGTCGATACAGCCTGGCTGTAATACTATGTGGATGTTTTTCTATAATTTGTAGGGTCCTCTTTATATATAACGCCGTAGTCTTCCGCCATATATCTGTTAAACCTAGGCCACCTTCAGCGGAAGGTAACGTAACTGTACCGACTGCTACTCTAAAAATATTCCCTGTCCATATAAATTGGCAAATGATACTCATTATACGTTTGGCAATGGGTTTCGAAACTGGCAATATTTGACCTATATATATAGCTTTTGATAAAATGGACCAATTAATTATTCTGATTCGTTGTTTAATGTTCAGATGTCTGGTCTGATTGAGTATTGTGGCTCCTCTGATTGTATCCAGTACTTTCTTCCAATTGTAGGTCATGGTCTGAAGCGGACATCGGTAAAAGGTGACACCCAGAGCGGTGTGACGATCGACGGAGCGTGCCCATTCCAAACGGACATCTTGAAGACCTTTAAGATTTAAAAACGAACTCTTCACCTCGTTAACCCTAGCGCCTGTAGCTTCACAAAAGATCTGAATATTCGTAGTTAATTTCTCTAAATCTTCGTTACTACGAATAACCACTCCAACGTCATCAGCATATGCATTGGTGACGTTGTTAACGCCAGATATCGTGATGCCCTCAAGATCGACATCGAGTCTCCTTAGTAAAGGCTCCAGTGCAACAACATACAGGAGCATTGACAAAGGACTTCCCTGCGGGACGCCGTTGCGAATTTCAATGGGTGGAGTGAAATGCCCATTTACAGACACTTGTGTTTGGATGCCTTCAACAATGTTAATTAAAACTTGCACAAAATGTTGACTAAAACCCACATAGGTCAACGTTCTGAACAAAACTAAGTGGTTGACCCTGTCAAAAGCCTTTGAGAAGTCGATAAAGGCAAGGCCTCCTGGTGAGGATGACGTTGCAAAAATTGCAGAGACATCCCTATATTCACAAACAGTTTTAAAAATATTCCGCCCCGAGAGACAGGTTTGGTGGTCACCTATGATCTTCTCCATTAGAGGTCTCAGTCTTTCCTTCAGTACACGTGCAATTATTTTATAATCCGAGTTCATCAAACATATTGGTCTCAATTGATTGAGATCTTTAACTGTCGCGTTCCTTCCCTTTGGTATTAGCACAGTTACGCTTTCTTTGAACTCGCGTGGAACAGTAACACCTTGCAACACTTCATTTATCACTTCTGTGAATTGATTACCGATGAGAGGCCAAAATTTACAATAAAACTCTACAGGCAAGCCATCAGGCCCTGGGGACTTACGGGTAGGCGAATATTTAAGTATATCAAACACCTCCTCACATGTGATCGCAGTGGTAAGGGACACATTGTCCTCGTCATTGATAACGTTGTCGATACCTGTAGTTCGTAGCAAATCGTTCGCACAGTCTAGATTATACCGGGTATCAGTATATAACGTACGATAAAATCCATAAACTGCATTTAAAATGTCAGAGTGTTCCGTCAGCACCCGGTTATCGCCGACTCTAAGACAAGCAATAAACGCTCGTCTTCTATTTCTTTCATGTTCGAGTAAGTGGTACAGCGATGCGTTTTCGTCCTCCACCGTTGTCGGGACACGAGATTTAATTTTTAAACCCTCCAGCTGTTGTCGCTTAAGACTTATGAGGTGAGCCTTGATCTTCTTTATTTCAATGAAAACCTCATCAGTCATCTGCTCAGCTGATAGTTCCCTTAAGCATGTATAGTAAAATTCAACGGTATTGCGAGTCCACATCGCTCGCTCCCTCCCGTAAGCTATTAGGGATGATCTCAATTTCTTTTTAGCACATGAGGTCCACCACACAAGGCGAGAGCTGTATTTATGGCGCATACGTAGAGCAGCCAGCCATACCTCCGCAACTGTTCTTGATAGGCCACCCTCGAACAACATATGGGTATTCAGCTTCCATAAGGGGCGACCCCAATACGTTCCTTGCTTCTGAAACCGAATGCTGCATTTCACTGCGAGATGGTCCGAAAAGGTAGTGGGAATTACTTCGATACTACTGATTTTATTTTCCAGGTTTGCTGTGACGTATATTCTGTCTATTCTGCTTTGCGAGCGACTACTGATGTACGTAAATTTGACTAACGTGGGGTATTTGCTTTCCCACACGTCTGTCCACTTCATGTTTGTCACCAAAGCCGCCAGTTCCCTGGAGAAGTTAAAATTTGGTCGCTGATCCTTTTTGTGAAGTACACAATTAAAGTCACCACCGATTAAAGCTTCCGCCGGATTCCCCTTAAGTAAATAGACCATATCGTTCTTAAAAAAATTAGCCCTATCATCTCTAGCGTTGTTACCAGAGGGGACATATACATTTAAAACAGTAGTAGTAAAAATTTTACAACTGATGCCCCTCCCATTTTCTAACAGACAGATATCCTTCACATCAATACCATCTTTGACAAGGATCGCAGTCCCACATGTGGCTTCCGGTGCAATATTTAAAATCTCTTGAAAACCTGGGACATAAAAGTTGTGGACATTAAATTCCTGTAGGAGGGCTATATCAGTATCCGACTGGTAAAGGAAATCTTTTAAAGAAGCGACTTTCGTTTCACTGCGAATCCGATTTATATTGATCGTGGTCACATTATATGTCAGTGCCGTTGGCATAGGTGCAGGTAAAAGAAATTGGCTAATGAAGTATACCCCATGCAGAGTCACGTCTGTACCATTCCATTCTGTCTGTCAGAAAGAAAAATAGACATTAAAAAAAAAAATTAAATGCCACTAGCATGTGTCAGGTCCATCTCCATTCCGTGGTCGGTGCGATCTTCTTGGGCATCGGCCCAATCAAGTCCTTTTCCTGAGACAGTTCGGTCTAAATCCATAGTAGTGCCGGTCTGCAAACCTGCGACGCCAAGCGGTGCGCGAGGTTGTTGTTGAAGATCATCTGCATCGGCACGACTCATCTCCGCTTCAGTACACTCGTTAACTCGTGCTACTGGGCATTGTTCTCGTAGTCGTTCATTATCCCTTTAATGTTTTAACTTTTCCCGCAATGCAGGAGCTAAACTCTCTGCTGCTTTGTGTGCCAATCTCCTCTTCTTGCCTTTCTTCGAAGATCTCTTCGGCGATCTAGCAGGAGATGAAGTTTGCGACCTGTCAGGAGAAGTACCGGATGATACGTCTGACGTCGCCTGTTACTTTTTTCGGACAAAAGTCCGCGTATCGCATTCCACAACGGCAGAAGGAGGCGCATCTTTTTCCATGGCTCCCACTGGTAGCAACCCAGTCTCCAATTCTACACTATCGCTCGTTGTGGTTTCCTTGACGCAAGTGCCTTCTGTGGGCGCCAACGTGAAACCAATGTCCAGATTGCTATCTTCGTTCATAGTTCCCGCAGAGTGGATGCCTGGAGCGTCCACTCCTCGGAAGCTAGTGGCAATATCCTCACGTTGGTGGGAATCCTGACGACGCAAGGAAACCTCCGTTGCGGGTATTTGGGGATCTTCGGCCGAGTCCGCGGAAGAACGAGCAACCACAGCGGGAGAGTTGGAAACAGTTGGCGTCGGCATAGATTCGAGGGGCGCGGAGCTGATCGGCAGACCATCCGCAAATCTAGAGCTTGAAGCCGGAGTATCATCGACAACCGCCCGCGAGGCAGCAGGCTCCCCGCGCACAGGCGGCACCGACTCGCCTCGGCTGCGGAAGTCAGCAGCGGCAGCGTATGACAACTTCATACCAACAACAGGGCCGGGACTCGGCAACTCGTCACGCGGTAACTGCGGGACACGCCTCCGTGAACATTCTGCACGAATGTGTTCCGTGGAATTGCATAAAGCGCAAGTCCGCGGTTGCCCATCATAGATAATCAAAGCACGATACCCACAAATATTAAGATAAGAGGGGACATGCTTCTGTAATTCAATCTTAATTTGCCTTACGCCGTTCAAGACAGGAAACATATGAGCTTCAGACCACCTTTCTGCCACATTGGAAATAATTCTGCCATAAGGCCGAAGGGCAACATTAAGTTCTTCGGGCGGAATTTCAAAAGGGAGCTCAAACACTCTGATCGTACGAATCCCGTACCCAGCATGACTAACAGCAACGTCACTCACATTCCCATCAGAATGATTAAACTTCACGCTACCTCCACAACGATCCACAATGGAACTACATAATTCTGGACTTTTCATCTTCAGATACACAGCATTTGTCACAAACGAGAGATAAACTCCGACAACATCATCACCGTTAATCAATACTTTTTCGATAAACCATGCTTTAATTTCAAATGCTTTGGGTCGAACGAAATTTCGATCGAAAGTAAACTTGATTGTGTCTTTCCTCAAATAATTCGACCTATTCATTCTAAAACTTCATGAATACAAGTGCAACACGAATAGCGGCTTAGCAGCACCACTAACCTCAAACGCAGCGACTCAGCCTGTGTTTACTACAGCCAGACGTCCAGCTCCGCCACACGTCCGTCCCGCTCGGCGGCTGACTCGCAACTGAGCCCCTAGACCAACGAGCCTTCTCGATGCACATGACTATCGCCTCCGTTCTTGGTATCACCGTGCAGAGCTGCTGCTCACCCAGCGTTCTCCCTGGCTGTTGCGGTTTGATTGTTTTTATCGTTGTCTTTTACTATAGCAACTTCTAGAATCGGACGGAGCTCGTAGCCGATGCCCTTGCTTACGCAGGAAAAATCTGTTGGAGCTACGGTTTTCCAGGTAGTACACCGGCAAAACCGTCGTTTCCGTGGTGTAGCGGTTATCACGTCTGCTTTACACGCAGAAGGTCCCCGGTTCGATCCCGGGCGGAAGCACGACTTTTTTTAAACCCGTTTTCGGATTCCATTTCCGAGATAACGTCACGTCTGCGTGTGCGGGATAATAAATGTCGTGTGCTACACCGATATCGCCTCATTTTACTGTCAAATGCTCTTGCTCCCATAGTGCACCGGTATTCAGTAACTCAGAACGCTCGTAGCTCCATTCTGGCCTGCAAAATTTAGTATCCATTTCTTCAAGACTACTTCAAGTTCGCTTCATACTGGCTTTCCTGATCTCTTTGCACTCGCCTTGTCACAACTCTGTTGAAGTGTGAACGTAACTAATAGTGAGAAACTCTTAACTACGCTCAGTCTTGTATCCCACTCTTTGGTTGACGTTGTCGCTAATCAGATGAAGGTAGACTGCTCCACGATTGAGCTTCGTCTCCACTCACGGTGCACACGTTCTGCAAAGACAACCTTTGTTTTCCGTTGCATGCAAGATTACTGTCGGCTCTTCTACAGAAATCGACCTATGTAATTTACTGGTATCAGATTCTTGCCATATCAAACGGTCCCTTCATGACCGTAGGGCCACACACAGCGTGCTGCGGCACGCATCTGTTCTTCATTGCAGAGCTACAAACGTGGGTGAGCTCCACCTACTCTTCAGCACGGTCAAAACGGTAGGGCTCGTCCGGGATTTGAACCCGGGACCTCCTGCACCCAAAGCAGGAATCATACCCCTAGACCAACGAGCCACTTGCCGGTGGCAGTGAAGGTAATCCCAAGCAGTCCAGCTCCGAGGAACACAAACTTTCATGTAAATCAGAAAGAAAAGCGCTTTCTGAAGGCAGCGCCCACCACTGATGGAAAGAATATTAAAGGCAATGAATGTAGAGTGAATAATTTCATCGCGCTCTGCAGATGAACAGACGGTGGTGTTTCACTTTCGTCATGTGCTTTCTTAGCATCAAGGGAAGGCAAATGCACTAAACAAAAGAACACCGGGAATCCGAAACACCAACTCATAACGAAAAGATAGCGGAATATACTGCAAGCAAAACTTCCAAACACGACTCCTGAAGGCGTCGGTGCCTTAAGAATTATTCCGTGCAGCAATGATCATCTACGAAGAGCCAACTGTATGTGTCGCTCCACCACGCAACTTTTTTTGATATCGTTTTACCTAAATTTCCATTACCTGTTCGTTACAAGAATACCGTGTGGCTTTCAACTGGTCTGCTTCGTCCAGCAGCGATAGTAGTAACTAAACCGACCACAGTATCATTAAAAGTAGGTCAGACACAAAAGTCGGAGTTGCTCTGTAGCTCATGTTATTCTGCTTTCAAATGCAATTGTATGGCTGGGAGTAGGGGCGTACTCCTGTAATGCAGGCGTCCGGGAGGCCGTTTCTGTGGGAGACATCTGGGAACAACTACAGACACGGCCGTTTCATTAGCTCAGGAACGACCGCGATGCTCTTATCGAGCTCTGCAGATTGACCGGACTGCAGTGCGGAATTTTCTGCTAGTGGTGGCTCGGGGTTAAGAGAAGTCGCGAGGTGTGAGCAAAACTACATCGGGAAACCGAAACAGACGACTCATAACGAAAAGATTGCGCAATGTACTGCAAAAGCAAACGTTGGAGAAGACGAACTCTGAAGCCGTCGGTGCTTTAACAATCATTCCGTGCAGCAACGATAATCTGGGAAGAGCGAAGGGTGGGTTCCGCTCGACCACACAACAAATTTTATATAATGTTCTACTTGTTCTAAATTTGCGTTTCCAGATCATCAGTAAAATACTGTGTGATTTACACCTGGCTTGCTTCTTCCAAAAGCGATATTAAGAAATACATCGACTGCAACGTCATTAGGGGTCGCGGGTCCGGGCGCCGGCGCGCCAGCGGCGGCCTGTCGGGGCTGCTGGTGCCTCCATGTAGAGCTACCGCTGGGCCCGGGCTCCTTGCCGCTAACGAAGTGATTGCTTTTGGTGACATCATATGCAATAGCGACTGCGCGAATTGACGGTAGATCGTACGGAAAGCAAGAGTAGCTGATGCTACCGAGGACTAGGCCGCGAGCTTGTCCGACGACTTCTTGGGCTCTTATTCGTGGTGGCATTCAGACAGGCAAGGGTGCTGTCGCTTGTTGCGTACGAATGCGAAATACCTGCATTGTGCGTTTCCGCAAAGTGATTTTTACGCCAAAGTTGTGATCGTCCTGCAAGTTGTGTCACATGTGGATCTCAGAGCTTAGCAGTTTCCGTGGTGTAGCGGTTATCACGTCTGCCTAACAGGCAGAAGGTCTCCGTTTCGATTCCGGGCGTAATCACTTTTTCGTCGCACTCAACAAGACACTTGCTACAATCTCTACTGTGAACATTTAAATCAATTTCAAACGTCCAACCACCAGGCTGCAGATGGCTCAAATGATACGTGAAACTCTTTCAGAACCGGCTACTTGGTTTTTGTGCTTACCTGGAGGGCAGGAAATGCGCGGAACAGCCGCCGGCATGCCGGTAGTCGCCACACGTTTGCACAAAACGCAAGGGCTCGTCCGGGATTTGAACCCGGGACCTCCTGCACCCGAAGCAGGAATCATACCCCTAGACCAACGAGCCTTCTCGATGCACATGACTATCGCCTCCGTTCTTGGTATCACCGTGCAGAGCTGCTGCTCACCCAGCGTTCTCCCTGGCTGTTGCGGTTTGATTGTTTTTATCGTTGTCTTTTACTATAGCAACTTCTAGAATCGGACGGAGCTCGTAGCCGATGCCCTTGCTTACGCAGGAAAAATCTGTTGGAGCTACGGTTTTCCAGGTAGTACACCGGCAAAACCGTCGTTTCCGTGGTGTAGCGGTTATCACGTCTGCTTTACACGCAGAAGGTCCCCGGTTCGATCCCGGGCGGAAGCACGACTTTTTTTAAACCCGTTTTCGGATTCCATTTCCGAGATAACGTCACGTCTGCGTGTGCGGGATAATAAATGTCGTGTGCTACACCGATATCGCCTCATTTTACTGTCAAATGCTCTTGCTCCCATAGTGCACCGGTATTCAGTAACTCAGAACGCTCGTAGCTCCATTCTGGCCTGCAAAATTTACTATCCATTTCTTCAAGACTACTTCAAGTTCGCTTCATACTGGCTTTCCTGATCTCTTTGCACTCGCCTTGTAACAACTCTGTTGAAGTGTGAACGTAACTAATAGTGAGAAACTCTTAACTACGCTCAGTCTTGTATCCCACTCTTTGGTTGACGTTGTCGCTAATCAGATGAAGGTAGACTGCTCCACGATTGAGCTTCGTCTCCACTCACGGTGCACACGTTCTGCAAAGACAACCTTTGTTTTTCGTTGCATGCAAGATTACTGTCGGCTCTTCTACAGAAATCGACCTATGTAATTTACTGGTATCAGATTTTTGCCACATCAAACGGTCCCTTCATGACCGTAGGGCCACACACAGCGTGCTGCGGCACGCATCTGTTCTTCATTGCAGAGCTACAAACGTGGGTGAGCTCCACCTACTCTTCAGCACGGTCAAAACGGTAGGGCTCGTCCGGGATTTGAACCCGGGACCTTCTGCACCCAAAGCAGGAATCATACCCCTAGACCAACGAGCCACTTGCCGGTGGCAGTGAAGGTAATCCCAAGCAGTCCAGCTCCGAGGAACACAAACTTTCATGTAAATCAGAAAGAAAAGCGCTTTCTGAAGGCAGCGCCCACCACTGATGGAAAGAATATTAAAGGCAATGAATGTAGAGTGAATAATTTCATCGCGCTCTGCAGATGAACAGACGGTGGTGTTTCACTTTCGTCATGTGCTTTCTTAGCATCAAGGGAAGGCAAATGCACTAAACAAAAGAACACCGGGAATCCGAAACACCAACTCATAACGAAAAGATAGCGGAATATACTGCAAGCAAAACTTCCAAACACGACTCCTGAAGGCGTCGGTGCCTTAAGAATTATTCCGTGCAGCAATGATCATCTACGAAGAGCCAACTGTATGTGTCGCTCCACCACGCAACTTTTTTTGATATCGTTTTACCTAAATTTCCATTACCTGTTCGTTACAAGAATACCGTGTGGCTTTCAACTGGTCTGCTTCGTCCAGCAGCGATAGTAGTAACTAAACCGACCACAGTATCATTAAAAGTAGGTCAGACACAAAAGTCGGAGTTGCTCTGTAGCTCATGTTATTCTGCTTTCAAATGCAATTGTATGGCTGGGAGTAGGGGCGTACTCCTGTAATGCAGGCGTCCAGGAGGCCGTTTCTGTGGGAGACATCTGGGAACAACTACAGACACGGCCGTTTCATTAGCTCAGGAACGACCGCGATGCTCTTATCGAGCTCTGCAGATTGACCGGACTGCAGTGCGGAATTTTCTGCTAGTGGTGGCTCGGGGTTAAGAGAAGTCGGGAGGTGTGAGCAAAACTACATCGGGAAACCGAAACAGACGACTCATAACGAAAAGATTGCGGAATGTACTGCAAAAGCAAACGTTGGAGAAGACGAACTCTGAAGCCGTCGGTGCTTTAACAATCATTCCGTGCAGCAACGATAATCTGGGAAGAGCGAAGGGTGGGTTCCGCTCGACCACACAACAAATTTTATATAATGTTCTACTTGTTCTAAATTTGCGTTTCCAGATCATCAGTAAAATACTGTGTGATTTACACCTGGCTTGCTTCTTCCAAAAGCGATATTAAGAAATACATCGACTGCAACGTCATTAGGGGTCGCGGGTCCGGGCGCCGGCGCGCCAGCGGCGGCCTGTCGGGGCTGCTGGTGCCTCCATGTAGAGCTACCGCTGGGCCCGGGCTCCTTGCCGCTAACGAAGTGATTGCTTTTGGTGACATCATATGCAATAGCGACTGCGCGAATTGACGGTAGCTCGTACGGAAAGCAAGAGTAGCTGATGCTACCGAGGACTCGGCCGCGAGCTTGTCCGACGACTTCTTGGGCTCTTATTCGTGGTGGCATTCAGACAGGCAAGGGTGCTGTCGATTGTTGCGTACGAATGCGAAATACCTGCATTGTGCGTTTCCGCAAAGTGATTTTTACGCCAAAGTTGTGATCGTCCTGCAAGTTGTGTCACATGTGGATCTCAGAGCTTAGCAGTTTCCGTGGTGTAGCGGTTATCACGTCTGCCTAACAGGCAGAAGGTCTCCGTTTCGATTCCGGGCGTAATCACTTTTTCGTCGCACTCAACAAGACACTTGCTACAATCTCTACTGTGAACATTTAAATCAATTTCAAACGTCCAACCACCAGGCTGCAGATGGCTCAAATGATACGTGAAACTCTTTCAGAACCGGCTACTTGGTTTTTGTGCTTACCTGGAGGGCAGGAAATGCGCGGAACAGCCGCCGGCATGCCGGTAGTCGCCACACGTTTGCACAAAACGCAAGGGCTCGTCCGGGATTTGAACCCGGGACCTCCTGCACCCGAAGCAGGAATCATACCCCTAGACCAACGAGCCTTCTCGATGCACATGACTATCGCCTCCGTTCTTGGTATCACCGTGCAGAGCTGCTGCTCACCCAGCGTTCTCCCTGGCTGTTGCGGTTTGATTGTTTTTATCGTTGTCTTTTACTATAGCAACTTCTAGAATCGGACGGAGCTCGTAGCCGATGCCCTTGCTTACGCAGGAAAAATCTGTTGGAGCTACGGTTTTCCAGGTAGTACACCGGCAAAACCGTCGTTTCCGTGGTGTAGCGGTTATCACGTCTGCTTTACACGCAGAAGGTCCCCGGTTCGATCCCGGGCGGAAGCACGACTTTTTTTAAACCCGTTTTCGGATTCCATTTCCGAGATAACGTCACGTCTGCGTGTGCGGGATAATAAATGTCGTGTGCTACACCGATATCGCCTCATTTTACTGTCAAATGCTCTTGCTCCCATAGTGCACCGGTATTCAGTAACTCAGAACGCTCGTAGCTCCATTCTGGCCTGCAAAATTTACTATCCATTTCTTCAAGACTACTTCAAGTTCGCTTCATACTGGCTTTCCTGATCTCTTTGCACTCGCCTTGTAACAACTCTGTTGAAGTGTGAACGTAACTAATAGTGAGAAACTCTTAACTACGCTCAGTCTTGTATCCCACTCTTTGGTTGACGTTGTCGCTAATCAGATGAAGGTAGACTGCTCCACGATTGAGCTTCGTCTCCACTCACGGTGCACACGTTCTGCAAAGACAACCTTTGTTTTTCGTTGCATGCAAGATTACTGTCGGCTCTTCTACAGAAATCGACCTATGTAATTTACTGGTATCAGATTTTTGCCACATCAAACGGTCCCTTCATGACCGTAGGGCCACACACAGCGTGCTGCGGCACGCATCTGTTCTTCATTGCAGAGCTACAAACGTGGGTGAGCTCCACCTACTCTTCAGCACGGTCAAAACGGTAGGGCTCGTCCGGGATTTGAACCCGGGACCTTCTGCACCCAAAGCAGGAATCATACCCCTAGACCAACGAGCCACTTGCCGGTGGCAGTGAAGGTAATCCCAAGCAGTCCAGCTCCGAGGAACACAAACTTTCATGTAAATCAGAAAGAAAAGCGCTTTCTGAAGGCAGCGCCCACCACTGATGGAAAGAATATTAAAGGCAATGAATGTAGAGTGAATAATTTCATCGCGCTCTGCAGATGAACAGACGGTGGTGTTTCACTTTCGTCATGTGCTTTCTTAGCATCAAGGGAAGGCAAATGCACTAAACAAAAGAACACCGGGAATCCGAAACACCAACTCATAACGAAAAGATAGCGGAATATACTGCAAGCAAAACTTCCAAACACGACTCCTGAAGGCGTCGGTGCCTTAAGAATTATTCCGTGCAGCAATGATCATCTACGAAGAGCCAACTGTATGTGTCGCTCCACCACGCAACTTTTTTTGATATCGTTTTACCTAAATTTCCATTACCTGTTCGTTACAAGAATACCGTGTGGCTTTCAACTGGTCTGCTTCGTCCAGCAGCGATAGTAGTAACTAAACCGACCACAGTATCATTAAAAGTAGGTCAGACACAAAAGTCGGAGTTGCTCTGTAGCTCATGTTATTCTGCTTTCAAATGCAATTGTATGGCTGGGAGTAGGGGCGTACTCCTGTAATGCAGGCGTCCAGGAGGCCGTTTCTGTGGGAGACATCTGGGAACAACTACAGACACGGCCGTTTCATTAGCTCAGGAACGACCGCGATGCTCTTATCGAGCTCTGCAGATTGACCGGACTGCAGTGCGGAATTTTCTGCTAGTGGTGGCTCGGGGTTAAGAGAAGTCGGGAGGTGTGAGCAAAACTACATCGGGAAACCGAAACAGACGACTCATAACGAAAAGATTGCGGAATGTACTGCAAAAGCAAACGTTGGAGAAGACGAACTCTGAAGCCGTCGGTGCTTTAACAATCATTCCGTGCAGCAACGATAATCTGGGAAGAGCGAAGGGTGGGTTCCGCTCGACCACACAACAAATTTTATATAATGTTCTACTTGTTCTAAATTTGCGTTTCCAGATCATCAGTAAAATACTGTGTGATTTACACCTGGCTTGCTTCTTCCAAAAGCGATATTAAGAAATACATCGACTGCAACGTCATTAGGGGTCGCGGGTCCGGGCGCCGGCGCGCCAGCGGCGGCCTGTCGGGGCTGCTGGTGCCTCCATGTAGAGCTACCGCTGGGCCCGGGCTCCTTGCCGCTAACGAAGTGATTGCTTTTGGTGACATCATATGCAATAGCGACTGCGCGAATTGACGGTAGCTCGTACGGAAAGCAAGAGTAGCTGATGCTACCGAGGACTCGGCCGCGAGCTTGTCCGACGACTTCTTGGGCTCTTATTCGTGGTGGCATTCAGACAGGCAAGGGTGCTGTCGATTGTTGCGTACGAATGCGAAATACCTGCATTGTGCGTTTCCGCAAAGTGATTTTTACGCCAAAGTTGTGATCGTCCTGCAAGTTGTGTCACATGTGGATCTCAGAGCTTAGCAGTTTCCGTGGTGTAGCGGTTATCACGTCTGCCTAACAGGCAGAAGGTCTCCGTTTCGATTCCGGGCGTAATCACTTTTTCGTCGCACTCAACAAGACACTTGCTACAATCTCTACTGTGAACATTTAAATCAATTTCAAACGTCCAACCACCAGGCTGCAGATGGCTCAAATGATACGTGAAACTCTTTCAGAACCGGCTACTTGGTTTTTGTGCTTACCTGGAGGGCAGGAAATGCGCGGAACAGCCGCCGGCATGCCGGTAGTCGCCACACGTTTGCACAAAACGCAAGGGCTCGCCCGGGATTTGAACCCGGGACCTCCTGCACCCGAAGCAGGAATCATACCCCTAGACCAACGAGCCTTCTCGATGCACATGACTATCGCCTCCGTTCTTGGTATCACCGTGCAGAGCTGCTGCTCACCCAGCGTTCTCCCTGGCTGTTGCGGTTTGATTGTTTTTATCGTTGTCTTTTACTATAGCAACTTCTAGAATCGGACGGAGCTCGTAGCCGATGCCCTTGCTTACGCAGGAAAAATCTGTTGGAGCTACGGTTTTCCAGGTAGTACACCGACAAAACCGTCGTTTCCGTGGTGTAGCGGTTATCACGTCTGCTTTACACGCAGAAGGTCCCCGGTTCGATCCCGGGCGGAAGCACGACTTTTTTTAAACCCGTTTTCGGATTCCATTTCCGAGATAACGTCACGTCTGCGAGTGCGGGATAATAAATGTCGTGTGCTACACCGATATCGCCTCATTTTACTGTCAAATGCTCTTGCTCCCATAGTGCACCGGTATTCGGTAACTCAGAACGCTCGCAGCTCCATTCTGGACTGCAAAATTTAGTATCCATTTCTTCAAGACTACTTCAAGTTCGCTTCATACTGGCTTTCCTGATCTCTTTGCACTCGCCTTGTCACAACTCTGTTGAAGTGTGAACGTAACTAATAGTGAGAAACTCTTAACTACGCTCAGTCTTGTATCCCACTCTTTGGTTGACGTTGTCGCTAATCAGATGAAGGTAGACTGCTCCACGATTGAGCTTCGTCTCCACTCACGGTGCACACGTTCTGCAAAGACAACCTTTGTTTTCCGTTGCATGCAAGATTACTGTCGGCTCTTCTACAGAAATCGACCTATGTAATTTACTGGTATCAGATTCTTGCCATATCAAACGGTCCCTTCATGACCGTAGGGCCACACACAGCGTGCTGCGGCACGCATCTGTTCTTCATTGCAGAGCTACAAACGTGGGTGAGCTCCACCTACTCTTCAGCACGGTCAAAACGGTAGGGCTCGTCCGGGATTTGAACCCGGGACCTCCTGCACCCAAAGCAGGAATCATACCCCTAGACCAACGAGCCACTTGCCGGTGGCAGTGAAGGTAATCCCAAGCAGTCCAGCTCCGAGGAACACAAACTTTCATGTAAATCAGAAAGAAAAGCGCTTTCTGAAGGCAGCGCCCACCACTGATGGAAAGAATATTAAAGGCAATGAATGTAGAGTGAATAATTTCATCGCGCTCTGCAGATGAACAGACGGTGGTGTTTCACTTTCGTCATGTGCTTTCTTAGCATCAAGGGAAGGCAAATGCACTAAACAAAAGAACACCGGGAATCCGAAACACCAACTCATAACGAAAAGATAGCGGAATATACTGCAAGCAAAACTTCCAAACACGACTCCTGAAGGCGTCGGTGCCTTAAGAATTATTCCGTGCAGCAATGATCATCTACGAAGAGCCAACTGTATGTGTCGCTCCACCACGCAACTTTTTTTGATATCGTTTTACCTAAATTTCCATTACCTGTTCGTTACAAGAATACCGTGTGGCTTTCAACTGGTCTGCTTCGTCCAGCAGCGATAGTAGTAACTAAACCGACCACAGTATCATTAAAAGTAGGTCAGACACAAAAGTCGGAGTTGCTCTGTAGCTCATGTTATTCTGCTTTCAAATGCAATTGTATGGCTGGGAGTAGGGGCGTACTCCTGTAATGCAGGCGTCCGGGAGGCCGTTTCTGTGGGAGACATCTGGGAACAACTACAGACACGGCCGTTTCATTAGCTCAGGAACGACCGCGATGCTCTTATCGAGCTCTGCAGATTGACCGGACTGCAGTGCGGAATTTTCTGCTAGTGGTGGCTCGGGGTTAAGAGAAGTCGGGAGGTGTGAGCAAAACTACATCGGGAAACCGAAACAGACGACTCATAACGAAAAGATTGCGGAATGTACTGCAAAAGCAAACGTTGGAGAAGACGAACTCTGAAGCCGTCGGTGCTTTAACAATCATTCCGTGCAGCAACGATAATCTGGGAAGAGCGAAGGGTGGGTTCCGCTCGACCACACAACAAATTTTATATAATGTTCTACTTGTTCTAAATTTGCGTTTCCAGATCATCAGTAAAATACTGTGTGATTTACACCTGGCTTGCTTCTTCCAAAAGCGATATTAAGAAATACATCGACTGCAACGTCATTAGGGGTCGCGGGTCCGGGCGCCGGCGCGCCAGCGGCGGCCTGTCGGGGCTGCTGGTGCCTCCATGTAGAGCTACCGCTGGGCCCGGGCTCCTTGCCGCTAACGAAGTGATTGCTTTTGGTGACATCATATGCAATAGCGACTGCGCGAATTGACGGTAGATCGTACGGAAAGCAAGAGTAGCTGATGCTACCGAGGACTAGGCCGCGAGCTTGTCCGACGACTTCTTGGGCTCTTATTCGTGGTGGCATTCAGACAGGCAAGGGTGCTGTCGCTTGTTGCGTACGAATGCGAAATACCTGCATTGTGCGTTTCCGCAAAGTGATTTTTACGCCAAAGTTGTGATCGTCCTGCAAGTTGTGTCACATGTGGATCTCAGAGCTTAGCAGTTTCCGTGGTGTAGCGGTTATCACGTCTGCCTAACAGGCAGAAGGTCTCCGTTTCGATTCCGGGCGTAATCACTTTTTCGTCGCACTCAACAAGACACTTGCTACAATCTCTACTGTGAACATTTAAATCAATTTCAAACGTCCAACCACCAGGCTGCAGATGGCTCAAATGATACGTGAAACTCTTTCAGAACCGGCTACTTGGTTTTTGTGCTTACCTGGAGGGCAGGAAATGCGCGGAACAGCCGCCGGCATGCCGGTAGTCGCCACACGTTTGCACAAAACGCAAGGGCTCGTCCGGGATTTGAACCCGGGACCTCCTGCACCCGAAGCAGGAATCATACCCCTAGACCAACGAGCCTTCTCGATGCACATGACTATCGCCTCCGTTCTTGGTATCACCGTGCAGAGCTGCTGCTCACCCAGCGTTCTCCCTGGCTGTTGCGGTTTGATTGTTTTTATCGTTGTCTTTTACTATAGCAACTTCTAGAATCGGACGGAGCTCGTAGCCGATGCCCTTGCTTACGCAGGAAAAATCTGTTGGAGCTACGGTTTTCCAGGTAGTACACCGGCAAAACCGTCGTTTCCGTGGTGTAGCGGTTATCACGTCTGCTTTACACGCAGAAGGTCCCCGGTTCGATCCCGGGCGGAAGCACGACTTTTTTTAAACCCGTTTTCGGATTCCATTTCCGAGATAACGTCACGTCTGCGTGTGCGGGATAATAAATGTCGTGTGCTACACCGATATCGCCTCATTTTACTGTCAAATGCTCTTGCTCCCATAGTGCACCGGTATTCAGTAACTCAGAACGCTCGTAGCTCCATTCTGGCCTGCAAAATTTACTATCCATTTCTTCAAGACTACTTCAAGTTCGCTTCATACTGGCTTTCCTGATCTCTTTGCACTCGCCTTGTAACAACTCTGTTGAAGTGTGAACGTAACTAATAGTGAGAAACTCTTAACTACGCTCAGTCTTGTATCCCACTCTTTGGTTGACGTTGTCGCTAATCAGATGAAGGTAGACTGCTCCACGATTGAGCTTCGTCTCCACTCACGGTGCACACGTTCTGCAAAGACAACCTTTGTTTTCCGTTGCATGCAAGATTACTGTCGGCTCTTCTACAGAAATCGACCTATGTAATTTACTGGTATCAGATTCTTGCCACATCAAACGGTCCCTTCATGACCGTAGGGCCACACACAGCGTGCTGCGGCACGCATCTGTTCTTCATTGCAGAGCTACAAACGTGGGTGAGCTCCACCTACTCTTCAGCACGGTCAAAACGGTAGGGCTCGTCCGGGATTTGAACCCGGGACCTTCTGCACCCAAAGCAGGAATCATACCCCTAGACCAACGAGCCACTTGCCAGTGGCAGTGAAGGTAATCCCAAGCAGTCCAGCTCCGAGGAACACAAACTTTCATGTAAATCAGAAAGAAAAGCGCTTTCTGAAGGCAGCGCCCACCACTGATGGAAAGAATATTAAAGGCAATGAATGTAGAGTGAATAATTTCATCGCGCTCTGCAGATGAACAGACGGTGGTGTTTCACTTTCGTCATGTGCTTTCTTAGCATCAAGGGAAGGCAAATGCACTAAACAAAAGAACACCGGGAATCCGAAACACCAACTCATAACGAAAAGATAGCGGAATATACTGCAAGCAAAACTTCCAAACACGACTCCTGAAGGCGTCGGTGCCTTAAGAATTATTCCGTGCAGCAATGATCATCTACGAAGAGCCAACTGTATGTGTCGCTCCACCACGCAACTTTTTTTGATATTGTTTTACCTAAATTTCCATTACCTGTTCGTTACAAGAATACCGTGTGGCTTTCAACTGGTCTGCTTCGTCCAGCAGCGATAGTAGTAACTAAACCGACCACAGTATCATTAAAAGTAGGTCAGACACAAAAGTCGGAGTTGCTCTGTAGCTCATGTTATTCTGCTTTCAAATGCAATTGTATGGCTGGGAGTAGGGGCGTACTCCTGTAATGCAGGCGTCCAGGAGGCCGTTTCTGTGGGAGACATCTGGGAACAACTACAGACACGGCCGTTTCATTAGCTCAGGAACGACCGCGATGCTCTTATCGAGCTCTGCAGATTGACCGGACTGCAGTGCGGAATTTTCTGCTAGTGGTGGCTCGGGGTTAAGAGAAGTCGGGAGGTGTGAGCAAAACTACATCGGGAAACCGAAACAGACGACTCATAACGAAAAGATTGCGGAATGTACTGCAAAAGCAAACGTTGGAGAAGACGAACTCTGAAGCCGTCGGTGCTTTAACAATCATTCCGTGCAGCAACGATAATCTGGGAAGAGCGAAGGGTGGGTTCCGCTCGACCACACAACAAATTTTATATAATGTTCTACTTGTTCTAAATTTGCGTTTCCAGATCATCAGTAAAATACTGTGTGATTTACACCTGGCTTGCTTCTTCCAAAAGCGATATTAAGAAATACATCGACTGCAACGTCATTAGGGGTCGCGGGTCCGGGCGCCGGCGCGCCAGCGGCGGCCTGTCGGGGCTGCTGGTGCCTCCATGTAGAGCTACCGCTGGGCCCGGGCTCCTTGCCGCTAACGAAGTGATTGCTTTTGGTGACATCATATGCAATAGCGACTGCGCGAATTGACGGTAGCTCGTACGGAAAGCAAGAGTAGCTGATGCTACCGAGGACTCGGCCGCGAGCTTGTCCGACGACTTCTTGGGCTCTTATTCGTGGTGGCATTCAGACAGGCAAGGGTGCTGTCGATTGTTGCGTACGAATGCGAAATACCTGCATTGTGCGTTTCCGCAAAGTGATTTTTACGCCAAAGTTGTGATCGTCCTGCAAGTTGTGTCACATGTGGATCTCAGAGCTTAGCAGTTTCCGTGGTGTAGCGGTTATCACGTCTGCCTAACAGGCAGAAGGTCTCCGTTTCGATTCCGGGCGTAATCACTTTTTCGTCGCACTCAACAAGACACTTGCTACAATCTCTACTGTGAACATTTAAATCAATTTCAAACGTCCAACCACCAGGCTGCAGATGGCTCAAATGATACGTGAAACTCTTTCAGAACCGGCTACTTGGTTTTTGTGCTTACCTGGAGGGCAGGAAATGCGCGGAACAGCCGCCGGCATGCCGGTAGTCGCCACACGTTTGCACAAAACGCAAGGGCTCGTCCGGGATTTGAACCCGGGACCTCCTGCACCCGAAGCAGGAATCATACCCCTAGACCAACGAGCCTTCTCGATGCACATGACTATCGCCTCCGTTCTTGGTATCACCGTGCAGAGCTGCTGCTCACCCAGCGTTCTCCCTGGCTGTTGCGGTTTGATTGTTTTTATCGTTGTCTTTTACTATAGCAACTTCTAGAATCGGACGGAGCTCGTAGCCGATGCCCTTGCTTACGCAGGAAAAATCTGTTGGAGCTACGGTTTTCCAGGTAGTACACCGACAAAACCGTCGTTTCCGTGGTGTAGCGGTTATCACGTCTGCTTTACACGCAGAAGGTCCCCGGTTCGATCCCGGGCGGAAGCACGACTTTTTTTAAACCCGTTTTCGGATTCCATTTCCGAGATAACGTCACGTCTGCGAGTGCGGGATAATAAATGTCGTGTGCTACACCGATATCGCCTCATTTTACTGTCAAATGCTCTTGCTCCCATAGTGCACCGGTATTCGGTAACTCAGAACGCTCGCAGCTCCATTCTGGACTGCAAAATTTAGTATCCATTTCTTCAAGACTACTTCAAGTTCGCTTCATACTGGCTTTCCTGATCTCTTTGCACTCGCCTTGTCACAACTCTGTTGAAGTGTGAACGTAACTAATAGTGAGAAACTCTTAACTACGCTCAGTCTTGTATCCCACTCTTTGGTTGACGTTGTCGCTAATCAGATGAAGGTAGACTGCTCCACGATTGAGCTTCGTCTCCACTCACGGTGCACACGTTCTGCAAAGACAACCTTTGTTTTCCGTTGCATGCAAGATTACTGTCGGCTCTTCTACAGAAATCGACCTATGTAATTTACTGGTATCAGATTCTTGCCATATCAAACGGTCCCTTCATGACCGTAGGGCCACACACAGCGTGCTGCGGCACGCATCTGTTCTTCATTGCAGAGCTACAAACGTGGGTGAGCTCCACCTACTCTTCAGCACGGTCAAAACGGTAGGGCTCGTCCGGGATTTGAACCCGGGACCTCCTGCACCCAAAGCAGGAATCATACCCCTAGACCAACGAGCCACTTGCCGGTGGCAGTGAAGGTAATCCCAAGCAGTCCAGCTCCGAGGAACACAAACTTTCATGTAAATCAGAAAGAAAAGCGCTTTCTGAAGGCAGCGCCCACCACTGATGGAAAGAATATTAAAGGCAATGAATGTAGAGTGAATAATTTCATCGCGCTCTGCAGATGAACAGACGGTGGTGTTTCACTTTCGTCATGTGCTTTCTTAGCATCAAGGGAAGGCAAATGCACTAAACAAAAGAACACCGGGAATCCGAAACACCAACTCATAACGAAAAGATAGCGGAATATACTGCAAGCAAAACTTCCAAACACGACTCCTGAAGGCGTCGGTGCCTTAAGAATTATTCCGTGCAGCAATGATCATCTACGAAGAGCCAACTGTATGTGTCGCTCCACCACGCAACTTTTTTTGATATCGTTTTACCTAAATTTCCATTACCTGTTCGTTACAAGAATACCGTGTGGCTTTCAACTGGTCTGCTTCGTCCAGCAGCGATAGTAGTAACTAAACCGACCACAGTATCATTAAAAGTAGGTCAGACACAAAAGTCGGAGTTGCTCTGTAACTCATGTTATTCTGCTTTCAAATGCAATTGTATGGCTGGGAGTAGGGGCGTACTCCTGTAATGCAGGCGTCCGGGAGGCCGTTTCTGTGGGAGACATCTGGGAACAACTACAGACACGGCCGTTTCATTAGCTCAGGAACGACCGCGATGCTCTTATCGAGCTCTGCAGATTGACCGGACTGCAGTGCGGAATTTTCTGCTAGTGGTGGCTCGGGGTTAAGAGAAGTCGGGAGGTGTGAGCAAAACTACATCGGGAAACCGAAACAGACGACTCATAACGAAAAGATTGCGGAATGTACTGCAAAAGCAAACGTTGGAGAAGACGAACTCTGAAGCCGTCGGTGCTTTAACAATCATTCCGTGCAGCAACGATAATCTGGGAAGAGCGAAGGGTGGGTTCCGCTCGACCACACAACAAATTTTATATAATGTTCTACTTGTTCTAAATTTGCGTTTCCAGATCATCAGTAAAATACTGTGTGATTTACACCTGGCTTGCTTCTTCCAAAAGCGATATTAAGAAATACATCGACTGCAACGTCATTAGGGGTCGCGGGTCCGGGCGCCGGCGCGCCAGCGGCGGCCTGTCGGGGCTGCTGGTGCCTCCATGTAGAGCTACCGCTGGGCCCGGGCTCCTTGCCGCTAACGAAGTGATTGCTTTTGGTGACATCATATGCAATAGCGACTGCGCGAATTGACGGTAGCTCGTACGGAAAGCAAGAGTAGCTGATGCTACCGAGGACTCGGCCGCGAGCTTGTCCGACGACTTCTTGGGCTCTTATTCGTGGTGGCATTCAGACAGGCAAGGGTGCTGTCGATTGTTGCGTACGAATGCGAAATACCTGCATTGTGCGTTTCCGCAAAGTGATTTTTACGCCAAAGTTGTGATCGTCCTGCAAGTTGTGTCACATCTGGATCTCAGAGCTTAGCAGTTTCCGTGGTGTAGCGGTTATCACGTCTGCCTAACAGGCAGAAGGTCTCCGTTTCGATTCCGGGCGTAATCACTTTTTCGTCGCACTCAACAAGACACTTGCTACAATCTCTACTGTGAACATTTAAATCAATTTCAAACGTCCAACCACCAGGCTGCAGATGGCTCAAATGATACGTGAAACTCTTTCAGAACCGGCTACTTGGTTTTTGTGCTTACCTGGAGGGCAGGAAATGCGCGGAACAGCCGCCGGCATGCCGGTAGTCGCCACACGTTTGCACAAAACGCAAGGGCTCGTCCGGGATTTGAACCCGGGACCTCCTGCACCCGAAGCAGGAATCATACCCCTAGACCAACGAGCCTTCTCGATGCACATGACTATCGCCTCCGTTCTTGGTATCACCGTGCAGAGCTGCTGCTCACCCAGCGTTCTCCCTGGCTGTTGCGGTTTGATTGTTTTTATCGTTGTCTTTTACTATAGCAACTTCTACAATCGGACGGAGCTCGTAGCCGATGCCCTTGCTTACGCAGGAAAAATCTGTTGGAGCTACGGTTTTCCAGGTAGTACAACGGCAAAACCGTCGTTTCCGTGGTGTAGCGGTTATCACGTCTGCTTTACACGCAGAAGGTCCCCGGTTCGATCCCGGGCGGAAGCACGACTTTTTTTAAACCCGTTTTCGGATTCCATTTCCGAGATAACGTCACGTCTGCGTGTGCGGGATAATAAATGTCGTGTGCTACACCGATATCGCCTCATTTTACTGTCAAATGCTCTTGCTCCCATAGTGCACCGGTATTCAGTAACTCAGAACGCTCGTAGCTCCATTCTGGCCTGCAAAATTTAGTATCCATTTCTTCAAGACTACTTCAAGTTCGCTTCATACTGGCTTTCCTGATCTCTTTGCACTCGCCTTGTCACAACTCTGTTGAAGTGTGAACGTAACTAATAGTGAGAAACTCTTAACTACGCTCAGTCTTGTATCCCACTCTTTGGTTGACGTTGTCGCTAATCAGATGAAGGTAGACTGCTCCACGATTGAGCTTCGTCTCCACTCACGGTGCACACGTTCTGCAAAGACAACCTTTGTTTTCCGTTGCATGCAAGATTACTGTCGGCTCTTCTACAGAAATCGACCTATGTAATTTACTGGTATCAGATTCTTGCCATATCAAACGGTCCCTTCATGACCGTAGGGCCACACACAGCGTGCTGCGGCACGCATCTGTTCTTCATTGCAGAGCTACAAACGTGGGTGAGCTCCACCTACTCTTCAGCACGGTCAAAACGGTAGGGCTCGTCCGGGATTTGAACCCGGGACCTCCTGCACCCAAAGCAGGAATCATACCCCTAGACCAACGAGCCACTTGCCGGTGGCAGTGAAGGTAATCCCAAGCAGTCCAGCTCCGAGGAACACAAACTTTCATGTAAATCAGAAAGAAAAGCGCTTTCTGAAGGCAGCGCCCACCACTGATGGAAAGAATATTAAAGGCAATGAATGTAGAGTGAATAATTTCATCGCGCTCTGCAGATGAACAGACGGTGGTGTTTCACTTTCGTCATGTGCTTTCTTAGCATCAAGGGTAGGCAAATGCACTAAACAAAAGAACACCGGGAATCCGAAACACCAACTCATAACGAAAAGATAGCGGAATATACTGCAAGCAAAACTTCCAAACACGACTCCTGAAGGCGTCGGTGCCTTAAGAATTATTCCGTGCAGCAATGATCATCTACGAAGAGCCAACTGTATGTGTCGCTCCACCACGCAACTTTTTTTGATATCGTTTTACCTAAATTTCCATTACCTGTTCGTTACAAGAATACCGTGTGGCTTTCAACTGGTCTGCTTCGTCCAGCAGCGATAGTAGTAACTAAACCGACCACAGTATCATTAAAAGTAGGTCAGACACAAAAGTCGGAGTTGCTCTGTAGCTCATGTTATTCTGCTTTCAAATGCAATTGTATGGCTGGGAGTAGGGGCGTACTCCTGTAATGCAGGCGTCCGGGAGGCCGTTTCTGTGGGAGACATCTGGGAACAACTACAGACACGGCCGTTTCATTAGCTCAGGAACGACCGCGATGCTCTTATCGAGCTCTGCAGATTGACCGGACTGCAGTGCGGAATTTTCTGCTAGTGGTGGCTCGGGGTTAAGAGAAGTCGGGAGGTGTGAGCAAAACTACATCGGGAAACCGAAACAGACGACTCATAACGAAAAGATTGCGGAATGTACTGCAAAAGCAAACGTTGGAGAAGACGAACTCTGAAGCCGTCGGTGCTTTAACAATCATTCCGTGCAGCAACGATAATCTGGGAAGAGCGAAGGGTGGGTTCCGCTCGACCACACAACAAATTTTATATAATGTTCTACTTGTTCTAAATTTGCGTTTCCAGATCATCAGTAAAATACTGTGTGATTTACACCTGGCTTGCTTCTTCCAAAAGCGATATTAAGAAATACATCGACTGCAACGTCATTAGGGGTCGCGGGTCCGGGCGCCGGCGCGCCAGCGGCGGCCTGTCGGGGCTGCTGGTGCCTCCATGTAGAGCTACCGCTGGGCCCGGGCTCCTTGCCGCTAACGAAGTGATTGCTTTTGGTGACATCATATGCAATAGCGACTGCGCGAATTGACGGTAGCTCGTACGGAAAGCAAGAGTAGCTGATGCTACCGAGGACTCGGCCGCGAGCTTGTCCGACGACTTCTTGGGCTCTTATTCGTGGTGGCATTCAGACAGGCAAGGGTGCTGTCGATTGTTGCGTACGAATGCGAAATACCTGCATTGTGCGTTTCCGCAAAGTGATTTTTACGCCAAAGTTGTGATCGTCCTGCAAGTTGTGTCACATCTGGATCTCAGAGCTTAGCAGTTTCCGTGGTGTAGCGGTTATCACGTCTGCCTAACAGGCAGAAGGTCTCCGTTTCGATTCCGGGCGTAATCACTTTTTCGTCGCACTCAACAAGACACTTGCTACAATCTCTACTGTGAACATTTAAATCAATTTCAAACGTCCAACCACCAGGCTGCAGATGGCTCAAATGATACGTGAAACTCTTTCAGAACCGGCTACTTGGTTTTTGTGCTTACCTGGAGGGCAGGAAATGCGCGGAACAGCCGCCGGCATGCCGGTAGTCGCCACACGTTTGCACAAAACGCAAGGGCTCGTCCGGGATTTGAACCCGGGACCTCCTGCACCCGAAGCAGGAATCATACCCCTAGACCAACGAGCCTTCTCGATGCACATGACTGTCGCCTCCGTTCTTGGTATCACCGTGCAGAGCTGCTGCTCACCCAGCGTTCTCCCTGGCTGTTGCGGTTTGATTGTTTTTATCGTTGTCTTTAACTATAGCAACTTCTACAATCGGACGGAGCTCGTAGCCGATGCCCTTGCTTACGCAGGAAAAATCTGTTGGAGCTACGGTTTTCCAGGTAGTACAACGGCAAAACCGTCGTTTCCGTGGTGTAGCGGTTATCACGTCTGCTTTACACGCAGAAGGTCCCCGGTTCGATCCCGGGCGGAAGCACGACTTTTTTTAAACCCGTTTTCGGATTCCATTTCCGAGATAACGTCACGTCTGCGTGTGCGGGATAATAAATGTCGTGTGCTACACCGATATCGCCTCATTTTACTGTCAAATGCTCTTGCTCCCATAGTGCACCGGTATTCAGTAACTCAGAACGCTCGTAGCTCCATTCTGGCCTGCAAAATTTAGTATCCATTTCTTCAAGACTACTTCAAGTTCGCTTCATACTGGCTTTCCTGATCTCTTTGCACTCGCCTTGTCACAACTCTGTTGAAGTGTGAACGTAACTAATAGTGAGAAACTCTTAACTACGCTCAGTCTTGTATCCCACTCTTTGGTTGACGTTGTCGCTAATCAGATGAAGGTAGACTGCTCCACGATTGAGCTTCGTCTCCACTCACGGTGCACACGTTCTGCAAAGACAACCTTTGTTTTCCGTTGCATGCAAGATTACTGTCGGCTCTTCTACAGAAATCGACCTATGTAATTTACTGGTATCAGATTCTTGCCATATCAAACGGTCCCTTCATGACCGTAGGGCCACACACAGCGTGCTGCGGCACGCATCTGTTCTTCATTGCAGAGCTACAAACGTGGGTGAGCTCCACCTACTCTTCAGCACGGTCAAAACGGTAGGGCTCGTCCGGGATTTGAACCCGGGACCTCCTGCACCCAAAGCAGGAATCATACCCCTAGACCAACGAGCCACTTGCCGGTGGCAGTGAAGGTAATCCCAAGCAGTCCAGCTCCGAGGAACACAAACTTTCATGTAAATCAGAAAGAAAAGCGCTTTCTGAAGGCAGCGCCCACCACTGATGGAAAGAATATTAAAGGCAATGAATGTAGAGTGAATAATTTCATCGCGCTCTGCAGATGAACAGACGGTGGTGTTTCACTTTCGTCATGTGCTTTCTTAGCATCAAGGGAAGGCAAATGCACTAAACAAAAGAACACCGGGAATCCGAAACACCAACTCATAACGAAAAGATAGCGGAATATACTGCAAGCAAAACTTCCAAACACGACTCCTGAAGGCGTCGGTGCCTTAAGAATTATTCCGTGCAGCAATGATCATCTACGAAGAGCCAACTGTATGTGTCGCTCCACCACGCAACTTTTTTTGATATCGTTTTACCTAAATTTCCATTACCTGTTCGTTACAAGAATACCGTGTGGCTTTCAACTGGTCTGCTTCGTCCAGCAGCGATAGTAGTAACTAAACCGACCACAGTATCATTAAAAGTAGGTCAGACACAAAAGTCGGAGTTGCTCTGTAGCTCATGTTATTCTGCTTTCAAATGCAATTGTATGGCTGGGAGTAGGGGCGTACTCCTGTAATGCAGGCGTCCGGGAGGCCGTTTCTGTGGGAGACATCTGGGAACAACTACAGACACGGCCGTTTCATTAGCTCAGGAACGACCGCGATGCTCTTATCGAGCTCTGCAGATTGACCGGACTGCAGTGCGGAATTTTCTGCTAGTGGTGGCTCGGGGTTAAGAGAAGTCGGGAGGTGTGAGCAAAACTACATCGGGAAACCGAAACAGACGACTCATAACGAAAAGATTGCGGAATGTACTGCAAAAGCAAACGTTGGAGAAGACGAACTCTGAAGCCGTCGGTGCTTTAACAATCATTCCGTGCAGCAACGATAATCTGGGAAGAGCGAAGGGTGGGTTCCGCTCGACCACACAACAAATTTTATATAATGTTCTACTTGTTCTAAATTTGCGTTTCCAGATCATCAGTAAAATACTGTGTGATTTACACCTGGCTTGCTTCTTCCAAAAGCGATATTAAGAAATACATCGACTGCAACGTCATTAGGGGTAGCGGGTCGGGGCGCCGGCGCGCCAGCGGCGGCCTGTCGGGGCTGCTGGTGCCTCCATGTAGAGCTACCGCTGGGCCCGGGCTCCTTGCCGCTAACGAAGTGATTGCTTTTGGTGACATCATATGCAATAGCGACTGCGCGAATTGACGGTAGCTCGTACGGAAAGCAAGAGTAGCTGATGCTACCGAGGACTCGGCCGCGAGCTTGTCCGACGACTTCTTGGGCTCTTATTCGTGGTGGCATTCAGACAGGCAAGGGTGCTGTCGATTGTTGCGTACGAATGCGAAATACCTGCATTGTGCGTTTCCGCAAAGTGATTTTTACGCCAAAGTTGTGATCGTCCTGCAAGTTGTGTCACATGTGGATCTCAGAGCTTAGCAGTTTCCGTGGTGTAGCGGTTATCACGTCTGCCTAACAGGCAGAAGGTCTCCGTTTCGATTCCGGGCGTAATCACTTTTTCGTCGCACTCAACAAGACACTTGCTACAATCTCTACTGTGAACATTTAAATCAATTTCAAACGTCCAACCACCAGGCTGCAGATGGCTCAAATGATACGTGAAACTCTTTCAGAACCGGCTACTTGGTTTTTGTGCTTACCTGGAGGGCAGGAAATGCGCGGAACAGCCGCCGGCATGCCGGTAGTCGCCACACGTTTGCACAAAACGCAAGGGCTCGTCCGGGATTTGAACCCGGGACCTCCTGCACCCGAAGCAGGAATCATACCCCTAGACCAACGAGCCTTCTCGATGCACATGACTGTCGCCTCCGTTCTTGGTATCACCGTGCAGAGCTGCTGCTCACCCAGCGTTCTCCCTGGCTGTTGCGGTTTGATTGTTTTTATCGTTGTCTTTTACTATAGCAACTTCTACAATCGGACGGAGCTCGTAGCCGATGCCCTTGCTTACGCAGGAAAAATCTGTTGGAGCTACGGTTTTCCAGGTAGTACAACGGCAAAACCGTCGTTTCCGTGGTGTAGCGGTTATCACGTCTGCTTTACACGCAGAAGGTCCCCGGTTCGATCCCGGGCGGAAGCACGACTTTTTTTAAACCCGTTTTCGGATTCCATTTCCGAGATAACGTCACGTCTGCGTGTGCGGGATAATAAATGTCGTGTGCTACACCGATATCGCCTCATTTTACTGTCAAATGCTCTTGCTCCCATAGTGCACCGGTATTCAGTAACTCAGAACGCTCGTAGCTCCATTCTGGCCTGCAAAATTTAGTATCCATTTCTTCAAGACTACTTCAAGTTCGCTTCATACTGGCTTTCCTGATCTCTTTGCACTCGCCTTGTCACAACTCTGTTGAAGTGTGAACGTAACTAATAGTGAGAAACTCTTAACTACGCTCAGTCTTGTATCCCACTCTTTGGTTGACGTTGTCGCTAATCAGATGAAGGTAGACTGCTCCACGATTGAGCTTCGTCTCCACTCACGGTGCACACGTTCTGCAAAGACAACCTTTGTTTTCCGTTGCATGCAAGATTACTGTCGGCTCTTCTACAGAAATCGACCTATGTAATTTACTGGTATCAGATTCTTGCCATATCAAACGGTCCCTTCATGACCGTAGGGCCACACACAGCGTGCTGCGGCACGCATCTGTTCTTCATTGCAGAGCTACAAACGTGGGTGAGCTCCACCTACTCTTCAGCACGGTCAAAACGGTAGGGCTCGTCCGGGATTTGAACCCGGGACCTCCTGCACCCAAAGCAGGAATCATACCCCTAGACCAACGAGCCACTTGCCGGTGGCAGTGAAGGTAATCCCAAGCAGTCCAGCTCCGAGGAACACAAACTTTCATGTAAATCAGAAAGAAAAGCGCTTTCTGAAGGCAGCGCCCACCACTGATGGAAAGAATATTAAAGGCAATGAATGTAGAGTGAATAATTTCATCGCGCTCTGCAGATGAACAGACGGTGGTGTTTCACTTTCGTCATGTGCTTTCTTAGCATCAAGGGAAGGCAAATGCACTAAACAAAAGAACACCGGGAATCCGAAACACCAACTCATAACGAAAAGATAGCGGAATATACTGCAAGCAAAACTTCCAAACACGACTCCTGAAGGCGTCGGTGCCTTAAGAATTATTCCGTGCAGCAATGATCATCTACGAAGAGCCAACTGTATGTGTCGCTCCACCACGCAACTTTTTTTGATATCGTTTTACCTAAATTTCCATTACCTGTTCGTTACAAGAATACCGTGTGGCTTTCAACTGGTCTGCTTCGTCCAGCAGCGATAGTAGTAACTAAACCGACCACAGTATCATTAAAAGTAGGTCAGACACAAAAGTCGGAGTTGCTCTGTAGCTCATGTTATTCTGCTTTCAAATGCAATTGTATGGCTGGGAGTAGGGGCGTACTCCTGTAATGCAGGCGTCCGGGAGGCCGTTTCTGTGGGAGACATCTGGGAACAACTACAGACACGGCCGTTTCATTAGCTCAGGAACGACCGCGATGCTCTTATCGAGCTCTGCAGATTGACCGGACTGCAGTGCGGAATTTTCTGCTAGTGGTGGCTCGGGGTTAAGAGAAGTCGGGAGGTGTGAGCAAAACTACATCGGGAAACCGAAACAGACGACTCATAACGAAAAGATTGCGGAATGTACTGCAAAAGCAAACGTTGGAGAAGACGAACTCTGAAGCCGTCGGTGCTTTAACAATCATTCCGTGCAGCAACGATAATCTGGGAAGAGCGAAGGGTGGGTTCCGCTCGACCACACAACAAATTTTATATAATGTTCTACTTGTTCTAAATTTGCGTTTCCAGATCATCAGTAAAATACTGTGTGATTTACACCTGGCTTGCTTCTTCCAAAAGCGATATTAAGAAATACATCGACTGCAACGTCATTAGGGGTCGCGGGTCCGGGCGCCGGCGCGCCAGCGGCGGCCTGTCGGGGCTGCTGGTGCCTCCATGTAGAGCTACCGCTGGGCCCGGGCTCCTTGCCGCTAACGAAGTGATTGCTTTTGGTGACATCATATGCAATAGCGACTGCGCGAATTGACGGTAGCTCGTACGGAAAGCAAGAGTAGCTGATGCTACCGAGGACTCGGCCGCGAGCTTGTCCGACGACTTCTTGGGCTCTTATTCGTGGTGGCATTCAGACAGGCAAGGGTGCTGTCGATTGTTGCGTACGAATGCGAAATACCTGCATTGTGTTCTGGCGTGAGGTCGGTCGCTCGACGGCGCGTTCGGCGCGGGCCCACCCGTAGCCGGCGCGCCGTAAGGCACGGAGGCTCGCACTGGGGCGTATCGCTTCCAGACGGGCGTGCCGCGGCACTCCTCACAGGGGAAGTGATGTGTCTCTTACAACCTCTCCTTCCCAAGTGGCTCTTTCCGCCTTCCCGTGGTGCCAGACGTTAAGCTCGGCATTTTGCCTTGCGACAAAAGGGAGAGCTGCGACCCAACCCGATGCGAAAGCGAAGGGTGCGTGGCACAGGGGGAGCTGTGTCAAGGGACGAACATCTGTCCCTTCCTGTTCGCAGGGCCCAGACCAACAGGAGCTCTGCATGCCGGCGACTTCGTTTGTCGGCGTGGGATCGCGGCGCGAGTCGGCAAGGGTGCCTCGCCGCGCCCCTGGGTAACCGGGGCGTGTTCTGCCAAACCCAGGAGGTGGTGACATCGCCTGGGCCAGGTTAACTGGGTCCAGACCGCCGAACGTCTGGGGGACCGGCCCGCCACCTGAGTAGGAGTGGGTCCTTGGCCGTAAGGTGGAAACTCGGGCTAGTAGGCGGCGAAGGGCGAGAGGTGCATCCGCCTCTCCGGAGTGCGGGGTGCAGTTGCCGAGGAGCGTCGCGTGAAATCGCCGATGACGGAGCCATCGATGGGGACCAGTGCGCTGGCGACGGCGCGCTGAACCCGGCAGCTTGGGAGTGCCCTTGACCTTGGGGCGAGGTCGGTGGGCGAGCTGCAAGAAGTCCCCCCCCATGCCAGAGGAGCCGGTCCGGGGCAAGAGACGGGCTCCCATCTTTCTTTTATCACTCGTATAATCATGGCGACAACCGATACGAGTGACTCGAGTGCGCCTCAACGGGCTTCTTTTGCGCCGCCTGATCCCTCTCCTCAGGATGAGTCGGGACAGGCCGAAAATGAAACTGTGACGCAGAGATTAGCACGAATCACGTTGCTCATGGAGCAAAACATTAAAAACGGGAAGATAAGTCAAGCAGGACTCTCAACAATTAAAAATGAACTGGCTGCATGGGCCATTGCCCACGCAAAGTTGGAAGGAAGGGTGGAAGAATTAGAGAAGGAAAACAATCGATTGAGGAAACAACCAGTTAAAACCTGGGCTGCCGTGGCAGCGCAAGCTCCCACGAAGCCCAAAACGACTAGAGATACCATAGATAAAGTGACTAAGAGGCCAGATACGGCAGTTTTCTTGAGGACCCTGCCGGGCCAAGACACAAGTGTCAAAAGAATCCAGGAGCTATTCACGACTACTGTGGACCCTGTAAAAGAGAAAATAAAGATCAAAAGAATCAAACCCAGCAAGAATTCAGTAATAGTGGAAGTCGCATCCGAAGAGGATAAAGAAAAAATATTGAACAACCACAAATTAAATTCAGTAATTAAGTGTGAGCCTCCAAGGAAAAGGAACCCTCTCGTGATTCTGTACGACGTTCCAACTGTAATGACCAATGAAGAGTTATGCGACACAATCAGGAAACAAAACTTTGAGCATCTGAGTGAAGAAGAGTTCAAAGACTGCTTTAAACTCAGATTCAAGACAGGTCCACGGGGTCGAGATGTGGTACATCACGTCGCTGAGGTTACAGCGCGGATGTGGAAAAGCATTACGACAATGGGCAAAATATATGTTGGCTTCCATGCCATCAACACCAGGGACTATGTCGTGGTACCTCGTTGCCACAACTGTGGCGACTTGGACCACATTCTCAGGCTGTGCACCAGGGAGTCGGCCTGCACAAAATGTGGAGAGAACGGTCACAACCGTAAAGACTGCAAGGCAGCAGCAATCTGCATACCATGCAGGAACCGAGGCAAGAAATCATGCGGAGCCACAGGTCGAAACTGCCCAACATACAGGATGCTTGAACAAAGACTGATTTCCAGGATTGATTATGGGTGAGCCCGGCATACTGAACAGGATGCCGAAACATAAGTCCCCGAGCAAAAGGAGGAGGGATGCTATGAGGGCTAACAAGTTTAAGTTGTTCTTAAGGTCGCTTACGAGCACCAAGAAAACTGAAAATAGAGCCACACAGACTGAGATCTATATGATAAATATGGCAATACAGACAGATCCCCCCATAGCTGCAGCTCCCTCCTCCGAAAGCCGGGGAGCAGAGCCGACAGAACACCAGAAACGGCAAGGGCATCCTGTGGCTGTGGCAGTTTCCAGAAAGGAGCAGAAAAAGGTCATTCAACCGATACAGGAAAACTTGATAACCAGTAGCTCCAGTACAAGTTCTCCCACACAGGGTACTCCAGTAGTTAGACTACCACCTGTGGACCCTGTAAGAGTGTACCCCAACTTGGAGTACACCATGCAACTAGCAAGACTTGAGCAGCCGGCTACCCTGACCACTGCCCTGAGACATGTGGTTCGTGTAGGACACGAAGAGGGACGAAAGATAACCTTCTCGGTGATGGAGGCTGTGGACAGAATTCAACTAAAATCAGTGAATCTCCCCACTGACTTTGGAGCCCTGCGAGACTTGTTAAGAAAGGTGTTTGAAAGAAGGGGCGAGAAATTCGACCTAAATGACATCTACGAACAGGCAGTTTTGGCGAACGGACGAATTGCGTTCGACTGGACTAAGACCTGGCCACATGACCGAGTACACACCTACTTTCCATAATGACCAAAATAAACATAGGACAACTAAACACTCATAATAGTCGACTTGTGATGCAGGAACTCCGAAGGGAGGTGGAGGAGAGGAGATTGGATGTGCTCTGTCTGCAGGAGCCGTACTCCCAAGCTGGGAAAGTCGCATTTGCTGCCGCCACATGGCAAGTAATAAGCAGAGGAGAAGACCCAAGGGCGGCAATTATAATTACAAACAAACTCGTGAGAGTAACCACACTCTCTCAGTTTACAACTCCCCATTGCAACGTCGTGGAGCTCCAATCTCCAGCAGGAATCATCACCATCATTAATATGTATTTCCAGTATGGAGATGACATTGAAATACACCTAGACCACCTGATGAGGGTGACCACGGCGTTGCGGGGAAGGAAAATTGTAATAACAGCTGATATTAATGCCAAGTCCCCCCTATGGTTCAGTGGCACAAGAGACGCAAATGGAGAAAAGGTGGAAGAATACATTATGGCGTCGCAACTCGTGGTGGCCAACAGGCCTGGTAATCCTCCTACCTACACGGCAGGAGGAGGGCAGGGTACAAATATTGATGTCACTCTCGTGACACCAAATGTAACAAACATCATTCAAAATTGGAAAGTAGTAGGAAACGCCACCACTAGCGACCATAACTTAATAACTTTCACAGTAGGAGAGAGAGAGTGCCGCTGGGCCATGGGATGGGAAATACAATTTAACTACAGGAAAGCTGACTGGGAACGCCTGGCGAGGGAGTGCGACATTCCTCCATTACCGGAAGATGACATACAACAAGACATAAACGTAGACAACAGAGCAGATGAACTAGTAACTGCAGTAACCAGGGCGGTGAGGGCTGCTGTACCGATCAGGAGGAAGGCCATGGCGGCTTCTCCGTCACCGTGGTCGCCTGAATTGGAAGATCTACGCCAATCTGTCAGGAGGCTAAGGAGGCACTACCAGCGCAGTGTCGTCTGGCAGGAGAGACAAAGGTGGCAATTGCAGTACAGGGAGGCAAAACAGAGGTTCCAGAGTGAACTACGTGAAGTCAGAAGGCGAAGCTGGGAACACTATGTGCTCAGCCAGCTAGCTCTGGATCCATGGGGACTCCCCTATAAATTAGTCAGGGAGAAAATCCGCTCTCCTATGGAGCTATCTACAGTCAGGCACGGGGACAGGATGACGGAGTCCTGGCAGGAGACTGCTGGGGTCCTCCTCCGGTCCCTGCTGCCTGATGACAATGCGGATGGGGAGACAGAGGGACAACGGCAATTGCGAGAACAAGACCGTGAAATATATAATAATGACACGGCGGTCTACCCCTTCTCAGAAGAGGAGGTGGCGACCCACATAAAGCAACTTAAAAGAGGCAAAGCTCCTGGGCCAGACGGCATTGTGGCGGAGGTGGTGCAATTCCTGACACCCCAGCTGGTTGCCCCGCTTACCCACCTCTATAATGAGTGCCTGAGGCAACAACAGTTCCCAAGAAGGTGGAAAACTGGGAACGTCGTCATCATTAAGAAGGGACCGGACAAGGATCCTGCAGAAGTAAAGTCGTACAGGCCGATCTGCCTGTTAGATTTGTTTGGAAAAATCTTGGAAAAACTGCTGGCTGACAGACTGGCAGCACATAGAGTATTGTGCGGGATGAGCAGTAGGCAATTCGGTTTCAGGCCGGGGCGGTCGGCATCTGATGCAATCGCCCTGGCGGCCGAGGTCTGTGGCTCAACCCCGCACAAATACGTGGTGGGCATCATGGTGGACATCAGTGGCGCCTTCGACAGCCTGTGGTGGCCCTCGCTCTTCTCCTGCTTGCGGGAGAAGGAGTGTCCAGGGCCGCTATATGGCTGCCTGAGGAGCTACTGTGAGGATCGGGAGGTCTGGCTATCATCCCCTAGCGAAAGGGTAGGGAAAGCTGTCACGAAAGGATGTCCCCAAGGATCGGTCCTAGGGCCGCTCTTTTGGGACATCCACATGGAGCCATTACTAGACAGCCTGCAACGAAGTGAGGATGTGCTAGAGGTGATAGCCTACGCTGATGACCTCCTCCTGATGGTCGGTGGCCGTAGCCGAGAGGACATAGAACCTAAAATAGAGAGAGCGTTAGACAGACTCCTACAGTGGTGCCACACCACGAAAATGACCATATCACCAAGCAAATCGACATACTTACTACTTAAAGGACAACTAATCAGGAACCCTACGGTCAGAATTGACGGCACACCGGTACTGCGAAGACGAGACACACGTTACCTAGGAGTCATCATTGATGAGAAATGGAACTTCGGAAAACACATTGAAACTGTAACCCAAAAAGCTCTGCAAATATTAAACAACCTCATTTCCATAGGACATAAAAGATTTCACCTACCTCCACATCTCATTAAACTCTATCACAATAGCATCCTAACTTCAGTAGTGGGTTACGGCTCCGGGGTCTGGGCGCACAGACTCACGAGGGTTGTGCCCGCCATGGCAGTGAGAAGGGTTCAGAGAAGCATGGTTCTAAGATCTGTGGGCGCTTATAGAACATCTCCAGGAGGGGCCCTATTAGTCATAATGGGGCTCTGCCCACTTGACATCAAGATTAGGGAGCAAGCAGCCTGGTATTGGGCAAAAAAAGGGAACCAGGGGAAAATAGAAGAAATCATGGGTGTGAGGGTAGAGGACAAAAGGGGGATTAGAAGAAGGGGGGAAGAACTTTGGCAGGGGTCCTGGGAGACAGAAGAAACCGGTCGCAGAACCTTTCAGTTCTTGCCGAACGTGAGGGAGCGCTTAGAAATGAAGTATTTTCAGCCAACACGGGGACTGATCCATTTTCTCACTGGTCATGGACCCTACCCGACATACTTATGTCGGTTTGGGAAGAGGGCTACGCCAGCGTGTGACTGTGGCGCGCCGGAAGGCACTCCGGATCATGTGATTTACGAGTGCCCTCTCTTCAATGATGTAGCGACTACACTTCGAGACGGACTACCAAACCATGACACGTATCAACTCCTCAGACGTGAAGACACTTTTCAGATGATTAATACTCTGGCCAACGAGGTATCTCGGAAAGTGTTAAATGAATATCTGAGGGAGATTAACTAAGAATTTGAAAATGAACACCGATATTGTCTAGATCCCTTTTCCCATACCGCCAGCGCGCGGACTGGCCGACTTCACATCACAGTTGGGATCCGCCGCGCGCAGGATTAGGGGGAGGAGGGGTTAATCTCACCGACTTAGAGATGCACCAGATTTGACTTAGGATAAGTTAGCTCTGTAGGACTTAGAATAGGATATTATGTTAGGTTATGGAACTGCAGCGAGTTAACATCTTGGCCAGCCCAGTGCCGGGGGCAAGCTCTTTGGGGTTAGCCCGAAGAGCAAGGCTTGCAAAGTAGGTTTATATATTCTACTGGCACATATGTGACGCTGCAGGTGTAGAAATTAGAAATTAGTGATAGTAATAGTTTCTTAAGTAGTAGGGATATATAGTATAATGCCCATTGTTGTAGTAACCTGTAGCACATCATATTTTGTAGCATGCTGCATGAAACAATAATAAATGTATTAATATTACGACCCACTAATGCTATTAAGGAAGTGGGTTAATATTGTATAATTATTATTATTAATGATGAATAAAGGTTTTTTTTTTTTTTTAAAAAAAAAAAAAAAAAAAATACCTGCATTGTGCGTTTCCGCAAAGTGATTTTTACGCCAAAGTTGTGATCGTCCTGCAAGTTGTGTCACATGTGGATCTCAGAGCTTAGCAGTTTCCGTGGTGTAGCGGTTATCACGTCTGCCTAACAGGCAGAAGGTCTCCGTTTCGATTCCGGGCGTAATCACTTTTTCGTCGCACTCAACAAGACACTTGCTACAATCTCTACTGTGAACATTTAAATCAATTTCAAACGTCCAACCACCAGGCTGCAGATGGCTCAAATGATACGTGAAACTCTTTCAGAACCGGCTACTTGGTTTTTGTGCTTACCTGGAGGGCAGGAAATGCGCGGAACAGCCGCCGGCATGCCGGTAGTCGCCACACGTTTGCACAAAACGCAAGGGCTCGTCCGGGATTTGAACCCGGGACCTCCTGCACCCGAAGCAGGAATCATACCCCTAGACCAACGAGCCTTCTCGATGCACATGACTATCGCCTCCGTTCTTGGTATCACCGTGCAGAGCTGCTGCTCACCCAGCGTTCTCCCTGGCTGTTGCGGTTTGATTGTTTTTATCGTTGTCTTTTACTATAGCAACTTCTACAATCGGACGGAGCTCGTAGCCGATGCCCTTGCTTACGCAGGAAAAATCTGTTGGAGCTACGGTTTTCCAGGTAGTACAACGGCAAAACCGTCGTTTCCGTGGTGTAGCGGTTATCACGTCTGCTTTACACGCAGAAGGTCCCCGGTTCGATCCCGGGCGGAAGCACGACTTTTTTTAAACCCGTTTTCGGATTCCATTTCCGAGATAACGTCACGTCTGCGTGTGCGGGATAATAAATGTCGTGTGCTACACCGATATCGCCTCATTTTACTGTCAAATGCTCTTGCTCCCATAGTGCACCGGTATTCAGTAACTCAGAACGCTCGTAGCTCCATTCTGGCCTGCAAAATTTAGTATCCATTTCTTCAAGACTACTTCAAGTTCGCTTCATACTGGCTTTCCTGATCTCTTTGCACTCGCCTTGTCACAACTCTGTTGAAGTGTGAACGTAACTAATAGTGAGAAACTCTTAACTACGCTCAGTCTTGTATCCCACTCTTTGGTTGACGTTGTCGCTAATCAGATGAAGGTAGACTGCTCCACGATTGAGCTTCGTCTCCACTCACGGTGCACACGTTCTGCAAAGACAACCTTTGTTTTCCGTTGCATGCAAGATTACTGTCGGCTCTTCTACAGAAATCGACCTATGTAATTTACTGGTATCAGATTCTTGCCATATCAAACGGTCCCTTCATGACCGTAGGGCCACACACAGCGTGCTGCGGCACGCATCTGTTCTTCATTGCAGAGCTACAAACGTGGGTGAGCTCCACCTACTCTTCAGCACGGTCAAAACGGTAGGGCTCGTCCGGGATTTGAACCCGGGACCTCCTGCACCCAAAGCAGGAATCATACCCCTAGACCAACGAGCCACTTGCCGGTGGCAGTGAAGGTAATCCCAAGCAGTCCAGCTCCGAGGAACACAAACTTTCATGTAAATCAGAAAGAAAAGCGCTTTCTGAAGGCAGCGCCCACCACTGATGGAAAGAATATTAAAGGCAATGAATGTAGAGTGAATAATTTCATCGCGCTCTGCAGATGAACAGACGGTGGTGTTTCACTTTCGTCATGTGCTTTCTTAGCATCAAGGGAAGGCAAATGCACTAAACAAAAGAACACCGGGAATCCGAAACACCAACTCATAACGAAAAGATAGCGGAATATACTGCAAGCAAAACTTCCAAACACGACTCCTGAAGGCGTCGGTGCCTTAAGAATTATTCCGTGCAGCAATGATCATCTACGAAGAGCCAACTGTATGTGTCGCTCCACCACGCAACTTTTTTTGATATCGTTTTACCTAAATTTCCATTACCTGTTCGTTACAAGAATACCGTGTGGCTTTCAACTGGTCTGCTTCGTCCAGCAGCGATAGTAGTAACTAAACCGACCACAGTATCATTAAAAGTAGGTCAGACACAAAAGTCGGAGTTGCTCTGTAGCTCATGTTATTCTGCTTTCAAATGCAATTGTATGGCTGGGAGTAGGGGCGTACTCCTGTAATGCAGGCGTCCGGGAGGCCGTTTCTGTGGGAGACATCTGGGAACAACTACAGACACGGCCGTTTCATTAGCTCAGGAACGACCGCGATGCTCTTATCGAGCTCTGCAGATTGACCGGACTGCAGTGCGGAATTTTCTGCTAGTGGTGGCTCGGGGTTAAGAGAAGTCGCGAGGTGTGAGCAAAACTACATCGGGAAACCGAAACAGACGACTCATAACGAAAAGATTGCGCAATGTACTGCAAAAGCAAACGTTGGAGAAGACGAACTCTGAAGCCGTCGGTGCTTTAACAATCATTCCGTGCAGCAACGATAATCTGGGAAGTGCGAAGGGTGGGTTCCGCTCGACCACACAACAAATTTTATATAATGTTCTACTTGTTCTAAATTTGCGTTTCCAGATCATCAGTAAAATACTGTGTGATTTACACCTGGCTTGCTTCTTCCAAAAGCGATATTAAGAAATACATCGACTGCAACGTCATTAGGGGTCGCGGGTCCGGGCGCCGGCGCGCCAGCGGCGGCCTGTCGGGGCTGCTGGTGCCTCCATGTAGAGCTACCGCTGGGCCCGGGCTCCTTGCCGCTAACGAAGTGATTGCTTTTGGTGACATCATATGCAATAGCGACTGCGCGAATTGACGGTAGCTCGTACGGAAAGCAAGAGTAGCTGATGCTACCGAGGACTCGGCCGCGAGCTTGTCCGACGACTTCTTGGGCTCTTATTCGTGGTGGCATTCAGACAGGCAAGGGTGCTGTCGATTGTTGCGTACGAATGCGAAATACCTGCATTGTGCGTTTCCGCAAAGTGATTTTTACGCCAAAGTTGTGATCGTCCTGCAAGTTGTGTCACATGTGGATCTCAGAGCTTAGCAGTTTCCGTGGTGTAGCGGTTATCACGTCTGCCTAACAGGCAGAAGGTCTCCGTTTCGATTCCGGGCGTAATCACTTTTTCGTCGCACTCAACAAGACACTTGCCACAATCTCTACTGTGAACATTTAAATCAATTTCAAACGTCCAACCACCGCTACCGCTGGGCCCGGGCTCCTTGCCGCTAACGAAGTGATTGCTTTTGGTGACATCATATGCAATAGCGACTGCGCGAATTGACGGTAGCTCGTACGGAAAGCAAGAGTAGCTGATGCTACCGAGGACTCGGCCGCGAGCTTGTCCGACGACTTCTTGGGCTCTTATTCGTGGTGGCATTCAGACAGGCAAGGGTGCTGTCGATTGTTGCGTACGAATGCGAAATACCTGCATTGTGCGTTTCCGCAAAGTGATTTTTACGCCAAAGTTGTGATCGTCCTGCAAGTTGTGTCACATGTGGATCTCAGAGCTTAGCAGTTTCCGTGGTGTAGCGGTTATCACGTCTGCCTAACAGGCAGAAGGTCTCCGTTTCGATTCCGGGCGTAATCACTTTTTCGTCGCACTCAACAAGACACTTGCCACAATCTCTACTGTGAACATTTAAATCAATTTCAAACGTCCAACCACCGCTACCGCTGGGCCCGGGCTCCTTGCCGCTAACGAAGTGATTGCTTTTGGTGACATCATATGCAATAGCGACTGCGCGAATTGACGGTAGCTCGTACGGAAAGCAAGAGTAGCTGATGCTACCGAGGACTCGGCCGCGAGCTTGTCCGACGACTTCTTGGGCTCTTATTCGTGGTGGCATTCAGACAGGCAAGGGTGCTGTCGATTGTTGCGTACGAATGCGAAATACCTGCATTGTGCGTTTCCGCAAAGTGATTTTTACGCCAAAGTTGTGATCGTCCTGCAAGTTGTGTCACATGTGGATCTCAGAGCTTAGCAGTTTCCGTGGTGTAGCGGTTATCACGTCTGCCTAACAGGCAGAAGGTCTCCGTTTCGATTCCGGGCGTAATCACTTTTTCGTCGCACTCAACAAGACACTTGCCACAATCTCTACTGTGAACATTTAAATCAATTTCAAACGTCCAACCACCGCTACCGCTGGGCCCGGGCTCCTTGCCGCTAACGAAGTGATTGCTTTTGGTGACATCATATGCAATAGCGACTGCGCGAATTGACGGTAGCTCGTACGGAAAGCAAGAGTAGCTGATGCTACCGAGGACTCGGCCGCGAGCTTGTCCGACGACTTCTTGGGCTCTTATTCGTGGTGGCATTCAGACAGGCAAGGGTGCTGTCGATTGTTGCGTACGAATGCGAAATACCTGCATTGTGCGTTTCCGCAAAGTGATTTTTACGCCAAAGTTGTGATCGTCCTGCAAGTTGTGTCACATGTGGATCTCAGAGCTTAGCAGTTTCCGTGGTGTAGCGGTTATCACGTCTGCCTAACAGGCAGAAGGTCTCCGTTTCGATTCCGGGCGTAATCACTTTTTCGTCGCACTCAACAAGACGCTTGCCACAATCTCTACTGTGAACATTTAAATCAATTTCAAACGTCCAACCACCAGGCTGCAGATGGCTCAAATGATACGTGAAACTCTTTCAGAACCGGCTACTTGGTTTTTGTGCTTACCTGGAGGGCAGGAAATGCGCGGAACAGCCGCCGGCATGCCGGTAGTCGCCACACGTTTGCACAAAACGCAAGGGCTCGTCCGGGATTTGAACCCGGGACCTCCTGCACCCGAAGCAGGAATCATACCCCTAGACCAACGAGCCTTCTCGATGCACATGACTATCGCCTCCGTTCTTGGTATCACCGTGCAGAGCTGCTGCTCACCCAGCGTTCTCCCTGGCTGTTGCGGTTTGATTGTTTTTATCGTTGTCTTTTACTATAGCAACTTCTACAATCGGACGGAGCTCGTAGCCGATGCCCTTGCTTACGCAGGAAAAATCTGTTGGAGCTACGGTTTTCCAGGTAGTACAACGGCAAAACCGTCGTTTCCGTGGTGTAGCGGTTATCACGTCTGCTTTACACGCAGAAGGTCCCCGGTTCGATCCCGGGCGGAAGCACGACTTTTTTTAAACCCGTTTTCGGATTCCATTTCCGAGATAACGTCACGTCTGCGTGTGCGGGATAATAAATGTCGTGTGCTACACCGATATCGCCTCATTTTACTGTCAAATGCTCTTGCTCCCATAGTGCACCGGTATTCAGTAACTCAGAACGCTCGTAGCTCCATTCTGGCCTGCAAAATTTAGTATCCATTTCTTCAAGACTACTTCAAGTTCGCTTCATACTGGCTTTCCTGATCTCTTTGCACTCGCCTTGTCACAACTCTGTTGAAGTGTGAACGTAACTAATAGTGAGAAACTCTTAACTACGCTCAGTCTTGTATCCCACTCTTTGGTTGACGTTGTCGCTAATCAGATGAAGGTAGACTGCTCCACGATTGAGCTTCGTCTCCACTCACGGTGCACACGTTCTGCAAAGACAACCTTTGTTTTCCGTTGCATGCAAGATTACTGTCGGCTCTTCTACAGAAATCGACCTATGTAATTTACTGGTATCAGATTCTTGCCATATCAAACGGTCCCTTCATGACCGTAGGGCCACACACAGCGTGCTGCGGCACGCATCTGTTCTTCATTGCAGAGCTACAAACGTGGGTGAGCTCCACCTACTCTTCAGCACGGTCAAAACGGTAGGGCTCGTCCGGGATTTGAACCCGGGACCTCCTGCACCCAAAGCAGGAATCATACCCCTAGACCAACGAGCCACTTGCCGGTGGCAGTGAAGGTAATCCCAAGCAGTCCAGCTCCGAGGAACACAAACTTTCATGTAAATCAGAAAGAAAAGCGCTTTCTGAAGGCAGCGCCCACCACTGATGGAAAGAATATTAAAGGCAATGAATGTAGAGTGAATAATTTCATCGCGCTCTGCAGATGAACAGACGGTGGTGTTTCACTTTCGTCATGTGCTTTCTTAGCATCAAGGGAAGGCAAATGCACTAAACAAAAGAACACCGGGAATCCGAAACACCAACTCATAACGAAAAGATAGCGGAATATACTGCAAGCAAAACTTCCAAACACGACTCCTGAAGGCGTCGGTGCCTTAAGAATTATTCCGTGCAGCAATGATCATCTACGAAGAGCCAACTGTATGTGTCGCTCCACCACGCAACTTTTTTTGATATCGTTTTACCTAAATTTCCATTACCTGTTCGTTACAAGAATACCGTGTGGCTTTCAACTGGTCTGCTTCGTCCAGCAGCGATAGTAGTAACTAAACCGACCACAGTATCATTAAAAGTAGGTCAGACACAAAAGTCGGAGTTGCTCTGTAGCTCATGTTATTCTGCTTTCAAATGCAATTGTATGGCTGGGAGTAGGGGCGTACTCCTGTAATGCAGGCGTCCGGGAGGCCGTTTCTGTGGGAGACATCTGGGAACAACTACAGACACGGCCGTTTCATTAGCTCAGGAACGACCGCGATGCTCTTATCGAGCTCTGCAGATTGACCGGACTGCAGTGCGGAATTTTCTGCTAGTGGTGGCTCGGGGTTAAGAGAAGTCGGGAGGTGTGAGCAAAACTACATCGGGAAACCGAAACAGACGACTCATAACGAAAAGATTGCGGAATGTACTGCAAAAGCAAACGTTGGAGAAGACGAACTCTGAAGCCGTCGGTGCTTTAACAATCATTCCGTGCAGCAACGATAATCTGGGAAGAGCGAAGGGTGGGTTCCGCTCGACCACACAACAAATTTTATATAATGTTCTACTTGTTCTAAATTTGCGTTTCCAGATCATCAGTAAAATACTGTGTGATTTACACCTGGCTTGCTTCTTCCAAAAGCGATATTAAGAAATACATCGACTGCAACGTCATTAGGGGTCGCGGGTCCGGGCGCCGGCGCGCCAGCGGCGGCCTGTCGGGGCTGCTGGTGCCTCCATGTAGAGCTACCGCTGGGCCCGGGCTCCTTGCCGCTAACGAAGTGATTGCTTTTGGTGACATCATATGCAATAGCGACTGCGCGAATTGACGGTAGCTCGTACGGAAAGCAAGAGTAGCTGATGCTACCGAGGACTCGGCCGCGAGCTTGTCCGACGACTTCTTGGGCTCTTATTCGTGGTGGCATTCAGACAGGCAAGGGTGCTGTCGATTGTTGCGTACGAATGCGAAATACCTGCATTGTGCGTTTCCGCAAAGTGATTTTTACGCCAAAGTTGTGATCGTCCTGCAAGTTGTGTCACATGTGGATCTCAGAGCTTAGCAGTTTCCGTGGTGTAGCGGTTATCACGTCTGCCTAACAGGCAGAAGGTCTCCGTTTCGATTCCGGGCGTAATCACTTTTTCGTCGCACTCAACAAGACACTTGCTACAATCTCTACTGTGAACATTTAAATCAATTTCAAACGTCCAACCACCAGGCTGCAGATGGCTCAAATGATACGTGAAACTCTTTCAGAACCGGCTACTTGGTTTTTGTGCTTACCTGGAGGGCAGGAAATGCGCGGAACAGCCGCCGGCATGCCGGTAGTCGCCACACGTTTGCACAAAACGCAAGGGCTCGTCCGGGATTTGAACCCGGGACCTCCTGCACCCGAAGCAGGAATCATACCTTTTTTTTACGAGCTTTGTTATTTATGTTTGTTTTATTTGATTATTTTTATTATGTTTTTTTTCACCAGGAACAGGGTAAATGAACAAAAGATCTTTATTGGTACAAACTTAAATACAAGAAAAATGCCATCCTTCCGGCGAAAATAACACATGATACTCGTACAAGGTGAGCAAGTTTTTTAGTATGAACAAGGTGTAGCAAAAAAAAACTAATAATACTGATGGAAGCTAAGAGGTGTAATGCAATTTACAGTGGAGTGAGGAAAAGACCAGTGTTTATCTGGTGTAGCGCATAAAAGAAAAGAGGCACGTGTCCATGCGCCTACTCCACTATGGGTTACAATGTAGAAAGCAGCGCGAGGGGTCAGATGGTAGCAGGCGGGGCGGGAGTGCTGTCGGTGTGTGGTACCATCCAACTGAGCGGGGGTGACGTAAAGATCGCATGTAGGTAATGAGCGAAGAAGGCGCGGTAGCGCGGTCGCTGTTCGACTTCACTGTGGGCTGTTTGTAAGTACTGCCAGAAATCAAGGCGTGATTTGTCGCCATCATTATACATATAGGTGATGGTCCATCCCTTCACCCATACAATCGCATGATTTTTGGTGGCGGGGAAATAAGTATTCTCAGGATGGATAAAAGTCCATGGGTCAATCGAGTCCGGCGGAACACGGAGGTAACAGGCAACGAACTGTCGGGCAAGTTTCCAGACGTCACTGGTGGCAGCACAAGTCAGTTGATGGACATCGTCATCCATGAGGTGGCACATGGAGCAGCGTGGAGAGTCCTTTAGTCCGATGGCGTGAAGACGATGATTTGTGGCGAATTTTTCATTTGCGACCTGGTACCATGTTGCCCGGACGTTGGAGGGAAGAAAAGGCTGGTGGATGTGACGTTAAACCGTGGGCCACCGTGTGGACGGATGTCGCAGTTCGATATTGTTGCTGGATATGGAACGAAGGAGTGGGGTGTAAAAATCTTTAGGTCGAGGAGAACGCGTGGTCGGTAAGTGTGTGTGAGCATAACTGAAGTCGACGATGGAATCAGAAATGTGCGTCAGATGGTGCTTGATGTGTCCGACTGGTACTGGTGGTGTTATGGTCGAGGGCACAAGAATTTCCAGCAAGCTGCGCGTAAGGGAGGTGCCGCCGTGCCACTGCTTATGCATGGTGGACATGTACAAGGACGCCGCGCGGAGTCGCACATTGACAAGACCGAGGCCACCCGCTCGCGGGGGAAGGGTGAGCGCGTCGTAGCGTACCTTAAAGAGCGTACCGGCCGTAAGGAAGTATCCGAAGGCAGCCTGGAGGCTGCGTCCAATAGTTGATGGTAGCGGGAGGACCTGTGCAATGTGGACCATTCTGGACGCCACATGTTGATTGAGGTATTGGACACGTTGTAAAGAATCGAGTCGTCGGAGAAGATTTTGTCGCACCGTCGTGCGGATGATTTGGAGCGCACGCCAAAAATTGATGGCAGCGGAACGGCGCACGGTCGAGGTGAAAATGATACCAAGGTATCGTAGTTTCTGTACACACGGGAGAGGTGCTAAGTCGTCGTGTGAGAGGCCGCGTCCAATGGGCATCGCCGCGAATTTAGTCACATTCATGTTACTGCCCGCTGCAGTGCCGTACGTTGATATCAAATCAAGTACCGTGTGTGTTTCACTCCGTGAGCGGATCAAGAGAAGGAGGTCGTCCGCATATGCACGACATCGAAAATTGTGCTGTCGCAAAGTGAGACCAGGAAGGTGGCTCGTCAGACTCCCGATGAGTGGCTCCAGGCTGATGGCATAGAGTAGGGTCGAAAGTGGGCAGCCTTGCCGTACGGAACGTCGGATCGCCACTGGTCCCGCCACACGGCCATTAACCTGAGTCAGCGATTCGGCGGTGCCGTACAGGCGCCGGATTACGTTGATAAAGGCTGGTGGAAAACCCATGCGGTTCATCACGGAGAACAGAAAAGGATGCCGCACTTTGTCGAATGCGCTGTCAAAATCAATGGCAACCACTGCGGCGCGGAGTCTGCACGCCGCTGCCAGTGCAATTAAATCGCGACATTCTCCTGTGGCCGTTTGTATATTAACTGAGCCGCCCGGAGTTGTCTGTTCCGGGGATAGAATGCTAGGCAGGACCTTGCGGCATCGCGTTGCCAGGAGGCGTGTAAAAATTTTACAGTCTGTGTTAAGCAGAGTCAGGGGACGGTAATGTGCTGTCGTCACACCTGGTGTCGGTTTGTGGATGGGTATAATAATTCCCGTGACGAAGGACGGCGGTACGGCGTTCCCCATCGGCAGCAGTTCATGAAACATCGTTGTCCACCGTGACGCCATTAGTGTGAAGAAAGCGCGATAAAATTCTATCGGCTATCCGTCGACACCAGGTGACGTATTCAGAGCACCTTTTTTGATTGCATCGTGGATTTCGTCACGCGTAATGGGCTCCATCAGCTCATCCGCTTCGTCGCTGGTGAGGGTGCGAGTTACGTGTGGTAACACAGACTCCTCAGCGTGGTTGTCGGTAGTCTCCTCCTGGTACATTGTGCGGTAGTGGTCGACAAAGGCACTGACGATTTCGGCCTGGCAAGTGACGTGCTGGCCGCGACAGGTTGTGATCTCGGTGATGAGTTGTTGTCGCCGATGTTTCCTATCGGAGGCGATATGATGCATGGTCGGATGTTCCCGTTCCGCCGAATCTTGATATCGGGTTTGCACCATAGCCCCCTGCAGTCGACGGCGTGTCAAAGTTACAATTTGGGCCTTAATCCTGCTACGTTCCCTCTGGGTGTCGGGTGTGGGCGGTTGGGCGTCCAGGTCGCGGAGAATGGCGTAGAAATAGTCGGTAGTGTGCCGGCGCCACATAGCAACTTCCTTCCCATACTGAATCAAAGTACGTCGAATGGCAGGTTTGGCACATTCCAGCCACCAGGTCAAGGTCGTGCAGTATTTAGGTAAGCGACGTTCACAGGTGGCCCATGTCTCAGTAACACGTTGAAGACATTCGGGATCATGAAGATGGGAGGTGTTTAGCTTCCACGGTGCACGACTACGCCAGATCACTTGCTTGGGGAAGAGAATGTTGCAGATGTAGGCACAGTGGTCCGAAAAGGCCAGGGGCCAAAGTTCTGCACCTTGGACTGCAGGTGTGAGTTCCCGAGAGACGTAAATTCTGTCCAGGCGGCTCGCGGAGTGACTCGTCTGGTAAGTATGTCCAGGGGCGTCGCCGTGCTGAACTTCCCAAGTGTTGCGGAGCAACAGATCTCGGACGATAAGACGCAGTTCTTGACAGATGTTGTAGTGGGGCACTTGATCCTTAGGGTGCAAGACACAATTAAAATCACCCCCAAACAAGTAATGGTCGCAGCGTCCAAGAAACAAAGGAGCGATTTCTTCTGAATAGAAGAGGGCCCTGTCGCGCCTGTGGGTGGAGCCTGACGGAGCGTAAATGTTGACGATACGCGTCCCCATGACGGTGACGGCCATGCCTCTGGCAGATGGAAGGTATGTGATATCGGTCACTGGAATGCCTTCTCTGGCGTAGATGGCTACGCCGCGTCCCAGGTGGTCACCAGGAGAAGGATAAGTGTTATATCCCGCGACGTCTGGAAGTGTGGCCAAGTGTACTTCCTGTAGTAGTGCTACATCGACGTCCGACGCCCATATCATCTCTCGCAGCAGTTGAAGTTTCACGGGTGAGCTGATGGTGTTAGTGTTTATCGTTGCTATTCGGTAGGTTTGGAGCCGTCCCCCGCCGTGAAGGGGAACTCTACCGGCGGAAGATGAAGAGGGGCGAGGCAACGGCGAGTCGTGCCGTGCGCCACCTGACGGCGTTATCAGCGGCGTAACGATGCTTCCGTCTGGGGTAACTCTGTCCCCAGCGTGTGGTCCGGGTCCTCATCGACGTCCTCACTCCACACCATTGAGGGCGCTGTCGTTGTGATGGTCGTACGTTCCACTTCGGTCGTAGGGGCGGAGGACGTCTCGGCGGCAGTCGCATCGGTGGAGTCCATTGTTTCAGGAGCACCTGAGCGAGCCAGTAGAGTTGGCATCGAAACATCCACAGTCGGCGTCATGTTGTCGTCATTCGTATCGTTGTGTAGGTTCTCTGAGGCCTCGTCTTGTCGGACGGCCTCTGGAGCATGAGGGGGAGGTGATCCGTCTCGTTCCGAGACCATACGACGCCTCCTCTTGCGCCTCTTAGGTGAACGTTGTTTGCGGGTTCGTCCCTCTGTGTCGGAAGACGGAAGGGAGTCGCGTCGCTCTGAGAGGAAGGCCGTCGCGGGAACGTCAAATGAAGGGGTGTCCATATGTAGAGGCGGGTGGGTGTCGGTAGTCGTCGCTGTTGGTAGTGGCGCCGGAGTAGCGTCTGGCTTTGAGCACGACGTGTCGTCCCCAGCGGTATCCATAGCAGCTGGAAGGGTCACCGGTACGTGGTCCGATGAGCGGCGGCCGGTGGGAGGAGAAGAGAGTGCCGATGCGTAGGTGATCGGTAAAATCGTCGTCGGAGCCGTAGGTGCCACGGTAGCGCCTGGCAATTGGGTGATCCGTCGCTGAAGACACTCAGATCTGAGGTGGCCTTCTTTTCCGCACTCGGAACAGGTCTTGGGTTGGCCGTCGTATATGACAACCGCTCGGCACCCGCTAATGTGCAGGTAAGATGGCACGTGGCGATGGAGGTCGATGGTGATCTGCCGTACACCGTTAAGAACGGGGTACGTTTGGAATTGCGCCCAGCGTTCGGCAGTGTGGCCATGTACAGTGCCATAGGGGCGGAAAGCCGCGATAACGTCTTCCGCCGGTAGCTCGAACGGGAGTTCGAAAACTCGTATGGTGCGCATTCCTAAGCCGGCATGGTCGACAGTGACCGCTCCGACATTGCCGTCGGCGTGGCAAAAGCGTAATCCATGGTTGGTGTCACGAAGTATTCTTTCACACACCGCGTCGTTGACAACTTTCACGTACACAGTACTGCTTAATATGGACAAATGGATGCCCAAGATGTCGGAAGCTGGGATCTTAGCAACGTCGCGTAGGAAGCGTTCCACTACCAAGGCCTTTGGTCGTGCGTATTCGTTGCAGAAGTTGAATCGTAAAGTTGATTTTCGAAAACGATTGGCCATGGCTCTAGTGCACGTAAGCGACACGTAAGTGACGGCCGCTGAAATGTAAACAACAGCGAGCGCGCGCGCTCCGCAGGCGGAAACAACAACACGTCCGCACTGCACGGCGGCGAAAGCCGGACTGTGTACCCTTAGACCAACGAGCCTTCTCGATGCACATGACTAACGCCTCCGTTCTTGGTATCACCGTGCAGAGCTGCTGCTCACCCAGCGTTCTCCCTGGCTGTTGCGGTTTCATTGTTTTTATCGTTGTCTTTTACTATAGCAACTTCTACAATCGGACGGAGCTCAGTAGCCGATGCCCTTGCTTACGCAGGAAAAATCTGTTGGAGCTACGGTTTTCCAGGTAGTATATCGCCAAAACCGTCGTTTCCGTGGTGTAGCGGTTATCACGTCTGCTTTACACGCAGAAGGTCCCCGGTTCGATCCCGGGCGGAAGCACGACTTTTTTTAAACCTGTTTTCGGATTCCATTTCCGAGATAACGTCACGTCTGCGTATGCGGGATAATAAATGTCGTGTGCTACACCGATATCGCCTCATTTTACTGTCAAATGCTCTTGCTCCCATAGTGCACCGGTATTCAGTAACTCAGAACGCTCGTAGCTCCATTCTGGCCTGCAAAATTTAGTATCCATTTCTTCAAGACTACTTCAAGTTCGCTTCATACTGGCTTTCCTGAGCTCTTTGCACTCGCCTTGTCACAACTCTGTTGAAGTGTGAACGTAACTAATAGTGAGAAACTCTTAACTACGCTCATTCTTGTATCCGACTCTTTGGTTGACGTTGTCGCTAATGAGATGAAGGTAGACTGCTCCACGATTGAGCTTCGTCTCCACTCACGTTTCACACGTTCTGCAAAGACAACCTTTGTTTTCCGTTGCATGCAAGATTACTGTCGGCTCTTCTACAGCAATCGACCTATGTAATTTACTGGTATCAGATTTTTGCCATATCAAACGCCCCCCCCCCCCTCCCCCCCCATGCCAGAGGAGCCGGTCCGGGGCAAGAAACGGGCTCCCATCTTTTCTTCACTTGTCTATCAATATCGCTGACTTAGAGACGAGTGACTCTAGTGCGATCTCGAGGGAGTCGACAGCGACTGTTCCCACCTCACAGGAGGAAGCGGAACAAAAAGAGCAAAACACTCTAAATAGATACACTAAAATCAGTCAGATCTTGGATTCTAGTGTAAAAAATGGTAAAATCAGCCTGGCTGCTGTCCTGGCTATCAAAAACGAGCTTGCCGCCTGGGCCATTGCAAGTGCAAAGCTCGAGGGGCGACTCGAGGAATTAGAAAAGAAAAACAACAGATTAATACAGCAACCAACCAAAACCTGGGCTGCAGTGGCTGCACAAGCAGTCACAAAACCACAAACAACAAAAGAAGCGATTGCAAAGGTATCAAAAAGGCTGGACACGGCTGTCTTCTTAAGACCCCTGCATGGACAGACCGCAGTTAATTGGCAACTATTCTACAGTGGAGCAGAACCAAGAGCCGCGGTCATAATCATAAACAAGGCACTGAGAGCCACAGTACTATCACAATTCTCAGATGACCCCTGCAACGTCGTGGAGCTTCATTCACCTGCGGGATTACTATATGTGGTGAATATGTACTTCCAGTACGGAAGACAAATAGATGATTTCTTGGAAAGCTTGTTCAGATAGCCACGGCGTTGCGGGGTCAAAAAATTCTTGTGTCTGCAGACATCAACGCAAAATCCCCCCTATGGTTCAGTGGTACTCAGGACGACCGAGGAGAAAAAGCTGTCGACACAATCATGTCGTTACAACTAATGGTCGCTAACAAACAGGGAAATCCGCATACCTACACTGGTGGGGAAGGACACGGAACGAACATTGACGTTACTCTGATAACGCCAAACCTTGCTACAAAATTATCGGATTGGACAGTTTGGGATCAAATTACTACCAGCGACCATAATGTGATAGTATTCACCATTGGAGACAGTGAGTGCCACTGGGACATGGGATGGGAGACACAGCTCAACTATAATAAAACCGATCGGGACTGCCTGGCGAGGGAGTGTAACACACCTACGATACCGGAGGGTGATGTCAACGTGGAAGAGTATGCCAGAGAGATTACAAACGCGATAACCAGGGCAGTGAAGGCAGCTGTACCAACCAGGAGGAGGGCCGTTGCGGCCTCCCCCTCACCATGGTCAGCCGAACTGGGGCAATTGCGCCAGGCAGTAAGGAGGGCGAGGAGGTATTACCAGCGGTGCGTCGTCTGGCATGAAAAGCAGCGTTGGTTGCAGGTATACAGAGAAGCCAGAGAACAGTTCCAACAGGAACTTAAGGCTGTTAGGATGAGGAGCTGGGAGAACTATGTGCAAAGCCAATTGGCTACAGACCCATGGGGATTACCTTACAAAATCGTAAGAGAAAAAGTCAAATCACCTATGGTGCTATCTACCGTCAGGGATGGGGACCGGATGACGGAAAACTGGCAGGAAACTGCGGGGGTTCTACTCCGTGCCCTGCTACCTGACGATAGAGAGGAGGAGGACTCTGATGAACAGCAGAGAATAAGAAGAGAAAACCAACGGGTCTATGAAAACAACCGAGTGGTCTATCCCTTCTCCGAAGAAGAGGTATGCTCCCAAATAAAAGCTCTTAAAAGAGGCAAAGCTCCTGGCCCAGACGGCATCACTGCGGAAGTGATAGAGTACCTCGCCCCCCAGCTGGTGGCACCTCTCACTCAGCTGTACAACGAATGCCTACGGCTACAGACATTCCCCTCAATATGGAAGAAGGCGAATGCAGTGATTATCAAAAAAGGCCCAGACAAAGACCCCAAAGAAACCAAGTCATACAGACTAATATGTCTACTGGACTTGTTGGGCAAGCTCTTTGAGAGGTTGCTAGCTGACAGGCTGGCTGCACACCGCGTCCTGTGCGGGATGAGTGACAGACAATTCGGCTTTCGGACAGGGCGGTCGGCGTTTGACGCAATCGCCCTGGCTGCGGATGTCTGTGACTCTGCCCCGCGTAAGTATATAATCGGCATCATGGTGGACATCAGTGGCGCCTTTGATAACCTGTGGTGGCCTTCGCTCTTTTCCTGCTTGCGGGAAAAGGAATGCCCCGAGCCGCTATATGGGTGTCTCAGGAGCTATTGTGAAGAAAGGGAGGTCTGGCTATCGGCCCCTAGCGGCAAAGTTAGCAAGAAAATCACCAAGGGGTGTCCTCAGGGATCCGTCCTAGGGCCACTCTTTTGGGATATAAACATGGAACCACTCTCAGAAGAACTAAAGAACAGTGAAGATGTGCTATAGGTCATAGCCTACGCAGACGACCTCCTCCTGCTGGTCGGCGGCCGCAGCCGCAAAGATCTGGAACCAAAAGTAGAGAGAGCAATCACAATACTGACCACATGGTGCCACAAAACAAAAATGACTGTCGCACCAAATAAGTCAACTTGCTTATTGCTCAAAGGTCAACTCATAAGAAATCCAACCGTTAGAATAAATGGCCTACCAGTACTCAGGCGCAAGGAGGCCCGGTATCTTGGTGTCATCGTGGACGATAAGTGGAACTATGCACCACACATTGAAATGGTTACACAAAGATCACTTATAGTATTAAACAACTTATTCGGCATAGGACATAAAAGGTTTCACCTCCCACCTGAAATAATCAAATTATATCACAACAGTATCCTTACATCCATAGTAGGCTATGGGTCTGCGGTCTGGGCACACAGGCTCACGAGGGTCATGCCTGCCGTGGCCGTAAGAAGAGTGCAGCGAAATGTGCTCCTGCGGTCAGTAGGTGCGTATAGAACAACTCCAGGGGGAGGCACTTCTAGTACTCATGGGGCTATGTCCACTGGACATAAAAATCAGAGAACAGGACACCTGGTATTGGATAAAAAAGAATAGAAGACAGAAAATTGAAGAAATCATGGGGGTACACGTAGGGGACAAAAATGGTATTAGAACAAGAGGAATTGAATTGTGGCAGGAGCTCTGGGACAATGACGAGACTGGCCGCAGAACACACGAGCTGCTTCCAAATAAACAGGAGCGCCTAAAACTCACATACATCAAACCCACCAAAGGCATGCTGCACTTCCTTACAGGTCACGGATCCTATCCGACATATCTGTGTCGGTTCGGGAAAAGGGCAACACCAGCGTGTGACTGCGGAGCAGTGCAGGGCAGTCCAGACCATGTGGTGTACGAGTGTCCCCTCCTCGACGATGTTGCACACCACTTACGTGAACAACTGCCAAATAACAACACGTACCAGTTGCTCAGGTACGAAAATACCTTTAACATCGTAAATAATCTAGCGGACGTAATCTCAGGTCAAGTCCTCAAAAAATATTTACGAAACAATCAATAAATAATTACCAGACTTGTCAAGTACACCCCCTCAGTTCCGCCGGGACTTGGACTTGGCCAGCCGCCTCACGGCAGGAACCCGCCAGGTCTTCGGAATAGGTAGGGGGGCAATACATCAATACCCGAACAAGACCACGCACCGAATATGACATTAGATATACGGTTAGTTATAGGTTTAACCAGGAAATAGAAATAGCATAGAAGTGCAGCGACATGTCACCAGCCAGCCTAGTGCCAGGGGCACTCCCACTAGGATTAGCATAGTGGGAACGGCCAACAATTAGGTTTATATCTAAGCTGGCACACCTGTAACGCTGCAGATAGTGTGGTCTTAATAGTATTAATAACAACTATCCACAAGTAGTATCATAATTAACAGTAGATAGACTCTCTCTCTACTGTGACCATTTAAATCAATTTCAAACGTCCCACTACTTGGGTGCAGATGGCTCAAATGATACATGAAACTCTTTCAGAACCGGCTACTTGGTTTTTGTGCTTACCTGGAGGGCTGGAAATGCGCGGAACAGCCGCCGGCATGCCGGTAGTTGCCGCACGTTTGCACAAAACGCAAGGACTCGTCCGGAATTTAAACCCGGGACCTCCTGCACCCGAAGCAGGAATCATACCCCTAGACCAACATGCCGGCCGCGGTGGTCTCGCGTTTCTAGGCGCGCAGTCCGGAACCGCGCCACTGCTACGGTCGCAGGTTCGAATTCTGCCTCGGGCATGGATGTGTGTGATGTCCTTAGGTTGGTTAGGTTTAAGGAGTTCTAAGTTCTAGGGGACTGATGACCACAGCTGTTAAGTCCCATAGTGCTCAGAGCCATTTGAACCTAGACCAACGAGCCTGTTCGTAGCACATGACTGACGCCTCCGTTCTTGATATCACCATGCAGAGCTTCCGCTCACCCAGCGTTCTCCTTGGCTGTTGCGGTTTGATTGTTTTTATCGATGTCTTTTACTATAGCAACTTCTAGAATCGGACGGAGCTCGTAGCCGAAGCCCTTGCTTACGCAGGAAAAAATCTGTTGGCGCTACGGGTTTCCAAGTAGTACAACAGCAGAGCCGTCGTTTCCGTGGTGTAGCGGTTATCACGTATGCTTTACACGCAGAAGGTTCCCGATTCGATCCCGGGCGGAAGCACGACTTTTTTTAAACCCGTTTTCGGATTCCATTTCCGAGATAACGTCACGTCTGCGTATGCAGGGGTAATAAATGTCGTGTGCTACACGGATATCGCGTCATTTTACTGTCAAATGCTCTTGCTCCCATAGTGCACCGGTATTCAGTAACTCGGAACATTCGTAACTCCATTCTGGCCGGCAAAATTTATTATCCATTTCTTGAAGACTACTTCTCATGCAAATACCTGGGTGTACTGGCTTGTAGTGATATAAAATTAGAATGATCACATAGGCTTAGTAATGGATAAATCAGAAGGTTACTTGGTTTGTTGGTTGAATACTAGGTAAATGCAGTCAGTCTACGATGGATATTGCTAACAAATTACTCATGTGACCCTATCTAGAATATTTTTCAAGTATATTGGGGCCTGTATCAAATAAGACTAGCAGGGGACATTGAACGTATACAGAAAAGGCAGACAAGTGGTCACAAGATTGTGTGACTCATGGGAGAGAGTGTCATATATGCTGAGAAACTGAACTTCCAGACTCTTGACGATAGCTGTAAATTATCACAAGAAAGCCTATTTGCAAAGTTTCAATAAGCAGCTTTAAATTATGACTCCAAGAACATACCACAACCACCTGTGTATCATTCAAATAGGGATCACAAGGAGAACTTTAGATTAATTACAGCATGTAAACAGGCATTTAAACTGTCATTCTCCTCAGTCTCTATATGTGAATGAAGTGGGAAGAAACCCTTGTAACTGGTGCAATGGAACAAACCCTCTGCCAAACATTTCACTTTGGTTTGACAAGTGTAGTTGTAGATGTGATGGCGCCTGCCACGTCGAATGGCGTCACGTTTGCAGGAAGTCTTATAAAATGAGTGTTATTAAAAAAATAAAAATAAAAAATGTCTGATGGTTAACTCATGAGCGAGCAGCCCTCTTGGTAGAGGAAGTAGCTCTTCCCAGAGGTACCCTAATCTGCTCTGCAGGAACACCGAAGATCAGTTGTCCCTTTCCACTTAACATTATAAGCAGCTTGCGGTGATTTGAGTTGATTCTGTTCATGTGATTTTTAATTACCAGTGACAGTCAATACAGTTTGTATGTTTTGCCATATATTTAATTATTCAGAAGTGATAGATAAGCATAATACATCGCAAGAAAACAAGCACAAGAAAAAAGGAGCTTTATTTCTCGAGTAAAGAGCGTTCTGTCGTTTATAACAGGCTTTTACAACTTGTGTTAAAATGAAGAATAAAATAATAGAACAATTGGTTAACATCGGCAATCGGAATTCATTTAAAACTCAGTCCTGCCAAAATGGGATGCATTAGGAGGAACCACATGGCTCACAGAAATCTGCAAGAAGTAGCACTAAAATTTTTTGAAACGAAATGCACCATAGAAAACTTTAAAGAATCAGTAATTTGAGGAACGATGGAGGAATTCTACAAAAATCGAAAAACAGTGCCGATGTTATACGCATTATTTATTACTATAATTGCAAAAATCGATTTTGCTTAACAGAAAGGCGGTTTGCACAAGATATTGCGCGAAAAGCTATTTACCTGTGAGAGATCACTAAGTAAAAGAAAGATCTGGTAGCGAAAATTGATGTAATTGATTGGCGATACAAATATTTGATACAAGTAAGGAAATTAAGGGAGTAGGGCTGACTGCCCCATCACATGACATTGGAGCACGACATCATCAAGGTTTCTCTGCAGGAAAGTTTTGACAGCTGACAATTTCACTTCATATATTGACGAAACTTCGGTGGACAACAACGTTACTTTTAGGAAATGTTGTCTAGGTCGTGGCACTGCCAGCATCATGGACAATGTTAGAGGAAGTAACACTATAATTGTGGTGAATATTGTATCCAATTCTGGGTTTAATCATTATTAGTCTAAATCAATGTTATTCTCTTCAAAATAGTCCCCATTACACATTATACAGTTAGGCCAGCCTTTTTTCCAATTTCCAAAATACTCCTGGAACTGTGTCTTTGGAATAACTTTTAGCTCTCTCAGTGATGCGTTTTTAATCTCATAAAAGCTTGTGAAAGGCAGCCCTTTAAAATTTTCTTCATTGGTGATACAAATATTTGATACAAGTAAGGAAATTAAGGGAGTAGGGCTGACTGACCCATGAGAATTTGAATGATGATGAACATAAAAAGCTACATGAAAGCTATGGCATAACTGCAGTATTGTTTTTGGCCAAAAATTCACTAACACACAACGAAGTGTGAGCAGATACATTATCGTAGTTCAAAAGCTATAAACTGTTCTGAAACAAATCTGAACTTTTCTTTGTTGAGATTTTTTTTAATTATTTTGTGTTCACAATAAGACACACAACATAGATTAGAAACTATGTAAGTTATTACATTGTAATAACAATCAACTACACTATTTTTATTTCAAGGCCAATTCACACTGGTCGTCATGTCCTGTTATGTCACTCATGATATATCCCATCAAAACATTCTGACTGTCCCATCACATCACTTTGGATCATGGCACCATCAAGGTTTCTCTACAGGAAAGTTTGGACAGTTGACATCTTCACTTCATACAATCCATTTCTTGTTTTGTGTTATTTCAAAACGAGTATTTTTATCTTTATCGATTTGAAAAGAATATTTAGTAAAGATAATTGTATAATCATTATCAGTAACAGTGTTCACAAATAGCAGATTTCTATACAGTTGGAGAACTTATGTAGCATCTTTGAGAATACAGTTATCACTTACAAAGTCTATTTTCATTGACCCACTTTGTTTGGTGACTCACAATGCTATCATAGTCTTTCACATTTGTCAGTTTGTCCATTTCATTAGACATATGTCCTGTACATGTACTGTCAACAACCATGAGCATACCTCCTTTCTCATTGGCTTCTTGTGAAACTCTTCTCTTTGTCATATTCATGTGCAATAAATACACTGCTTTTGTTGATGTCTTGTTTGTTGTTTTCTTGAGTGACTAGACTTTTCTTAATGCCTTCCAAAGTGAACAATGATATTTTTGTGTTGTCTTTGTTCTTAAAATTGCAATATTCTTCTTTGCGGTTTGTCCTTTTACAGTGGGGACAGAGCTTGAAGGATCTTGGTTTTGGTTCTTGAATTTGATTTTTATTTTTAAAATAGCACTCTTATTCTTTGTGATTATTTTTCTTGCAAAGAAAACAGTGTTCTTTATTCTTATGCTTCTTATATTCTCTAGAAAAAGTTCATTTCCCCCACAATTGTTATAAGTTTTATATTTTCTTTTATATTTGTTAAAATGAACATCAAAGACAATACTCTCTTCTTGATTATTATTTTGCTGTCATTCTTCTCTTATGGACCTACCAATTACATTTTCCATATTATTCTCACCACTGTGCGATGAGTCCCATGCTGGAGAAAAGTGTTTTAATTCACCAGGTAAAATAGTGTCTTAGTTATGATCACAGTATCTGTCATATTTTCTGATTGGAGATTATTCAGCACAAATGCGATATTCTACAATACACTTATATTACTAGCTATGTCTCTAGTTTCATCATACTTCAAACTACAAAATTCTTGAAGCCACTGCTGCGTTCTTTGAGCTTTGAAAGCTACACAAAACAGTATATGTAGCTTTACCTTTTTCAATTGTTCTCATTATATAACGTTTTGTCTTGCCATCCAATTGCTATCATTTCTTCTTCTTTTCTACAGTTTCACAGTTTTCTTGTGTTTCAGTTCCATTCACAATAGCACAGGAATCTTGAGTATCAAATAAGATTCCAGTTTCAACATCCCACAGGCTGAATGTACTGCTGTCTTTAAGCACTTGAACATCATGAAGTGCTTTGTTTTCTTGAAACATCTTTTAAGAGGATTTAATTTTGTTTTTGTGGTATCTGATTTTATTTATTTATTGTGAGAGCACTGGGTCCAGAACCTGTTGGATTTTTTATTATTTTGTGTTAACTTTATTGGAAATATAATAAGACACACAACACAGATTAGAAACTACTCCAGTTACTACATTTCTATAACAACCTACCATATAGACATTCTACTCATACATAAACTCTTAGATAATTCACATTGTACTTTTTATGACAGCTAACAAAGCCCCATTAGAACTACTGATAGCCTTGGGAGAGCTAGTCCTGACAAAACTCTACCACCTGGTGAGCAAGATATATGAGACAGGTGAAATACCCTCAGACTTCAAGAAGAATACAATAATTCCAATCCCAAAGAAAGCAGGTGTTGAGAGATGTGAAAATTACCGAAAGGCTATTTACAATTTGTACAGAAACCAGATGGCAGTTACAAAGAGTCGAGGGACATGAAAGGGAAGCAGTGGTTGGGAAGGGAGTGAGACAGGGTTGTAGCCTCTCCACAATGTATACTGAGCAAGCAGTGAAGGAAACAAAAGAAAAATTTGGAGTAGGTATTAAAATCCATGGAGAAGAAATAAAAACTTTGAGGTTCGCTGATGTCAGAGACAGCAAAGGACTTGGAAGACCAGTGGAACGGAATGAATAGTGTCTTGAAAGGAGGATATAAGATGACCATCAACAAAAGCAAAACAAGGATAATTGAATGTAGTCGAATTAAGTCAGGTGATGCTGAGGGAATTAGATTAGGAAATCATACACTTTAAGTAGTAAAGGATTTTTGATATTTGGGGAGCAAAATAACTGATGATGGTTGAATTAGAGAGGATATAAAATGTAGACTGGCAATGGCAAGGAAAGCGTTTCTGAAGACGAAAAATTTGTTAACATTGAGTACAGATTTAAGTGTCAGGTAGTCGTTTCTGAAAGTATTTGTATGGAGTGTAGCCATGTACGGAAATGAAACATGGACGATAAATAGTTTGGACAAGAAGAGAATAGAAGCTTTTGAAATGTGGTGCTACAGAAGAATGCTGAAGATTAGATGGGTAGATCACATAACTAATGAGGAGGTATCGAATAGGATTGGGGAGAAGAGAAGTTTGTGGCACAACTTGACTAGAAGAAGGGATCGGTTGGTAGGACATGTTCTGAGGCATCAAGGGATCACAAATTTAGCATTGGAGGACAGTGTGGAGGGTAAAAATCGTAGAGGGAGACCAAGAGATGAATACACTAAGCAGATTCAGAAGGATGTATGTTTCAGTAGTTACTGGGAGATGAAGAAGCTTGCACAGGATAGAGTAGCATGGAGAGCTGCATCAAACCAGTCTCAGGACTGAAGACCACAACAACAACAACAACAACAACTCTTAAAAACACACACTGCAAATATTATTTTTACCTTTTCTTCAATATTTTCAACATCCACCCTTAAAGTAAAATATTTATTTTCAATAAATCTGAATCGTAAGTTTCACAATTTCAGTTAATCACCCAGTAAGCAGGTGTCACTTAATATTTTTCTAATATAGTACACCTCATTGATCATTTCATTGTGGCAAGAACTCATAGTGCTCTGTAAAGTTGAAATCTAAGAAGTTTGTAAGCATAACCATCGCATTTTACTACATCTCTCTAGATTTTTTCGACATTGGCGATCAAAAACGCTTCCTTCAGGACGACTGAGTCTTAGTGGGCCTACATCAGGCCTGGCAAAGTGTAGTTCGGAAAACATTCCGATCCAGCAAGTGCTTCCTCCTCTAATTCAACTCATATGGTGACATCATGGTCCCAATGTCGCCATGTCAGTTGACTGTCAGTCGCCATGGGTCATAAACTCTATAATACCAACTCCATATAAGCAAATGCCAAAAGACATATACTACTAAAGTGTTGATTTTTATTTAGTTATATGCCTTAGACACTTATTTTAATGAGATATATAAATATTTAGGTTTGCATTTATTTAATTTGGTCTTGACAAGTTCTGCAATTCGATTTCAAATTGTGTTGTAGTGAAATGAAGTTGAAATTGCAATGACATGTTCAACAAGCCACTATGTTGAGCAGATTTGATGTACATTATTGAACGAAACGAACTTCCACAAATGTATGTTGACCCAAGAAATATTTTATTTTAAGAGTAAATTCTCTGATGTTTGGGTACCGATCCTGTGGCATATTTCAAAATTTCAGCATATAATTCTATACTGAACAGCATGAATGGAACTTCTCCTTGAAGATATTTCCAACATTTCCATGACTTATTTTCATTGCATTATTAAACAAAATTATATCTAGCTGCGTATATTTAAAAATTGTTAAAACAACTATGAAACTCACTGGAGCCTTCACCAGTAATGGAAGCTAATCCTGAATTTTTCTTTTGTGTATTCTTGTTTCCCCAACGGCCTTGTCACAATGGTAACACTAGTTACCATCAGATCACCGATGTAAAGTGCTGACGGGTTTGGCTAGCACTTATATGCTCACCATATGGGTCTGCCAAGTCCTGTTGGCAAGCAGGGTCCACTCAGCCCTTGTGAGGTCAGTTGAGGAGCTACTTGACTGAGAAATAGCGACACAAGTTGCGAAAACTGACAATGGCTGGGAGAGCGATGTGCTGACAACATGCTCCTCCATATCCACATCCAGTGATGCTTACAGGCTGAGGATGACACAGCGGTTGATCGATACCATTGGTCCTCCAATGCCTGTTCCAACAGTGTTTGTTCGTTTGTTTTTGTATTCTTGTTCCAATTGATAGCAGCTAGGGTAATAACGAAAGTTTTGCTTATTTAGTTGCAATTCAAAAAACCTAACTTTACACTAGACTCCATTGACATTCGTAAATGTGTCACAAATATAGCGTTCCCTTCCTTGTAAATGTAAATTCAAATTATTTCTGATTTTTAAAAAAGTTAATCTTTCAGCTTCTCTTCAGATTCTGTATTATCTGATTTCATTTCTCTGTTCAAAAACTTGAAAAGTTATATTCTAAGTGCAAAACAACAAGTTTAACATTTTCCTTCACTTAACCAACGAATTTCGGAATGAAAAAATGATTGATTCCTCAGCATATTATATTCGTAATTTAGTAACATCTTTCACCATGAACAATAGTCTGACTTTTTCCCACAAGATACTTCCTGATGAATAATGCAATAAAAAATTAAACTATTCCGTCTTCTGTTAATTGACCAACAGAACCATTTTCGTTGCCGACCACAGCTTTTGCACCATATGTACAAACAGCAGAGCGTTTTTGAAACCACCCATTTCGTCAGCACGCAGTCAAATGCCATGCAAAATATCCGAATTAATACTTCTAAGGATGGGAAGTGAAGTGAGTAACGCTTCATGTACTGAAAAGTCCTACTTTATTACACAAAAACAAAAACTAAGATCTATTCGAACAGTACTCTTGTCCACATACAGAAAATGGTACCATCAGTTTTCAATTCTGGAAGTTTTTTTCCTATAACAACATTCTCAGTGTTATATGGCAAAGTAGCTGTTTTAAAATGTGCAGCGGTATCATCAAAACTAAATTCTTTTGTCACTTCCATTGCACATTACTCCATCAGTAAGCCTTCTCTGAAACATTTTTGAGAGCTTTTGCTAATTTTAAACGTACGACATATGAAGCAGTTAAACTCTTTTCTTGAACATGTGGTGCTTCAGGTGACTCTTATGCCTCCTTTTTAAGTTATCGACAAAAGGGCACAGTTCTTCATGTAAGTAACGCCTTTGTATTGCTTCATGGATCCAAGACAAATGACAAGCAACATTACCATCTTTGTTTTGACTTAAGCACTCTTTACACATTAAACACAGAGGTTCTTCCTCAGAACTGTGCACAAAAAAGTACTTAATCTGCCACTCCTCATAAAAACACGCTTCTCGGCATGCTTTCTTTTCGACATTCCTAAGAACTGCAATAGAAAAAAGCCACAAAAATAACCAGAATCAAAACTAGAATAAGAGGCAAAAAAATAAAGACAATGACAACTTGAACGATAGCGAAATTTTAAGGAGAGTAAATTTTTAAAAAACGCCTAGAGTAGGCGCACTCTTTGAAGAGACGCTGCTCCACTCAATTGTTGGTCAGCAAACGAACCGAAGACTGCAGCCAGGCCTTGATGACACCTTCCAAGTAGAGTTGGAGAGGGAAGGACTCACAGGAGGGGAATACCTCGCTAGTTGCCCTTTGCCAGCCCTGGCCTACATCATTAGCGACTGATTCGATTGTGATATGGCGATTGTTCGTTAACGTTTGTTTTACTTTTTCCACGATTTCATCGGCTGATGTGCAGGAGCATCCAGGAAGATTGTCATCTTCAACGTCTTCACGACATTCTTCGACAAGCTTAAACCAATCGAAAATCCTTGGTTTACTCCTAGCAGATTCACCAAAACAATATTTAACATTTTTAAAACTTTAATGCAATTTATTCTGTTCTTATAGCTTAACACAAATTCTGCGTTGCATTTTTACACAAAATAAATAATCGTCGATACTACCAAAATAACTGTAACCTTCTTTGACAGCTGACAATAGTCTAAATATCCGATAAACCCAACGCTGTACACATACCTTTCAGACATGTTTACCAACATATGACGAAAAAGTTGTGTGACTCGGACTAATACAACACAAGAAATTACGAGTTCACCGTTGCTTTTTGTACAATCCTGGCATAGCAAGAATTATTGCATTTCAGAGGAGCCCATCAAACAAAACTTCTACTTCTTAGCCGAGCGATAACGTAAGAAAAGTCTTAATTTTCACAGAATAATTGCACTGTTTCGTGTTCAAAATCCTATTGGGATACATTCATCGATTTAGGATGACAGAAGACGAACATGCATTCAGATGAACAGGGATCTGGTTCTTTATTTGTAATAGATATGTGAATCAGGGCTTATGACTTCCATTCCTTCGTTAATGTAAATTATTTAGTCTACAATGTTGACTTTCGGAAGAAGGCAGTCGTCCTGTGTGTTTCGTATAGTGTTAACTCATTGGTCTAAAAAATAAACGCTGCCAGACGTACCTGCGCACTATGTCGCCACTGAATAGCGCGCCCAGCGGTAGCGCCGCCACAACTTTGTGAAACAGCCTATAGAAGCACTTCGTGACAAAGCTGGGTAAGCAGAGTAGTGACTCGCTCGCTCATACATAGGGCCCGGATTTTAATTACCTAAAAACAGTGAAATATACAAGCATTTGTGAGCTAAAACTTACATAAATATGACCTTAAAAATAAAATATGAGTTAATAGAAGTTTATTTAAAGCATTCTTGTTTGTTTATTTAATTTTTTATTCACCACAAAGTAACAAAAAATTCACTTCTCAGAATACTGTAAGTATAGTTCTATCTTTCTGCAGAGTTTGTGGCTAATTTGCACCTATTTTTTAAATATCTGAATGTTTTATTTTCTAAACACAAAGTACAGTGAAAAGATCATCTATCGAAACAGTAAGACAATGTCTTTATTTCTATATAGTATTTAAAGCGTTTCACATTATTTAACACCGTATGTCAATCTTCAGTATCTGCAAAGTTGCACTGGATCACAAGGTGCCTTTTCAGGTTTTCCATTGTCAGAGATCTACGGTTGTCGCTTAGGATAGTTTTGTACCTGGAAAAGCTCCTCTCCACTTCACAAGACGTCACTGGAGCGTATTTGAAGGCAGCCAGGTCATTGGAGTTCAGCTTTGTTTCAGTATCTTCAAATGTTTCCCTGAAATACTGTCACTAATTTTGCGCAGAGTAGAATATCCGCGATTCTGATGGAGAACACTTTGCAATTTGGTTTCCACTTTGTCAGCCACGTGACCACGAGCTCGACCCAACTCACTCTGCACATGTTGCACAATACTCAGGGCCACACATAGCTGAGTGCCAACAGCTTCCAGTCGTTTGATGGCTTTTGATATCACTGAAAAATTGGCATTGATGTATGCCAAGTTTCTAGACAATGTATCTGTAAAAATTTCTTTCATAATTTTGATAGCGCTTGATTCATCGTTATCAAGCTCACAGAATATTGTCTTTATTTGGGTGTAGTTGGCGCTGTAATACTCAGCAACATTAAGCCAAGAACCCCATCATGTAACAACAGGTTTAGGTGGGAGTGGCGTTGAAGGTGCTTGTTCCTTGAATTTCTGCACCCATAGTGGAACCTTGAGATAGATTTTCTTGCCACAGGAAATTAATTTGTCCACGTCAGGGTAATTTTATCGCACGTCTTCGGCAACTCTGTGCAACACATGTGCAAGGCAAGTGGCGTACACCATTCTGGGGTAGAGAATATGAAGCCCTTTGGCTGCTTTAGCCATATATGAAGCACCAAAACGTTTTGTCTGTTTTCACACCATCTGGCCACAGTAGCTTCAGAGAGTTGTCAAATAAAATAGCAATCGTCGAATTGTTTACTTTATCGAGAGCTTCACTCGTTAGTAGGAGCATATCTCCAGGGTCATCAACTTTTAGAACACCAACAACATCATTTGCAATATATCGCCCACTAATATCTATCTATCGATAGCCAGATCTTTTGCTCAGCACTAGTAATTCGTATTTTGTTGAGCACATCATTGTAGCATACGGATGAATATTTCTTTCTCAGTGTAGATTCATCTGGAACTTGATGTGTTGTGTAATTCTCTAAGAACCGTCTGAAGCGTGGATTCTTCAGCTTTTCCAATGGGACGTTGCAGGACACCATTATCTCACACAATTCCTTGCAGAATAATTGCACGGTTGAAGATTGACCTGTCTGTTAAAAAAAAAGCGTTTGCCTGCTATTATTTTCAGCGCTTCGTTTCACACAGCTGCTGTGTTTAGCGGTATTACAGTGTTGTTGCACATTAAAGTGCTTTTCTGCATAAACTTTAACTTCACACAGTTTACAAAATAATATTTTCCCATCAGTACTGAAGAATTTCTCTCAAAATTCTCGATTATATCCTCGCAACTTCACACTGTCGGAGTACTTTGCTTTAGGCATGTTGAACAAGGCAAAGGCTGTATTCAAACTGGTTACTGGGAACACCTGTGCGACTCCGATGATTATTACGTCAGAAGCCGCCTTTGTTGGCTCTAAGAGCGTATTGTCGACTCTGCGCAACAATATTTTATGTTCGCGAAACGACTGTTGTCGTACACAGATTTTCTGCTACAGTCCTGAGAAATAAAGCTGTGTACTAATTTATCTGTTTATCTTTCATAATAGCACATTAAATATTGTCTCATGAGCAACATATTCATTTTCTTATTCGTGTGTCCCGTAAGATACGAGAAAAGCGTTATATGCATTTTTGGCAAAAGTTGACGGAAATATGACCTATTATATTAAAAGTTAGCCGCAGTGTGATCTATTACTAAAATTTATTGATATATGACTTTATATGCACAATCAAAATACATTTATCGACACTAAAATGCCTAGATTTGTGTGTAAGTTGTTCTAAAATTCACCCAATAGTTCAGAAAAAAATATGACTTGTCATTAAAATCCGGGCCCTACTCATATATTCACCGACAGAGCCAGCGAGTTAACGTGACGTGATATCGAGTATGAATACACCCTGACGCGGCGGGAGGGTCCATTGACGGCTAGTGAGAATCGATAGTGTAGTTCGCTCTGCGCTTAAGGGTATAAAATGCCGCAAAAACAATTCTGCATCTCCACACTGCAATTGACGTAAATGGTTGAAGATTATACTCAAATAAAAAACACATCCAACGTTGGGAGCAAGTGTTTATATTTATGAAATCCAAAGTCATGCCTAATTCTTGAATTTATAAAATTCTGCTTTTGTAAATTGAATCTCAATTAAGGTCATTGGCGACAGGAGCGGTAGTATAGCCAGCTCTAGTAGGCTATGGCAGTACACTCACGATAGATTTTTCATATTCTATGTTTTGTGAAGTACTCGTAGGAACATCTGTCTTGTATTTCATTGAATCTTTGGTAGAAGCTCTCTGTTCGGTGTTCAGCTGGAAGATCTCCGATAAATAATAGAGGTGCAGAAGTAGAAATAGGAATACGATTATGTTTCGAACGACAGTGGTTCGTGTTGAGTTACTGAGAAATTCCTTTAAGCGAGTTTCCAGAAGCAATGTGATAAGGTGCCTTAGCGTGCAGTGCTCCAAAAACAAGCATATATTGAGGTATGTTTTGTAAGAGAAATAAGTGTACGGCGCTGTTTCGTAATTTTTGACAGAACATATATTATTCATGGTATCCATGGCTGCAGTTTTTGTTTATGAACCCCTAGTGCATCTATAAACGGCACAGTCGTGTCGAAGGGAACGTGGTTTTTCAATTATCAGCAAGTACATTTGAAGGACATAGTCCCTAGGTCATGAGTCGTTCACGCCGCCACCGAATGAACAACGAGATTTAGTTTTAGAATGTATCCTTTCCTCTCATATTTTCTTGTTTCCCATCCAGCCTTCGTGTGACACTGTTTGGGACTAATTTTTTGTTAATTATTTGTTCCCATGGATCAAAACATCCTGCCAGCCTGTTGTGATAATTTCCGGTGCTATGTGTCACAAATTTAGTTTGAACTTTTCATTTTCCATATGTTCAGAGTTTAATTTATTTCCATCTAACAAACGTCATGTCCATTTTTAGTGTGTACCGAACTACACAAACATACATTGAGGTGCTGCCTCAATATAATTTTGTGACTCAAAACTGTGTGACATCAAATAATTGTCGGGAAGGTGGTTTTTCTGTTATAATTAGCCAAGTGAAAACGTTAAAAGTAAAGCAGTTTCTTGTTCCAGGTTTGGAAATACTTCCTTTACAAGACACGCTATACTAATATGGGACAAACCACAAGGATGCTTGCGTTACTTCAGCTCAGATCTTCCACCTCACAACAAAGTTCTTCTGCCTGCACTGTCTCCCACAATGGAGATGGGAACAATAGTCAGTTGGGAAAAAAAGGAAGGTTTGTGTCTGCCAGTATTCTGTGTTTTGTGCATATTACAGTGATTGAATATGGATCTTATGCTGAAATTGTTACTCTATAAACTGCTTATACTAAATGGCAGATTCATTTAAGAAAAGTCAGATACATATTCAGACATTAGAGTGTTCAGGGTTATGTCTTCCTGGTGCCCAGGAGACAATACGAGCAATGCATCATTTTAGGTAAAATTCTTTTTAAGCCAAATAAAAGTTTGGCCATTAAAACAGCCCTAGGGATGTTTTACGGTGCGCATGCCAAATGTCTAGAGAGAGGGTAGATTTGCTGTACTGTACATGCATTCATGTCAAAATGGCCCACTGTTCTTTTTTACTGAAAACGCTTCCCTAGTTTTCTCAAGACTGCCATTGGGATGGAATGTCCACAAACAATATAAATTTGTCTTGAGGTTATGTTTTACATTATAGAGCTTTAGTCTTTCTGACAGCTGAATAATCACATGGCAAAGCACCTAAAGTCTTCATACAGGTTAAAAGTCATTAGAGAACTACATTGATTATTAGTTGATTGGCTGATTTGGAGAAGGGGACCAAACAGCTAAGGAAATACAGAAGTGTCCGATTCCACCCATCTGCTTTGAACCACGACATCACAACTATCGCGGAAACGACCATACACTAAAACTCCAATATGGTGCCTATGATGTCATTATGTAAACTTAACCACAAATGCGAAAATACATTGAAAAACCAACACACACACACTTTCCACAAAAACCCCAATGAAACTAATGTGACAAGTGTGGGAAGTTGGAGGTTTTTGGGTGGGGACAAAGTAAATATAAAAAGATTAGACACACATACCCAACCACACAAAACAACAACAACAACAAAAAGACAACACAAAACCCCCCAAATTCCACTGAACACAATATCGTCTGAAATCGGATGCTCTCCTTGACCTACACACCTCAACAGCAGCTCCCGATCCCACAAATTGGAAATGAATGCTTCTCTTGACCTGTTATCTGTACGACATATCCACATACAGCCGTCTGTGGTCCAAGACACCGGAACTTTAGGAAGCCTCATTTCTTCACGACATACTGAACATTTCACGACTTCGTCCAAAAAACTGAATAGGTGAAGAAATTTTATTATAGACAACATACTGTCCCCTATCATTACCGAAAACTGTTGACCTTGTCAGTCATATCCATACCTACCAAAAAAGCAATTTACCAAAATTCACACACAACGAACAGAAAAAAACTACAATAACGTCGAAATAACAAAACTAAAGATGTTAACTCACTGAAAAATAATCTGCTGAAAGCACAGTCTCGATACTACACATGTCCAATGTTATCACGCAAATGAACCCCATACGCCACGTAACACGCTACTCGTAAACGCACCACCAGAGAGAACCACCAACCGCAACAATACGCCACCTATAAACACGCAAACTAAACCAAAAACATCACCTAACACCACCAGAGAGTGCCACCAATCACATCAAAGCGACACCTACAAACATGTCACTCTCACAAACTAAATTCCACTCCGTCGTGACATCACATACAACAGCCGCCTTACGTCACGGGTCATAGCCGACGGGTGGGATCGGACGCTTCAGTCAACCCACAGCTAGGTCATCGGTCCCATCGGATTAGGGAATGATGAGGAAGTAAGTCAGCCTTGCCCTTTCAAAGGAACAATCCTGGCATTTGCCTGAAGCAATTTAGGGAAATCATGGTAAGCCACAGGAGGGACAGATATGGTCGATAATAACACTGACGCTTTCAACAAAGTACCCCTGTTATTGATAATAGGGGAAGGTGGTAAAGGATGCTCAGTAATTTGCGGGTACTTTTGTATTCTGGCAGCAGATTTCTTCAAGATTTTCTTTGTGCAAGATAAAAATTCAGTCACACAAGAGTATTCCTCTTTTGATAACTCTCAATGTCAGTAAATAGTGTGCACAATTCAGTTCGTGTGTTTTAAATTAAAGAACGTAGGTGTGTGATTGTAAAATTAAAATAATGAGTAAAAAACTTGATCTGTAAATACTGGCTGTACTTGATCATATTTGACTCCGTGAGGCCAGAACACAAAACATGAAATATTAAAATTTAGCATGACAGTGGCATTGTCTATTTTCTCAAGAGATGAAATTAAAAAAGCATGGGTTTCATTTGTTCCCCATTCAGGAGGTCCACTAGAATATTCAATAGAGATGTTTTGTCTGCCAGTGCTGTCATCTAGAACCAAACACACTTGATCAGCTACTACTCATCTTATTTTTTACACATTTTCTTCATACAGAGGCATTTTTAAATTGCTTTGGTTGGGAACAGACTTTCCATTATACTTCTCCAGCTAAGGTTTCATGATGGGATTGTTGATCACAGAGAGGGTAATATCTACAGATGGCACTATTGTAAATGTGTAAAAAGAATTCAGTTCAACTTGAACTACAAAGATGCCAGTATTTTATGTGAATGTAGGTTCTCCGGGGTATACTGTTGGTGGAAGGCTCTTGGGTTTCTAGCTGGGTGGCTCTGTTAAAATACCGCAACATAATTTGACACTGTCACTCAGCTGGAAACCTGAGAGCTTTTCACTAACAGTGTATTAGGGGAGCCCACATTCACATAAACGGCACCTGTACGGGTAGGAGATAACATGCAGCTTCAAACAACTGCAGAAGGAATGCACCAGGAAAGGGAAATTGCTAAGCACACTCACTTTCCTTCAGTGACATTAAGATGACATCCTGTCACAGTTTGCATAACTATGACACCCAGTGAAATTGCAGAAGACTAACTGCATTTTATGATGCACAGGCATGGCCACAGTGAGGGAGAGCATTCGCTTTACTCGGAAAGAGCTGGGCAAGAATGCATGTACTCTGTTCGCATGCCACCTGCATATGGCAACGACACTACCGGCACATACCGGGGAGTGGGTGGACTGAAGCTCTTAACACAGACAGCAAAGTACAGAAACTACATGCTGCCACAAAACTGCTTAGCAACTTTGACAGACTGTCTGGTGCTCAGACAACCAACAAGGAGGCAGACAACATCAAAACTACTGTAACAATGAAAACAATCAGTTATTCACAAAATTATTTAATTGGATAGATAAAAAATCTTCCTTCTCATTCTGTACGGTATGTCTCCCCTGGCCCGCAATTCTTGGTGACTTTCCTGAAGTTTACCCTTTTTCCTAGACCTCTCCTGTCCTTTTCCTTCATCTCTCTTCTTTCCCCTTCTGCCTGAAGAAGGAGCCACTGGCTATGAAAGCTTGCCAATTACAACCATCTTTTATGTGTGCGTTCTGCTGCCCCTTGGTGAGTACAGAGTTATTGTAAATTTGACAAATGAAGTACTGGATGCAGCTAAAATTTTAGCTTTTTGCAAAAGGGCCATACCAAAACAGGACATTATTAGCGGTATGTAGGAAATCTCGGGAAGAAGCAGAGGAGAACTGGCAGGAAACCTGCAGGGTCATCAACAAGTTCAGACTTTAAAAAGTGAACATGACGGCAGCAGAATGGGAGGCTATCTAATCGCTGAATGATGATGCAGGCCCTGTCCTTCCAGCAAACAAAGGAATTGCAACAGTGCTTATACACATCTACAATTACTGTCATAAAATTGGCTTACTGCTACAGGATTCGGCTTACAGGAGTGATGGCAAGGAAAACTGAGGCCCTGCTGAAGAATTCAGATCGACCAGAGGCAGTGAAGAACTGACTGTATCCCAGGCTGCCAGTGACACCACATATGTACGGACTGTCGAAAATCCACAGGGAAGAGGTGTCTCTGCAACCGATACTAGACACCATCAGTTCACATAATTACAGACTGACCAAACATTTGACGATGTTTCTAAAACCCCTTGTGGCAAGCTGTTGTCATCATGTTAAGAACTTGGCCAATTTTGTGAAATTACTTAAGGCTATGTTATTACTAAGAGAACCTCCTTTGAGTTTCAATGTTACATCACTGTTCACAAAAATACCTCCATAAGACTCATTGGCACTGCTATCTCAACATTTCGAGCTGCAATTAGTTTGTCTTTGTACATGTACTGATGACCATCTACTAGAAGTGCAGTGGAGAGTTTTATGGATAGATGAATGGAATGGCTGAGAGATCCTTGCTGGCTCCAGGGATTGCGAACCTCTGCATGAAACGCTGTGAGGAGATGGCTCTTCAACCTGCTAACCAGAAACCCAAGCACTTCTTATGCTATGTCGATATTACTTTTGTGGTATGGGAATGTGGCAGACAGGCAGTGGACAAATTTCTGGACCCCCTTAAAAACACCTGTTGTAACATTGCCTCCACTGTGGAAATAGAGGAGAATTGGTTCTTTCTTTCTTTCCTCGACATACTAATAAGGAAGAAGCGGGTGGTACACTAGACCATTCAGTATATGGAAAGAAGACACAGCCCCCCTGTACCTGCATGCAATAAGCTGCCACCATGCACCGTAACAGCAGACAGTTTTGACTGCATGTCATCAGTGATAAAGGAAGAAGCCTCCCAGGTGAACTAAAACTGCTGGAGGAAGTATTCTGCAAAAATGGCACAATGAAGCACAGATTAGTTTGGCATTCAAGAAGAGACAAGACAACAGGAAGAGGAAGACGAAAAAGAAAAGCAGTTGCTTTGCTCCCATACCTGGGACCAACCTCAGCCAAAATTGCAAGGCTACCCATAAAATTGAACATAAATACCACCTTCTGACCACCACTGGAGATGAAAGAATGGCCTGGCTCTGAATAATGACAAACCGGAAATATACAGCATCGTCTGCAAATGCAGCCAGTAGTACATTGGGCAAACGCAGCACTGTATTTTGAAACGCCGCCTGGAGCACATCAGATATGTGCAACTGGGACACAGCAATAGCAGAAATAGCCTCAAGGAAGATCACAGCTTTGACTTGCAGAACATCAAGGTGCTTTACTAGCAACCGGCTGTTGGGATTGTGTTGTAGAGGAAACCATTGAAATACAGGTTTGCGGCAATCTTTTCATCAAAAAGAAAGAATGCCAGCGAAGTGCAGTAGGGAATCTGGTATTAGCAGCAATAGGACAAGAGCATGACCAGCACCATCGTGCTCATGAGATGCAGCCAGAATCCACATACAAAGACGCGAATAGAGCACCCACTACCCCCACCACTGTAGCCTCAGCTCCCTCCCTACCTGCCAGCTGGACAATATACTTCACCAGTAGATGATGAGTATGACACTCATCAAAATGTTGCAGTATTTTGAAATTGCCCCCATCTGGAAATCTGGAGGTTTTTACCAAGATGCTAGTACTTCTCCAACAAATTACTGTCTCATCATATTGTTTAGGCATCTCTACTTTACTTTGCATAAAGTGCAACAATGAAATTACAAATGGTGCACCATAACTACGAAGCTGTTTTACAGTGTCATGCATTCTTGGAACACTTGTTTCAAATGTTGGTGTCTTGGATGCAGGTTAAAAGCAAAAATTAACTAAGCAAAAGAGAACCAAATGTTGTACAGTGACACTTAGCACTGTGTGAATGATGTACTGAATCTCAGACTTTCGAGCTTGTGGAGTGGCCACGACAGGTGCTCCGCGGTCATTCGGCATGGCAGCTGTTGTTAACACTGACTTACCAAATGTTGCTGCCTTCCAGAAATCTTCATAATTGTCAAAATTAATAGAGATAAATAATAGTGATGGGTGTACTGTATTTCATTTTATTTTTGTTTTGTGATTAGTTTAGTTGTAGTTTTTTTAGCATTTCATCGATTTTCTTTCACATATCGTATTTTAATGACTATAAGACATACTTTCATTTTTAAGCAGTTTTTTAAGAGATGACATTTTTACCATTTTTATTTTCTCCTACTCCTCCCCTTTATTGTCATTGTTATCCTCTTCACATATAAGATGCTCTTCACAGCCATCGAGAGTGTCATGTATGCTACACTTCTTGAAAGATTAACAATAATATCTTCTCTCACTGTAGACCATGACTACTTCATTCACTGACACCTTTGACCCCCTGTGGGTTTGGGGGTAAGAATAGGCCCACGGTATTCCTGCCTGTCGTAAGAGGCGACTAAAAGGAGTCTCAAACGTTTTAGCCTTGTGAGATGGTCCCCTAACGGGTTTGACCTCCATCCTTCTAAATTTTCCGAAGAGCGAGCCGATTGGGGAAGGGTGCCTTACAAGGAGCGATGTGTCCATCATGCATTACCATCTCTAGCCAGGTTTGTCGTCATCGCTTAGCAGTCCCGCTCACCTACCATCTCTTGGGCGTGGATTTGTTCTTGGGCGCAGTTTATTGCAGTCTGCTATGCTGTGTCGCTTTATGCGCCCATGACGATATTGGACTACATCACCTGAAATCCAGCACGGTAGCCAGTCCGTTGTGGTGGGGCCGCCATGTACCCTGTTGGTTGTAGCCCCCTGACTACACAGGGATCGCTCTGCTGATGCCAGCGCCGTTAACTCCCCACGTATGCCAAGGAGTAGATGCCTATCTCCTTGGGGCATTGGGACTCCCGGCAATGGCCATCCTGCCAGGTGGTCGTTGCTGAGGCTGGGTGGCGCCCGTGGGGAGGGCCCTTGGTCGGAGTAGGTGGCATCAGGGCGGATGACCCGCAATGAAGCGTGGTACATCATCTCTTGCTGGCGGCCAGCCGCCAGCAGTCTCTAAGCGTTCCAGGGCTCAATACAACGCAACTACATATTGACCCCAAATCGTTCCCCTCCCTGGCTACACCATGGGAGGAACGAAAGACTAAGGATGCCAGCGAAACATACTCGCCCCGCTACCTGGTGTGTACGAGAGCTGATGGTGAATCCTTTACATCCATGAAGCCTCAGTTCTTCGTCGAGCACTTAGAGGACAAGTTCGGGGAGGTGGAGGGCTTGTCCAAAATGCGCTCGGTCTTGTTTTTGATCAAATCGGTGTCTTCCGCCCAGTCCCGCCGGTTACTCGATTGTCACAAGCTGGGGGATGTTCCAGTTACAATCACGCCCCATAAGAGTCTTAATATGGTCCAGGGCATAATATTCCATCGGGACCTTCTATTGCAGTCCGATGTCAAGCTTCGCGCCAATTTAGAGCGGCGAGGTGTTCACTTCGTCCGGCGCGTACATCGTGGTCCAAGGGATAAGCAGGTTGCCACCGGTGCCTTCATCTTGGCCTTCGAGGGTGATACTTTACCTGAGAAGGTCAAGGTGATGGTCTATCGTTGTGACGTCAAGCCATATATCCCTCCCCCGATGCGGTGCTTTAAGTGCTGGAAGTTCGGGCATATGTCTTCCCGCTGTACTTCCAGCCTCACATGTCAAGATTGTGGACGCCCATCACATCCCGATACTCCATGTGCTCCGCCTCCCATCTGTGTAAACTGCGGAGAGCACCACTCGCCTTGCTCGCCGGACTGCAGGATCTTCCAGAAAGAGCGCAAAATCATGGAGTATAAGACCCTGGACCGCCTGACATACACTGAGGCCAGGCAGAAGTTCGAACGCCTCCATCCTGTTCGAATGACTGCCTCTTACGCCGCGGCTACTACTGTTATGGCCCCATTAGCTCTCCCTCAGACTGCCACCTCTCAGAGCCGGCATGCTACACCTGCCCCCTTGATGGTGGGGGGGCACTTCACTCCCTGCTGCTCCTGCATTACCTGCCTCAGGAGCAGCAACCCCCCAACCATCGGGGACATCAGTCCCCACTTCTAAGCTGGGGAAGCCTCAAACTTCCCCGGCTCGAATAGCACGGAAAGGGTCCCTTGGGTCCCTTCCTTCCCAGGTTTCCGCCTCTGGGAAGGGTGACGTCAGCCAATGGAAGAAAAGCAGACCAGCGGCTGGTCGCAGGACTTCCCGCTCCTCCTCCGTCCCGGAGACTGACTCGCTGGAACCCTCCCAGCCAATGAAACCCAAGGACCAGAGAGACAAGACGAAGAAGAAGACCTCTAAGGCCAAGGCACACGCGGCGGCATCCACCCTACTGCTCCCTACAGGCCCTGCGTCCGAGGATAAGGTGGAGACCCGGGCGTCCGCTGAGGACCAGGATCTCGCCGGATCCTCAGACACCATGGAAGCAGATTGTACTGGTCCTCCATCGGTGGCAGCAGGTGACCCAGTGGCGTGATCTGCCTCCTCGGTCCCTTCACGCCTTTTTCGGACATGGACAAAGCGATACTCCAGTGGAACTGCAGCGCTTTTTTCCACCACCTTGCTGAGCTTCGCCAACTCATCAGCAGTCACCCTCTCCTCTGCATTGCCCTACAGGAAACTTGGTTTCCGGCAATGCGGACCCCTGCCCTATGTGGGTATCGGGGTTATTACAAGAACAGGGCAGCTTATGAGAGGGTATCTGGTGGAGTCTGCGTCTACATCCTTAACTCTGTCTACAGCGAATGTGTACCTCTTCACACACCTTTAGAGGCTGTCGCTGTAAGGATGTGGACGCCTCAGCCTATTACTGTCTGCAGTTTGTATCTTCCGCCAGATGGTGATGTCTCGCGTCATGTGTTGGCTGCATTGATAGCACAACTGCGTCCTCCTTTTGTGTTACTGGGCGACTTTAACGCCCATAACCCCCTGTGGGGTAGCGCCGCGATTACTGGCCGGGGTAGAAATGTCGAGACTCTTCTCTCGCAGCTTGACCTCTGCCTCTTAAACACGGGAGAGCCGACACATTTCAGCGTAGTCCATGGCACATTTTCGGCCATCGACCTTTCTATCTGCAGCCCCGGACTTTCACCATCCATCCACTGGAGTGTCCATGACGACTTATGTGGTAGTGACCATTTCCCCATCTTTCTGTCACTACCACAGCGTCACTCTTCTGAACGCCCCTCCAGATGGGCTCTAAATAAGGCTGATTGGGGCTTGTTCTCCTCTCTCGCCACTATCGCACCTCCTTCCCATGACACCATTGATGCGGTGGTTCAGTCGGTCACCACCGGCATCGTTTCTGCGGCGGCATCTGCGATTCCCTGTTCATCCGGGTCCCCTCGGTGGGGGACTGTGCCTTGGTGGGCGCCCGAGATCGCAGAGGCGATTAGAGATCGCCGGCAGGCTCTTCAACGCCATAAGCGGCACCCGTCCTTGGAGAACCTCATCGTTTTTAAACAGCTCCGTGCCCGTGCCCGACGCCTTATTCGCCAACGGAAGCAGGAGTGCTGGGAACGGTATGTTTCCACCATTGGCGTCTGTACCTCTGCATCGGAGGTTTGGGCTAAGATTAGGCGACTCCATGGCTATCGGCCACCTGTCTCTGTCCCTGGGCTTTCGCTGAATGGAGTGGTGTGTCCTGACTCCGACACGATTGCGGACCGGTTAGCAGCGCATTTTGCTCAGTGTTCCGCATCTACAAATTACCCACTGGCCTTCCGCTCCCGGAAAGAGCGGTTGGAAAGTTGGAGGCTTTCCTTTCACACGCGCCACGCGGAGTCGTACAATACTCCTTTCAGCGACTGGGAATTCCAGAGTGCACTATCTGCTTGCCCTGATACGGCTCCTGGACCAGACCGCATCCACAGCCAGATGCTGAAACACCTCTCTGTGAATTGCCAGCGACGCCTCCTAGATGTTTTCAACCGCATCTGGGTTGAGGGTGTGTTCCCGTCTCAATGGCGAGAAAGCATCGTCCTCCCTGTGTTGGAACCTGGCAAGAACCCGCTGGAGGTGGACAGCTACCACCCCATAAGCCTCACCAATGTTCTTTGCAAGTTGCTAGAACGTATGGTGAGCCGGAGTTTGAGTTGGCTCCTCGAGTCTCGAGGCCTTCTGGCTCCGTCTCAGGGTGGGTTCCGTAAAGGCCGCTCTGCCGTCGATAATCTGGTCTCCTTAGGGTCTGCCGTCCGTACAGCCTTTGCACGCCGCCAACATCTGGTTGCCGTCTTCTTCGACATGCGGAAGGCGTACGATACGACTTGGCGATATCACATCCTGGCCACACTTCATGGGTGGGGTCTTAGGGGCCCGCTCCCGATTTTTATTCAGAATTTTCTGTCGTATCATTCCTTCCGCGTGCAAGTTGCTGCGTCCCATAGTTCCTCCCGGGTCCAGGAGAACGGGGTCCCACAGGGGTCTGTCCTCAGTGTCTCCCTGTTTTTAATTGCGATCAATGGGCTCGCTGAGGTGGTGGGATCGTCCGTCGCAGCTTCGTTGTATGCAGACGACTTCTGCCTCTACTACAGCTCCGCTGGCATTGCAGTTGCTGAGCACCAACTGCAGGGCGCTATCCGCAAGGCGCAGTCGTGGGCTGTAGCGCATGGCTTCCAGTTTTCGGCCGCTAAGACCTGCGTTATGCATTTCTGCCGGCGTCGCACGGTTCACCCTGAGCCACGCCTTTACCTTGACGGTGAACCTCTTGCTGTGGTAGAGACGCATCGGTTCTTGGGACTGGTATTTGATGCCCGGTTGACTTGGCTGCCTCATATTAGGCAGCTTAAACAAACATGCTGGCGGCATTTAAACGCTCTCCGTTGCCTTAGCCACACCAGATGGGGTGCCGATCGGTCCACCCTTCTCCGGCTGTATCAAGCGCTGATCCAGTCCCGCCTTGATTATGGGTGTGTGGCTTATGGTTCGGCATCGCCATCAGCGTTGCAATTGCTGGATCCCATCCATCAATGCGGGATCCGACTCGCCACAGGAGCATTTCGGACAAGCCCTGTTGACAGCTTACTTGTGGAGGCTGGTGTTCCTCCATTGCGGATCCGGCGGGACCGACTTCTGGCCGCTTATGCTGCCCACATTTGTAGTTTGCCAAGGCATCCCAACTACAGTCTCCTGTTCCCGCACTCGATCGTCCATCTTCCAGACAGGCGGCCCCGGTCAGGGTGTATGATCGCGGTTCGCATCCGGGCTCTACTGTGTGGGATTGAGTTTTTTCCTCTCCCGCCTGTTTTCCGGGCAAATCTCCGTCTGCCCCCTTGGTGTGTGCACCGACCATGCATTCGGCTGGATTTGGCACAGGGTCCTAAAGACTCGGTCCCTCCTCCGCTGCCGCTTTGTTTCTCTCCTTGCCGAGTTTCCCGGATCTGCCGTGGCCTATACCGACGGTTCGATGGTCTCTGGTCGCACTGGTTACGCTCTTACTCTAGAGGATCATTGTGAGCAACGGTCGCTGGCACCCGGGAACAGTGTATACACTGCCGAGTTTGTTGCCATCTATCGCGCCCTAGAGTATATCCGCTCCCGCTCAGGTGAGTCCTTTGTCATCTGTAGTGACTCCCTGAGTGGTTTACGAGCTCTTGACCAGTGCTTTCCTCGTTCCCGTCTGGTGATGGCCATCCACGAGTCACTCCATGCTCTTGCCCGTTGTGGCCGCTCCGTGTTCTTTGTTTGGACCCCAGGTCATGTCGGCATCCCGGGCAATGAGCGGGTTGACACGCTGGCTAAACAGGCAGTGAGTTCGCCGGCTCTGGAACTCGGCCTTATGGAGTGTGCTCTCCTGTCGCTTTTACGCCAGAAAGTGCTTGGTGCCTGGGGTGACGAGTGGCGCAACCTGCCCACGCCCAACAAACTTCGGGCGGTGAAGGAGACGACCGGTGTTTGGCGCTCCTCCATGCGGGCCTCTCGGAAGGACTCTGTCGTCCTCTGCCGGCTGCGCGTTGGCCACACGTGGCTGACGCACGGCCATTTGTTGCGCCGGGAGGACCCACCGCTATGTCGCTGTGGGGCAGCTCTGACGGTGGTCCACATTTTGGTGGACTGCCCGCTTTTAACAGGACTCAGGCAGACGTTTGCACTGCCTGATACCCTCCCTGCCCTTTTATGTGATGACGTTGCTATGGCGGACCTCGTGTTGAGTTTTATTCGGGCAGGGGGTTTTTATCGTATGATTTGAGTGTTTGTCCTTTTATTTCCTGTATTGACATGGGCCTTTGGCCTGTGGTTTTAAACTGTGGGTTTTAATGTCATTTGGTGGTTGGCTTTTCCTTATTTTCATGGTCGGCCAACCACCTTCACACTCGGTGTGATTTTAGTTCCGTTTGTCTGGTCTTTGTCTGTCTTTCTTGTATTGTGTCGTCCCTTGTCTCAGTTCTCCGTTTTTAACGACTGATAGCTTTTATTTCGTGTGATTTTATCGTGGAACAAGGGACCGATGACCTTAGCAGTCTGGTCCCTTCAATCCCACACCCAACCAACCAACTGACACCTTTGTTTGATTGTAGGTCGTTGCATATCTCCCTTTGGTGTGGATTCTTGGTGGGTTTCATCCATCATCCATTTGTTACATTCCTCTCCCATATACACTTGAAATAGTTTATTTATTGCTACGTCAAGAGGTTGCAGTTGTGAATTAAGTTCTCCCAGAATATCAACAAGCTCTGTATTTCCATGTCGCAATTTGTCTTTCACAGAATTTTCCAAATGATTACCAAACTGATCTAGCACAAGAAGAGAACTGTTATCCAATATAGTATCTCTCCCACACTCTTACTCCGTAATTGCATATCAGCCTTGTACATCCAACCCTTGACATGTAAGTGAACACCACCACATGGTGTTATTTCAGAAAATTTTTGCATTGTTTTGCACTTGAAAATGATCATTGGTTTAAGTTTAGTACTGTCAGCACAACATGAAAAAACAACAATGTAGTGCATTTTTTTCATGTCCCCCTTGTTTTTATAGTTACAGTTTTAGCGCCTTTCATGGCAACAGTTATGTTACATGGTGCATTAAATGTCGAGTAGTTTTCTCCATATTCGCTATATTGCTTAGTGTCACACTGGTTTTCCGCGGTATTGAATAAATGGCCATTTTTAAGACTGGCAGGAATTTTAAATCAAACACTGCACATTTTTATATTAATTTGGAGTATAATATGCACCTGAATTTTGGAGGCAATTTTTTTAAGAAAAAAAGGCATCTTATAGTCCGTAAAATACAATATCAGCTTGAGGGATAGAATATTGCAGAATGATTGGTTGTATAATGGGTGTTAGTGGGAGAGTGGTAATCATAGAAACTGAGCTTGCAATAATTAACTGCGGAACATTATTTTCATTACTTTGCTCTGTAGGTTTACTTTGCTTCATTTGTTCTTTGGCTTCATTATATTCCAGGTGACAAGCTGAATGAAGGAGACTTGCTGGCAGAAATAGAAACTGATAAGGCTACAATGGGATTTGAAACACCAGAGGAGGGCTATCTTGCGAAGATACTTGTACCAGCAGGGACAAAAGATGTGCCTATTGGAAAGGTGATACAGCTGTTTCATATAATTTTGGCTCTGAATCAGTTCTAATAGGTGTCATCACTCTCCGTAGGACACAGAGACTCAGTCATAACGTTTTATCTTACTGTCGTCCATGGGGAAGAATGGAGTGGAAGTGTGTCTAGCAGTTAAGTTTTGTGCCACAACTAGGTTATTTTAAATTGTGGGCCCTCGTAGGCCTCCGATTATTGATGTTTACAATATGAAGTTTAGAAAAAGTGTCTGTAATTTCATTGACTTTTGGCATAAAAGGGAGGAGGATAGCAGATCTGTTCTCTAATTTAAATATTATGTTTTCATTGGGTAACTGGCAGAGGCTGTACTAATAAAACTAGGAAACTTCCAGCAAAGGGTGCCAGGAACGTGTAAGTGTGGTTACACCATGCATAAACAGTGAGATAGACATTTGATGTTTCGAAACTCATAAAGCGTAACAGTTAACAAGCCAAAACAGATAACTTATGACATTTTCCACATTTTTTACACAGAAAGGTTCTGTGCAGCTTCTTGATACTAAAATATATAGTCGGTCTTATTTGAAACCCTCATACCTGTTTTTAATAACTTTACTTATGTCTTGACCACACTTTAATTGTTCAATAACATTACACATTTCAGTATGCCGTCATTTTCAAAGGCGATGTTAGATACATTGTATCACTTAAGCATTCTCAGTCATGAGACAAGTGCAAAGTAAGGTTATTAAAATGGCATCCAAATGGCCACATCATCTCGCAGCATATCATGCAAATTGCACCTCATGTCTCTGTAGATGCATGGTTGGTTTCTGAGTATCCGGCAGCTTGGATGATTTTCAGGAAGATATTAGAATTAGAAAAACGAAGACCTTAGACTTCCTTACTCCATTATGTTACAAACAACTAAATTTGCTACATCTGTTGATGCTCAACATTGTAATTTGAGAACCAAAGGAACATGTGAGACATTGTTTAGTTGTACACAAACTAAGAACTCTACACACATTTTGTCATGATGGCCTCAAGAAATAGCTGAGACCAACAGAAACATTTGAGGAGCTTTATGGAACAGAAGGGGGTTTCTTGGGAACAGTGCATTGCTTCAATGAATGCACATGCAACAGACAACTTTAGACACAATGGACATTCTTTCCTAGCTGGAATACCTGGAGTTTCAGACTGAGGAGGACTTCAAATCAGTCCTTTTTACACAAGTAGAATTACTCATGGCATACCATGCCAAGTATCAGCCTTCAAAAAAATTACTTCATATTGAAATTTAACAGAAAGTACATTCTGTTTTTAAACACCTGACAGAGACGAATAAAAGCCCTTTCACAGACTGGGCTTGAAACAGTGCCCTAGCACTGTATAAAGATATCTCCCAAACCCAGGTACCATACACAACAAATGCTTCACCACCTCCGTGGTTAAAGCAAACAAAGTATCCTGATGACATTTAACAAAATTTGATTAGACAGAATATGATCAGCAGAATATAATCAAGTGACAATTGAGAAGACATGGACATGCTCCCAGAATCATGGATATAGTTTTTCACCTACGAAATTCTGGGGCATGCACCTCAACAGCATTCAGTCTGCCCACCGATACTCTGAATTCAATCTGTCAGAACTGGTAGAAGAATTTAGCTTTTTAGGACTGCTGCTTCACCATGTGCAGCAGTTCAAAATGAAGTGCCCTGCACCTCCTTGAAAACACTGCTTGGGAAGCAAATTGGCAAACTATATTAAAATTTTACCAGCCATTGATTTCCTTATGTGTCAGTAACTCTGTCTGTTTTAGGCCTACTAGACCTTGTGCATCACATTGGGGAATCCTTGTAACTACTTGACTGAACACCTCTAGCGTCCCCTCGTTTGCTTTATCTCTTTCGTGACACTTTTGTTGGAACGAACACTCATTACCGAATCCACAGAACAAAGTATGCTCGCTCTACCTTAAGTCAAAATCAAACAGATAATTAACCACCAATGTCAATAAACTGGACTTCTGCACAAGACATGGTTGTTGTAATTTAATCCAACCCAAAAAAGTCAGTTAAAATAACTGTTCTTAATTATGAATATTACCATACAAAATATTTCATAGTTAGCTTTCCAAAAATTATAGAGTCGTCAAATTTTTGAAGGCAACTACTTACCACCACAAGAATTTATTTTATCAGTATTGTGTTTTACCTTTTCGTACAATATAAGAAACACAGTTATAGAACATGTTTGCTTCCAGAAAAAAACTTTAACTTGATATGGAATCATAATTTCTGCAAAGTGCAATTTATTTAAGTGCAGAAATTTATCAATCTTCACTATTTTCTCAGATCGTTTCTGTCCTAAATTATTCCTTAATTTGGGCCAAATATCTGTGTAGGTGGAAATGATTTTGTCAGTGGATGCAGTGCTGGCAGTGTAAGAGATGAGGCACAAATATAGTTGTTGTAAGAAGGGGTTATTGTTTTGAATAAATTAATCATATGAATTTAAATTGAACTATTTAATCATCAGCACAGAAAGAAACCCAAAAAATCTCACTGAAACCCATAAAAATGTGCTGGGATGAGATTTTAAAAAAATACTGTTTTCTTTCTCAGCCATGGCACAAGTGTCTCCATGTTGAAGTATGTATTCTATCTTTAATTGTATGCTGTTAACATATAGATCAAAACATCTGTGTTAAGCAATGTGTTTCCAGATCCCCAATGTCCGCCTTCTGATGTATGTTTTAAACCATGGAGAACAACAGTGGTTAGGCTAAAAGACATTCACCAAATAAACTTTCTTTCTCTCCCTCTGTAACTTATCTGCCTGTTCCACAGAGAGAGAGAGAGAGAGAGAGAGAGAGAGAGAGAGAGAGAGAGAGAGAGAGAGAGAGATGTGGTATTCACTTGACCTACCTACAGCATAGATTACTTCATGACATGCCATTGCCATAGTTTCTAGATGATGACACACTGAAAGCACTTCACTTTTTCTGTTGTAATAGTTGACTAATGAGGTGGAATTGGAAGGGAGGGAACACCCGTCATTTGTTTTGCCCCATAGAAATGGGAGTCCAAGCTAGGCTCCATTCCAGTCGAGACATCAATCCACAAATCTTACCTCCTTGCACTTGAAATAAATGTAAATAGCCCTTATCACCCAATGACTTCATTTTTTTCCAATGTCAATGCAGAGGGAGGAAAAAAGGAAACTGGAGAATACATCTTTCACACTAGCACTTGTTGTGGAAGATATTTAGGGTACACGCTTCTTCTGCTGCTGCTATCTCTTCATCAGCACATTTTCTCCATCTTATTTTATCAATACTTTCAGTTCACTGATCTCTGTAAGTCACGTCTTGTGACATAACACCTCCTCTTGATCAGACTGTCTACATTACACACAAAACTCTGGCTCATTAAGAAGACAAAGAGATCAATAACCACACTGTTGAGTTTTTCCTAAACCTCATTTGTTGTCATTTAGGCACATACTTTTTGTTCATTCAGGCATGTAGTTCATGGTAACAACAAGTCTTTGCCCCTATTGCAAGGATCAGAAATTTAGCAGCTGCTGGAATATAAAATTGTGCAATCAAAAACACTTTTTCATTTATGAATATTCTGATATAGGTATAGGGCAGTGATGGGATGGTAGAAACTTGCTCTGATAAAAGGACCTGCAAACTTTGGCACACTTATTTTCGTGATTCGTCTTTACTGGTATATGTGAAGTTGTAGTCAAATAAAACAGCTATAAAGACTCAATACTGTTTGGGAAAGGTTGTATCTTCTAGTAGATTTTCCACTTGATCTTGTCAGTATCAATTAAGTCGTTCTTTGGTTTCCTAAAATTTAATCAGGTGACAGCTGTGAAAGTTCGTTTAACTGTGGCATATTTTTTGCCTCCATTTTTGTTCAACTGAACAAGTGCTTTCTCACTCTGACATTCAGAAGATAGCAAATAGAGGTGATATTCATACATCAGTAAGGACAGCACTTACAACAATGGTTTCATCCCAGCCTATGGAACGAAGTTGATGGGCTGCCACAAACTATTCTTTGACAATATATCTTGAAGACATGTTCAAAAATCATTCGTATTGGACACATGCATGTTACATCATTACTTGTTCATCTTCAGAGTAACTCTTCGACCACTGTCCATTAACAACAATTCTATTATGCATTAGAGTTCAATACTAGCTTAGATATATATAATGCCCCACAGTTGTTTCCTGTTTCTTAATACACTGTAAACTGCCACATCTCCAACCAGTCTACAGCAGTTCTTGCATTCAGCTATTTGTGAGTGTTAGAATTTCTGAACTTCATGGTCATTTTTGTGTAATTTGTGAACACAAAACTCGTGTGGTTATACTGATGGTGCCTCATTGGTGCTGAATTGGTAGATAATTCGTCGTCGTGGTCTTCAGCCCTGAGACTGGTTTGATGCAGCTCTCCATGCTACTCTATCCTGTGCAAGCTTCATCATCTCCCAGTACCTACTGCAGCCTACATCCTTCTGAATCTGCTTATTGTATTCATCTCTTGATCTCCCTCTACGATTTTTACCCTCTACGCTTCCCTCCAACACTAAATTTGTGATCCCTTGATGCCTCAGAACATGTCCTACCAACCATTCCCTTCTTCTAGTCAAGTTGTGCCAAAACTCCTCTTCTCCCCAATTCTATTCAATACCTTCTCATTACTTATGTGATCTACCCATCTAATCTTCAGCATTCTTCTGTAGCACCCCATTTTGAAAGCTTCTATTCTCTTCTTGTCCAAACTATTTATCGTCCATGTTTCACTTCCATACATGGCTACACTCCATACAAATACTTTCAGAAACGACTACCTGACACTTAAATCTATACTTGATGTTCACAAATTTCTCTTCTTCATAAACGATTTCCTTGCCATTGCCAGTCTACACTTTATATCCTCCCTACTTCGACCATCATCAGTTATTTTGCTCCCCAAATAGCAATTTTCCTTTACTACTTTAAGTGTATCATTTCCTAATCTTAATTCCCTCAGCATCACCTGATTTAATTCGACTACATTCAGTTATCCTTGTTTTTGCTTTTGTTGATGTTCATCTTATACCCTCCTTTCAAGACACTGTCCATTCCGTTCAACTGCTCTTCCAAGTCCTTTGCTGTCTCTGACAGAATAACAATGTCATCGGCGAACCTCAAAGTTTTTATTTCTTTTCCTTGGATTTTAATACCTACTCCGAATTTTTCTTTTGTTTCCTTTACTGCTTGCTCAATATACAGATTGAATAACATCAGGGAGAGACTACAACCCTGTCTTACTCCCTTCCCAACGACTGCTTCCCTTTCATGTCCCTCGACTCTTATAACTGCCATCTGGCTTCTGTACAAATTGTAAATAGCCTTTTGCTCCCTGTATTTTACATCTTTCCACCTTTAGAATTTTAAAGAGATTATTCCAGTCAACATTGTCAAAAGCTTTCTCTAAGTCTACAAATACTAGAAACGTAGGTTTGCCTTTCCTTAATCTTTCTTCTAAGATAAGTCGTAAGGTCAGTATTGCCTCATGTGTTCCAGTATTTCTACGGAATCCAAACTGATCTTCCCCGAGGTCGGCTTTCACTAGTTTTTCCATTCGTATTAGTACTTTGCAGCTGTGGCTTATTATACTGATTGTATGGTAATTTTCACATCTGTCAATGCCTGTTTTCTTTGGGATTGGAATTATTATATTCTTCTTGAAGTCTGAGGGTATTTCGCCTGTCTCGTACATCTTTATCACCAGATGGTAGAGTTGTCAGGACCGGCTCTCCCAAGGCCATCAGTAGTTCTAATGGAATGTTGTCTACTCCTGTGGCCTTGTTTCGACTTAGGTCTTTCAGTGCTCTGTCAAACTCTTCACTCAGTATCGTATCTCCCATTTCATCTTCATCTTCATCCTCTTCCATTTCCATAATAATGTCCTCAAGAACATCGCCTCTGTATAGATCCTCTATATACTCCTTCCACCTTTCTGCTTTCCCTTCTTTGCTGGTAGATAATTGGGCCCATTAAATGAAGAAAGTTACTATTACAAACGGAATGATCAAATCGGCTGAATTCATGAACAAACGTGGAACTGTCCAGTACATAGTTACGGAACATGCTCTAAATCAGGTGTCCATAATTTCAACTTATGTGGACTGTTGGAAGAAGGGTGTTTTTGAGCTGCACGTAATGTGCCCAATACTAACAATAAACACTGAGAAAGGGACAATCATAGGTACAGTTAACATATTTAAGTAATTCAGAATTTATTACTTTGATTCCTTTTTCTAAAAAAGCTAGAGGAATTACTTTGTTATTTTATATGTGAGATTTCATTAATAATTTTATATACAGGGAGTCACTAACTATTGCCACCTAGAGTAACTCCGAAAGTATGATAGTAGCTGAAAAGTTTGTGGGACAAATGTTGCAGCGGACAACGGGGGCCCTAATATGACATTGGTATTTTGTTGCTTGGTGGGGTTGCGTTGGAGATATGAAGGTCAACTTTTTAAATGGGATGCTATAGTTTGGTACTTATTTCCTGATAGCAGCTGTCAAGACGAATCCAATTATGTGTAACAGTAAGGTCTTTGAAGGTCGCAAAGGTGGCATGAGAGTGCGTTTACAGAAGGTATTCGAAGTGGTGACCATTGGTATCAGTGCAGTGCTGCAATCTTCCTATCATGGATGGATTGGTATTCCTTATCGCGTTGGTACCTATTGAAGCATGCGTCTTGACAATTCTCTCTCATATATCGTGCAAATATTAAATATTTGCCAAATACAGCGTATTCATCTGGTGTGACGTTGACATGTAAACACCATTCAATGGTTGCGCACTAAAACACTAATAGGAACGGTAAGACAAGTATCGTCGAATCAAGGGAATGTGAATGATTTATTCTTTCAAAGAACAATTCAATATGCTTCTCATTTATGGAGAGTGCCAACGAAATTCAGTGAGAGCTAGAGCCTTATATGCTGAAAAATATTCTCAACATACTCACCCTACAATTGTGCATTTAAATATGTGTTTGATAAATTGAGAACAACTGGATCTTTAACGCATCAGAAACATATCTGACAAAGGAAAGTTACTAACGGGGAAATGGAAATTGGTACTCTTGCCATTGTGGTTAGAGATTCTTGCATTAGTTCGCAGCAAATCACAGTGGAACCTGACATGAGCCCAAGTAGCATTGTTCATGTTCTGCCTCACCATAAATATCGCCCTTACCATATCAGTCTCCACCAAGAATTAACTGGCATGGATTGTATGCATCACATTGAATTCTGCCGATGAGCTCAACTTCAGATTCAGAGGGACGACACATTGATTAATTTGATTTTATTTGCTGATGAGGCTACATTCAGGAACCATGGAAATGTTAATTTTCATAGCATGCGTTATTAGGCATCTGAAAACCCTTGTTGGCTGCGACAAGTTGTACACCAAAAAACGTAGTCAGTGAATGTGTGGTGTGGGATTCTCGAGGGCAGAATCGTAGACCCTGTTGTCATCGAAGGAAATCTTAATGTTAGGAAGTACATCACATTCCTGCAGGAAACATTAGGTCAGATATTGGAAGAAATACCCTTAGAAACAAGGAACAGAATGTGGTATCAACACGATGGGTGTCCAGCACATTTTTCGCTGATGCACATGAGTTGCAGAAAGAATTCCCAAATTGTTGGACTGGACGTGGAGGAGATGTGTCGTGGCTGGCTTGTTTGCCAGACTTGATGCCTCTGGATTTTTTTTCTTTTGGTGGTGATTTCGCGATTACTAAATGATCCTGTAACAAAGTGTGCTGATCTCCGTTGGATATTCCCTATCTCTTCCATGAACCATATCTGGTATGGATCCCACACTGGTGAGCAGTATTCAAGCAGTGGGCGAACAAGCATACTGTAACCTACTTCCTTTGTTTTCAGATTGCATTTCGTTAGGATTCTTCCAATGAATCGCTCATTGGATTCATCTCAATAGCCATTACCAGAAAATAAGTACCAAAATATGGCATCCCATTTAAAAAACATAGCTGACCTTCATATTTCTGAAGCGACCCCATCTAGCAACAAGAAACCATCATATTATAGACCCCATTGCCCCATGCAACATTTGTCCCACAAACTTTTCAGCTACTATCATACTTTCGTAGTTATTCTAAATGGCAATAATTAGTGACTCATTTTAAGTAATTACAAATCATAGAATTAATATGCTGTTTTAATTACAGTACTTACAGAATTATGCTAGTTTTAAATAGCAAACATTGGCAATAATGGTAATCTGTGTGAATATTTCTAACTTTTATCATAATATAGTAACCGGAACTACACTGAAAAAGATTCTTTATTGCAATTGAACAGATATTACACAGAATTCCCTTGTATTTCCATAAATTAATTTCATTATATATCTCTAAATCTCTAGTTTCACTGTTGCAACTTAATTAGTCATAAGATAACAGAGCAGCACATCTGATGGATTGGTTGGTTATTAGAATGAGACACTTGAGCGGTCTAGGTATAGCATAGTATGGGTGGTATTGTTAAGTACAGGAAGGACCAATAAGAGAGTAGCATTGTGTGGTGTGAGTTTCAGACTGAAAATATTCAATTTATCACAACTTTGCAGAAGATAAGGTAATCAATTAATTTTTACTGGTCATGTGATAGGTGCTCACTTGTCACATTGATACTTGCTTTGAGCTGCATGCAGCTTGTGGGTCACAGGTTGGACACCCCTGCTCCAAACCATGATTAGAAACATGAAGGCCTGCTTACACCGCATTGGCAATTTGAAATTTCTGCGAGACAAGTGATAGGAGCCAGGCACTAGCAAATCATTATTACTTAAAAAGTGTTATGCATAGGTACATGCAGGGCCTTGCAAGATGTAGGTGGCTGTATGCTGGAAACATTGCTTCCTCCCAGTGCAATATCCCCTTCATAAAATTATTATATTAGAGCTGTAGTTAACCCAAATTCCAGAGATGGGAATTATTCTCCTACATACATTATCTACTCATCCTGTCCTGGACTTAGCCTCCATTAGCTTAGCCCTTCCTCTGTAGATGTTGTACGTAAGAACTGTGCATGTCAGGATGGTATCAGGTGGGCATCTGAGTGTGTTTTTCTTACACATAAAAAAAGAAATGTCAGGATTCAGGGAAAAAATGGGTTTTATTCCCAAGACCCACCACTAAGGGATACAAAGTGGCTACAGCCACAGAGTGAACCACATGTGGTACGGAAAGAGCATTTCACCCTCAATAGGAAGGATTTGTGGATATGTCCAGAGGGTAAGAAAGCTGGCAGGCAAGAGAGACATGCACTGTTCTGGCCGTTACCTTGCCAACCCTCTTGCGAACCTCATGTGACGGCACCCACTTGTCCCATTGGTGGGTTTGTGGCAAAAAGATGGCAAGTCTCTCAGCAGTACAATGACGGCGTCCTTGGCACAATGTAATAGTGTGGGAGCCAGTCAGACGTACTGCAGAGTAGTTTACATAACTGCTCACGGCACTGCCTGAGGCCAAGTTAAAATGATGGGAGTAGAATACAATAAAAAAATTTTTACCATTATTACCCGTTACCATCTAAAATTCCTTCCCCTTTCCAAGAGAGCTGGTTATGGGTCTGTGGTCATTACAATTTCTGATACTGATCACTCTTAATGACCACTTCAAAACACAGTGCTTTTCTTTTGATGTACCTGGAAGGCGATGAACATTTGGTGTTTTTTTACTTAAAAGGGGTCTTAAAACTAATGGAGGCTTAACTTCTCATTTTAAAAAATTGATCATGAAATATGCAATAGGGGCAGGGGGTACAAAGTTTGTGTTTCTACTTTATAGTTTCATTATTCATTGGTGTCACTTGAGTCCTTCATAATTGGACGTATCTGGTAATATAATGTCTTTTTCTGCACACTTTGCGAAGACATCAGAGTCAGTGCAACAGCCGGTAGTCGACCGTGTACATGGAGCCAAGGCAGTGGCAGGTGCAGTGGCAGTGGCCAGCTGGGCTGTAACTGAGCTGAAGTTCATTGTCACCTGGGCACCATAATACAGACCTAGAGTCGAGATGATTAGAGGGCCGGCTGGCCGTATGGGAGCGTGTCGAGCTCCAGCAACTGGAACACTCGCAGGCGGGAATAGCATCAATGGAGGCTCAAGTGACTCACAATAAACAGGGGTAAACTAACAGTAAGTGAGAGGAACGAATACAGAATGAGCCTGTAAGAGGCATAATTGGCAATTGATCAAACTAGGTATCAAGCATTTTTATTACAAATAGATAGATTGTTTTTACTCTTGGTATCGAAAAACTACTTTTCCATAAAGTTTTTTTAACAGATTTGCATAAAATTTGAGTAGACAGTTACATGAAACACTATATATTAACTTATTGGGAGGGCCATTTCTGTGAAGTAGTGACTCATCTGACATTATCCACGGTATTCACTGTCTGAATGGGAATGTATTACAACCTGTATTGGTGGCTCGCGGGGTTTACAGTAGCCATATGTATAGCAAATCCATGCAAAGAAGCCGTTGACTAGTAGAATTACACACACAGATATAACATTTGAAATGGCCACTCGTTTGGAATAATTCTGAGTATGCCATTCAGCAATTTGTATGGTAGTAAACTTAGCAATGAAGGAACACAATTTTGTGACAACCGACAAGCAATGAAGTTGTATTCCTATCCCTTGAGTTTAGGCATGCATTACTGAAATGTGAAACACTCGACATTTTTGTAAGGCATTTCTTTTATTAGGACACTGTTGATGCCTTATGGCAAGACCTGAGTAAGCGAGTTGGATCTCTGCAAAAAGAGAGGAGCAATACCTTGGTATAATGGGCTGGAAAAGAATGCATTAGTCTTGGTACTGTTGGAGAGATTAGCTCCAATCAATCCAGCTAGATCCTCAATTACAGAAGAAAGCAATTCAGAATATGCTTGACAGCTTGGCAATAGGGTAAGCAATGAAAGTGAGAGGGTCAAAAAAATTAACTGCAGCAGCATGCTGTAGTGGGTGCTGACTGGCAATTCCAGGAGAACAGATGCATATGCACCGTGCCCCATCAGTAGCATAAATAAACATGTCATCAGAATCAATCAAAGCTTACTCGATCTACCGTAGAAATCAGTGGGTGTATAAGTTTCATGTCAATCGATAGACTATGTGTTTCGGCGTTTCTGTTTGCCTAAAGTCACAATAGCATGGCCACTAAGCAAGAACTTGGCAAGTCAGTGTGCCGTATTTTGACATACGTGACAGAGCTTGTGGTATCACCAAGACAATGATTCTGAATGTATTTTTGTGGAGGTATCTGCTAGTGGTTCTCATGGGCTAATCTTTTGCTATCTCCCATTTTACTGGGGATTGCTACTGTACCTTAATTGTTGAAGTAACATGCATTATGGCGCCCACACTGTGCTTGGATTCAGCACCAAAAGTATATTTTGTGTAAAGTGCACTGCATGCATGTCTCAGTGAAAGCAAATAAATTTACAGTATTTAGATAAGGAGGTATGTCCTAGCTTTTGGGATGTTTCCCTAAATTGCCATTTTCAAATGAACAAAGTTACAATAATGTGTAGTATCTATATGTGCTATTTCCCCACAGCTCAGTTTGAGTGCCCCCTAATTGCACTCAACATTTTTATATCTGATATAATAAAAATACACTTCAAAGTAGGGAGGCAAGCTTAGAGTGAGGGGGGGGGGGGGGAGGGGAGACTATCAGATAAAATACATAATAAAATAGACATGCAGACAGAGCTCAAAAACCTTACACTGAAGACAATAAGCATTTTCAAGTATTTTTTCAGTAATAACTGGAGCAGGACCTGTTGATGAACTTTTCTCTCAATATCTCTGCCATCATGTATTTCTGCTTATAAGCTAAACTAAACTCCGTCCAAACAGGCCTTGGAAGGCCAAACTATACCGACCAGCCGCCGTGTCATCCTCAGCCCACAGGTGTCACTGGATGAAGATATGGAGGGTCATGTGATCAGCACACCACTCTCCTAGCCGTACATCAGTTTTAAGAGACCGGAGCCACTACTTCTCTATCAAGTAGCACCTTAGTTTGTCTCACAAGGGCTGATTGCACCCCGCTTGCCAACAGCCCTCGGCAGAGCAGGGGTGGTGTATTCATTTATGATCTCATATCAATATGTGTTTTGTTTCTTTGTGCTTGTACTCTTTATTACTGCAAGTCATCATCGATGGCCTTTGCGGTAATGTATTCAACCTACCTGCGATATCTTTTGAATTGTTGTGCTGCACTGGATATTCTTGCAGGTGGTGGCAGTTGATTTTCCAGAGACGAACGTACCTTGAAGTCTGAAAACTGCAAGTCGACATTGTAAATCATTAAAAGTAGCTTGAAGTGTGGTTTTTTTAGGTATTTTTTGAGAACACGTATAACTGTGTCAATCAATAAGCTATTTTGATGTGCAAAGGGGAGATTGTGGCTGTATTCCAAAGTTTTCTGACTGTGTTATGTAAAGGTGCTGGATGGTGCAGCTAAGTGAGGCTCGGCATGGTTTCTGTGGCACAATACGAGTGGTATGTGCTGTAATCAGCAGGATCCAGTGTTGTGGTGGTGGCAAGCATACTTTTGGAGTGTGAGCTGCTTGTCCTGTGTCTTCATGGTGAAACAATACTCACACAGCTGAAACACGTTCGAAAATGTACCTGGCTCGTTGGCACAGTGGTAGACTCAATATCAGATTGTAATACTCAGTAGTTTTCTGTTATCGTTACATAAACAAAGAACGAAATTCACTTCAATTAAGTTTTGTGATGTAAGGATGCTACTGGAAGTACTGCAGATTGATAATCTGGTTACGCATAGTCACTTTCAGATGCTGAAGTTCTCATACCTTGTTTGCAGCTACAAAATAAATGGCAATTCTTGCCTTAATTTGAGTGAAGCATTACTGAACACGATCGGTAATTGCTTCTCTCTCTCTCTCTCTCTCTCTCTCTCTCTCTCTCTCTCTCTCTCTCACACACACACACAGACAGACAGACAGACAGAGAGAGAGAGAGAGAGAGAGAGAGAGAGAGAGAGAGAGAGTCCTTAATGTAAAATGTGGGCCTCCGTTAATAACTCCTGATACAGTGACAGATAAGAGAGCCAAATCTGCCAGGAAGTGTTAACTGAAATTTTTAATGGGGCTGGTAGGCTTGTGTTTGCTCAGAACTACGTCCATTATGGTTCTGCTTCTTCAATCACAACAGAGTCAGGTCGTGTGAGAAACTAGAAATATTTTCCTTTACCCAAAGAAAGCTATTAGGTTTAGCTTGCCTGCTAGGATTGGTATGGTGGATAGTGCAGAATGGTTTCATGTGAGCTCTGAGCAGTCTAATATTGGACTTTGTTTAACCATTAGAAAAGTGCATAACTGTTTATTTGATAACAGGTTTTATGTTTTAACGTTACATTTCAATAATTCTTTGTCAATTTGGGATAGAGTGAGTGTTTTATGAAGGAGACTAATCTTCCGGTGTACTCTAGTTAGTGCAAAATGCATGTTTGTAGGTCATAAACGTTGCCGGACAGCTGCCTGCCATATTTCGTCAGAGCGATGGCCGCCGCTTGTTGCTATAAGTGGTGGGGAGCTGGTGCGTACACAAACCTCTGCCCACAGACAACAATGTGCTGTCACTCGTTATAGTGGCTAAGCTTTTCCAATTATAACTTGTGAATATTTCCTATCAGGAGGAAGCAAAGATGTTTATCAGGCAATCGGTGAATGATCATGTGGTGTAGAAATCTTTAGGGTCGTGCCTGTGGCCCTGTTGCATCTAAGGTGTCAAGAGTAAGCTTATCTATTAGTTTCTTGGTTTATAATAAATTTTCTTTGCTATTAGATAGTAATTAACAATCTTGAACCTGAGTCAGATTGAATTACTGTCTCAGAGTGCAAAATCTGAGGGTAAAATAACAGTCATGGCTTTGTTTTAAAAGTGGGCTTCTAACTCAACTCGTGTAAGTGTCAAGTACTGCATAGAAGTTAGCTGTGTTAGTGAACCATTTCGTCGTTGTGTAAGTAACATCGTGTGACATCAGAAGTAATGGCAGTGGGTAACGTATTACATTTGTATTACACTCTTAATAGACATGCATAGCATTTTGCTCATGGCAATATAAATAATTGACTGAGAAAATATCTCGTAATACTTGTTAAGAAATAGAATTTCGCTACACATGAAGAAGAAATGAAACAGTTGTGTACCATTAATAGCTGTTTCTTGCAAGTGCAGAATTTTATCTACTCTTCTATTTTTACTTTAACTGCCCTCTTCCCCCACCCCATATTATTTTTGTTCCTAGCACTCTTTCTTTGTAGTCTTTAGCTGCATTATACTTCCTAATTTTTATTTTCCTTTCTTCTGTCATTTTTGATCTGATGTACTTATACCTCTTCCTTTTTCTGATGCCTTTTCATTTACTTTTGTCTCCCTTTCTTTGCACAGCAACTGGGGTTCTTTCAACATCCTGAGTGACTTTCACCTTTTTTTCCATCTTGACAAATCAATCATCCTTTCATCTCTAGTGAAGGGAAATATAGTTCCAAAAGTTAGGAGTATTTTCTGTTTTAAGTATTTTCATCGGTAGTACTGGGAGTTAACTTCTAAAGGGATGTTCTGGGTAGACTTTCTGACACTTTTTGGGGAAGAGGCAGGGGAACACGGAGGTAGGATGGGGGGGGGGGGGGAGGAGGAGGAAGTTCTCCTCCTCCTCCTCCTCCTCCTCCTCCTCCTCCTCCCTTGTCCTACCCAGAGTATTTTATGTCAATAACATATAGTGAAATTTTTGATAGATCTCCCAGGGCTAAATGCAAGATTGCCTGCAGAAGTCTATGGAATGCCTTTGTAAACCCTGACATCAGATATTTGAAGTACTTCTGTTCAGTTATTCATTGAAGTTGTACAGAAATATTAGTGTTGAAAACTTTGGTAATTGCTATATTGTTCACAACGTAGGTGTAAAATTGTTTCTATTACATACATAATGCTATGTCATTAGAGATGTTTCTTCAGTTGTGCTCTTTGTTTTCTATTATAGAATATTTAGACTTTCACTTTTATAGGAAAAACCAGTTTTTTTAATTTATGTACTGCATGATGTGAATTTGTTTCTGTCTTAGCTTGTCTGCATAATAGTGGCGGATGAGGCAGATGTGGCAGCTTTTAAAGATTTTGTGGATACTGGTGCACCAGCACCAAAACCAGCTGCTCCATCCCCAGAAGCAGCTGCTCCACCACCACCACCAGCAGCAGCAGCTCCGCCACCACCACCGCCACCACAGCCTGTGGCACCACCTGCCCAAGCACCACCAGCAGGAGAGAGGGTCTATGCAAGCCCCTTGGCGAAGAGAATTGCAGCAGAAAAAGGTGTTCAACTGACTGTGAGTTGATTGTTAGTTTCTTTTTAATTTCTGCTTCATCATGACTCTTCCTGTTTTTATTACTCATAGTCCAAATGTAGTGTACTACTGATGGAAATGGGAAAATATGCAATGAATACCTTGACCGAACACCACTACGGTGATACTCCAGTATTTCCATTCCTAAGGAATATGTTGATTAAAATTTCATCCTCACATGAGCATATTTTCAGTACAGAAAAAGAGCCATTCCTGCAACTGAATGTTGAATTGTAGTAGCAGGGAAAGTAAACTTCATTGTGTGATTAACTGAAAACTGTAGGAGAAGGAAACATTTTCTTAGGCCAGATCATCCCAAACTTCTTAATGATGGTAATCTTGTATTTATTTATTGCAGACTTATGTGGATTTTTAATGAATATTAATCAGATAATAATTCCTTTAGTGTGTAAATCAAATAACTACATAAAGGTGCAAAACTATGAAGCTATTCACTATAAGTGTGGAAGTAAAGGCCAGAGAATTTTCTTTTTAGTGGAGGTTAACTGTTAGTGTTTTATTAATTTTTTTACAAGTATTCCTACATTCATAGCAAATATTTAAATGTGCATTGGTAAAACGTAAGCTTTGTTTAAAAGACAAGATCAAATAATCACCACAGAAAATCATATTATGGAACCTGTCCCTGTAGTCATGTATAATTGTTCATGGGCTCTACTCAGAAGTAGGCTGTGTGAATTGTGGTGAAAATGTTTCTAGTGACTGTATTTATGCAGCAAGATAAAGAGAAGTGGTTGCGTAAAATTTCTGATCATAATAGTGCCAATGCTGTCTGTAAAATTCTAAAACTTTCTGCTATCTCCAATGAAATAAGATTCTGTGATATTGTCAATAGTGACCCATCTGTCAGTTGAGGATGTTAAACTTGATGGTCCCTTTACTGCTGTACAAGAAGAGTAGCCTGTCAACACCAGGTTTCTCTCTCTTCCCTCTGTATCATCATCATTGTAAACAAAACCACATTACACTCCAGAAATTTTAACCAGTTATCTAAAAGAAACCTTTACTCTGGCATGTTGAAACGAGCATCACAAATGTCATAGATGGACAACATTGAGTGTATATTTCATTATTGAAACACAGTTAATATTGTTATTTGTATCTAGTACGCCACCATACCTCAATGACTGACCTTACCTTTAATTTTCTTTGACTTTGAATTGTTCTTTCCATCTTTCTTTTTGTTGTCTCTTGCATTGATATTTCATAAATTCATATTTTCCATCTTTCTTACCCTTAAGCACATTTCCCATCACTTGATATATGACCAGTAGTGATACCCTTGTTAAGGTGTTTGTTTTTATAGTAGCCCCTCTGTCAGGTTTATCGTGTATCTGTTTATTTCCCTATTATAAAAGTGATCACTATTCTCCTTCTGTCTGTACGTTTCATTATGAACTGAAAATTCTACAAACCTTTATTTCTTTCTCAACAATGTACACATAGCCTTCTGTAAACTCTTTGTCAAAGTTCCTTAGTTCCTGACCATTTTTGCCATCCTAAATTAATAATTGTGCATATGATTGTTGATTGCTGTAATTTATGCTGTATGTATTTCAGAATTCATTCAGACCATAGGATAGACAGTACCACATCTCATTTTTACATTCACAAAGGTTTTCAAATGAGATCTTGTAGCCGTTCCTAAGTTTAGCCAGTTCTTAGTTTCAGTATTTGAAATGGTCAGCGTATTGTGCACCTATTTGTAAGAGCAGAAGGAACATCCTTTGAAGAGAAAACACCCTTATCTTCTTCCAAGTTGCTTCCATTTCAACAGTCATCAGTTACACACAAAAATAGATGTAACACCACATCATTTGCAAAAATTCAGTCTAGTTATACCTTCATCCCTTGAATAGTTTGTCTTGTGCCACAAACACATATAGAAGAGACAAAACATACTCGAAGCTCAGTTGATAATTCACAGAAATTATTCAAAGTCCTACATTACTACATTAGTCAGTCATGAACTGTACAGAATTCCACCTCAAAACAGTGTGTGTCTAATTGTCTGGATTTATAACCTCACTGAATGTTAACAGATCTGGCCAGTCTGCTTGAGTCTATATGATGCAGAGCTCTTTCACCTCTCCAAATTGAGCAAAAGGTTTCTATGGAATTGTGTACTGTCTCTTGAGTTGGATATCTGCCATATACAAAACTCGAACTTGGCATTGTATTGGGCTACAAAACTTAATCTTGCATTAAAAAGTATTTGTGGTACCATTAAAATTTTTAGTGATTAATCTAAAACATTTTGTTTTAGTTGCTAACTGCAAAATTTTGTATCTGTGACTAATAATATGAAGGCTTGAAAAAGATTAGGAAATTACTAATTTTGGCAAAATGCTTATCCAAATATCATGTTACTGTGTAGTCTTCTTTGATACATTTGCAGTTTCTTGCTGAGAGTTAAGTTTCGTGGTGTGGTGATGCCCACAATAAGGATTCATATGAATTAAAAGTTAATGTTAGACCAAGGAAAATCATGTTTCTGATTTTATTGCTACAACACTATATTCAGACTTTTAACTACAGCAGAACACTGCTCCTGTCTCGCCATCAAGACAGTATAAAAAAGTAATATGAAATGTTGGCAGCCATTGAAAGAGTGATCCTGTCAATTTGAAACCGCTAACATCAATTCTTAGTAAAATATTTTGTCTGCAACCCTCAGGTTATTGAGAGCTGTGGTTGATACTACACAAATATCATCAGATTCTCTGCTTCAGTCTTAGTTGCACATTCTACGTAATTAGATATGGCATCATCCCACGGATATATAGTTGTACTATGGTTGTAGTTAACTACTTTTAACACTCTGCATAATGGAACAGGTGAACATTTTCAACTTATTTTTAAGAGATTCAGTGGATTCTATGCTACTGTAGTATATCATTAGGCACCTGAATTTCACTGTAGTCACGCTGTTGCATTGTATATTGACATTCTGGGAAATACTTGTTGATGATTTTTGCATTATAATGTGTTACAGGGTCAAGGGAGTGGTTTGTATGGCTCCATTAAGGCACAGGATATTGCTGCTATGCCGGCAGGTGCTGCAGCAGCAGCTCACGTTCCATCTGGTGCACCTGGTGCGGCTTACACAGATATCGCAGTCTCCAATATGAGATCTGTCATAGCAAAGAGATTATTGTTGTCTAAACAGGTGAGTCTCTCTCTCTCTCTCTCTCTCTCTCTCTCTCTCTCTCTCTCTCTCTCTCTCTCTCTTTGTGTGTGTGTGTTTGTGTTTGTGTGTTTGTGTTTGTGTGTGTTTTGCCAATCTTTCGTAAGAGCTTATTCCTATTTTACTCAAAATTTTGAACATCTTGCACCATTTTACATTGTCAAATGCTTTCTCTAGTTTTGTGCCGATATGGCCACCCATTGAAATAATCACAGTGCCTGCTCTGTTGTGGAAAAATGCTTAATATGCTTTCACTCTCTCAGAACAATGTTGTAACTATTGCAGAAGGTATTATGATTTTCTGAAGCATCTAGTGGATATTATTGAGGACATTATCAAAACACTTTTGTTGACAGTTCACAGCTTTCATGTGATATCTTTTGGAAAACTTTGTATTATCCACTAAATAACATTATCAGTATTCACAACTGGGATGGGAACCAGTGTAATCTTTACAAATATCCTTCTGTAAAAACATTAACCCTGCAATGATTTTTTCTAACAATTCATTTTTTTCATTAGTGAAAAACATCATGTAATGAATGACATTCATATAGACATATAAAGGTGGCTTTTAAAGCTCAGTATCCCATAGTGCTTGGAGCCATTTTAAAGCTCAGTATAATTAGTTACAAAATTTCAAAAATTGCACATTATCTGAAACATCTTGAAACTTGAAGTTATTTGTTAGTTTTTGTTTAGACATGAAATCTAACCATGTTGTTGTTGTTGTTGTTTTCAGTCCTGAGACTGGTTTGATGCAGCTCTCCATGCTACTCTATCCTGTGCAAGCTTCATCATCTCTCAGTACCTACTGCAACTTACATCCTTCTGAATCTGCTTAGTGTATTCATCTCTTGGTCTCCCTCTACGATTTTCACCCTCCACGCTGCCCTCCAATACTAAATTGGTGATCCCTTGATGCCTCAAAACATGTCCTATCAACCGATCCCTTCTTGTGGTCAAGTTGTGCCACAAACTTCTCTTTTCCCCAATCCTATTCGGTACTTCCTCATTAGTTATGTGATCTACCCATCTAATCTTCAGCATTCTTCTGTAGCGCCACATTTCGAAAGCTTCTATTCTCTTCTTGTCCAAACTATTTAGTGTCCATGTTTCACTTCCATACATGGCTACACTCCATACAAATACTTTCAGAAACGATTTCCTGATACATAAATCTATATTCGATGTTAACAAATTTCTCTTCTTCATAAACGCTTTTCTTGCCATTGCCAGTCTACATTTTATATCCTCTCTACTTCGACCATCATCAGTTATTTTGCTCCCCAAATAGCAAAACTCCTTTACTACTTTAAGTGTCTCATTTCCTAATCTAATTCCCTCAGCATCACCCGATTTAATTTGACTACATTCCATTATCCTCGTTTTGCTTTTGTTGGTGTTCATCTTATATCCTCCTTTCAAGACACTGTCCATTCCGTTCAACTGCTCTTCCAAGTCCTTTGCCGTCTCTGACAGAATTACAATGTCATCGGCGAACCTCAAAGTTTTTACTTCTTCTCCATGAATTTTAATACCTACTCCAAATTTTTCTTTTGTTTCCTTTACTGCTTGCTCAATATACAGATTGAATGACAACAGGGAGAGGCTACAACCCTGTCTCACTCCTTTCCCAACCACTGCTTCCCTTTCATGCCCCTCGACTCTTATGACTGCCATCTGGTTTCTGTACAAATTGTAAATAGCCTTTCGCTCCCTCTATTTTACCCCTGCCACCTTTAGAATTTGAAAGAGAGTATTCCAGTCAACATTGTCAAAAGCTTTCTCTAAGTCTACAAATGCTAGAAACGTAGGTTTGCCTTTTCTTAATCTTTCTTCTAAGATAAGTCGTAAGGTCAGTATTGCCTCACATGTTCCAACATTTATTATTATATCCTTCTTGAAGTCTGAGGGTATTTCGCCTGTCTCATATATCTTGCTCACCAGATGGTAGAGTTTTGTCAGGACTGGCTCTCTCAAGGCCGTCAGTAGCTCGAATGGAATGTTGTCTACTCCGGGGGCCTTGTTTCGACTCAGGTCTTTCAGTGCTCTGTCAAACTCTTCACGCAGTATCGTATCTCCCATTTCGTCTTCATCTACATCCTCTTCCATTTCCATAATATTGTCATCATGTACATCGCCCTTGTATAAACCCTCTATATACTCCTTCCACCTTTCTGCCTTCCCTTCTTTGCTTAGAACTGGGTTGCCATCTGAGCTCTTGATATTCCTAAACGTGGTTCTCTTCTCTCCAAAGGTCTCTTTAATTTTCCTGTAGGCAGTATCTATCTTACCCCTAGTGAGATAAGCTTCTACATCCTTACATTTGTCCTCTAGCCATCTCTGCTTAGCCATTTTGCACTTCCTGTCGATCTCATTTTTGAGACGTTTGTGTTCCTTTTTGCGTGCTTCATTTACTGCATTTTTATATTTTCTCCTTTCATCAATTAAATTCAATATTTCTTCTGTTAACCAAGGATTTCTAGCAGCCCTCGTCTTTTTACCTACTTTATCCTCTGCTACCTTCACTACTTCATCCCTCAGAGCTACCCATTCTTCTTCTACTGTGTTTCTTTCCCCCATTCCTGTCAATTGTTCCCTTATGCTCTCCTTGTAACTCTGTACAACCTCTGGTTCTTTCAACTTATCCAGATCCCATGTCCTTAAATTCCCACCTTTTTGCAGTTCCTTCAGTTTTAACCTACAGGTCATAACCAAGAGATTGTGGTCAGAGTCCACATCTGCCCCTGGAAGTGTCCTACAATTTAAAACCTGATTCCTAAATCTCTGTCTTACCATTATATAATCTATCTGATACCTTTTAGTATCTCCAGGATTCTTCCATGTATACAACCTTCTTTTATGATTCTTGAACCAAGTGTTAGCTATGATTAAGTTATGCTCTGTGCAAAATTCTACCAGACAGCTTCCTCTTTCATTTCTTAGCCCCAATCCGTAATCACCTGTGTTTCCTTCTCTCCCTTTTCCTACTGATGAATTCCAGTCACCCATGACTATTAAATTTTCGTCTCCCTTCACTACTTGAATAATTTCTTTTATCTCATAATGCATTTCACAATTGTTTCCTGTGAACATAAATATTAGAGGAGCCGGCTGGCACACAGTATATGTATTTATCTCGTACCACTGGCGAGTACTTATTGCTCAACTGACAAGCTGTCATCACTTTGTCTCTAATGAAGTAACATCACATTCTTGTTCACTTTCTGAGCTGCAAAATTCAGTGTCAAAACACAGGATCACTTAATTAATCCCTTTCTGAAAACATTGCCTAAACAACAATACAGGAGAAAGTCTGGAAGCATGCATTTAGTGGTCAAATATCCAAAGCTGCACACAGTAAAGATGATACCCAGTAGCAACCACCTCAACAAAACATGACAGCCAGGCTAAAAATGTAGTGCCAGATGCTATCTAGTGGCCGAACATGTGACTATCAGTGCTGAAACGGATATAAGCAAGGTCTTTCCTAAAGTTGCCCAAGTACACGGGCTTTAAGTTTCTGTCAGAATACAAAAAAACTAAATAACTCTGCATTTCATGTTATGGGGCTAAATAATGAAGAAAATGTTGGATAATAAGGCAGCCAGCCACAAATGCTTTTGTTTTACAGGCATAACTGGTTTCAGGCAAATATGCCCATCTTCAGCTGACATTTATGTTAACCATTTGGAAAACAAATTTTTCAGTGCCATTACCCATTTAAAATATAAACTGATTTATTACAAAAAAAGTATGCTGGTGACCTAATCATGCTGTTCAATAATACAGTAGATGAAATTGAAGCATTTCAAATCCCATGAGTAAGACCCCAATATCATATTCCCTGTTGAACATCAGACAGTTGCGTATTAGTTTCTTTGATCTGAGAATAAAAAAGTTGAATCAGAACATGCTTTTGAAGTTCATAAAAAACTCACCACCATAGATGTAGTCACAAATAATTCTTCGTGCCATCCTACAGAGCACAAAATGGCTTATTTCAGATCCATTTTAAACCCTTAGTGCATCTGTCAAAGAGAACTGAAATAAATGTTATCAAAACCATAGCTAATAATGATGGATATGTCGCAAGTAAATGACTATCTTCATACTAAAATTATAGGTATAAAAATCAGCTTTTGTAAATAAACAATCTCGAGCAGCAAAGAAAATATTTGCATGCATTCCTTTCCTAGGCACTATTTCATGTCAGGTTGTAAATCTTTTCCCAAGGACACAAACAGGGACACTGTTTCCAAGACTGAGGATACTTACAGTTACTACATACCACCAACAAAGGCAAGAAAATGGATCTCCTAGAAGTAGTAAGTTCCAAATGAGCAACTGGAACCAGGTAGTAAATGTACATAATTTCCTTGAGCTGTTCACACAAATTAGGCATAATATGGACCCCCAACAGTAAGAAATGTAAACAAGAATATCCTCACCACAATAGAAAAACGCCTATACCACATAGGCTCATAACTACTATGAAAGAAAAGTAGAGACCTAAATCAGTACATCGAATAGTCACTCAGAATATCACAATAACAAATGTTTTCAATTTTTAACATCTCATAAAACTTGTTCTATTTATAACTTTCATATATTTATATTTGAAATAACTGGTTTGTGATGTCAGTATGAAATTAATTAAATCCGCATAGTATTCAATCTACTGTATGAATGAAGATAATCAGTTTTTGCATCAACCTATCAGAACTCCGGAGATAGGAACTTGTCCTTCAATATATTCTCTCTTCCTGTTACCCACCAGGCCTCAACCTCCGCAGCCGCCGCTTGTACCTCACCTGTCATTCAACAACGTCTTTGCCTCTGTACTTCCACTTCCACTCACATCTCTACCCAAACTCTTTGCCTTTACACATGTCTGGTGTGTGTGTGTGTGTGTGTGTGTGTGTGTGTGTGTGTGTGTGTGTGTGTGTGTGTGTGTCTATACCTGTCCCTTTTTTCCCCCTAAGGTAAGACTTTCTGCTCCCAGGATTGGAATGACTCCTTACCCTCTCCTTTAAAACTCACATCCTTTCATCTTTCCCTCTCCTTCCCTCTTTCCTGATGAATTTTGTGTGTGTGTTTGTGTTTGTTAGTGTCTCTATCAACATATCAATGCTTTCGTTTGTTAAGTTACATCATCTTTGTTTATCCAGTTTTGACCAATGGATACATTGATTCATGAAGGAGGTTTCTTGTACAATTTATAAATATTTTGCACAAATTGCATGAATTGTGATGAATTACAGTTTAGTTGTGACAGCAATGCCATTGCCACCTAGTGAGCAGCCACCATAATTTGAGTGAGGAATACTTACTTTAGAGAGCAGAATGCATGACACAGTTTGTGTCTGGTCTGGTGGTGTGGCAGTAAAACGCCTGGCTAGAAACCAAAAAGTTGTAGGATCACATGCCACCTGGACCACTTTTTCACTCTGCCTTTTAACCTCGCATTCACCTCTCAATCATATAGAACTTCACCAGAAACGAGACATGGCTCAGATTCCATGTTACACTGTGGCTCTCCTTTCCCTAGTTGAATAACTGCTTAGGGACATGGAAGTCACCTAAGTGACATCAAAGTGTTTGCAATCATTTCAAAGCAACTGCTTAGTAAAAATAACATGTGAATCCAAAACATATGGTTTTCAATTCATTATGCATAAAATGAAACAAAGCATGGGTTGCAGCTTTGATTTGTTTGTATAAATTGTTTTTTATAGCAGTGCAGCATATGACTCAAAAGTCCAGCTTTTTGATTTCCTTGAATTACATATAGATACAAACATAACTGATGATGGTTGAAGTCGAGAGGATATAAAATGTAGACTGGCAATGGCAAGGAAAGTGTTTCTGAAGAAGAGAAATTTAACATCGAGTATAGATTTAGTGTCAGGAAGTCTTTTCTGAAAGTATTTGTATAGGGTGTAGCCATGTATGGAAGTTAAACATGGACGATAAATAGTTTAGACAAGAAGAGAATAGAAGCTTTCAAAATGTGGCACTACAGAAGGACGCTGAAGATTAGATGATTAGATCACATAACTAATGAGGAGGTATTGAATATAATTGGAGAGAAGAGAAATTTGTGACACAACTTGACTAGAAGAAGGGATTGGTTGGTGAGACATATTCTGAGGCATCAAGGGATCACCTGTTTAGTATTGGAGGGCAGTGTGGAGGATAAAAATCGTAGAGGGAGACCAAGAGATTAATACACTAGCGTATTTACTCAAATCTGAGCCGCACTTTTTTTCCGGTTTTTGCAATCCAAAAAACCGCCTGCGGCTTAGAATTGAGTGCAAAACAAGCAGAAGTTCTGAAAAATGTTGGTAGGTGCCGCCACAACTAACTTCTGCCGTCGAATATATGTAGCGCTACACAGGCATGCTTTGTAGGCACAAAGATAAATACTGGGGCCAAATCATCTGCGTCAGTAAATAAATTTTAAAAAAGCCACAAAAGTATTGTGGTTCATCTCTTCGTGGTAGTCGGAGGTTTTATTTGAACTGAATAGCAGCAGACAATTTGGAATGAAACCTTTTGAATTTCCGGCATGTGCTACTATTACCCTTTTTCCTCTGCGATCGGAGCTGCTGTACTTCCGCTGATGGTACCGCCTGTCCAGCCTTTTTTTAAACTGTGTCCTGCATTCACCCACGTTTCATCAAGCCAAACGATATCATCAAAATTTGTCCCCACTAATTCTCTAAGAAAGCGGCATCGCCAGGCTGCAATATCTTGCCGTTCCATTAGTAACTTTCTGCCAGAGATGGATTTATAGCAGAATCCTAACATTTTCACGACTCATAACAAAGACGATTTACTACCCCGAAACAGGTCAGCCGCTGTGAGGGTAGCATGTAGTTTTTTGAGTGTTGGGTACTCCTTCCTCGAATAAAATGCGTGTATTTGACAACAAATGCCATCTTCCTGAAAAGAGTCAAGTTTTGTGACCCTCTTCCCTAGTCGTCTCTTTTTCCCAGGTGTATCCAATTTAGATGATTCACTTGAGCCTTCTTTCGTGAAATTCTCCTTGCAGATTCTTATTACTGATCGTTCGCTAACTTGTAGAGCAGCTGCTGTTCGCTCCACCACCTTTTCCAAAGGAACGAGAGGCCCTCCTGCATCCCTCCCTCTCTCTCTCTCTCTCTCTCTCTCTCTCTCTCTCTCTCTCTCTCTCAAAATACTCCCTTAAGGAACACACGTATTCACGCACCTGACTGCGTATGACGACGCCATGTCCACCATTTTTTGGAGGTTTCAGAGCAGTGTGCAGCCTTGGCCTCCTTCTCTTGCGTCTGCTTTCATCAGACATCGTAAACACGAGAAGCTACAAGTCACTCAAATCTCTCACCCGCACATCTACAATGGCTCAGTGAGGACTGGCTAGCACAATGCCTTAGTCAGCTCAGCAGAGCGAAGTGGCAACGCAGTGGCAGACGACAGCGCCGGCTGCCATTGGTTTATTGGTGGCGGGAGCCCTGCAGCCCGTTGCCTGTCAAGTGACTACTACTTTAAATCAGACTATAAAGTGAAAACCTCAGTTGTCAAATATAGATTGAGGAAAGCCTATATGAGTGTCGGATTAGGAACAAAGAATGAAACTCACTGAACCATGGCGATATGCAGTGCGAAGATAGGTCAGCAATCACAGCCAGGTATCACAGTGATAAACAAATGCAGCTCCAGACAACTTATATGCTGAAGTGATTGGATCACACAGTAGACAGATGTGAAAACAAAACTTAATGAAAGCACCGAGTGGTGGCCCTGATAGTAAAATTCGGTTGAAATAAAGTAAATGCTGATCGAAGTCAATTAAAAATTACAGAATAGAATAAAAATACTCTTAAAAATTTTAAAAGTAGGTGAACTAGTGGCAACATAGAGAATAAGTGTTTCAGTGAACTGCTAACAATGGACCAAAATATCAATCTAAATGAACACGAGTAGGAAAGGGGTAAGAGGGGAAATGATAGGAGATAGTAAACACATGGAGGGAGAAAGGGGGGGGGGGAGTAAAAAACACAAAGTCTTTAAAAATTTTGGGGTAATGGGAAAACTAAACACTAAGCCACAGTGGTAGAGACAAAGGCAGCAAAGTCAGGAGCAGACCAACCAGTCACAAAAAAAGAAAAAGAAAACTACCTAAATTTTGACAAGGCGGACATCATGGTAACATAAAAAAATTTAGTTTTTAGCGACCAAACAAACATTGTTTACCCGAATATGAAACTTCCTGGCAGATTAAAACTGTGTGCTGGACCAAGACTCGAACTTGGGACAAATCGCGGGCAAGTGCTCTACCCTCTGAGCTACCCAAGCATGACTAACACCCCATCCTCACAGCTTTACTTCCACCAATACCTCATCTCCTACTTTCCAAATTTCACAGAAGCTCTCCTGCAAATGTTGCAGAACTAACACTTCTGGAAGAAAGGATATTGCAGAGAGGTACTGGCAAAAGTAAAGCTGTGAGGACGAGGTGTAAGTCGTGCTTAGGTAGCTCAGATGGTAGAGCACTTGCCCGCAAAAGGCAGAGTCCCACGTTCGAGTCTCGGTCCAAATGATCACAGCAATCACAAAACTGCATTTGCATAGCAGAGACAATTTGGAAATGGTTGTGATTGGTCATGACATCTTTATTTTAATGAACTTAGTTACTCCCATCAGCCATCACGCCAAGCAGAACTTGGCAGTGGCAGGAGATACGGCACGGAGTGTTCCAACTTTTACACATTTACCGGTTCTGATCTGCTGATTAGAGTTCCTTGGTATCAGGAAACTTAACCTTGTAATATTTGTAAACACTGCTAGGCAGCCAACATCATGCCAGCATATTTTTTATGAACTTTTTTCGTAGTGTGTAAATTGCGAGAAAATTATAAATATGTTGACGCAAAGTTGGGTGCAAATTAGCATTGTGGACATTTTGATGGGAATGATAAAAAGTGTCATAGACAGCGGGAAAACATTAATTCCAGGAATATAAAAGCGGGGTTATACTGTATATTCAGACCAATCAAAATTACAGACTTCTATGGATGTCACTGATCTGCCTATAAAGTTAACAATGCATCTATTCTAAACTTACACCATTTCTTCATTGTCTACATTTTGATAACGCAAGTGGAAAAAAAAGACACAAAAAGAAATGGTTTACATTAATTTTTATCTTATCTGACTGTTTTCTTTGCTGTTGTATGTGGTGTCATCACTGTTGTCATCCTAATAAGAGAGCAGTGAAAATTACATCTTCATTGTCGCAGATATTTGGCTATGTCATGTGAATGTGTTGTGATTTCTGAGGTTGTGGCTACAGTGGGACCTGAGAATACAGCTGAACACTCAGTGGATTTTGCTTATATAGTGATGTGAAAATGTTACAATTTCTCATGCTTCCAAAAAAATCATCAACCCACTGCTATCTCATTAACTGTTTAGAACTAGCAGCTGACACATCTCTATCATTCCTGTCATATCTCGTGGTGAACATTCACAACAATCCAACACAAAATTTGTAAGTACACCACTGGTACTTATCTGTAGACTTTTGACATCTCCTGTAGAAATGTATGATATTGTTGAGTATTTGTCCAATTTTAAAGTCAGTTTAATTCAGAATGCAAATGGATTCAGTCAGACTGCATTTTTAACATGGTAGATGTTGTTGTTGTTGTTGTTGTTGTTGTCTTCAGTCCTGAGACTGGTTTGATGCAGCTCTCCATGCCACTCTATCCTGTGCAAGCCTCTTCATCTCCCAGTACCTACTGCAACCTACATCCTTCTGAATCTGCTTAGTGTATTCATCTCTTAGTCTCCCTCTACGATTTTTACCCTCCACACTGTCCTCCAATGCTAAATTTGTGATCCCTTGATGCCTCAGAACATGTCCTACCAACCGATCCCTTCTTCTAGTCAAGTTGTGCCACAAACTTCTCTTCTCCCCAATCCTATTCAATACCTCCTCATTAGTTATGTGATCCACCCATCTAATCTTCAGCATTCTTCTGTAGCACCACATTTCGAAAGTTTCTATTCTCTTCTTGTCCAAACTAGTTATCGTCCATGTTTCACTTCCATACATGGCTACACTCCATACAAATACTTTCAGAAATGACTTCCTGATACATACTCTCGAATTCCAGTCACCCATGACTATTTAATTTTCGTCTCCCTTCACTACCTGAATAATTTCTTTTATCTCATCATACATTTCATCAATTTCTTCATCATCTGCAGAGCTAGTTGGCATATAAATTTGTACTACTGTAGTAGGCATGGGCTTTGCGTCTATCTTGGCCACAATATTGCGTTCACTATGCTGTTTGTAAGAGCTTACCCGCACTCCTATTTTTTTATTCATTATTAAACCTACTCCTGCATTACCCCTATTTGATTTTGTATTTATAACTCTGTATTCACCTGACCAAAAGTCTTGTTCCTCCTGCCACCGAACTTCACTAATTCCCACTATATCTAACTTTAACCTATCCATTTCCCTTTTTAAATTTTCTAACCTACCTGCCCGATTAAGGGATCTGACATTCCACGCTCCGATCCGTAGAACGCCAGTTTTCTTTCTCCTGATAACGATGTCCTCCTGAGTAGTCCCCGCCCGGAGATCCGAATGGGGGACTATTTTGCCTCCGGAATATTTTACCCAAGAGGACGCCATCATCATTTAATCATACAATAAAGCTGCATGTCCTCGGGAAAAATTACGGCTGTAGTTTCCCCTTGCTTTCAGCCGTTCGCAGTACCAGCACAGCAAGGCCGTTTTTGTTAATTTTGCAAGGCCAGATCAGTCAATCATCCAGACTGTTGCCCCTGCAACTACTGAAAAGGCTGCTGCCCCTCTTCAGGAACCACATGTTTGTCTGGCCTCTCAACAGATACCCCTCCGTTGTGGTTGCACCTACGGTATGGCCATCTGTATCGCTGAGGCACGCAAGCCTCCCCACCAACGGCAAGGTCTATGGTTCATGCTAGATGTTAATAAAAGCCAAAATATGCAGTATACATTCAATGGTTGGCAGCACGACAAATTTACTGCCCGCTCACCACTCCCCTCCCCACACTCATCGTAGTTCGCAGCCTAGATGTGTCACTGTTTCCCCTTCATCCCTCCATACTGCTCTGCTTGAACAACAGTGAAAGATGGATCACAATATCTTCTAGGGTGTAGGTCATATGCGACAACATCAAATAATACATAAATAAAAGATAGCAATCATGATTCAGTCCAATTCTCGAAATTTTGCTCATCCTGCAATTGAGGGATGCCTGTTGGTACTACATCCACAATAGGTATTCTGCTGTAATTTATTCCTGCAATAACAATTACAGTCAGTTTAATGTGATTAATTTCATTTGTAAGAAGTCTAATTGTCAATTAATTTTTTTCCCCCCTCATTTCATCTGACTGTCACTATCTTGTTCTAGAGTGGGTTGACAAGCTGGTGACATTTTTTCCTGGCCTTCTAATATGTGAACAGTGACTGAAATAGTCATTTGCATACTACTTGAGAAATCATTACAGATTCTCATAACCAAACAAATATTGACTTTGATTCAGAATCAAATAATGGTTTTTGAAGGAACTGATTTTCGCCTTTGAATGTTGCCTTTACATAAAAAGCTACATAAATATGTGTGTATATGGTATCCATATACCATAGGAGATTTTAAAACTATTGCCTTTTAGGACATTGGCAAGTCTGTAAGATATGTCACTGACAAAAGATAAGGTGATATAAATGCATTCAGAAGGTTTACTCAGAATACCAGCTGTGTTACTCATGTTGATTGACTTCAAATTCAATATATTTTGTACTAAATTAGGACTGTAACCATTGAATTTAGTGATATTTCAAATTAATTAATTCGGGCTCTAAAGAATTAGGGCTTAAATGGACATAAAGTGCTCTGTCAGTCAGAAATAAACTATGTTTATCCACAACAGAATAACAAGACTAAATGTGTGATGATGTCGCTTGTTGTGGGTTTTTGGAAAATGTTATATATATGATGTGCCCCTCTACAGGGTGTATACAACCTGGGAGATCAGGGAAAAACCTGGTAATTATTTAGAATTCTGAGAATTTTTCATTGTTTTTGTTTTCAGTTAAATTTTTGTAATATTGGCTGGTAAGAACTGATACTCGAACAAGAGAAAAAATGAAAATAAAACTTAAATTGCAAAGGAAATGCGCCATGTATGGCAACAAAACATGGTGCTCGTACAAGTGTCTATCCACAGCAGCATGTGTCAAAGACTTTAGGAAGACTATGCAATACTTCGTAACAACAAATTGACTCCGATGGGCGTGACGTCACAACTGCTTACATCAGATTAGTTTTAGCAGTTGCAAGTGGGATCATGCGCATGTGCAGTTGAGTGGTACCTTCTGCTGCTTCTGGCTACAGAAATGTGGCTGTGTAAACAGTCTCAGCAAGCAGTTAGATGCTAACGGGAAACATTTTACTGGAGCGCCCAACCTGCCAGATTCATGCATGCGCAGCAGGCTGAAATCTAGGAGGAAGTTGGGGGGGGGGGGGGGGGGGGGGGGAATTCATGTTCTTGAGGGAAAGAAACCTTGTTTCAGAAAGCGCCTAGCATCCAATGCACGTTAGTCTATCGATTATTCATATGACTTGGAAACGCATCTCTGTTGGTTTTTTAACATTTTTGAACACATTCTAAGTTTTTCTCAATGAATCATAAGTTGAAGGGGTGAATGCCAACTGCTGGCTGATTGTGTTGTTTATTGGGTTTGACAATGGTGAACATTGTTACAATTACTACAGAAATCCATAGATTCAGACTACCACAGTGGAAATAAACTAATAGCAGGTAAGGAAGATTATGCATTACCTTCTTGGTGTATCCAAGAAAATGAAATTTTAACAGCAGTTACTTAGAACCAAATATTATTTGTACAATCATAATATTGTTTTTGAATAATGTGTTTCGTTCATTATGTGGTAGCTTGTATTTTGTGAAAAAACCATTATGAACCTTAGTTTCAGACAAGTAATCCAGTTTAATTAACAGAGTTCTTTCTTTTTTTCGTTTAGACAATTCCTCATTATTACCTGTCCCTGGATGTTGAATTGGACCAAGTCCTTAAGCTTCGCAAGCAGTTCAACGCATTACTAGAAAAGGATAAAATTAAACTAAGTATAAATGATTTTGTAATCAAAGCAGCTGCACTGGCTTGCAAAAAAGTTCCAGAAGCAAACTCTTCATGGATGGACACAGTCATCAGAGAGTAAGTTTAACATTGAGTACAATTTTATCTTGTGGGATACACAGTTGAGGCACTTTTGAAACATAGATAAATTGAATAGTTATTGCAACAATTCTTGGAGTCATTAGGAGTTTCTTCGTTTTCTTGTAGTCCTCTTTAGGAATCTGTGTTACTAAATGATTAGCCCAGTACCAGGTACCAATTGCAAATTGCCTATCTAACAGCTTCCAGGGGCACTAAAATTTGATTTTCAATATTTCATGTAAATATTGACTGAATTTAAACATTTAAAATTCTGTCATAATTTACACGTTACAAGGTACACTCCAATATTAAAGTTTTAACACAACAATACAAGTATTACAGCAAGAAACTGTGTTGTTATTCTTGATACTGCGTAACAGGGAAAAAGTTCATTGCTTACTACATTTTCAGTGTTCATGCAGTAAGACTTCTGTAGCAGATGTTGTGTTTCAGATTATTACTTTTTTTGCTACCAACTCTATTTGCAACACCCTTTGTAGACAGTATCCCCATATACCACTGAATGTATCTGCAAAATTATATCATTGTGTGACTTAAAGTTTAGGAGATATTACATCATAAACATTTAGATGCTGGAAAAACTAGCTTTCATTTAAAATGAAGTGCAAATTATCTCGACTATATTCATCCACCATTACATGAAGAAAATGCTTACTAACTGCCAACGAAGTTTAAGGATAATTTGAAACCTTTTCCAAACTTTTTTTCACTTACATGGTTGTTGTTGTTGTTGTTGTTGTTGTTGTGGTCTTCAGTCCTGAGACTGGTTTGATGCAGCTCTCCATGCTACTTTATCCTGTGAGAGCGTCTTCATCTCCCAGTACCTGCTGCAACCTACATCCTTCTGAATCTGCTTGGTGTATTCATCTCTTGGTCTCCCTCTACGATTTTCACCCTCCACGCTGCCCTCCAATACTAAATTGGTGATCCCTTGATGCCTCAAAACATGTCCTATCAACCGATCCCTTCTTGTGGTCAAGTTGTGCCACAAACTTCTCTTTTCCCCAATCCTATTCGGTACTTCCTCATTAGTTATGTGATCTACCCATCTAATCTTCAGCATTCTTCTGTAGCACCACATTTCGAAAGCTTCTATTCTCTTCTTGTCCAAACTATTTATCGTCCATGTTTCACTTCCATACATGGCTACACTCCATACAAATACTTTCAGAAAAGACTTCCTAACACTTAAATCTATACTCGATGTTAACAAATTTCTCTTCTTCATAAACGCTTTCCTTGCCATTGCCAGTCTACATTTTATATCCTCTCTACTTCGACCATCATCAGTTATTTTGCTCCCCAAATATCAAAACTCCTTTACTACTTTAATTGTCTCATTTCCTAATCCAATTCCCTCAGCATTACCCGACTTCATTCTACTACATTCCATTATCCTCATTTTGCTTTTGTTGATGTTCATCTTATACCCTCCTTTCAAGACACTGTCCATTCCATTCAGCTGCTCTTCCAAGTCCTTTGCTGTCTCTGACAGAATGACAATGTCATCGGTGAACCTCAAAGTTTTTATTTCTTCTCCATGGATTTTAATAACTACTGCGAATTTTTCTTTTGTTTCCTTTACTGCTTGCTCAATATACAGATTGAATAACATCAGTGAGAGGCTACAACCCTGTCTTACTCCCTTCCCAACCACTGCTTCCCTTTCATGCCCCTCGACTCTTATGACTGCCATCTGGTTTCTGTACAAATTGTAAATAGCCTTTCGCTCCCTGTATTTTACCCCTGCCACCTTTAGAATTTGAAAGAGAGTATTCCAGTCAACATTGTCAAAAGCTTTCTCTAAGTCTACAAATGCTAGAAACGTAGGTTTGCCTTTTCTTAATCTTTCTTCTAAGATAAGTCGTAGGGCCTGTTTTGCCTCACGTGTTCCAGTATTTCTACGGAATCCAAACTGATCTTCCCCGAGGTTGGCTTCTACTAGTTTTTCCATTCGTCTGTAAAGAATTCGTGTTAGTATTTTGCAGCTGTGAATGGCTCTCCCAAGGCCTTCAGTAGTTCCAGTGGAATGTTGTCTACTCCGTGGTCCTTGTTTCGACTCAGGTCTTTCAGTGCTCTGTCAAACTCTTCACGCAGTATAATATCTCCCATTTCACTTTCGTCTACATTCTCTTCAATTTCCATAATATTGTCCTCAAGTACATCGCCCTTGTACAGATCCTCTATATACTCCTTCCACCTTTTTGCTTTCCCTTCTTTGCATAGAACTGGGTTTCCATCTGAGCTCTTGATGTTCATACAAGTGGTTCTCTTTTCTCCAAAGGTCTCTTTAATTTTCCTGTAGGCAGTATCTATCTTACCCCTAGCGAGATAAGCCTCTACATCCTTACATTTGTCCTCTAGCCATCCCTGCTTAGCCATTTTGCATTTCCTGTTGATCTCATTTTTGAAACGTTTGTATTCCTTTTTGCCTGCTTCATTTATTGCATTTTTATATTTCCTCCTTTTATGAATTAAATTCAATATTTCTTCTGTTACCTAAGGATTTCTACTTGCCCTCGTCTTTTTACCTACTTGATCCTCTGCTGCCTTCACTACTCCATCCCTCAAAGCTACCTTTTTCTTCTACTGTATTTCTTTCCTCCATTCCTGTCAATTGTTCCCTTACGCTCTTCCTGAAACTCTGTACAATCTCTGGTTCTTTCAGTTTATCCAGGTCCCATCTCCTTAAATCCCCACCTTTTTGCAGTTTCTTCAGTTTTAATCTACAGTCCATAACCAATAGATTGTGGTCAGAGTTCAGATCTGCCCCTGGAAATTTCTTACAATTTAAAATCTGGTTCCTAAATCTCTGTCTTACCATTATATAATCTATTTGATACCTTTTAGTGTCTCCAGGGTTCTTCCATGTATACAACCTTCTTTCATGATTCTTAAACCAAGTGTTAGCTATGATTAAGTTGTGCTCTGTGCAAAATTCTACCAAGCGGCTTCCTCTTTCATTTCTTAGCCCCAATCCATATCCACCTACTACGTTTCCTTCTCTCCCTTTTCCTACACTCGAATTCCAGTCACCCATGACTATTAAATTTCGTCTCCCTTCACTATCTGAATAATTTCTTTTATTTCATCATACATTTCTTCAATTTCTTCATCATCTGCAGAGGTAGTTGGCATATAAACTTGTACTACTGTTGTAGTACTCCTTCATTACCCCTATTTGATTTTGTATTTGTAACCCTGTATTCACCTGGCCAAAGGTCTTGTTCCTCCTGCCACTGAACTTCACTAATTCTTACTATATCCAACTTTAACCTATCCATTTCTCTTTTTAAATTTTCTAACCTACCTGCCCGATTAAGGGATTTGACATTCCACGCTCCGATCCGTAGAACACCAGTTTTCTTTCTCCTGTTAACGACGTCCTCCGGAGTAGTCCCCGCCCGGAGATCCGAATGGGGAACTATTTTACCTCCGGAATATTTTACCCAAGAGGACGCCATCATCATTTATCCATACAGTAGAGGTGCATGCCCTCGGGCAAAATTACGGCCGTAGTTTCCCCTTGCTTCCCCTTGCTTTCAGCTGTTCGCAGTACCAGCACAGCAAGGCCGTTTTGGTTAGTGCTACAAGGCCAGATCAGTCAATCATCCAGGCTGTTGCCTCTGCAACTACTGAAAAGGCTGCTGCACCTCTTCAAGAACCATACGTTCATCTGGCCTCTCAACAGCTACCCCTCCATTGTGGTTGCACCTACGGTACAGCTATCTGTATCGCTGAGCCACGCAAGCCTCCCCACCAACGGCAAGGTCCATGGTTCATGGGGGGAGGAGGGAAACCATAGGAAACCTAAATGGGATTTGAACTACCCTTCTCCTGAATCCATTTCTAGTGCCTTCACTGCTCTAAGAAGGCTGCGTATGACACCCTTCATGTCCCCAAAAAATTTTTGCCTTAGCTTTGTGGCCAGTGGCACTGCCATCACCTTTTTTGAAGCAGATTCATGAGAGAGAGATTTAAGTATCACTTAAATGGCCCCAACTTATCTCTGAATTTTAAAGCTGCGCCCATTGTGCTAAAAATTGTCTATCGGTAACTTTCCATGCGAGAAACTGTCATTCCTGTTGATACACCTAGCCTTTGCTACTTCGTGCATATTGGATTGATTGTGGGAATCGTGTAGCAGACTTTTTTCATTGCTTTCATTGGTAAGCATATCTGTTGGGAATCCTGAATGATTGTTATTAAAAGTGAATGTTCAGCTATGTTTAAATGTGTAATTGTTGTCATTTATGATGAAGGGCTTGTGCAAACAGCATCAAATTTTACTTTTACCTTGTCATGCGTTTTCCAATTCACAATCAATAATTGAATAGTTGAACACAATTGCACTTTTCTTACCTCATTATTAACCAAGCAGCACAACATATTGAAAGGGCTGACAGATCCAAACTGTTTGTATGCCCAGATACATCAATACATGGGAATGAAAATTTATAACAGATTAGAAGGGAATAAATTAATGCTGATGAATTTTGTTCCACATAAAAGAAAGCTATATGAGATACTGGCTCTGAAATGTTATTACTCAGTGGATGAATTCATGAAGGCTGAACTGGAAATTTGAGCTGGGTACAACGTGTTACATATCTCAAGAAATATCATGATAGTGTTAGTATTTATTTTCGTGCTATTATTTATTAGTGTAAAAATCATTTTAACTGTATTATAAATTTTTGACACATCTCCTGTTCGCAATTCCGCATCTCATGGTCTAGTGGCTAGCGTTGCCATCTCTGGGCCAAGGGATCCCAGGTTAGATTCCCGGCCGGGTTGTGGATTTTCTCTGCCTGGGGACTGGGTGTTTGTGTTGTACACATCATCACCATCATCATTCATAAGAGTGGCTAAATTGGTCTGCACAAAAAAAGCATCAACATCATCATTCGTGAGAGTGGCTAGATTGGCGTGCACAAAAAAAAAGAAAAAGAAGAGCTGTGTAAAAATTGGGACTTTGTATGGGCACTGATGACCACACAGTTGTGTGCCCCACAAACCAGTCATCATCGTCCTGTTCACAAACCAAATGGATTGCAAATGTATGTCATGAGATGAGTAAACCACAATTCTGGATTAGGTTCACGGGTACTTGTGTGGCTCAGACATGTAACGTAACAGAACACATTATGATGATCATTAGAGACTAGGGTATTGCCAGGAATGCCCCAGGGAAGTATGATAGGACTGCTGTTATTTTCTGTGCAGTGATAGAGGCAGCAGAGATGACTGTGGTGGCAGGCTGCGAAGATGGAGGCGGTCCGCACTGACTACTCCACTCGGCAGCAGTGGCACCCAGAGTGGAGATTTCGCCACAGGGGCTGGTGCAGATAGTGTAGGTGGCTGCAGGAACAGAGGACTCTCCACTACACTGTTGTTGATGCAGGGGATATAACTGGTGGTAGTGTCATGCACGAAGCTATCAGAGTTCTGCACAATGCAGAGGCAGCAGCTTTGGAGGCAATGGTCAACTTCTGACATCCACTTATGGCACCGGCCCAATTCACAGGCCCAGAAGACGGAGATCGAATGCAGATGCTACGAGGTGAGTGCCGGCAGTGGTCAGGCATCAGCCGGAGCAGATAAAGCCGTGCACGTGGCTGGTGGCCATGAAGCAGCTCCACCAGGCTACAGTTGCTGACAGGAGTGAACCTATATGAACTCCAGAATCTATGTAGGGCTTCTGCGAGAGAAGATTGATATATTTTTTTCATCTGGGTTATGAAAGTACAGGTCAGTCGCTCTGCCTCTCCATTAGTCTAGGAATGAAAGGTAGGGGTTGTAACAAGCCAGATGCCACTCTTTATGCAAAAATCTTCAAAGTCTTGAGACACAAACTGTGGGCTGTTGTCCATCACAAGCAGTGCTTTCAAGGAAAAGATCTTTTAGAGGGCCAAGACCGTATCTGACAGATGTGGATGGGCAGCACGTAAGAAAATTTTGAGAAAGCATCAACTACTACAAGCCTAAAGTTAAGAAACAGACCGCAAAATCAGCATGAATACGCTATCAGAGATGCTGGGGGGAGGCCACAGGGAAAGAGAGGCCCGTGGTGCCGCTTGATGGGTGGCACACTGCGGGCAGGCTGTCACAGTGCACGTGATCTCATTGTCAATACCTGGCCGAAACACATGATGGTGGGCCAGCAATTTTGTATGAAAAACACCACAATTACCAAGTTGTAAAGGGTGCATGATATCTTACTGCAGCACAGCTGGTATCACAGTCCTGGTCACCAATGCTGCAGTAGCTAATACTATCATACCATCAAGAACTGAGAGGTGATGGAAGATAGCATAATAATTACACAAAGGATCTGCTGCTTGGCCAACCGTTATAGACAAAGTGAACAACCTGACGTAAGACAGGATCGGCAGCCAAAATCTGAGAACTGATAATGGGAAAAACTATCCATGATGTTTTGGGCTTTGACATCTAAATGGAAACGCAACAGTTCATTCTGATTAAATGCTGGACCAGGGCTACTTGCAAAAGAGCATCCACATTACCATGTTGTGCTGTGGGTCAGAAATGAATCTCATAGCTACAGCATGACAAAAGCAGACCCAACGTTGCAGGTGATGGGCCATTTTCTGGTAAAGATGCCAAAGTATTGGAAAGAACAACTAGAGGTTTATGATGAGTAACCAGATTAAACTTACAACCATATAGGAAAAAATCTTTCTTTTTAGTTTGTACACCATAGAAAAGCTTCTATTTCTATACACAAGTAGCGCTGTTGCGCCTGACTCAGAATTTTTTAAGTATATACAGTAGGGCATTCCGAACTGTCCATATGTTTGTGCATGAGAACGGCCCTAAGGCCGTATTGGGAGGCTTCTGTGGCCAAAACAAAGTGTTGGCATGTTTGGAAGGTAACCAAGCAAGGTGCCAAGTGTAAGTTTGACTTTCAGAGAGTAAAACAACGCTTGAAGACAGGCAACTAGTGAAAAGAAACATCTTTATGTAAGAGAGCATGAAATGGCTGTGCCAATGTGGCTGCACCAGGAAGGAGCTTATGGTAGTAAGCAATCTTTCCAAGAAATGCTTGCAACTCAACATTGATAGGACATGGAAAAGCCAAAATGGCACTGATATGCTGACATAAAGGCTTGACACTGGCATTTGAGGCTGCAAAAGCGATATAGACGATAGACGAATGAAAAAATTGTGATTTGTCCAAGTAAATTTCAAACCAGCAGCCTTTGGCATTGTGAACAAGACACAAAGGTTCTGCAAATGTTGTTCTGTTGAGGAATTGTAGACCACAATATCATCCAGTAGTTAATGCACCTTGGCATGGAGGCTGTGAGTTGCTCCAAAAATCGTTGGAAAATGGCAGGGGTGCTAGGCACAGCAAGTGGCGTGTGCTGGTGTTGCTGTAACCCAAGGGGGTTTTCTCTGTGATGATGTGTTTGTAATCACCCAGAAGCAGTTGTAAGTAGGCTTATGATAAGTCTATTTTGAAAAAATATTTTCTCTCAGAAAGCTGTGCCCCCAAAAGTTTTGAAGACGTTTAACCCAAATGAGTTTCCAGTGTTGGCATAATCCACAACCAAAAAGGTCAAAAGCCAAACAGCTGCACTATGGCAGTAGATAACTGTCCCAGTATAGGTATTTGTTGTTGGTTGCGACTCACCAAACGTTGAGATACAGGGGACAATGCCAGTGATCCACATAGGTTTGAGAATTTAACAAAGTCACTGCTGCACCCTTGTCCACTTGCATTTTTAGCATCTTGTCCATTGCATGTATGTTATTGTAGAGTTTGTTTGCAGCTACCATCACTTGGGAAACAGTATTTACATCCTTGTTCATGTCTGGTGAAGCAGGTTAAGAGTTGTGGTCATTCTTTTTTTTTAAATGCTTTGTGCAGGTGGCCTATTCAAAACAATAAGGGCACGACGGAAGGGAAGCACATGACTGCTTTTGTGATGCAGATTGCTGCTGCTACTGCTTAGCACAGTGCTTCCCCATGTGGTATTGAGGCTGTGGTTGCAGGGATAAGATATCGTCTTCTTCCCGTGAGCTAACCAACGGCGGCTGCTTCACACTGTGCTTCTGATTGCCTTTTTAGAATTCACATTCTGGTGGCACTTTCGGTCAAATAGAGGGTATAGTGGGTGTGGTTGATAGTGATCGATGGGAGGTTTGCAGTCAAGTTTTGTTAAATTGCAACAATCCAGTGGACATGTGAGGAGTGCTCATTTTGTGCTGAAGTCTGTTTCTCGAACTCTCACTCGATCATTGCGGTGCAGCATGCTTTTTGTTTGTGATTTTCAGTACCCCCACGCAGATGTGTTCCTGAATGGCAATCACTTTTAAATTGGGTAAACGCATTCTGAACAACAGGGAATATGTCATCTTTATGGAGAGGACCTGAGAGAAGTGTTAAAACACCACAAAATGTTGAACAAGTTAGAGCAGCAGAACTGCAATCTCCTAAACACTCAGCATGGAAACATGCACTTGCTCTAGGCATTTCAAGATGTTCTCTCCATTGGATTCTTCATAATGAACTGAATTTTCACCCGAATAAAACGTGCGTGGTCAATCAGTTGTCAGTACAGAATTGTGTAACACGAAGAAAATTGGGCTTGCAACCATACCCCGTGATGCAAATATGTTCTTTTCTGATGAGGCAATTTTTCCCTTCAGTGGGTGTGCAAACAAACAGAATATGCAGTACTGGAGCAACACGAACCCCAAGCAAATGCACCGGAGACCCCTGTTCTCAGACCGCATCACTATGTGATGCGCCATATCACAAGTAGGGATCATTGGCCCTTACTTTTGCCAGGAAAATTGTCGTTCTGTAACTGTGAATTCGGATCATTACTTAACTATGCTGTAGGAGGTTTTCCGACCAGCATTCGAGGCAATGCAATTACAGGCTAGCTGGTTTCAATGAGACGGTGCCATTGCACACACAGTGAGCATTACCCTGAATTTTTTGAGGCAAATGTTTTCTGGAAGGCTTATCTCTTGTATGGGGGTTCTCGATTGGCGCGCACAATCACCGGGCATAGCCCTATGCAGTTTTTATCTTTGGGGTTACCTGAAGTCGGATGTGTATTGCAACCATCCCAATGCCCTGGAAGGCCTATAGAACAATATTGAGGCTGAAATTGCAAGAATACCAGAAGATACGCTTGAAAGAGTGCATGAGAATTTCAGAAAAAAAAACGCAGCAGTGTGTGGATTGTGAATATAAATATTTCCCAGATATACTTTTTAAACCATGTAATTAAAAACTTCCGTTATTGTCCAGTATGAGAAAAATAAAAATGTAAGTTTCTAAGTGACCATTATTTTTTTATTTCATTCCCATATCAGCAATTTACTGCGTTCCAACCTGTTTTGGGCCATTGTGTACATGGTGCAGCACTTTCCATTCCATCTGTCCCATTTGCGAGGCAACTGCTCTAGGCCAACTGAAAAGATTCTTGTATCATGTGTTGTTTAAGCGCTCTCACGTTATAGGGTTACAACAATAACAGACCTATGGGGATCATTCCTTATCAAGAGCACAAGGTTTTTGCTGGCACAAATCAGTTTTGAAAGGCCAAGAAAACATTGAGGAAGCACTTCTCAGGGGAAACCTTGTTTCAAAAATTGATGAAAACATCGAACATGTGCATGCTTTTTAGATCTGACCGTATTTGTTCTTGCGGGACAAACTGTCAACCATGTGTTTTACAAAGATGTACTTGAAAGGCTCGGGAAAAGGGTGATTCGAGTGAGACCGGACGTTGCAGAAAAAGGGATGCTGCGTCCTGACAATACCCTATATCACAAGGCCACTTTCACCACAAAATCTTTGAGCTAAAAAGGCATTCCTGCTGTTCCATACCCTCCCCCATATTCAACTGATTTGATGCTTTTTGAAGCTTTTCTCTTCTTGAAATTGAAAAATTTGTTAAAAGCACGTCATTTTGGGACCCAGGAGAACAGTCAAAAGAATGTGAGTGACATGTCAAAGGTTCTACCAGTTGAAACATTTCAGTGTTGCTGCTGCTACAACTCTGCCACTGTGTAGCTGTCAAAGGGCACCAGTTTCAAAAGGACAGTATTGTTGTTTCAAAAAATAAAATTAAAACTTTGATAGATAAAAAATTAGTCTCATTACTTTTCTTACACAAGTCATATGTGTACAGTTGCCTTTTGTGACTGTGTAGCTCATTGTCTGTTCCTCCCCCATCTAAAATTGATATTTATCTTGTCACGCATTTTGCACCAGTTACATAAAAAAATAAAAGGGATTATATTTAATGTTACAGATTTCATTCTGTGGACATAAGTGTAGCAGTAGCCACAGACAAAGGATTGATAACACCAATTGTATTTGAAGCTGATAAGAAAGGCTTGATTCTTATAAGTCAAGATGTGAAGACACTTGCAGCAAAAGCCAGGGAAGGGAAATTGCAGCCTCATGAATTTCAGGTATGTATATGATCTTTAGTGAAAAACATTGCAGCTGTGTGATCTGTGTACGAATTTCATTATTTAATCTTAGACTTGAAGTTGTCAACATTCAGAATAGGAAGGGGAATGTATGCAGGCAGTCTTTGTAGTAATAGGAAAATACTGAATGATGTGAGACAGCATTACTTATCAAAACACAATGTAGTTCGTGGACAATCTTTGAAAAATGATTGAAGAGTGGAGTAAAGGGAACGCAGTAAAATGGTGAATTAACAAAGGATAATAGTTTGTGAATTTGTTTTCTGATGTAAATTGAGAATTCTGAATGAAATACCAGTATTTAACCTAAGTTGTACGTAGGCACAACAAAAAGACTGTCAGCAAGTAAGCTTTTGACTAAAAAGACCATTGGAAAAACACACACACACACACACACACACACACACACACACACACAGTGTCTGGCTGCTGAGGTCAGCTGTCGGGGGCGTGTGTGTGTGTGTGTGTGTGTGTGTGTGTGTGTGTGGGTGGGTGGGTGCGGGTACACGCGCATGTTTTTTATTTCTGAAAAAGGGACCCTTTTTTAGCTGAATGCTTACTTGCTAACAGTCTTTCTGTTCTGCCTATCTGCAACTCAGCATCTCTGCTATATGATGAGAAGCAGTTATTTGTTTCATAATATTGTCATTATTCCATCCTGGGTTTTTCATTGTTTAATACTTAACCTGAATAGTTATTGGGCTGCCACATCACAGGGTGGAAAAGAAGACTGACCATAACGAAGCCAAAGCCATATAAAGGTTACAAAAATTGAAGAAGTAAATTGCAGCAAGTATACAAAAACCAGAGGGGGCATAAGTGCTACATTTGAGGTGTCACAAAAAGAGAAAGAAAAGATGGAGATGATAAGACTATTCTGGTATTAAAAAGGAGTTTCAGGTTCTTGCTGACTCAGGAAACTGTGGTGGGTACTAGTGACTTCACTTCATGAAATCAGCAAAATGCTAATTCGGTTTTAAAGTGATGAATTCAACAAATTTCTTATGTATGGGGACCTGGACCTGAAAAATTCACATTTACAATAAGTATAAATACAAGTTCTGTCGCAAAGTGAGATTTTAGGTAATAAATGTCATTTCATGCAGATTTGTATTCAGATGAACGATTTTATCACAAATAGTTTGCAAATAGCTTTGTTTTCTGCTTATAAATATTCAAAAGTAACAAATTGTTTGCTACTGGTAGCAAAAGAACATGTTTGCAGAATAAAAGGCACACTCGTGCACAAATACAGTGACAAGTATGCTCATAAGGTATGCTCTGGTCCCACATCAAACATTCAGTGGTTGAATGCTCACTGTAAGATGCACACTGCATATGATAACGTAGGACTCAGCCATGGGCCTAACATCTTTTAACAAAGAAACTCGTGTATATATGCCAGCTAAAGTTGATAGTCTGCAAAACTATGGACACTGTAATGTGGCTGTTTTAGATGCAGGGGTGTTGCGTAATATAGGTCCATAAGATACCAGTGGATATTGGGCCTCAGCTAAGTTCTTTACAGTGCTGCCAACATTAGCAAGCAGTTGCATAGTAGCTGTTACCAAATGCTTTGTGCACTCCTCTTTGCTTTTCTTTGTGTATTATGCATTGCTTCCCTTTTTATCACAAAAAACAGAACATGGATATCTGCTGGCTGCCCTATGAGAGGAAGGCAGTGTTTGTTCTCCCACTCAGCAGTTCCACCTCTCGAGCCGCTGGTGTTCTCATTTGTTTATACTCATGACTATTTGGTATGTTGTTGTGTCTGCAATATAGCAACCATGCTGAGCATTCCTGTACAGCAAGGATAGTATTATTTTCTATTGTACTTCCAGCCTTCAGTACGTCATTGCTGCTATATGTTCTGTTGTCAAGTGTGGATTGCATGGTCCATGAGAGGGCTCTGTGGTAATCTGGGCTTCTATGCTACAAATTCAAAATCAGTGTTCTGTATATTTTGTAATTATCGTAGTGGGTGGGAAAAGAAAGATAGTGTCGAGAAAAACCTCATATCGGAGCAGCATTCTCTTCACTGGTGAAAGAATGCTGCTGCTGCTGCTTCTCAACATGAACAGTCATTTGTTGGAAAATCAAATAGAGCAAAAAGGAAGTACGTAAAAACTACATTGGAAAAGATTTTGAAATTTTACCGAAAGAAAAAATTCCGCCTTAAAGGTCTTGTTATAGAGAATGCAGGCTCCCCCTCCATGATCAGTTGTGTCTTCAGGCATGTAGCATGCCATACTTTTAAATTTATACATATAATTTATACTCATAATACAAGAAAATGCTTATTTCACTAGAGACAATTGTTACATTTTGAGGTCCTCACTTGGTCATCTTCTGATGAAGTGTCTGGGTCCTGTACGATGGTACTATGTATCTACTGTGGACCATACCTTTTATCTTCTAGAAATGTACGAAGGAGGGGTGTGGCAGCAGCAGTCGAGTTCCAGGTTGCAGGTCGTGTGGGTAAGGTAGTGGGGGAGTGACCAAGCATTGAGTCTTGAGACCACAGTCCATCCTGTTTGTTGCTGGCAGTCCTATCAGGGAATGCTAACAAAGTAGTGACAGTACTTCATCCCAGTCAGAACTGAGATGGAAGCTGCATTCTCATGCACTCTTTCATTATACCTTCTCAGAACACTGTTGCATGACCTTTGCGTCCTTCAAGAAAATAACCAATGTAGCTAAATAGAAGTGTTACATACTGCATTGACCCAAGTATAAGATGCCCCTTTTTTCGAGAGGCTCCATGAGAAAATTGTATGTTAAATATATTCTGACTAATCAAAATTACACACTGTTTCATTGACATAAAGTATCTGCCTAAAAAGTTTAACATTATACTTAATCTAAACTTATGGCATGTATTAATTGTGTACATTTTTATAATACAAGGATAAATAAAATAAAAAAGAAATGGTTTACATTAATTTTTGTCTTCATTGCCCTTTTGGCTGAAGCCAGTCTTGTATCACTGTTTTTAGTCATCATTGTCACATTTGTCATTACTGCTATCATGATCTGGGATGACAGTTCCATGTAATCAATGACAGGAATAAATGGGGCAATATGTTTCTGTATATGAGTTGTGATGAAGTTTATCCTCTTGGTTGACACATATATTCCGCTGTTTCATTTGAAAATGATGATATTTCCGAGCTTTTCGGACCTGAGAACACTTATTTATTCCAAATACATAGTAGATTTCATATCTATATTTATGTGAGAATATGGCAGTATTCCTTTGTCTCTTCTGTCCATACATGATGTTCACTGGTACTCTCTCATTGGCTGTGCAGAACCAGCAGCTGACACGCCCATTTTTATTCTTATCCTACCTCACGGCAAACATTGACAACATTGCAGAATGAGACTCAAGTATGGCACTGGCCCCTATCTAGATTGTTGCCATCTCCTGCAGAAATGTATACTTTTGTTGACATTTTGTTCAATTTTAATAACTTCAATTCCTACTACAAATGGATTCAGCCAAACTGCAATTTCATTCTGGTAGATGTCCATAAAAAGCCAAAGCATGCTTCTTATACTTCTATAGTTGACAGCTCGATGTAATATGCTGCCCACTCGCCGCTCCCCTCCTCGTGCTCATCATAGGACTCATAAAACCATAGTTGCAGCCTTTTTTCCTGTTTTACTCTTCCAAGTTCTTAAAGTTAAATATATGCCAAAGCTTTGTCTGTAAATGCAAGATGATTCATGTATGAATCTATTACACAATGTAACAATGTTGAACTCAACAGCAAAAAAGTTTAATCTGTCTTATTATTGAATAATAATGGAAAGATAGTCAGCAGTCTCCTGAGGAAGATAGAAGGATAAGGTATCAGATAAATGTTGAGAATGTCTCCTCACAGAGGAATAAAATATTTTTGGGAGTTGTACAGAGAATCATTCCCCCCTCCCCCCCAATCAAAGATTAAAATTTTGTGGCAATCTGATTAGAAATTTTTGATCCTCTTAATGTTTAGGAGGAAATCGATGATTATGAGACAGCTATAATAATGTAAATGGCTACAATTATAAAAAGAATCTAAAAATGGAAGAAAAACATTTACACTTAGCAAATGCAACAAGCAGTATGCAGTTTATTTGAGCAGTCAACTGTGTGGAGTATTGGTGGATACAGGTGTAGATGGCTGTACAGTACTCTTCAGACCAGCGTGTCCTGAGTAAAGTTGTGGTTCAAAAGCCATGTTACAATGTAGCTGCAGAAGCAAAGACACATGCATCACAGATTAAATAAAAACCAAAGTCTTGTCGATTAACAATCTGATCAAGTCCTAAGTGAATATAATGAGAGCTACGTTTAATGAAACATTGAAGTAAAATTGTACGTAACAATATGACCAAAAATAAATTTTATATAGTGTTGATATCATGTTATGTTAATTAATACAACAGCCATCTATTATACCCTCAGTCGCTGATCATATAGGCACCAAAGTGGAGGCTGACACAATGAAGGAAACATTAAATTCTGTCTTGTGAAGTTATTTCACTGAGGAATATTGTTCTGCACCTACATCTGTACCGTACAAACTACTGTGAGGAACATGGTGAAATATACATTCCATTGTATCAGTTACTAGGACTTTCTCCAGTTCCATTCACGTATGGAACATGGGAAGAATGACCGCTTAAATGTCCAATTAGACTGTTCTTGTCTTCACAATCCCAATGAGAATGGAGCTTGAGTGGGTGGGGATTTGCCATATATTCAGGGTGTATACACCCCGGGAGATCCGGGAAAAACCCGGGAATTTTTTTCATCCGGGAGAAAAATGGGAAAAACATGGGAATTTTTTAGAACTCCGTGAATTTTTCAGAGTTGTAGTTTTCAATTAAATTTTTGTAATTTTCTTTGCTAGCTCACTACTACATCAATAAAACATAAACGAGAGAAGAAAATTAAGTAAAACTTAAGTTGCAAAGGAAATAACAAAACAAATGACACACACACACACACACACACACACACACACACACACACACACACACACAAATGTCTGCCAACAACAAAGCGTGTTAAAGGCATTAGGATGAAAGATTATGCAGTACTTCATAACAGCAAACTGTGATGGGTGTGACGTCACAACTGTTTGTTAGCTTCATTAGAGAAGATGCCAGTCGCGTATGAACAGTACATTCTCTCGCTTCTGGCCACTTGGAAGTGTGGCTGTAGCAAGCAGCCAGATGCTACCCAGAAATTTTTTTCTAGCACACAGTGTTTACATTTAGGTATTTTGCTGTTTCCTCTTAGTTTACAGATCTAACGTCATAAAAACAAAATGGATTTCTGTGGCTGGAAGCCATCAGTTCGCCTTGCAGAACAATTAAGTTATTTTCGTCGGTTAGCTAAAGAAATTTGATTGTTGTTAATCTTTTCCACTGAGACAGTCAATTTATTTGAAACAAAGTGTTCCGTTCCATACTATTGGCTATTTCAACTGTTTGCTGGATTTCAAGTGTGTGTTTTCATCTTCTGGCATGTATGGAGTTATCGATAAAATGAAATGAGCGTATGGCACCGTTGGCCGGGAGGCTCCTATTCAGGGAAGTTCGGCCAGGTGCAAGTCTTTATTTCATTCGATACCACGGTAATAAATAACCAAACACGAGATAATGCAGTATTGGTTCTCCAAGAAAATTTACATGCAGAAAACCGCACTGAAAAGCTAATATCAGGTTGGGGCCTACTTCATTGTAAATATGTACATACAAATGTACACTTTAAGCGGAATAGGGTATTTTAGTATGGTTTGTGAAGTTCCGATGCTCTTGGATTATCATGTGATGTTCTGTTTCTTTTATTATGTTATGTAATTTTTCTTAATGCGTTAAACGTACTTAAATACAGGGTGCGCAGGGGGCAGTAACAACTGTTTTCTGGCTGCCAATGGCAGCTGATGAAACGAATGTGTTTCTAATAGCTCGCGGGAAAATATTGCGAACGGTGGTTTGAAACACGTCACTGTCAGTGTAAATATCCTTTTACGAAAGATAAATTATGTTGCGTATGAGAATGTGCGATGAATTTCTTAAACCACAGGCCGTTTGACTGTCGTTTTAAACTTAAAATTTTACTGGAAAATTTGTGTGATGTATCTTAAAGTGTAACACATTTTAAAAAAAGACCAATTGAAACCTTAGCTTTTATGGTGGCTAATTGTTCTTCGAGAGCAGTATTATATGTGAAAGCGTACCTTCCCTTGCATCCACACTTTTATATTAATTTAAATCATTAACTTTTCCTACTTGTGTGTTTGCACTATTTAACAGTGATGTTGCTGTTGAATGACTACATCGCATGTTCTATGCTCTGAATACCTGCTTTCATTGGCTGGCGAGATCACATGGCATGACCTATGACTGACTTACAAAAGCTCATTGCAAACTCGATTTCTATGCTTCGGAAACTAAGTTCCCGAGTCTGGTGGAAATTCGAATTTATACTTTTGTAATATGAAAATATGCAGTGTACTTGTGGCTGCATATAATTTTTTTTTTTTTACCTCGCTCCCGCTCGTTTACTGATGTGCTGGGAATTTCAGGCCGGTGCATGAAACCTTAACCCTTCAAAGGGTTGATAACTTTAACGGCCCCGAGGGAATGTGTCCTGTCATTTAACACGAAAAAAGTGTATTTCGTTCGGGAGAAAGTGTGTTTTTAACCAGGAAATCTGGGAAATTTTTTTCCTTGTCCATGTATACACCCTGTATATTGCTTAATTCATCACTTGAGTTGGTTGTTGAAACTTTGTAAGTACATTTTCACAGGATAATTTACATCTGTCTTCAAATGTCAGCGAGTTCAGTTCTTTCAGCACCTTCAGGACATGCTCTCTTGGGTGGAACATTCATGCTGCCCCTTTTTGTGTCCATTCAGTATCCACTGTTATTCATGGTTGGTATGGGTCCCACACACTTGAGCAATATTCTAGGGTGGGTCAAGTGAGTGTTTTGCATGCAGTCTCCTTTGTAGACCAATTGCACATCAGTAGTAATCTACCAATGAACTGCAGTCTGCCTTCTTCCTGCTTTACCTACAACTTAGACTATGTGATAGTTCTTTTTCATATTCCTACAAATTGTTAGACCTAGGTATTTTTATGAGTTGCCCAATTACAACAGCGACTCACAGGTACTACAGTCAGAGGACAGTAGGTATCTTCATTTCATGAAGTGCATCATATTACATTACTGAAGATATAAAGAAAGTTGCCAATCTTTGCACCACTTCGCTGGCTGAATATTTGCACAGCTGTTTCAGAAAGTGCTGTGTTATAGATAACTGTGTTGTTAGTGAAAAGTCTGAGGTTACTATTAATACTGTCGGCAAGATCATTAATATGTGACTCTCCATCCAAGATAATTTACTGTATCCTCCCTACCAAAAATTGCTCAGTCCAGTCACAAGTTTCACATCATACTCTGTATGATAATAACGTTGGTAATAAGCATGGATGTGGTACTGAGTCAGATGCATTTTGGAAATTGAGGAATACTGTGTCTGCCTGACTGCACTGCTTTCATCATTGGCTTTTAGTATGTGATGTGAGAAAAGTGCGAGATGGATTTCACATATGATGTTTTTGGAATCCACGCTGGTGGTTTGGTGGCCATTCTGTTAGATATACCTCATTACATTTGAACTATTCTACAACAAATATACGTCATGGATATTGGGCAGCAGTTTCGTGGATCCCTTGCTACCGTTCTTATTGATGAGTGTGGCGTGTGCTTTTTCTTAACTGATGGACAATATTTTTTATAAGAGGGATCTAAAGTAAATTATGCTTAAGAGGAGGCTAACTCAGCCAAAAATTCAGTATAGAATCTGATAGGGATTACCAAAGGCCCTGAACCTTTGTTCAGTTTTAACAATTTCAGATGTGTCTCAGTGCCACTGACACTAATATCTATTTCTCATCTTTTCAGTAATATGAGGAATAAATGGAGGAAATACTCCTGGGCTTTCCTTTGTAAAAGAACATTTGAAAGTAGAGTTGAGTTCTACAGTTCCTCCTCTCAATACATGTATGAACACAAATATGATATATATTCAGATAAGTTAACATAGATCAGAAAATTAACTGCTTGACAGTGGAAAGCAGACTGGGTCTGATTGGAGTACCTTCAACCAAAAAGAAAAAGAAAAGTTGTGGAATGCGGTTTATGCCCATGTAAACAGAAACATCTCTGTATAAATGAATTTTCTTTTCTGAAGAAAGCTTATATGTAACTGTCTTTACTGTGAATAGCTATCTATTCTTTTCATACTATGTTGATATTCCAACCTGGACTTTCCTTTGTCAGCTTTCATCCAAATATTTAATACAGCTACACTGTTGGAACACACAGTCTGGATATACACACACAGTTTAAAGAGTGATATAAAATACCAAACACTTTGATGTACTGCTGATTTAGTGAATGGATCTGTGGTTAAATGTGGATTAACAGCACATAAAACAGAATTCCACGGTATATATTCACCAAAGTGTATTAACTGCCAAGGTGACCAGAACTTTCCTACAAAATTTATATAGAATTCAAACAACAGAAAGTCAGAGTTGGAATATCAACAGTGTTCTGAAAAGATAGATTACTGACACGTTGAATTGCAGGCAGGTACAACAAAAAGGCTGGTGCACATTGATCTTTTAGTCAAAGTGTTATTGAGAAAACAATATGCGCACCTCTCTCTCTCTCTCTCAAACACACACACACACACACACACACACACACACACACACACACACACACACACACACACAACTTAGTAGAAGTCAGTGCAAATTGTAAAACCAATAGATGGTCTTCACAGAGGTTGAGAGAAAGGGATCCGAAAATCCTCAATAGTAAATGAATCTCATCCTACATCAGAGCATACAGTTTAAGAATTGACATAGAGCAGGTACAACTCTTAGCTTAAGAAAGGCCATTTGGTACACACATTTCAAGGATTCTGGCACTCCCATCCTAAGAGAGTATTCCCTGTACAAGAAATATTAACTTGGTGATTAGAGAGCAAAGTGCAGTATGACCATATTCACAAATGATATTAATCACTACAGATTTACTAACTCACCGCCAACTTGTAAGTAGTAATTCTGATATCTCCCCAAGATCGTATGTTCAGTGTATCTCCCAACATATGGCCCACTTATCAGAGAGACTCTCAGGGAAATAATTCAATTTATTTCATCTATTGTTGCTCTCTAGGGATGTTAATGCTCATCATACTCTCCGGAATTTCACAAAAACTTTCTCCAGAGGCCAAGAACTAATCTCATGTCACAAAATTGATATCTGAAGCAGGAACCATGCAATGAACATCAGCTCAGTAACAAGGGACTCAACTAAATATCCCTTCCACAATTAAACAGAATATATGCCTGACAACACTCAGGTATGGGAGTGATCTAGTGGATTATGCAGTATACAAGTAAAAACTTCAGCATCCAAGACCAATAATTATAACTTTATTTATACTGACTGGTTTTGGCTGGTCTGAGCTGCTATCATTGGATCTGTAACCCGTGTAGATCAAAAATTGCAAGCATAATCAGGTCAGATTTTATAAGGTAGGGTACATATTTTCACAAAATGTATATGTACAACATACTTTATACAAATACACCTCAGTAATTGTCCATCATATGTGCAATTTATAATGTTAAGCACAACAGATGAGACAAGACTGAGGATCACAAGTTAAAGCAAAAATGTCAATGTCCCTCCTGCTGGTAGTTCATGCCTTAAGACATGAAATGTGTACAAGCAGCACACCATAATGTAGTAATCTATATATGTGTCAGTTGGATTAGGTGGTGACAAAATAAGTATTCAAAACACTAATACCTTTGGATAAAGTATTAATATTCTGTATGTGTGTCTTCTCATCATTAAATGGCCAATAACTATGAAACTACAAAATCACACTTTTTTTTTTGGACACTGAAATGAAGAGTATCCTTTTGCCAGTAACAGCTAAAATTTAGGTAGTGAATGGGACTGCTTTGGGATGCTGCGAAATATTTAAAGAAGATAGCTGTACAATTTTGTTGTTTCTAAAGCTCCAAAAATAAAAGTGAATAAGGTATCTCAGTTTTACTGTCTAATAACATTTAAAACTTCACTTTTGAAATCATTTTGTGAAACATTTCAATTTTTAGTTTATTTATTGTTCATGTCTTTTATTTGTTGTTTTCCAGGGTGGTACATTTTCCATATCAAATCTTGGAATGTATGGAATAAAAAATTTCTCAGCAATTATCAACCCACCACAGGCTTGCATTTTAGCAGTAGGAGGAACTGAAGTGAGGCTTATCCCTGATGACAAAGCTGAAAATGGGTAAGGACATTACTTTCACACATTAGAGTGCCTGAATAGTCCAAATGTGTGTGTGTGCTCATTTTGTTGAGTAGCTTACAATTAATTGCCGCACCTGCAGTGGATCATAAGACATAAGTTGTAGTTATGTAAGCTCCATACAAATTGGTACTAAAGTAAACATTTTGCTGTGTATGTAAGAAACTACTCTTGTTCTCATGATAAGTTAATTAATAATAAAGTAAAATTTCTGGATTGTGTCAGAATATAAGTGTCTTCTGCTGCTACAGCTTCCTTTTTTTAATATGAATGTGTTCAACCATAGGTACAGAAAAATGTAGCTCATATTGTCTCCATGTTGGATTTCACAGGTATAAACCAGCCAGTTTCCTCTCTGTGACATTGAGTTGTGATCATCGTGTGGTGGATGGCGCAGTTGGTGCAACGTGGTTATCAGCATTTAGGCAGTTAATAGAGAAGCCCCATACAATGCTGCTGTAACCTCTTCCATTCCTGGCAATTTGTCTAGTCTGTGGATTTAAAACCTGTGTATTTTACACTGCCGATATTATAAGACTCGCCAACAGTTAACTTTGTGAAAGGTACCTCAGTTATGGAGTCTCAGTGAATTGTGTGTGTCCTTTGTGTGTAATAGTTGGATGCATACTTCTGAAATATGCATTTGTTAGAAAGTGTATTGATTATGCATTTTACTCTGTATCATGTGCACCTTTTATTTGCAGAATACGATCATTAATGATCGTAATGCATATAACTTGTCCTAACTGGGAACAGTTGTCATAATATACTGTCAAACAGTATATAATCCCAGATTTTTGTTGATGATGATCCTTTGGATTTGTATATAATTGTTGAAATACAGAAATAATTTATTGTGTTCCAGAATTGTCTATCAGTCTCTGAAAATCTAGGCATCTCATTTTTTATGTGTAAAAATTGTCAATAACAAATTTGAAAATCAATACTGTGGTTGTATAATTCATGGATGAAATCTGTTAGCTATAATCCCCATACCATAAAATACCACCTCTTTATGGTTTACTTTTATGATGAGTGCACTGAATCTGAATGCTTGAGCTGACCCTGCCCTATTGTATGTATACATCATACATTCAGTTATTTGAACATTAACTGCTTAATCTCAATTTAGTTCATTTTATACTTCTAATGCAGTTCCAAACTGAGCCTTCAATGACAGTATGATAATTGTGGTTTAGCTCAAAACAGAATGTGGAAGGAACATCTTAGACAGCATTAAATATAGTCAGTAATTCATGTGAATGCCAAGTTCTTTCACGAATGTCGTGGCAAATATCTTTGATATTTCAAAAACAGATACGTCATTATCAGGTATGCTGGCTGGCTGTCAATCACCTTTTATACTTTTTGGTGATCATCACTCCTTCCACTCACCTGGAGACAGTGCAGGTATTATGTTGGCTGTTTTAAAAGTATTCAGCGCAGTATCCTTCCACAGTGCTGACCATGGGTTCTACATATGACAGGGAAAGGATATGGTAAAATACTCACTTTCAACGAACCAAACTGACTTTATGCTGCTTAGGAACTAACTAATTGTAGGTGGAACATAAATCACACCGTATGCTTTTCCGTACTTGGTTGATATTGCCACAGTAAACAGTAACACTTGGAAGAAAGGAGGTGGCTTGTACCTTCTGTTTCCTGAGTTGTCCCAACAGTTCACTGTTAAAGATGGGAAAAAATGATGAATTTTCTATTCATTATAACCATTGAAGTAAAATCAAACAATGGAAAATCCAGGATGGAATGTAACAATACCTGAGAAGGAAAGGTGCTACTCACCATATAGTGGAGATGCTGAGTCGCGATAGGCACAACAAAACGTTTCACACAATTGTAGCTTTTGGCTGTTAAGGCCTTTGTCAGCAGTGTACACACACACACACACACACACACACACACACACACACACACACACACCTGCAGTCTCAGAGAGCTGAAACCACACTGCGAGCAGCAACACCAGTGCATGTTGGTAGTGGCGATTAGGTGGGGATAAGGAGGAGGCTGATGGGGGGGAGGGGGAGGGATAGTATGGTGGGAGTGGCGGACAGTGAAGTGTTACAGTTTAGACAGGGGGCAGGAGAGAAGGTGCGGAGGAGGGAGGGGGTAAGTAGCAGAACGAAATTAAAAGACTGGGCGTGGCGATGAAATGGGAACAGGGAGGGGGCTGGATGGGTGAGGACAGTGACTAACAGGAGGGTTATGGGAACATAGGATGTATTGCAGGGAAATTTCCCACCTGCGCAATTCAGAAAAGCTAATGTTGGTGGGAAGGATCCATATGGCACAGGCTGTGAAGCAGTCATTGAAATGAGGGCTATCATGTTTGGCAGCGTGTTCAGAAACAGGATGGTCCACTCGTTTTTTGGTCACAGTTTGTCAGTGGCCGTTCATGCAGACAGACAGCTTGTTGGTTGTTATGCCTACGTAGAATGCAGTACAGTGATTGCAGATTAGCTTGTAAATTACGACTGGTTTCACAGGTAGCCCTGCCTTTGATGGGATAGGTGATGTTAGTGACCGGACTGGAGTAGGTGGTAGTAGGAGGCTGTATGGGACAGATCTTGCATCTAGGACTATTACAGGGGTATGAGCCATGAGGTAAGGGATTGTGAACAGGGGTTTTGTAAGGAAGGACGAGTATATTGTGTTGGTCCGGTGGATGGCAGAATACCACAGTAGGAGGGGTGGAAAGGATAGTGGGCAGGACATTACTCATTTCAGGGCATGACAAGAGGTAATTGAAACCCTTGCAGAGAATGTAATTCAGTTGCTCCAGTCCCAGATGGTACTGAGTTATGAGGGGAATGCACCTCTGTGGCCGGATTGTGGGACTTTGGGAGATGGTGGGAGACTGTAAAGATAAGGCACAGGAGATTTGTTTTTGTACAAGGATGGGAGGATAATCACGGTCAGTGAAGGCTTCAGCGAGACCCTCTGTATATTTTGAGAGGTACTGCTCATCACTGCAAATGCGACGACTTTGGGTGGCTAGGCTGTATGGAAGGGACTTATTGGTATGGATTGGGTGGATGCTGTCGAAGTGGAGGTATTCCTGGTGGTTAGTAGGTTTGATATAGGCAGAGGTACTGATGTAGCCATCTCTGAGGTGAAGGTAAACATCTAGGAGGCTGGCTTGTTGGGTTGAGTAGGACCAGGTGAAGCAAATGGGGGAGAAGTTGTTGAGGTTCTGGAGGAATGTGAATAAGGTGTCCTCACCTTCAATCCAGATAGCAAAGATGTTCCATTGTGTGTGTGTGTGTGTGTGTGTGTGTGTGTGTGTGTGTGTGTGTGTGTGTGTGTGTGTGTGTGTGTGTGTCTACTGCTGACAAAGGCCTTAATGGCAGAAAGCTATAATTGTGTAAATCTTTTTGTTGTGCCTATCGCGACTCAGCATCTCTGCTGTATGGTGATTAGCAACTTTCCTTCTCTGGTGTTGTTACATTGGAGTAAAATATCATTTCAAAATCTAGTTCAGCTGTTAAGCTTTTGGCATCCAATGGGTTACCAACGTTTTATATCAATGTTTGATAACACTTCATCTCTATACTGAATGGTTGCGACTGTCTGCTTGCAGAAACAGGTTCATGTGTGTGAATTTGCAGTGAACACTATGCCTAAGTGTGGGATCCACTGTTTTCCCAATTAACATATCCAGAAATGGCAGTTTTCCCTTCTGATTCCCCTTACCTTTCACAGTGAAGGTTTGGAGGTTCTGAATTTAGCCTTTGTAGGAAACTATCAGGATTTTTCTTCCAATTATGACTTCTTTCAGATCTGGCAGTTCTTGTTAATCTGAAAAATACAGAATTGCACCATGATTTGGAGTCCACATTAACACGTTGCCTGTGGCTCAGCCCACCATGTGTCATGATGCAGTTCTTCCCACCTGATAGGTCTGAATTTTGGTGACTTCCGAAATTGCGAAAGCAATTATTATGTCAAATTTTAAGCTGCAGAGGGCTCAAAGGTATATATTTAGTTACCAGGAGATAAATAATTCAAATATGTTATTGCTTCCATTCAGCCACCAGTGGCCTGATTAACTTTTTTGTGCTGGATTTCAATTGTTGGGGTAATCTGTGTTCTTTTTCTGTTGTGCTCTTTTAGTGCCAAATGCTACACAAAACAAGTCACTTATTTTTGTGTATTGAAATACACACCCTTACATAATTGGATAGATAAAAAAATCTACTCACCAAGTGGCAGCAGAAGACACACACTTCTCAGGCTGGAACAACCGAGTGTGCCAATGATTTCCACACATGGAATTGACGATTTGAATCGCTTTTTAGATCATTTTAATTGTCTACATCCTAGTGTTCAATTTACTATGGAAGTTTAAAGTGATTGTAAACTTCCATTTTTTGATGTTTAAGTTCAAAGAAAGGATGATGGGACTTTTGGACACAGTGTGTATTGGAAACCTACTCATAGTGACCGCGATCTTCGTGTGACCAGCTGTCATCCACCACACCAACGTAGTGGAGTTTTGCAGACTCTGGTGAAAATAGCTTATGCCATTTCTGATGAGGAACATTTGAAATAAGAACTTAATCATTTGAAGATTGTTTTTAAACAGAATGGATATACAGAACAACAAATATGCCCTGCTCTTCAGTTTGGTCCGTCACGCGAACCAATAGAGGATACTTTTGAAGCTGTTGCTTATTTACCCTTTGCGGGAAGTATACCATCCAAAATTTCAAGAATTTTAAGAAAATATGATATTAAAAGTGTTTTTTATGCCAGTGGCCAAGACTCGAGCCCTTCTTGGCTCAGTTAAAGATAATTTGGGCTTGAGGAAGCTTGGGGTTTATGAAATTCCATGTTACTGTGGATAGAAGCATATTGGTCAAACTATTCAGGACCAGTGTGTGGAACATCATCGGCACACTCAGTTGTTCCAGCCTGAGAAGTCGGCAGTGGCAGAACACTGCCTCAACAAAGGACACAGGATGATGTATGACAGGACACAATTGATCTCTCCTGCTTCTCGTTATTGGGAATGTGTTCTTAACGAATCCATTGAAATTAGATTATCAAGTAATATTATTAACAGGGATAAAGGTTTTCCTGTAAGTGAGAGGTGGAATCCGATTTTGTCCAACATTAAACAACAACAGGCTTCTTTTCAATCATTGGATTCTTCCAACTAGTGCTGTTGCGATTTATCGTTCTTGCTGTCTTCTCCAACCAGCACCCTGCGTGTCTACTTGCCGCCAGGAGGCACTGTCCACCATCTCGCGCATGTGCGGTGCTCTGTCAGTAGTGTATAAAGGTTTCCTTCGTTGTGGCTGGAATTCAGTTCTGGCAAGGCAGTGCACGAGGAGCATTAACTCACCTTAAGATGGCGGCCTGCTGGTCCGCCGAAATATTATGTCTGGACGATGACCTTATCCGGCTGCAAACCTGTGATGAATATCATCTGCAGAGCAACTTTCGAAATGCTCTAACCTCTGGAAGAGATGCAATTGATGACTCTGTGATTACTCAGTGAGGAAGATTGGTTTTTAGGCAGTATATCCCCAACAAGTCTCACAAGTATGGTGTAAAACTGTACAAAATTTCTACTGAGCCTAGCCTTGTGTATCTATCAATGGAAAGACAACGAACTGAAAGGTGCAGGTCATGCTAAGGTTATCTCTATGGAAATGTATGAGCGTCTTTTTGGGAAAGGTCACATTTTTTATACTGGCAGTTTCTATACAGGCATTTCTCTAACACATAAGTTGTTATATAAAACTACGCTTCCCTGTGGAATAATTTGTCCAAATAGAGCAGGACTCCCCAAGGATATTGTCAAGAAGCAGCTTAAAAAGGGGGAAATATGTGAAGCAGAGAACAATAGTGGAATCAAAATTTTTTACTGGATGGATAAAAGGAGATTTTAATGATTTCGTCGGTTTCTGAACATACTGATTTTTTTTTAGGGAACCCCGGGAAAAACAACAGACTGAGAGAAGTCGTAATGAAACCAAAGGCTGTGGTGGGTAAATGACAAAAAAGGCATTGATATTATTTACCAGATGTCTTCGTATTATTCACCATTGGGGGACGGGGTGAAATGGTGAAGAAAAGTTGCAACAGAACTTCTACTAGGGACCTCTGTAGTAAACACTTAAGACTCGCCCATCAAGAAAGTAAGCTTATGCTTTGGGAAAAATGGAGGGACTAGCAAGAAAATTTTGGCGTCACAGCACATTGTGCTATAAAAGGATTTTTGCTTAGGAAGACAAAAAACGAAGCAGACAACAAAACAGACAGAGTTAAAATCTTCTGCAATGACTGCACAGAACAATCTAAAATGTGCATCAGTTGTTTCACTGAAAACCACATCCAGGAATGACTTTTTAAGACTGCAGTGTTCAGACAGTTCAAAGGTTGTGTTCATAAGTATTTTTTTGTATTGTTTGTATAAGTTGTTTATGTGTTTTGCAAATAAATTAGTAGGGTAAAATGCCCTTCAAAAATGAACAGGAGACAATAAAACCAAGAACGACTTTTTAAGACTGCTGTTATTAAAGAGTGCAAAGTTTATATGAAAATAATTTTTTCTATTGTTTCCTAATTTACTAAATAAAGCAGTATGGTAAAAAAAAGTCCAACAAAACCACATTATTTGAGGTTCATTTCAGGAAGAGTGGCACAGGTACCATATCCACATAAATACAAGGCAATGCACTCTTCAAAATTTTGCAATGATGTTGTTCTCCTTTCACAAGGCAGAGTCTAAGAAGGAAGTCAGAACCAAGACTAAGTTATCTGTGCACTGTACAATCTTTCGACCAACTTGGTTGTATGGGAGCGAAAGCTGGGTGGATTCAGGTTACCTTATCAACAAGGTTGAGGTTACGGATATGAAAGTAGCTAGGATGATTGCAGGCACCAGTAGATGGGAACAATGGCAGGAGGGTGTCCACAATGAGGAAATCAAAGAAAAACTGGGAATGAACTCTATAGGTGTAGCAGTCAGGGCGAACAGGCTTAGATGGTGGGGTCATGTTACACACATGGGAGAAGCAAGGTTACCCAAGAGACTCATGGGTTCAGCAGTAGAGGGTAGGAGGAGTCAGGGCAGACCAAGGAGAAGGTACCTAGATTCGGTTAAGAATAATTTGGAAGTAATAGGCTTATCATCAGAAGAGGCACAAATGTTAGCATGGAATAGGGGATCATGGAGGAATTTTGTAAGGGGACTATGCTCCAAACTGAATGCTGAAAGGCATAATCAGTCTTAGATGATGATGATGATGATGATGATGATGATGATTATTATTATTATTATTATTATTATTATTATTATTATTATTATTATTATTATTCAGGGCCTAGCTGGCCACTACTGCAGCAGTATATGCAGCAATATGTCCCCTTTATTATAGACAACCCAGCAAGCACTTACATGGTGAAGTGATGTCGTACACAGGTATAATTAAACTTGCGTCATTTAGGACACCAGTGACCCGAGCCACATTTCAGCGAAGTTTTTGTCAGGTGACCATTGGGTCAGTACACAATACAGGTTAAACATCAAATCTTCCTCCACATGGAACGTGTCAAATTATCAGTCGTACTGTAACTGCCTAAGTCAGATTAAAGAGAAGCGGAAGGCGACGGCACACTGTCTCCAATAGGACCAAGCCAAATATAGCATTATGCCATTCAAACCAACTTTTGTGTTGGACAGCTTTATTTTACTTTACTTAGTCTACAGCTTTATTTTACTGTACTTAGTCTGGTGATAGTTGGAAAGCCCTGTCATCTGATGTCACTGGTTTCCCAAGTTCAATGATTGTTTAGCGTCGGATTCATGTTTCTGTTGCTGACATACAAGTACAATATGGTAATGTCTTCTTGTTCTCCAAATTCACAATATGGTGAGTCCACCCTCTATATTCGGGGTGTCTGTGTGTCTGTGTGTCTGTGTGTGTGTGTGTGTGTGTGTGTGTGTGTGTGTGTGTGTGTGTGTTGTTTGAAGTACTCATAACTGACGTTTAGGCATTTAAAGCACTTACGACAACTTTAGATGTCCTGCAGTTACATAAAATCTTAATGATACAATCTATTTGTACAAGGGGGCTTTCAATAAATACTGCAACATTCTTTTTCTCTTTTCTGAAAGCAGGTTGGTGGTGTTCTTTGGGATGTTGGGAGGGTGAGGAAGAACAGTCCAATGAAGTTTTATGAGCTCCTCTTGGGTGTGCAGACACCTGTGAGCCCTTGCGTTGTCATGGAGGAGGAGACTTTTATTTGAATTTTTGTCGTGACGAACATGCTGAAGTCATTTTTTTCAATTTCCAGAGGGTAACACAATACACTTCAGAGTTGACCATGGCACCATGAGGGAGGACATAAAACAGAATAAATCCCAGAAGTCCATCACCATGACTCTACCTGCTGAGGGTGTGGCTTTGAACTTCTGTGACAAAAAATTTTCACAATCAGCCTCTTAACAAGTGAGCAGTTTCACACAGATGGTCTTTCATTGCTCTTTATGGTCTTCTGTTATGCAGTGAGAAACCCAGTGGGCACAAACGTTTTACCTCAACTGGTAAGCAAGTCCGTCAACCCTGCAGAGATGTCCAGTCGTGCAGTGAGGTGTTTGATTGTGATCTATCAATCGCCTTGAATGAATGTGTCCACAAGTTCCAACATTGAAGTAGTCGCAAGCAAGTGCCTATGGATATCTGTGATGCTCTGGTTTTCCACCAAAATAACTCAATGCCAGCTCTCTATTGGAACGCACCTCAGTTACAAATGCAATTTTGAAGGTTACGTATAGGTCGCCATATATTGGAACTTCATGAAATTATAGGGATGGATGCAAGAATATTCCCCTATGTCGTGCGAGAAATGAAGTTAAATGAAACAAAGCTGTGCAGCGACATATTACTTGAAACTACAGAAAATATGTGTAATAGCACTAGTGTCAGGCAGCAAATGGTCAGTCTTGAATAAGCACACTAATGTTATATTCCCTTTCTTTTTCTGACCTAATATTTTCTGATAACTCATTATAAACACATTTAAGTGCTACAATATTAACAAATTCTTTGTGATTTCAATTAATGTATATTGGCTTCACTTGGCTAAAAATTCAATGAAAGAATTATTTTATTAAATTATTATTCAGAATTCTTTCAAGTATGTGAGAGATTGGTTTATTACAATATGCACTTATTTGAGCCAAAGCTCCCTCTTTGGGGAACTAATTGAAATATTCATAGTGACTGTAGTCTCCAAAAGACTTCAGTTTGAAGAAACAAAATTTTAAAGGTACCTCATATAATGGAAAATGCAAAAATCATCCTGCCTGGAGTTTATCATGAATCCTCACATAAGGCTCAGCAAACTCATCAGCTACATTCCACTGTCTGTAAAGTTAGTAAAACCATTACCAGTGGCCACGACTATGAATCAACATAAGTGATTTCAAGGTTTCCTAGTTAAGACAAGTTTATTTTGCCCTACAAATCAGTCCTACATGTGAGGTGACTGGAACATTGGCCTAGGTGCTCAAAACTCCCACAGTAATTCTATAACAACACACACTGAAATCCCCTTATAGCAGTTCAAAACCATATATTGTACCCAGGTAAAAGTTTCCCGATCTTATGTAGCCAATTCACTGTTCATCCAGAGCTTACACCTTCCACAGTGACTTCTGGACACACAATGCCGCCTCCAGGTACACGTGCAACGCTTCCTCACTCCCCAAAAAAAAAATGCCACCCTCTTCCAACTGCTAACTATATTTCACTCATTCATATAAGCTACCACATAGAGGCTGTAATATTACAAAACTGGACTTAAAGAAATATCAAATAGTTCAGTTAGTTACTAGTTCTGCTATGTTAGAAGAAAAATAAAATATACTTTAAATTTTTTAAATGCAATGCATAGCCTTTTCAGTAATGAAGATGTAAGTTTTGCTGTCACTTTAATTTGCCTCAAATACGGCTTCAATAGGAAAACAAAAAATTCCATTTAAAATGAAATTTAATACACTGTGCGACAAGACATCCACTTACGACGCATACAGTAGTGCCGTTGGATGTCCAGACTTACGTGGGTGACAGCAGAATTTCTGAAAATGTTATCGTAGAACTTGATTACAATAGTTTCATAAACTTGAGATAAGATTGAATATTGAAATGCAATGGCAGTGGTATTACAAAATTGGCTACAGAAACTAAGTAAATTGTTTCAAGAATCAGGTTAAGTATATAAATCTCTTTAAATTTCCTGTTACTGAATTTGCTTCATTTAGACATGAAATGACATTCCTGGATGTTCTGTAGACTTTACACTGCATAGGAATTAACATACACTGAATACAATATACTTCTATTCAAGCCTTCTCAATTGGCCCATTCCAAAGCTTATAATGTATAACTGCTTTAGAGCTTTTTTCAACTTTTGTCATGACTAAAAAAAATTTTGCTCCCTCAGCCATTTCTGTTTAGAGCCTTTCTTGTAGCTCCTTCTCTTGCCCCATATAGAAATTAAGCAGTGTGTTTTATGTCTTAAACACACTGGACTTGCATTCAGGAAAATGATGGATCAAACCCACATCCGGCTATCCTGATTTAGATTTTCCATAATTTCCCCAGATTGTTTGACACAAATGACAGGATGGTTCCTTTGAAAGGGCATGACAGACTTCCATCCCCATCCTTCCCAAATCTGAGCTTCAGCTCCATCTCTAAAGACCTCATTGCCCATGGGATGTTAAACACTAATCTCCCTCTCATGTCTTCATTTTGAGAAAATAAATACTTGCGGATTAAAAGAGACCACTCACAGTAAAGCAGGGGCATTAGTTGCTGATAGGCTCACACGAAAGAAAGAAAACTTTATAGCTTTCAACCCCTGCATGGTGCCGGCTGGACGAACAGTGCCAGTTCTGGTCTTAACAGTCTGCCACCATATTTGTTGATCGAAGAGTGCTGTTCATAGTGTGTACTGCACTTCAGCATGTGGACTAGCTTGTGGGGTTGGAGTGGTGTCGGGGAGAAGGATTGGAGTTGGGTGGCTAGCAGCTTGTAGGGAGGCAGCTGGTTTGCTAGCTAGAAATTTGGGACCGGGGGGGGCAGATCCAGTGGAGAGCGGCACATGCTGAAGGTGATGTCATTACGGGAACTCGTAGGGGGTGACAGGACAAAGGAAAGGAAAACAGTTGGATGGTGAGTATGAGGACAGTGGGTTACTTTAGACTGAGGACAGGGCGATTATGGGAGCGGAGGATGTGTTTTAAGAATAACTCCTATCTGCAGAGTTCAGAAAAACTGGTGGTGGAGGGAAAGATCAACATGGCTTGGGTTGTGAAGCAGCCATTGAAACTGAGCATGTGCTCAGTTGCATGTTGTGCTGATGGGTGGTCAGCTTTGTTCTTGGCAACAGTTTGACAGTGGCCATTCATCCTGTTTGGCAGCTGGGTGGTGGTGATACCAATATAAGAAGCTGTGCAGAGTTTGCAGCAAAGTTGGTATATAACATAGCTGCTCTCACAGGTGGCCCAGCCTCTGATGGGGTGAGAGGATTGGTGGGTGGTTTGGGCAGGTCTTCCACCTTGGTCTACCACTGATATGATTCTGTGTCAAGGGACTGGGAGTGAGAGTAGCATATGGATGGACTAAGATGAAGTGTAGATTGGATGGACAATGGAATGCCATTATAGTAGTGGTGGGAAGGACCTTGATTAAGTTCCAGTCCTGGTTGGGGAGGGGGGTGGGTTGCTCCTTTGTAACCATTTCTTGGGAGAGTGTAAGGATATTGACAAGATGTAAGGATATTGACAATGTAAGTATAGACCAGATATGGCTTGAATTCAGAGAAATAGTATCAACAGCATTTGCAAGATTTATACTAAATAAATTAACAAACAATGGAGCTGATAACCCATAGTACACAAAACAGGTCAGAAAGCTGTTGCAGAAACAATGAAGAACGCATGCCAAATTATAACAAATTCAAAATCCCCAACACTGGTGATCTTTTACAGAAGCTCGAAATTTAGTGTGGACTTCAGTGTAAGATGCTTATTACTGTTTCCACAATGAAACTTTGTCTCAAAACCTAGCAAAAGATCCAGAGAGATTCTGGTCATAAAAAATGCTAGCAGCAAGATGCAATCAGTACCTTCTCTGCATGACAGGAATGGAAATACTATAAGTAACAGTGATGCTAAAGCAGAGTTACTAAACACTGCTTTCTGACATGCCTTCACCAAAGAAGATAAAGTAAATATTCCAAAAACTGAACTGAGAACACCAGCCAACATGAGTAACTTAAAAGTAAATATGCTTGGAGCAGTGAAGCAGCTGAAGAAAAGCAAGTGATCCCATCAAGACTGTATATCAATTAGGTTCCTTTCAGAGTATGCTGATACAATAGCTCCATACTTAACAATCTTATACATCAAAAGATATGTACCCAAAGTCTGGAAAGTTGCACAGGTCACACCATTATTCAAGAAGGGAAATAGGACTGATCCACTAAATAACAGGCCCATATTTCTGGTGTTCCTCATGGTAGTATTATAGGCCTAGGCTTTCTGCTGTTCCTGAGCTACATAAACAAGTCAGGAGACAATCTGAGCAGCCGTTTTACGTCGTTTGCTGATGGTGCTGTCGTTTATGTGTAGTGAAGTCATCAGAAGATCAAAACAAATTGCAAAACGATGTATATACAAAATCTGTATGCTGCGAAAATCGGCAGTTGACCCTAAATAATGAAAAGTGTGAGGTTATCCACATGAGTGCTAAAAGGAACCAATTAACCTTAGGTTACACAATAAATCAGTCAAATCCAAAGGCCATAAATTCAACTAAATACCTAGGAATTACAATTACAAACAACTTCAATTGGAAAGAACACACAAAATTTTGGAGGGGAGGCAAACCAAAGACTGTGTTATTGCCAGAACAATTAGAAAATGTAACAGATCTACTAAAAAGACTGCCTATACTATGCTTGTCTGTCCTCTTTTGGAGCACTGCTGCACGGTCTGGGATCCTCACCAGTTAAGATTAACAGAGTACATCGAGAAAGCTCAAAGAAGGGCAGCACATTTTGTGTTATCAATAAATAGGGAGCGAGTGTTGTGGACATCACTAGAACCAAGATGTTTCTTGTTGGAGTAGGAACTTCTCACGTAGGATCTTATCACGAAATTTCAATCACCAACTTTCTCCTCCAAATGTGAAAATAGTTTGTTGATGCTCACCTACATAAGAGAGAAACAATCACCATAATAAAATAAGGGAAATCAGAGCTCGCACAGGAAGATGTAGGTGTTCATTTTTTTCGCGTGCTGTTAGAGAGTGAAATAATATAGAATTAGTGTGAAGGTGGTCCGATGTCCCTTCTGCCAGACAATTAAGTGTGATTTGCCCAGCAGCCGTAAAGATATTGCAAGAAAAACCTGTTTGTGGACTCTGTTTGAAGGGTAGTGCCTGTCTATAAGGTGATTGTGAGACCTTCAGCATACAGGGCAAGGGAGTTCTCGTCACTGCAGTGGTTATGATGTATAGGAGGAATTTTTTGGTCTACTCCAGTCCTACCCCAACAGAGGTTGGGCCACCTGTAAAAGCAACCTTTTCATACTCCAACACACTGCAAACACTGCATGGCTTTTTATGTCAATATGACTACCAACCAGCTGTCCACCAGGATGCATAGCCACTGCCAGCAACACAGGATCATTGACTCCCCATTTCTGACTATTTATACACACAGCGATATTCTGGGTTACTCAAGTGTCCAAATCAGATTAGTGTGCCCACACAGAAGTTTTTTGGGTCAAGGTAAGTGATCAATTCCATTGGATTTTTGGGTGTAATGTAATTTGGGAAGGTTGGGGGGGGGGGGGGGCTTGTTATTTTAGAATTTTTTGTCGTTTGGTGTAGTGGCATGTGTTTATGTTTGGTGGTTTTCCGATCTATTTTCGTTTGTTGTCATGTTTACATGATGACATCATAGGAGCGGTATGGGATTGTTGTGAATGGTCATTTTCGCCATATTGGTCAAAGCAGAAGGGTGGAATCAGACGCTTCAGTTATCACCACTTTTCGAGCTAAGTCCTACCAGTTGGTGTAATGGCTTCGATAACAGGAACAGAATTATTCTTGTGTTCAAAATACGTTCGTGAAACTGCAGACATCCATAGTTTACACGAATAATTGAGATTCAGGCAGGCAAACTGAATGTGCTGGTTTCCTATCATTTGAGAGATTGCGGAAGTATGTGGCTGAGGCTGCTTTTTTCATACGTTCTAAATCATTTGTTATTTCTGATGCCCGTTCCACAACACTTCTCAATTTCATTCATTGTATTATCAAGCAATTGACCTCTCAGTGGTACTTCATGTGGCTATTTGGTGGTGCACAGAGTTTGCTTCAATTTTCATATGAAATTAAGCAAAGTGACAGACTCATCATAAACAGCAGAGTAGCTACTAGCTAATGTTGAGTGCAATGCGTCTTATAGCAACAGGCGAAGACTGCAGCCTTCTATGTGGAATACTGTCAGAGATACCGGGTGATCAAAAAGTCAGTATAAATTTGAAAACTTAATAAACCATGGAATAATGTAGATAGAGAGGTAAAAAAGTGACACACATGCTTGGAATGACATGGGGTTTTACTAGAATATATATATATATATATATATATATATATATATATATATATATATATATAAAGAGAGAGAATCAGATGCACCAGCAGTCGCAGCATGTTGACGTTACCTGAAAAGGCGCTTTTAGTGAAGCTGTATTATCAGAATGGTGGATGTGCTAATTCAGCATTACGATCCTATCACCATAGGAAGGGGATTCGAATGGGTAAAGGTCCGTTGACAAATGCAGCTGTGGCGAGAAAGATTTCGAAGTTCGAAGTCACGGGTTGTTTAGACGATAGGTCCCGTAGTGGCTGACCGAGCACAAGGCGTAATGCTGCTGAGACCATTCAGGAAGAAATGGAGACTGTAGCGGGTTCGTCTATGCATGGGGAAGTCAGCGCTCATGCAGTCGCATGTCGCACCGGCATTCCATACACTACTGTTTGGTTGGCACTTAGGCGTATGCTCCGATGCTATCCGTACAAAATCCATCGGCATCATGAACTATTACCTGGTGATTTAGTGAAACGGAGGGCATTTGCGGTGTGGGTGTTTCAAAAGATGGCGGAAGATGACGATTGGTTGAGTAATGTGTTATGGACCGATGAAGCTCATTTCATGCTCCGAGGGTCTGTCAACTTCGACGACTGCAGAATTTGGGCTGCCGAAAATCCTAGAACTGTCTTGGAAACTCCATTGCACGACAAGAAAGTCACGGTATGGGTTGGATTTACCACATCTGCCATTATCAGGCCTTTTTTCTTCGAGAAAATGCGTGATCCTGGTTTTGTAACTGCTACTGTGACGGGTGAGAGGTACGCCAATATGTTACAGAATTGCATGGCTGATGAACACCTGCTGGAACGTACGATGTTTATGCAGGATGGCGCTCCACCCCATATTGCTAGACCCATGAAAGATCTCTTGCACGCGTCGTTTGGTGATGATTGTGTGCTCAGCTGCCACTTTCGTCATGCTTGGCCTCCGAGGTCTGCAGCCCTCAATCTGTGTGATTATTGGGTTTGGAGTTACCTGATGTCACAAGTGTATCGTGATTGACTGACATCTCTATGGATGCTGAAAGACAACATCCAACGCCAATGTCTCACCATAACTCCGGACATGCTTTACAGTGCTGTTTACAACATTATTCCTCGACTACAGCTATTGTTGAGGAATGATGGTGGACATGAACATTTCCTGTAAAGATCATCATCATTGCTTTGTTATACTTTGTTATGCTGATTATTGCTATTCCGATCAGATGAAGCGCCATCTGTTGGACATTTTTTAAACTTTTGTATTTTTTTGGTTCTAATAAAATCGCATGTCATTCCAAGGATGTGTGTCATTTTGTACCTCTCTATCTACATTATTCCATGGTTTATTCAGTTTTCAAATTTATACTGACTTTTTGGTCACCCAGTATATAGATAATAGAGATGCGTGTCCGAAGACAGGTAGCTTCACAGATATACAAGTAATCTGATAAAATTAAAAATTAGATACGAGGGTGGTACAGATATAAATTTTAGGCAGGGAAATTAATCTTAATAACAAGTTCCATACATTTGTTCACAGTCCTCCCTTAAATGTGAACGTAAAACCTCCAACAAATGACACGATACGAAAATTCCACATTAATCTAGCAGAAGTAATTTTTGAAATACATTACAAAGAAGTAAAGGATAGGTATCATCACAAAAACATCACTTAATGTGCCTGTCAGTTAAAACAATGGCACTTTTCAAGTTCAGTATACGGGGGCTGTTCAAAAAGTAAGGTGACTTTTCAAATTAAGTGGGCAATGTGCATTCGATTATCGATCTCTTTTTTTTTGTTACATTGGTACATATGTCCCAAATGTTTGCTCACAGTTTCAAGTCTACACTGTACAGGATATCCCGTTTCTTTTTGACAGATAGAGAGATTAGACAAGATTTAGTGCGCTTGCTGATTTTCCATTATTATACAAAGTGGAGCAAAGAATTTGCATCAAATTTTGTGTGAAAAATGGAATCAAGTGCTGCAAAACACTTGCTGTGTTTAGTGGTATACCATGAGTGTGCTTAAAAAAAATATCTTAAAAAAAATGTTTACAAGTGGTACAAGCTCTTCCAAGATGGCCAAGAATGCACCAATGACGAACCTCGCACCCCAGCACATCAACTGATTATGACACTGAAGCTGTGAAGAAAATGGCTTTGGAAAATCGTTGAATTACTGTAAGAGAAGTTGCTGAGGATGTTGGCATGTCGGTCAGCTCGTGTGATGCAATTTTTCTCACGTTTTAGGCATGAGACAGGTGCCAAGGAAGTTTGATCGAAAACTTCTCAGTTTTATCAGAAGAATCATCACATGAGCATCGCTCAGGAGCAATGACGTCAATGATGTTCCAGATTTGCTCAAAAGGGTAATAACTGGTGACAAAACGTGGGTTTATGGTTATGACATCGAAACCAAAGCCTAAGCGTCCCAATGGAAGCATCTCAGAGGGCCAAGACCATCAAAAGCAGACAAAGTTCGATCAATCAGCGTAGCTCACTCCCCCCCTTTTTTTTCGTGGCGTAGTGTATCATGAATTTTTGCCTTAAGATCGTATGGTCAATAAGCAGTAGTACCTTGACCTTTTGTTCCGTTTGCGAGAAGCAATATGCAAAAATCATCCGGAATTGTGGAAAAACAATTCATGGCTTTTGCATCATAATAACGCAGATGACAGATGTTTTGGCCAAAAACAACATGACAATCATGTCTCAGCCACCATATTGACCGAAAATCTGCCACTGCGACTTTTTCCTGTTCCCAAAACTGAAGAGACCTATGAAAGGTCGAATTTTCAATGATTGAGGAAATAAAAACTGCATCTCTGGAAGTACTCAAGGCTGTACCAAAAAGAGCTTATGAGAAGTGCTTCAAGGGTTGGAAGCAGCATTGGCACAAGTGTATTGTACCTTAGGGGGGATTACTTTGAAGGGGACAACATAAATATTGATGAATCAATATTTTTTTGTAAAAATATAAAGTCACCTTACTTTTTGAACACACTTCGTATAATGCAAAAATATAATGTAAGACTGTACTTAGTACTGCTTCAAAATTCTATCACACGCAACAATTTTTAAGCTGTTCAGTATTATCATCTTGTTTATAAAATGTAATCCATACAATCAAACCTTCAATTCATTTCTCTTTTATTTATTCATTTGTCAACGATGTCTTGTATGAAGTAATATATAAAAGCACAGTTATTGCAGTGATAACAATGGAAATTCCTGGAAACCCTCACCTATAGCAGACTGGCAGGTGGTGCATAGAAACATGCAACAGAAAGCTAACTGTATTCACACTAGCTTTCTGCAGTGAGTACAATGCATACACATTTAAAAAGTAGCAACAATCTACTCTCCATCTGAGTTAATAGTATGATATATTCTTGCAGCATCTTTGTCTGTTTTGAGGGAGAGTATCTTTAAAGTGCCCTTCATAATACAGCAATGGCACTTTTTATAAAGAGGACCAGAATATATGGCTCAGAGGCACTTATGATTCTCAAGGCAACAGAATGCACTGTCATACAGATTTCCCCTAATGCAGCCATAAAACATGGCGTTTCCCAGCAATATGTTGCATTGATTTACTGAGTTTGATTATGTTCATGTTACTCACAAGAAAGTTACATCAGTATGGAGTCCTTCGAGTATTCATTTCATATATTTATTAGATATTATCAGCTGCTCTTCGGCAAGCAGAGCAAGGAACTGTCAATGTTTGAAGGCGTATACACCGATCAGCAAGGACATTATGACCATGTACATAGTAACCAGTATGTCCACCTTTGGCACAGATAACAGCGGCAACGCTTTGTGACATGGAAGCAATGAATGAGGCCTTAGGTTCACAGACCAGATGTGTTCAATTGGGTTCAGATCTGGTGAGTCAGGGGACTAGCCCATCAATTGGAACTCACCACTGTGTCCTTCAAACTGCTCCATCCCTCGCCTGGCCTTGTGACATGGCACATTATCTTGTTGAAAAATGCCACTGCTGTAAGAAAATGTGATAGTCATGAAGGGGTGTACAAGGTCTGCAACCAGTGTACAATATCCTTTGGCTGTCATGATACCTTGCACGAGCTCCACTGGACCCATGGATGCTCATGTGAGTGTTCCCCAGAGCATAAGGGAGCCACCATCCTACAGTACAGGTGTCATGGAGCTGTCCCCTGAAAGACAACAATTTTCTGCCCTCCCATCAGCATGGTGAAGAATGTATCAGGATTCAACAAACCATGTAACACTGCCACTGCACCAAGTCCAGTGCTGATGGTCACATACCCACGTCAGACATAGTTCTGATATCATGGAGTTAACATTGGCACATGTGGAGGCCCATCATTAGGAGAGTTCAGTACAAGTGTGTTCAACAACACTTGTTTTCTGCCTGGCATTAAAGTCTGATTGTAGTTCCCCACAGTTTGCCACCTGCCTGTTTTGTCAGTCTGCCCAGCCTATGACATCCAACATCTGTAATGAGGGTTGGCCACCCAACCCTACGGCGTCTGGACGTGGCTTCACCATGTGTTGAAGACACTCACCTCAGCACTCCTCCAACACTCGACAAGTCATGCAGTTTCCAAAATGCTTATGCCAAGCCTCCCCTCAGACTCAGAGAGATTATGCGCCCTCCCCATTCTGCACTCGGGTCAGCATGCTCACTGATAACTAGCAGTTGTTCCTTGTCAGATGCTGCTGCTATCACCTGGACAGGTGTCAGGTGGCAATAGTCATAATGTTCTGGTTGATCATTTTCAAACACTCACATTGGAGGTACACCGTGATTGGTGTAATTTGGTGATAGAATCAGTAACTACAAAGAAGACCCAAGGAAAAAGTTAGATGTGATTATCAGTACAGTACTGACATTGTATCAGTATACCCAAGTTGCATTGGTACCTGGCTGGACATATTTCCTTCAGCAAAATATAATATTTGCACATGCATTCCAAATATTTTTAATCTTTGGTTTATGTACAGTTGACAAAACAAAACTTAGCATTGCTTGATAAGCTGTGGTACCTTTGGTTGTGTACAGCTTGCACCCGCAGTTAGGCAACACAAGAGAGTAATGGCGGCAGAGCTACGTGTAAAATACATCATTTCCTTCATATTGTGATGATTGTACTTTTAGTCCTTTTTGATTTTCTGTGGTTGCATGTAGTTACCACATATAGTTTTGTACATACAACACTTTTACGTGTATGAAACACAGAGATGCTTCTGCCTCAAATAATCAAATTAGAGTTAATCTGTATACTTAATAGGTAGCCATGTGTCAGTACTTGAGGCTCTATATTTTCACTGAGGTAAGTAGAGTTCTTGTCCTCCCACCACCCTTCCCCTTTTATTTTGTTTACGTTATATTGTTTGTGGATGTATTTTTACCATAACATGAACATAGTTGAGGTATGCCAATCATGACACACTGCACTACAGATAGGTATATGACAAGTAATGTGCTGCCAAGATGTGTCAGTGTAAGAATGTGTAATGCCAGAAATGCATATCCTCCTATTTCCATCTATTGTACTATAAATTCTTTTCCTTTATTTGTTACCTGAAGATATGACATATGTATAATTGGTTTGTTTTGTAAATATTATTTTTATTTTTTCGCTGGGTCTGGCCTAGGGAAAACTATGGTAACAAACGACTACATCGATAGGTCGTGTGGAGAACGAAAGTGTTTAGGATCTTTGGTAGTGTTAACTCTGCCGCATGGAGTGCGGGCAGAGGGGGTCTGGCTGGAGTAGGGCAGTGGAGCAGGTGTGTTGTGTGACGCTCCTGCGAGTTGCAGCGCTTTCGGGGTTTGGCAGCATGTAATTGCACTTGACTTGCTGTGATAGTTTCTGACACGGTGTCGCGGATGGGAAGCATTAGCTGGTGCACTCCAAGAGCCCGTTTCGCCTGGTGACCATGTCGAGAAGAAGGCGTGGCAACATCCAGCTTCTGCAACAGCGATGGGCGACAATGAGTGACTGTCACTACCTCCTCGATCAACGACTTCAAACCTTCAATCAACCAACAAGGAAGACTGGAAGCACGTAAAGTTTTAGAACTGTATGGCAGACCTCAGCATTTCAAACTGTTTAAAAATTACAGCAACGTAGCATGAACCTTTGTTGCTCATTGTCCCAATTGCATTACCAAGCAGGGTCCCTTCCTTTTCCGGAATGAACCCAAGTGTCGTTGAAATTCAAACGCCAGCATTAAAGTAATATCATTCCATTTCACTGCTTTAATTTCAAAATTCAGTTAAAGTATTCATAGCTGGCTACAATATTTAGATTACACAAGACAAATTAAGAGTGCGAGTTTTGTTATCGTATTTTAGCTTACCTGTGACTGCAGCCCAGCTTGGTACGTACTAAATTTTACTATTGCTAATTGTTCAGAATCATTTAATTCAAGTTCAAAGTTAAATCTCTTGTTTCTAAATTGCGTAGATTCAAGTAACTTTTGAAGTGATTGTTGAGATAGGCCAAGACTAACCTTATTTTATTGAATTTCGTAGTGCTTCAGAAACAAAGTTCACTATTAATTTCAGTCACTAAATTAACTTTCAATTTTCCAGTTTTATTAATTCTTTTGCTAAATTAAGTCAGAGTGTAGTGAAATTTATTACTTCTGACAAACATTCAGTTTTCACACAACATGTGTCAACCTTCAATTGCCACACTTTTAGTGCTAATTATATGTGCAATAATGTTTCTTTTTCAGTTATTATAGTAGTTGTTCATAGGACTGGTGACCTTAATTTTCCCCAAATCTCAAATATCTAATTAATGCCAATTAATTCTTAATGAAATGACCGCACATTTACTTTTTTTATTAACTTAATCGCTTTTCAAAATTAATTTCCACCAATTTCATTTGCATTTTTCCTTTCATTTAGATGTAACCCTTTCCTCCCTCTTTACCGACAAATTAACTTTGGTGACGATTGCTTTTCCCAAATTTCCATTAGGTACATGCAGTTTAATTTTTTACTGTCATTAAGGTCGATAAGTGAGGGGAAGGTTACAAAGGCCATGGGAGATAGTCCTGGCACTTTCCCAGTAAGAAGAAAGTAGCAGCCAGGTGTGGCTTTACTACCATTGTGCACAAAAAAAGAAAAAGCAATGATGCGAGACAGTTATTGGCTGGCTTCACAGTTGGACTTAGGTAAGGTGCAAAGCCTGAGCAAGAGAATGTGTTACTTAACACATGTATGGAACATTGGTTTTTAAATGCTGTCTAACTTAATTATAAGACCAATTTACCTAGGTGCTCACAGACTCATCACAACCGCTTACAGATTGTTAATCAAGAGGCACACTTTGATGATTACAAACTTTATAGGCCCTGCCTTCTCTGAACTGAATGTAGACCTTGACTGGCACCAAATCGCTTTTTCAGATGACTCAGTATTTAGCTCAGTGAATGAGAGTCCAGTGGTGGTCTACAGGCCACAGGAAGTACATACTACCCTCAGTATATGACATAACATTTACTTGTTGACCACACCACAGTCTCAGGGGGATGGATGACATCAGATGGGACAGGGATAGTTCATTGATTTTACGGTCTTCTTGCTGTGGATCAGTATGTGCTAGTCATAAAACATACTATGGTGCTGAGTGTGTGACTGTGGAATCCCCTTACAGGTTCACACACATCGAATTGTTCAGCAAGCTGGCATCTGTTCATTTGACTGGCTTGTTTGAGTGACGGACTTTACTCCCATTGAGAATTTCTTACAATCGCTGACTGTAAGACCTAGTGTTGGATATATGAGAGAGTCTCATGGACGATTTCCAGAGTCTTCATGGCTCATTGGAGGATAAAGGTAATTGCTGCAGATGGTGGGTCGGCCTCATATTAGTCACATCTCTGTCGTGAAACTTCCCTGTCTCACATTACTCCATTTTTTGTTACAATATTTGATACAAGTGTATGTTTCTTACTTTGAAATCTATATAAAATCATTTTACTTTAAATTTTATTTATTAAATTCTTGCTACTTAACACTGAATACCAGCAAATTTGAAAAAGCACAAACAATTCAATTTGAATGGAAATAGAAATTGTGTCCTAATATGGGACAGTCAGGGAAAATGCTTAATATCGACCATTGTAAGAACAGGTAAAACCTAAAATTATAATGTCCTCTTGCTCTTACTTGCTGCCTCACCAACATTTTCTTTGTTTATTGTGCAGAAGAAGTGCAATCAGGACATATAAAATCTCTCTTCCACGTAACATTCTTCAGGAGTCCAAGGATAGAATTCCATGCACTGTGCCCATTTTTCTATGTTGGTCTTCAGAGAAACAACCACTGCAGAATATGCATTAACTGTCTTATTCAGATTGCACATCTGATGCATTGTCCTGAAATTAATATCAGATTTTGAATGACTGGAAGAGTGTTTCCTGTGTTTTTTCTCATGTTCTTTTTTGAATTCAAAACTTTCTCTCTCTTTCTCTTCTTTGAGTTGTTTCAGAAGTTCCCTGTATGGAAATGCTGTTAATTATGTAACATATCCAGAATAAGCTGATTTAAACATGAGTTGGTGGCACTTGTGACTTTCTGATTGAGAGAGTTGGTCAGATACCATTTGGACTCTCATTTACTCTGGTGTTTGCATTCTGCATGTCAAGCTCCTGGTACATTACAAAGTCACTGTCTTCAAGTATATGCCTGTTACATGGGAAAAGTCCCATTTTCCAGAGGCCTTAATAGCATTTCCCATGGTTACTGCTATCAAGTAGGCTGCTCCAAATAATCTTGTAATCTTAAATGGAGTTTTTACTTGACCTGGGTTATTTGTCCATCAGTTTTCTATTTCTTGTAGATAATGCATCTTAAATGATCTCATGAATTCCATGCAAGAAAGAGGCTGCATTTTGTGTGTGGAATAGGGTGATAAGCAGATCATGCGGACATAGTTTTGTCTTCCTGTATCCATTACAAAAATGTGATATGATGCCCATCAAGTGTTAGCACATCAGGATAACCACTAGATGGCCTCACAAAATTATCACAGCAGTTAGTAAAAAATATGAACCTGAATCCAGCTTCTAGGGTGGCGAGCTAAAGTCATCCTAATACGAAAGAGTGTGTTGTAATATGTAATGTCTCGTGTATTAGAATGTTCAATATATTGGATATTAGCAATAAGCCATTGTGCACTAGAATGTTAGACTCATATTTACACTGTTTGGTTTGAAGAACAGTTTATTATAGTGGCTAAAAAGAGTACTTTGTGATGAGTTCAGTCCTATGAATATTGTTGCAACAACTGTCAACTTCAGATCTTCAGATATAAAAGCACTACCAGTACATATACTCAAAAAGCTTGAAATTCAATACTTTTAAAATAAAGGATTATTGACAATGTCCAGCTCTGTACTTGTCCTATTGTCACTGCTTTGCACCTCAGGCACTATGAGTACTAAGTTCTAATACTTCCCAATGAGCTGAGTACTTACATTAGTCAGACTGTAGCTGCCTCACATTAGGAACTCTCCCATCAATAGGCAATCCTCTGTATTGAAAATCATTTTCAGTAATGATACTCTCTTATTGGTAAATTAAAAACTATGTCAAATCTGAACATAGTCATTTCCTCAAATTAAATTCTAATTCCAGTAAGTCAAACGATACCAGTAGTACATTCCACCATCTGGCATCTATAGTTTCTTACCTGCATAACACCAAAGTTAGTGAGTGCCATTTTACTTGAAAAATTGGGGAGAAATAAACCTTTGTTGGAAAGTCATATTCTACTCTTGTCTTGGGCCAGTTGGAAGGTTGTGCAATTTTATACCTGCTTCTCTCTTTTGGGTAATTATACACAACCAACTGGATTTTTTAAAATAGTCTAACAGAATTTGCTTGATTTCATCTCAATGATTTTTTCTGCTGCATTTGTGAATACTTTTATGGCCACACACCAAACCTTCTCCTTGGCAACTCAATTTGTACCTGATTGTGTTCAAAATTGAGAGCAGTAGTGAATTTTAGTGTTCATAAATAAACGGCAAAATAACTGCTGTTGGGCTTGGTTTTTACGTTTGAGTGTATAATCTGAAAAAAAGTATACCATTACCAGTTTCATTCATGCTGCAGAATCAAATTGTTCAAATAGTTACTCTCTACTACGTTTGGATTACAATCTTTGTAAAAAATAAAATTTTGCTAGACTTCTGACAATCTAAAATCATTGATGAAGGTTTCTCAGGTCTCCAGCCGGGTGGTAGCGTTGATATCTCATGAAGTTTTGGGAGGTGTCATACTACCCATCTTCTGACGAAGATCACTTTCTCCTCAAAATAACTTGGGTGAAATTTGTTTTAAATGTTGTGATAATTTTCATTAGCTCGTACTGCAATAGTTTTCTTACAGCCTACAAGTAATACGCACTATTGCTTTATTCATCATGACACGAGAAGCTAATGCAGAAAGGCACCTACCATGACAGGGATGCAAAAAATTGGCCAGGTTGTGGGATCAAACTCTAATTCAGTGAGTTGACAACCTGGTACTTTAGCCATACGTCAGTTGCCCAGCGACACTAACCCCACTTTTGAACTGCATCTAGTCCTGTCAGTCTAATCACTACTAATTTCACAATCACATTATGGAAAGTTGTACAAAATGGAGATGCTAACAGTTTTTTTAATATAAAAACATTACTAACAAATGTATCACATTCCCTCTTGATCTATTAAGTAGTTACACTACTTAAGTTATTATTTACATTGCAACTTGTGGAATTTGAGTTTTAATGTAATGTGTATAACAACAATTTCAAAATATATCAAATGTCCCCATTCTCTTCGGGCCAGCTCTGCCTGTAAGTCTTCCTCACATACCAACTCATCTTTATACTTGAAAAGAAAAAAAAAAAGTATGAGATTTTATTACAATATTATTAATAAAATATTTTTAAAAACATAAAGATGTATTTTATAACAGGTGGGCCTGAAATAATATGAGACTAATGAAAAATAAAAATTAATATATAACATTAGCCTACTAGTGTTAAAATAATTATGCGTTGTACAAAACAGGGACGTCCCCGTTTTGTACAATCTCTTATGTCCCCATTTGACCCGAACGTACAGTGAATAACAAAATATATAAGGTAGGAATTCAGATAACATTAATGTTAAAATGTTGAATTAATGTCTTAATACTACTTAATAGAAATGGTAACTTACCGTTGATCCTTCTATGTTTATTTTTGTATTTCGGCACAACTAAAGATGTGAGAAAGTCGGAAGAAAAACAGTGAAAAACTTTGAAACTTTGTACTGACGAAAGAGACAGTCTTCCGTGGCTACAAACCAACTCAAACTGTTGTTGCCATGCCGAGAGTCACTACTACTGTATTTTTCCACTTGCAGCAGCACCAATCCAGCACATACACACTGTTCCCATTTTAATTGCTGTCCCCATTTTGTACAACTCTCCCCTACTACACATCTGCATATACTATTTAAATGGTATTAATGTCCAATGCTGCATAAAATACGTCTCACTGGAATGTTATAGTTGCCACTATAACCCAATGTGGGCATTAACAGGGTGAAAATGTTGCTACAGTTTGTAGTGTGGCTGTACATGCCAAGAATGCCTGATGTGGAACTTAGCCATGTCCTTTTTCTTTCGTTGGCTGCACAAGAAACTAATACATGGAAGACAGGTTTTATGTCCTGCCCTGATTACATTGGATAGTGCAAAATAAATTGAGCCGCCAGAAATATGAGAAGAGATTTCACAGTTTGCAGCATAGTCAGCACTCCATTACACATGAAGACTAGGTAGCTTTGTTTTAAAAATAACAATTTTCCAAACATTCTAGTTTAATGAAGATTGTTTGATATCCTAGAAGGTTTGTTTCTCAAGAGGATTTTAGTTCTGAAGAAGAGAATCATTATTTAATTTTCTGGTCCTTTCATACATGTAGAACCTGGGTAGACGTCATTACTCCCATTACAAAAAGGAAAAATTAGAAGTGCCGTTTTACCCAAGATTTAATGCTAAGAAAGATGAGAAAGTGGAAAAATTGTTAAAGTCAACCAGTAGAGAAATTTTGGAGATTCATCCTCAAATGTGTCTCAAAAAGAATTTTGAATGGTGAAATTGTAATCAAATTATCGTTGTATTTCTGATGGAAATACCGAAGTGACCCATAACTTTTCTCACAGTACTTACAGGCTGACTAAAACTGTTGCAAGTCCAAAAACTTTATTCATCATATACTTTATGAACAATATGTTATCTACCATAAAACCTACAGTAACTTCATGAACCTCTGCCTCCTTAGGCCAAGTGTACATGGAAACTGACCAATTGACAAGATTGTTATTACACTGGTTTTCACTAAATGGGAAGAATAATGTGACTGCTGTGTCATGTTTTTACCATTTCTGAAATTACTGGCTAGCAGAGCGCACACCTGCCCACCATTTCAGATGTCAGCCTGTATAGACTGTCCCAAAATTATTCAAGTTCATATTGAAAAGTAGAGTACTGGATAGTACACTTCTGCGACCCTCTCCATAGTTCAGTGGTATATATTAAAACATTACAAAACACCTTTCAGGAGAGCATATTCTAAGTTGCACTTAGTAATGAAAGCTGAAAATATGAAACTGCAATAGTGAAGCATGCCACTGATATATCTAAATGGGTAAAACAATGCAGCATGTATAGAAACTTTATAGATTTTTGTTAAAACATGATGGACAAACAAGCATAACAGTACCTAGTGCACTAGATTGTTTTTAACCTTAATTCAAATGATCAGCTGTCAGGCTCAGGAAATACTGGCTGTCAGACTGCTTCTCGTAGCAACCTACGGTGTTTGGCACAAGGTTATATCAACAAATGATTTTAGGTGAGCCTTATTAAAAAATTAAAGCAAACAATCTCCCTCAGGAATATTGTAGCATAATTTCATTATAACACATAACTGACCAAGGTGAAACAGAACATATAAATAAAATTCTTGTGCCAATGTGGAATGTGGTTTAAAGAACAGAATTATGACTAATGAATTTTCCAAAAGCACTATTTCCTATCAATGATCTGTTATTTCCAGCTATGTAAAAGTACTGCACTGGTTAATTTTCCTTAAGAAAAAAACGGGGGGGGGGGGGGGGGGGGGGGGAGGAGGAGCAGTGTGGCAGCGAGCCCCGTAGCATGTGCTATATGGATAACTGCTCTGATTCAGATGTAGTATATAGCAAACCTACATTAATTTCAAATGACAAGCTTATATTACTCAGAAGTTGACATCTATTTGCTGTCATTGGACAGCAAAGGTCCTCCTTGCACAGACCAGTGACATGTAATCTCAAACATATTGTTTGACTTATTGTAAAAATGTAAACAATGAAGGAAAACAACATAGATTGCTACTTAACATAAAGGTGACACATTAAGTTGCACACAGGCACATTTAAAAGGCAAACATACCTTATGCACACATGACTGCCAACTCCAGCAGCTTGGGCCAAAAAGTAACTGTAACAATTGTAATATTCCAGTGTACATTTATTTAATATGAAACTTTGGACCAACAATTGACTACATTAGTATAATTTGTATTGTCCTTTGGATGAATAAATATCAATCAGTCACTCAGTCAACAGTTGTACCTCTAAGCACAAAACTTAGGATGTTGTTGAGGTCCCAAGACACAGGCCAACATCAACAAACTATTATGTGGACTAGCCCATTTAGCAAATGTTTCAATTATAGTGAGGATTACTTACCCTCGTCAACCACCCTCATCCCCGTCCTCATTCCAAGTAAGCAGTAAGTACAAGATTATGTTTCTACTGGAATGATTTCAAATTAGGACAATGCAGATTTTTCTCTTTGATGATAAAATGAGGGGAGCAAGCAAACACTGAGAGGTGTGTGAAGTACTGATTTTTCCTCATCACACAGCCAAAGGCAAAACAACCTACCCTAGCATACGCCTTGCGCTATTATCCAGGAGACTGCACAACATACTTACATAAAATTAAATATTTAAATATTGTTTGGTCAGGTAATGTGAAATTATGAAAAGATTAAATATTGTGAATCTCAACATGCGCTGCTAATTAGTTCCTTCGAAAGTCCCCTTTGTGTAAGATTCTAAAAGACGCATAACATTAACCTAGAAAGTTCTACTTTTGGAGTTACGTGTAGTTTATCATAAAAACACATGGCAGAAGTTTTCAGGAAGCAACCTCTTTTACTTTTAGAATTATTCCACTTTTTTCGAAAATTTTAGAAGTGCATAATGTTAAAAATGGAGAGTTCTACTTCTGGAATTAGATTCAGTTTATCATCAAAATATATGGAAGAAGTTTACATGAAGATGCCCTCATCTAATTTTTTCAATTATTAAGGAAAACCAATTTTCATACCTAAAATTTGCTAAAGGAGATATATAATGTAACTTTTGTTACTAAACTACAAAACCAACATGACAGCAGTATGTTTATTATGTGTAATAATAAAGCTGTAACAAGTTTCAAGATAATATCAGAATTGTACAAGGGTACAGAAAAATTCTAGAGTTCAAAAATTAAGAGTTATAGAGCTCAGGATTTTATACAACATAAAAAAAAATACCAGAGAAATGGTACCGAAAAATTGGGATTGTTGTTAGTCTTCAGCTAACAGTTACAACTTTGTAGCCATTAAGGGAGCTGACGGGGCAATTGCTCCTGATGATGGAAGCAGTTTTGGAACATGTGTTTCTTTTGCTGTCTGCACTAAGCATATACAGGGCCATCAGAAATAGTTTGGAAAGCTTGTGAGAGTTCTGCTGTGTAGGTTGTGCTGAGAAATAATGATTAAGGAAGATATCATTACCTTGATTCATCAGCATTGAAGTTAGCCAATCAGGCCATTGCACACACAAATTCAAATGTACATGTGGTGGTAAGGGTCGAACCTGAGACTAGGTCTGGGCAGTTTCATATGATACCACCTACACCATGAGAACAACTGACACTAATTGTATGCGTCAGGTCACTTGAATCTGCATGTGCAACAGCCTGATTGGCTAACTTCAATGCTAATTAACTCAGAAATGGCACAAAAGTTAATTTTTTTCTGGGCAATTATTTATCAGCACAACCTGTCGTGCAAAACCATTATGAACTTTTCAGACTGTTTCTGACCTCCCTGTATAAAGAGTGAGGTTATTAAGCTGTCATCAGTCATATGGAAAAGTGCTACAGTCTACTATAGAATGTGCTATGATTTCGTCCGTGACAGTGGTTGCTTAAGCCTTGGATGATAAGTGTGACTGGTATTATGTTTTGGTCGAATGATATACTGCTTATATCTTATGAAACTGTGCAAAAGGGCACTTAATTAGATTAATACACTGAAGTTCTAAAGTTACTGATATATACTTGCACATTCAAATACAGAGATATGTAAACAGGCAGAATACTGTGTGGCAGCCTCAACACCTACATAAGTGGTTGGTGGATCAAAACAAAATATCCAGTCACTCTGTGACCAAAATGTTACTGAAACAGAGGATGACAGACTAAAGGCCGAAATACTAAATGTCTTTTCCCAAAGCTATTTCACAGAGGAAGACTGCATTGTAGTTCCTTCTCTAGATTGTCGCACAGATATCAAAATGGTACATATTGAAATAGACGACAGAGGGATAGAGAAACAATTAAGATTGCTCAAAAGACGAAAGGCCTCTGGACCTGATGGGATACCAGTTCTATTTTACACAGAGTACGCGAAGGAACTTGCCCCCCTTCTTGCAGCGGTGTACCGTAGGTCTCTAGAAGAGCGTAGCATTCCAAAGGATTGGAAATGGGCACAGGTCATCCCCATTTTCAAGAAGGGACGTCGAACAGATGTGCAGAACCATAGACCTATAGCTCTAACGTTGATCAGTAGAATTTTGGTACACATATTATGTTCGAGTATAATGAATTTTCTGGAGACTAGAAATCTACTCTGTAGGAATCAGCATGGGTTTTGAAAAAGACGATCGTGTGAAACCCAGCTCGCACTATTCGTCCACGAGACTCAGAGGGCCACAGACACGGGTTCCCAGGTAGATGCCGCATTTCTTGACTTTCGCAAGGCGTTCGATACAATTCCCCACAGTCGTCTAATGAACAAAGTAAGAGCATATGGACTATCAGACCAATTGTGTGATTAGATTGAACAATTCCTAGATAACAGAACGCAGCATGTCATTCTCAACGGAGAGAAGTCTTCCGAAGTAAGAGTGATTTCAGATGGGCCGCAGGGGAGTGTCGTAGGACCGTTGCTATTCACAATATACATAAATGACCTTGTGGATAACATCGGAAGTTCACTGAGGCTTTTTGCGGATGATGCTGTGGTATATCGAAATGTTGTAACAATGGAAAATTGTACTGAAATGCAGGAGGATCTGCAGCGAATTGACGCATGGTGCAGGGAATGGCAATTGAATCTCAATGTAGACAAGTGTAATGTGCTGTGGATACATAGATAGAAAGAACCCTTATAATTTAGCTACAATATACCAGGTCAGCAACTGGAAGCAGTTAATTCCATAAATTATCTGGGAGTACGCATTAGGAGCTATTTAAAATGGAATGATCATATAAAGTTGATCGTCGGTAAAGCAGACTGAGATTCATTGGAAGAATCCTAAGGAAAGGCAGTCTGTAAACAAAGGAAGTAGGTTACAGTACACTTGTTCACCCACTGCTTGAATACTGCTCAGCAGTGTGGGATCCGTACCAGATAGGGTTGATAGAAGAGATAGAGAAGATCCAACGGAGAGCAGTGTGCTTCGTTACAGGATCATTTAGTAATCGCGAAATCATTACAGAGGTGATAGATAAACTCCAGTGGAAGACTATGCAGGAGAGACGCTCAGTAGCTCGGTACGAGCTTTTGTTGAAGTTTTGAGAACATACCTTCACCGAGGAATCAAGCAGTATATTGCTCCTTCCTACGTATATCTCGCGAAGAGGCCATGAGGATAAAATCAAAGAGATTAGAGCCCACGCAGAGGCATACCAACAATTCTTCTTTCCATGAACAATACGAGACTGGAATAGAAGGGAGAAAAGATAGAGGTACTCAAGGTACCCTCTGTCACATGCCGTCAGGTGGCTTGCGGAGTACGGATGTAGATGTAGATGAAGATAACAAGTGTCTGTCAAAGTTGTTAGAATGGTTACTGCTGCTGCAATGGCAGGTCATCAAGATTTAAGTGAGTTTGAACGTGGTGTTATAGTTAGTGCATGAGCAATGGGACAAAGCATCGCTGAGGTAGTGAGGAAGTGGGAATTTTCCTAAATGACCATTTCACGAGTGTACCGTGAATATCAGGAATCCAGTAAAACATCAAATCTCTGACATCGATGCAGCAAGAATGGGACCAATGACTACTGAAGAGAATCGTTCAATGTGACAGAAGTGCAGTTGGAGTGATATGGGACTTCTGATATGTCCAGATACGACTCTGACCAGTGACACGTACATAAGCATTCTGTCTGATCACCTGCATCCATTCTTGTCTATTGTGCATTCTGATGGGCTTGGGTAATTCCAACAGGACAATGTCACACCCCATGCATCCAGAATTGCTACAGAGTTGCTCCAGAAACACTCTTCTGTGTTTAAACACTTCCGCTGGCCACCAAACTCCTCAGAAATGAACATTATTGAGCATATCTGGGATCCTTTGCAATGTGCTTTGCAGAAGCGATCTCCTCCTTGAACTCATAAATTGATGGAAAACCCTGCGGCTTCATGGTGTCGTTTCCCTCCAGCACTATTTAAGACATTAATTGAGTCCATACCACGTCGTGCTGCAGAACGTTTGCATGCCTGTTGGGGCCCTACATGATATTAGGCCATTTGTACCACTTTCTGTGGCTCTTCAGTGTAATTTATCTGGAAAACCCTGTTTCATTCTTGATGTTCTGTTTTGTGTGCTGCCTAAGATATAATAGAAAATTCTGTGGAATGTGTCTGAGAAAAGACTCTACTTTTAAGATGAGCAATTAACTTTACATAAATGGGAACAAAGAGTAGACATAGGCTCTGAGCTGTTTCAAATGCTAAGAATGATAGAACAAGCTTTCATGATTTTTATACTTACTATTTGTGCATGTGCACTATTATCAGCATATACTGATCTGTTAAACAACAGTAGACTTTTATTTATCACTGTAGTGCTTGATTCCCCTGCATAATTTTTAGAGTGTTAGAACATTTTATTTCAGATTTGGTGAGCTGAACTGTAGACTATGGAGTGAAGATTATTGAACATCACCATCTCCGTCACTTTCTGGCTCTTTGCACTAATAATTTTCAGGCCCATGTAAAAGGTTCTGGTACCCAAAAATCGCACAAGACTACCAAACATTTCGACTTATAAACTAAATATCAAACCTAATCAGTTTTACCAGCCATCCCACGTATGGTGTGAATCGTTCTGGGAAAGTGAATGGTGGAAGTGATTGGTATAAAAAGTGAATTTGATAGGCACAAACAGGATACAGAATTGGAACATACACAGGCATGATCAAGTGAAACAAACTGTGAGAACAATTTCATGCAGCAGTGTAAATCCTTAACTGTGAATGCTATCAACGGCAACACTGAACATGACTGAAGGGAGGAAGATGGTAATGTGGTGCGGACGCCATCGACACTGAGTACAGAGAATGGTGGTGTGTCATCCACAGACAGTGTATATTTGTGGTGTCATTATGGAGCTGCAAGGATCTACAAATCACTGCACGTTCTTTACCAGTGGCAAACCCCCAACGGTGCTACTGCAATAGGCTATATCTGCCACCATAGCTGCTGCTGCTGCTGCTGCTGCTGCCACCTGCATTACATCACAATGTGGCGCAACACGATTTGCACTGCCATCATTCGTCAACATCAAGCAATTAAGTTAAGAGTACTTAATATATTTTAAATGCTTCTAATCAATTGATAAAGATAGAGCCTACTGAAAAAGGAGAAATTAAATTTAAAATAGAACCACTGTCTTAGGATTAAGGGGTATAGTAACTCAAACATAGAATCTAATGAAGAGGGAAATATTAAAATGAAATTAGAACTGATTTCAGGTGATGAGTTATCGGGAAAAAAAATGCCAAGTTGCAGTACAGAATAGAGAAACTACTGATGATGGTGTAATAGAAGCTGAGGTTACGAGAGAAAATGTAGAGTTGTTGAATGTGTCAGATTGTGAATCAGAGTTTAAGATGTCTGAAATACAGCCAAGTCAGATAATGTAAGACACTCCTTCGAAGCTGGTTATAATGCAAAGTGGAAATTTATGGATGGCAGATTGTATCCAGTTGATGTTTGATGTAAAACAGTCCAGTAATAATGAATTAAAGAGTGGTTTAAAGCAGGAACTGGACCTAATAGTAATGAATTGAAACCACAAACTGATTCCAGTATTGGAGAATTGAAAACTGAAACAGAACCTAGTCTTAACGCCCTGAGGGTTGAATTAACATCTGACATAGACAGTTTGGATTTTAAAATTGATTCTAATTATAATGATTTGAAAATCAAAGTAGACCAACCGTTAACAAAATTACAAAACATTTTCAAAACAGACATCAGTGAAGGTTGTGATGCATTAAAAAAAGAGGAAAAACAACTAGAAAAGAAATTAACAGAAAGAAGAGGCACATCTTTGTCACCCTAACCAGCTCCACAGCAGCCGTGGGGAGGTAGATTTTGCAGGACCTTTACTGAATTTCTACTGGATTCTTGTAACTGCCAAGTTTCCGTATGTGGTGCATTGTCTCTCTACTTCTGCAGTGACAACAATTTCAGCTCATTCAAAGATTTTTGCAGTAAAAGGTCTTCTATATAGTTACAAAAAATGGCCCCCAGTTCACATCTAAGGAATTTGAAATTTTTCTTTTAAAGAAGTGGTGTTCACAATGTCAAGGCCTCTCTTTTCCTCCCTTAATCAAATGGGGAAGCTGAATGACTAGTATGAACATTTAAGACTGAGGTGAAAAAATGTGTGTTGGATGTGTCACTGGAAGTGGCTATTGACCAGTTCCTCAGTTCTTATAGGTTTCTGCCTGTTACAGATAAGAGTCTGGCAGAGTTGTTGCTCAAACATCAACTCTGTAACTGACACCACAACATTCAACGACACCAGTGCTACAACGTTTCCAGCTTGGCACAGCTGTTTGGGATTGTGGGTTTGGCCGCTGACTGAAATGGCTGTGGTCATTGAGAATCACCAAAGCCAATACCTCTGCATCAACCACACTGCTAAGGGGAGGGTGTCACGACACTTTGTCCAGCTATGACCTTGCATGGGCCGCTTCACACAGGGTTTGCCTCTGCCACCATCATGTCCTCTGTTTGCCTGGCAACCTCTTACACTGCAGCCAGTGCCCTTGCCTTCTCTGCTGTGAGTCCCAGGGACCCCATATCCTGCACTGTCACAGCTGACACCTCCACTACAGCCAGCACCACCTTTGCTGTGGCCTCCTTCACTGGAGTTGGACTCGGACATGGGGAAGCTGCGCCAGCATCGTCTGTACTACCATATTGTCTCTCACAAGGGTTGAGCACCACATCCATCCACACTTGTGCCATTCTCAACCCAACACACCAGTAGCAGTGCATCACGTAACTGAACAACCACCACTGATGGCAGAAGAAATGGATGTCAGTACAGTGCTCACTTCTTTGTAAAGGAAGAGGGGTGATGTAACTAACAGATGTGTGTGTGTGTTGCTTCATAGTTTTAGAACTGAGGACTATATAGGGTGAAGGACAAGGCTCCGCTGGCCACTTATGTGTTGTCTGTCATATGTATTCTGTCATTCATGTGTTTATACTTTTTCATCTCCCCCATGAATCATGGACCATGCCATTGGTGGGGAGGCTTGCATGCCTGAACGATACAGATAGCCGTACCGTAGGTGAAACCACAACGGAGAGGTATCTGTTGAGAGGCCAGACAAATGTGTAGTTCCTGAAGAGGGGCACAGCAGCCTTTTCAGTAGTTGCAGGGGCAACAGTGTGGATGATTGACTGACCCGGCCTTGTAACACTAACCAAAATGGCCTTGCTGTGCTGGTACTGCGAACGGCTGAAAGCAAGGGGAAACTACAGCCGTAATTTTTCCCGAGGACATGCAGCTTTACTGTATGATTAAATGATGATGGCATCCTCTTGGGTAAAATATTTCGGAGGCAAAATAGTCCCCCATTCGGATCTCCGGGCGGGGACTACTCAGGAGGACATCGTTATCAGGAGAAAGAAAACTGGCGTTCTTCGGATTGAAGTATGGAATGTCAGATCCCTTAATCGGGCAGGTAGGTTACAAAATTTAAAAAGGGATATGGATAGGTTAAAGTTAGATATAGTGGGAATTAGTGAAGTTTGGTGGCATGAGGAACAAGACTTTTGGTCAGTTGAATACAGGGTTATAAACACAAAATCAAATAGGGGTAATGCAGGAGCAGGTTTAATAATGAATTTAAAAAAAAGGGGAGTGCGGGTCAGCTACTACAATCAGCACACGAAGCCCATGCCTACTACAGTAGTACAAGTTTATATGCAAACTAGCTCTGCAGATGATGAAGAAATTGATGAAATGTATGATGAGATAAAAGAAATTATTCAGGTAGTGAAGGGAGATGAAAATTCAACAGTCATGGGTGACTGGAATTCGAGAGTAGGTAAAGAAAGAGAAGGAAACATAATAGGTGAATATGGATTGGGGCTAAGAAATGCTAGAGGAAGCCACCTGGTAGAATTTTGCACAAAGCATAACTTAATCATAGCTAACACTTGCTTCAAGAATGATGAAAGAAGGTTGTATACATAGAAGAATCCTGAAGATACTAGAGGGTTTCAGATAAATTATATAATGGTAAGACAGAGATTTAGGAACCAGGTTTTAAATTGTAAGACATTTACAGGGGCAGATGTGAACTCTGACCACAATCTATTGGTGATGGACTGTAGATAAAAACTGAAGAAACTGCAAAAAGGTGGGAATTTAAGGAGATGGGATCTGGATAAACTGACTAAACCAGAGGTTGTACAGAGTTTCGGGGAGAGCGTAAGGGAACAAATGGCAGGAATGGGGGAAAGAAATACAGTAGAAGAAGAATGAGTAGCTTTGAGTGATGAAGTAGTGAAGGCAGCAGAGGATCAAGTAGGTAAAAAGACGAGGGCTAGTAGAAATCCTTGGGTAACAGAAGAGATACTGAATTTAATTGATGAAAGGAGAAAATACAAAAATGCAGCAAGTGAAGCAGGCAAAAAGGAATACAAACGTCTCAAAAATAACATCGACAGGAAGTGCAAAATGGCTAAGCAGGGATGGCTAGAGGACAAATGTAAGGATGTAGAAGCTTATCTCATGAGGGGTAAGATAGATACTGCCTACAGGAAAATTAAAGATACCTTTGGAGAAAAGAGAACCACTTGCATGAATATCAAGAGCTCAGATGGAAACCCAGTTCTAAGCAAAGAAGGGAAAGCAGAAAGGTGGAAGGAGTATATAGAGATAGAGGATCTGTACAAGGGCGATGTACTTGAGGACAATATCATGGAAATCGAAGAGGATGTAGATGAAGATGAAATGGGAGGTACGATACTGCGTGAAGAGTTTGACAGAGGACTGAAACACCTAAGTCAAAACAAGGCCCCAGGAGTGGACAACATTCCATTAGAACTACTGACAGCCTTAGGAGAGCCAGTCCTGACAAAACTCTACCATCTGGTGACCCAGATGTATGAGACAGGCGAAATACCCTCAGACTTCAAGAAGAATGTAATAATTCCAATCCCAAAGAAAGCAGATGTTGATAGATGTGGAAATTACCAAACTGTCAGTTTAATAAGACACAGCTGCAAAACACAAACACGAATTCTTTACAGGCGAATGGAAAAACTGGTAGAAGCCGATGTTGGGGAAGATCAGTTTGGATTGCATAGAAATGTTGGAACACGTGAGGCAATACTGGCCCTACGACTTACCTTAGAAGAAAGACTAAGGAAAGGCAAACCTACGTTTCTAGCATTTGTAGACTTAAAGGAAGCTTTTGACAATGTTGACGTAATACTCTCTTTCAAATTCTGAAGGTGGCAGGGGTAAAATACAAGGAGCGAAAGGCTATTTACAATTTGTACAGAAAGTAGATGGCAGTTATAAAGAGTCGAAGGACATGAAAGGGGAGCAGTGGTTGGGAAGGGAGTGAGACAGGGTTGTAGCCTCTCCCCGATGCTATTCAATCTGTATATTGAGCAAGCAGTAAAGGAAGCAAAAGAAAAGTTCGGTGTAGGTATTAAAATCCATGGAGAAGAAATAAAAACTTCGAGGTTCTGTCAGAGACAGCAAAGGACTTGGAAAAGCAGTTGAACGGAATGGACAGTGTCTTGAAAGGAGGGTATAAGATGAACATCAACAAAAGCAAAACAAGGATAATGGAATGTAGTTGAATTAAGCCGGGTTATGCTGAGGGAATTAGATTAGGAAAGGGGTTTTGATATTTGGGGAGAAAAATAACTGATGATGGTCGAAGTAGAGAGGATATAAAATGTACACTAGCAATGGCAAGGAAAGTGTTTCTGAAGAAGAGAAATTTGTTAACATTGAGTATAGATTTAAGTGTCAGGAAGTCTTTTCTGAAAGTATTTGTATTGAGTGTAGCCATGTATGGAAGTGAAACATGGGTGATAAATACACTCCTGGAAATGGAAAAAAGAACACATTGACACCGGTGTGTCAGACCCACCATACTCGCTCCGGACACTGCGAGAGGGCTGTACAAGCAATGATCACACGCACGGCACAGCGGACACACCAGGAACCGCGGTGTTGGCCGTCGAATCGCGCTAGCTGCGCAGCATTTGTGCACCGCCTCCATCAGTGTCAGCCAGTTTGCCGTGGCATACGGAGCTCCATCGCAGTCTTTAACACTGGTAGCATGCCGCGACAGCGTGGACGTGAACCGTATGTGCAGTTGACGGACTTTGAGCAAGGGCGTATAGTGGGCATGCGGGAGGCCGGGTGGACGTACTGCCGAATTGCTCAACACGTGGGGCGTGAGGTCTCCACAGTACATCGATGTTGTCGCCAGTGGTCGGCGGAAGGTGCACGTGCCCGTCGACCTGGGACCGGACCGCAGCGACGCACGGATGCACGCCAAGACCGTAGGATCTTACGCAGTGCCGTACGGGACCGCACCGCCACTTCCCAGCAAATTAGGGACACTGTTGCTCCTGGGGTATCGGCGAGGACCATTCGCAACCGTCTCCATGAAGCTGGGCTACGGTCCCGCACACAGTTAGGCCGTCTTCCGCTCACGCCCCAACATTGTGCAGCCCGCCTCCAGTGGTGTGAATGGAGGGACGAATGGAGACGTGTCGTCTTCAGCGATGAGAGTCGCTTCTGCCTTGGTGCCAATGATGGTCGTATGCGTGTTTGGCGCCATGCGGGTGAGCGCCACAATCAGGACTGCATACGACCGAGGCACACAGGGCCAACACCCGGCATCATGGTGTGGGGAGCGATCTCCTACACTGGCCGTACACCTCTGGTGATCGTCGAGGGGACACTGAATAGTGCACGGTACATCCAAACCGTCATCGAACCCATCGTTCTACCCTTCCTAGACCGGCAAGGGAACTTGCTGTTCCAACAGGACAATGCACGTCCGCATGTATCCCGTGCCACCCAACGTGCTCTAGAAGGTATAAGTCAACTACCCTGGACAGCAAGATCTCCGGATCTGTCCCCCTTTGAGCATGTTTGGGACTGGATGAAGCGTCGTCTCACGCGGTCTGCACGTCCAGCACGAACGCTGGTCCAACTGAGGCGCCAGGTGGAAATGGCATGGCAAGCCGTTCCACAGGACTACATCCAGCATCTCTACGATCGTCTCCATGGGAGAATAGCAGCCTGCATTGCTGCGAAAGGTGGATGGATATACACTGTACTAGTGCCGACATTGTGCATGCTCTGTTGCCTGTGTCTATGTGCCTGTGGTTCTGTCAGTGTGATCATGTCATGTATCTGACCCCAGGAATATGTCAATAAAGTTTCCCCTTCCTGGGACAATGAATTCACGGTGTTCTTATTTCAATTTCCAGGAGTGTAGTTTAGACAAGAAGAGAATAGAAGGTTTCAAAATGTGGTGCTACAGAAGAATGCTGAAGATTAGATGGGTAGATCACATAGCTAATGAAGAGGTATTGAATAGAATTAGGGAGAAGAGGAGTTTGTGGCACAACTTGACCAGAAGAAGGGATCGGTTGGTAGGATATGTTCTAAGGCATCAAGGGATCACCAGTTTGGTACTGGAGGGCAGCGTTGAGGGTAAAAATCATAGAGGGAGACCAAGAAATGAATACACTAAGCAGATTCAGAAGAATGTAGGATGCAGTAGGTACCGGGAGATGAAGAGGCTTGCACAGGATAGAGTAGCATGGAGAGCTACATCAAACCAGTCCCAGGACTGAAGACCACAACAACAACAACAACAACAACAATAAAATACTTTTTCATGTAATAAAATTACAGTGTTCTTGGGTTAGAACACATGGATTTACGTCTTTATTTATTCTAACAAAATATTTTCTTTAAAATTTTCATACCATACCACACCCGCATGGGGACTGAATTTCCGAAAACAGTGAAAGATGTTTATAACAGAGATGCCAAATGCAAATTTTCGTAGATTTAGCTATGAAAAGAGTTTCATAATGAATGATTTACTAAAACTTTTCCTTCCCTATTTCACCCCTTAGGGGATTGAATTTCCAGAAACAATGAAAGGCATAATTTCAAACAATGGAAACTCTAGGTAGGGAAATCAACAAAGTAGGAAAAGACAGATTGCTACTTACCATATGGAAGACACATTAAGTTGCAGACAGGCACAATCAAAAGAGAAACACACACCATTAATACACACAAGCAAGCACACCTCATGCACACATGACCACCCACTCCAGCATCATGGGTCAGAATGCAACTATCACCTGGGATCCAAACAGCGGTCTAGAGGGGGCAGGGGAGAGGAAGGGGTGGGAGAGAGAGAGAGAGAGAGAGAGAGAGAGAGAGAGAGAGAGAGAGAGAGAGAGAGACAAATACCATCTGGTGGAGTGTGCAGGGATTAGAATGCCAGCAGGCGCAGTGTCAGGAGGTTGTGGAGCAGGGAGGTGGGGGGGAAAGAAGCAAAGAAGGAGAGGAGCGGAGAAAGATGAGCGAGTGCACTGGCCGAGGATGGCAAATAAAAAGGGTGGGTGATGAGAATGGGGAGGAGATGATAGGACAGAGGGCATGGAAACTGTTGGTGGAGAATAGGGGGACAGTACATTACTGTAGGTTGAGGCTGGGATAGTTATAGGACTGGAAAATGTGTTGTAAGGATAACTCCTGTCTGTGCAGTTCAGAAAAGGTGGTAGTGGAGAGAAGGATCCAGATGGCTCAGGTAGTGAAGCAGCCATTGAAATCAAGTGTGTTATGTTCAGCTGCATGTTGTGCCACAGGTTGATCAACATTGTTCTTGGCCACAGTTTAGTGGTGGCTGTTCATCCTGGTCGACAGCTGATTGGCAGTCATACCAGTATAAAAAGCTGTGTAATGATTGCACCAGAACTGGAAAATGACATGGCTGCTTTCATAGGTGGCCTGGCCTCCGATGGGGTAGGATAAACCTGTGACAGGACTGGAATAGGAAGTGTTGGATGGGTGGGTTGGGCAAGTCTTGCACCTAGGTCTTCCACAGGGATATGATACTTGTGGCAAGGGGGTTAGGAGTGGGAGTGGCATAGGTATGGACTACGATGTTCTGGAGTTTAGGTGGGCAACAGAACACCACTTTAGGAGGGGTTGGAAGTATCTCAGGCAGGATGTCCCTCATTCCATGACACGATGAAAGGTAATCAAAGTTCTGCCAAAGGATGTGGTTCAGTTATCCCAATCTGGGATGGTAGTACACAGGAGATCTGTTTGCGAACTAGGTCTGGCGAGAAGTGCCTGTCTGTGGAAAACCTTGGTAGGACTCTCAGCATGCCAGGCAAGGGAGTTCTTCCCAAAGCAGATATGCTGTCCCTGGATGACCAGGCTGTATGGGAGGGATTTTATGGTGTGAAGGGGGTGATAGCTGTTGGAATGCAGGTACTGTTGGTGGTTGGTGGGTTTAATATGGACAGAGGTGCAGACGGAGCCTTCAGAGAAGAGGGGGGGGGGGGGGGGGGGGTCAACATCTAGGAAGACCTGCTTTGAGGAGGACCATGTGAAGCATATGGGAGAGAAGGTGTTGAGGTTGCGATGGAACAAAGATAAGGCATCTTAGCCCTGAGTCCAGATCATGAAACCTCCATCAATGAACCTGAACCAGACTAGGGGTTTGGTGTTTTGGGACCCTGAGAATGTCTCCTCTAGAAGTCCATGAAAAGGTTGGCATAGTAGGGTGCTACATGTGTGGCCATGGCTGTGCTGTGGTTCAAATGGCTCTGAGCACTATGGGACTTAACATCTGAGGTCATCAGTACCCTAAAACTTAGAACTACTTAAACCTAATTAACCTAAGGACATTACACACACCAATGCCCGAGGCAGGATTCGAACCTGCGACCATAGCAGCCACGCGGGTCCGGACTGAAGCGCCTAGAACTGCTCGGCCACAATGGGCAGCTGTTGTGCTGTGAAACTGGGGTTTGTTTATATATCTTCCCTTCAAAAGAGAAGTAGTTGTGGGTTAAGATAAAGTTAGTAAGGTGTATGAGGAATGAGGTACTGTGGTTGGAGTCTGAAGTGCATTGGGAAAGGTATTGTTCAATAGTGGCAAGATCATGGGCATGAGGGATGTTAATGTACAAGGCAGTGGTGTCTACAGTGATGAGTAGGGATTCAGGAGGTAAAGGTGAGGGGAAGGTGGAGAGTCAATGAAGAAAGTGGTTGGTATCTTTGATGTGGGAGGCTAGATTTTGGGCAATTAGCTGGAGATGTTGGTCAATGAGGGTCAATATTCTTTCAGTAGGGTCAAAATAACCAGCAACAATGGGGTACCCACGACTGTTGAGTTTGTAGATTTTGGGGAACATGTAGAAGGTGGGTCTGTGGCGTGTAATAGGGGTGACGAGGAAAACTGATCCAGGGGAGACGTTCTCGGTAGGGCCTAAGGCTTTAAGCAGGGATTGGGGGTTGTGAAGGATGTTTGAAATGGAATCACTCTGACAGAGTTTATATATGGAGGAGTCAGATAATTGGTAGAGGTCTTCTCCCAGGCAGTCACTATGACTCATAACAACAGTGAAAGAACATTTGTCTGCTGGCTGGATGATTGGCTCAGGGTTTCTTTTGAGGTTGTGTATAGCTATTCTTTCTCTTACTGAAAGGTTGGGTTTCTGAGGAAGGGACCTGGGGAAGGATGGTGAGGCTTAAGTTGGTGATAAGGAATTTCTGGAAGCTGACCAGTGGGTGGTTAGGTGGGAGGAGGGGAGAGGATCACGGCTGGATGGTGGTATGAACTGGAAGGGGCAATGTTCTATGTTGGTATTAGGGTGGTTTTGGTAGGTGGAGTTGGTGGCAAAAAAGTGCTTCCATTGCAGGGATTGGGAAAAGGAGATTAGGTCTCTGACATTCCAACATGGTTAAATTTGGGTGTAGGGGTAAAGGTGAAGCCTTTGGGTAGGACTGAAACTTCTGTGGAGCTGAGGGTTTTGATGGAGAGTTGGTGGGGAGTCCTGGGGGATGTGGCATGTTGAAAAGATCGGCTAGGCTGGGTTTAGCTGTTAAGAGGGGGGTGAACAAGGAGGAATACTGTGGGTATGATAGGGGTTAAGTAACGGTGTCCCAAGGTGGCAGTAGGATGTCAGCAGGTTGGATAAATAATGGAGGTGGTGCCTGGAATACTCATCCAGATGCTGGAGTTAAGGGATTCAATTTCAGAGTAGGGATTGCACAATAGTAGTATCCTGCAGAGGGAGCAGAAGTGGTTCTGGGATGCCTTTGCCATGAAGATCTATTGTTGCGGTACCAGGTTTGTGAGGGCCAGGGACTGGCAGAATCTGAAAACATGCCAGTCACTGGAAAAGGAGGAGTGGGATCCAGAGAAAGTAATCTTTAAGGATAGGCCATTTGGCGGGATTCTGTGGTTAAGGTAGCATTTGAGAAACAGGATATGGGACTGGGTTTTAGCCAAGGAAAGAGATACTTTTCTGAACTGGTGCAGAATGATGGAGCAGGGGTTCATTGTGGCAGAAATGGTGTTAAGAAAATGTCGATGCAGAAATGGGTAAAATAGGCGTTGATTGTTGTGAGAGAAGCTGGTTAAGCGAAAAAGACGTGTAAAAATGCGTAAAGACTCACAGAAATACACAGAGATACACAAAAATACTTGAAACTGCGTGAAACCACGTAAAAATTCTCACAAATATATTAAAAACGTACAGAAATGTGGAAGGAATGGAATGATTAGGTGTGTGTGTGTGTGTGTGTGTGTGTGTGTGTGTGTGTGTGTGTGTTGGTATGTGTTTGTTTGTTATTTGTGATAAACGAAGAGAGAGGGAGGGGAGATGGGTTAAGTCATGTATCAAAAACTCCTGTGGCACGGGCTGGTGTGGAAAATAAAAAGCTAACAATGACGGATGAAGTGGGATCAGTACCAATAAATATAATTATAACTATTGGAGGAAAGAATTTGGGACTTTGAATGCTGTATCAACAATCTTCACGGCCATGAAGTCTGTGTTGCATGCGGACAATTGCTGACAGAGTGTGGCTTGGAAGTAGATGCAGTTTCAAAGTTAGCACACAAACACAGGAAAGAATGGACATGGAGAAGAATAATGCTGTAGAGAAGAGTAATCATCACTGTTGACACCACACCCCTACACACCAACATCTCTCATGCCCTTGGTCTTGCTGTTATTAAACACTACCTTTTCCAATGTCCTTCAGACTCCAAACACACTACCTCATTCACCTTACTAACTTATCCTTAAACTACAACTACTTATGCTTTCAAGTGAAGCTATATAAACAAATACATGGCACAGCCGTGGGCACCAGCATGGCATCCTCCTATGCCAACCTCTTTAAGGGCTATCTAGAGCAGACTTCCCTTGCTTCCCAAAATGCCAAATTCCTAGTCTGGTTCAGGTTCACTGATATCTTCATGATCTGGACTCAGGATCAAGACACTGTGTCTTCGCTCCCTGATAACCTCAACACACTCTCTCCTGTCTGCTTCATGTGGACCTCGTCAACCCAGCATTCCACCTTCCTAGATGTTGATCTCCTCTCTGAAGGCTCCATCCACACTTTTCTTTGTCCACATTAAACCCATCAACCACCAACAGCACCTGCCTCTCACACCAAAAAACTCCCTCCCAAACAGCCTGGCCATCCGGGTACAGCATATCTACTGTGAGAAGAACTCCCTTGCTCTGTATGCTGTGTGTCCCACAAGGCCTTCACAGACAGGTACCATTCTTCAGACCTAGTTCACGAACATGTCTCCCATGCCATTTCCCTTCGCACCTCCAATACTCCCAGCCACAAAGGAGTGTCCCCTTCATCACTCAATACCACCCCAGACTGGAACAACTGACCCACACAATTTGGCAGAGCTTTGTTTACCTATCATTCCATGAAATGAGGGACGTCCTACCCGAAATACTCCCCCTCCCCCCCCCCCCTTCTAAAGTGGTGTTCTGTTGCCTAACCAACCTCCAAAACATCCTAGTCCATCACTATGCCACTCCCACTCCCAACCCCTTACCACAAGTATCATATCCCTGTGGAAGACCTAGGTGCAAGACTTGCCCAACCCACCCATCCAACACTTCCTATTCAAGTCCTGTCACAGGTTTATTCTACCCCATTGGAGGCCAGGCCACATGTGTAGGCAGTCAATGTCATTTACCAGCTCTGGTGCAATCATTGCACAGCTTTTTATACTGGTACGACTGCCAATCAGCTGTCCACCAGGATGAACAGCCACCACTAAACTGTGGCCAAGAGCAATGTAGATCAACCTGTGGCACAACATGCAGCTGAACATAACACACTTGATTTCAATGGCTGCTTCACTACCTGAGCCATCGGGATCCTTCCCTCCACCACCACCTTTTCTGAACTGCACAGACAGGAGTTATCCTTACAACACATTCTCCAGTCCTGTAACCCGACATTTCCACCCCTCCCCCCCGTCTTATTGTTTCCTCCATATTCTTGTCACCCACCCTGTTTATTTGCTGCCCTTTGCCAAGCACCAACCCATCTTTTCCGGCTCCTCTCGTTTTTGCCCCACCTCCCTGGTCCACAACCTTCTGATGCACCTGTTGGCATTCTAGTCCCTTCACAATCCATCAGACAGTGTTTGTCTCTCTCTCTCTCTTTCTCCCTACCTACACACAGCTACAGTATCGCTTCCCTTTCCCTACCCACTCCAGATTGATACTTTCTGTCCCACATAATATTTGCATTCTAGTCCAAGATTCTGGAGTTGGTGGTCATGTGTGCATGAGGTGTGCTTGCTTGTATGTGTGGATGCTGTGCATTTCCCTGTTGTTGGAAAAGGCTGTGGCTAAAAGTTATGCAAGTGTCTTTTAATTGTGAATGTCTGTAACTTATCGTGTCTTCTTTATGGTAAGTAGTACTCTTGTCTTTTTTCACATTGTTGAAAGACATAATTTTTTATTTCTAACCAAGAAACTTAATACCTATTTTCATAGATATAGCTTTAATGCTTTAGGCACGTCTTTAATAATGATTTATTTTCAAAAAACTTTCATCATAATTTATCCCTCTTAGTGGTTGTATTTCGGAGAAATGCTGAAACATTTATTTTTTAATGTCTGACAGAGAAATAAAATAGCAATTTTCATAGTCCTAGCTTCACAAGAATGTAACCTGTTTGGCCCCCTTTCCCACCTCTAGGGGAGGACGCACTCATGTTTGTCTGTTGATTGATGGTTTTACTAAACATATAAAATTTTATGCAATACAAAGAGTGAATGCAAACACTCTTGTAGACAAGCTGAAATACTATCTTGTAAACATTGGCAAACCTAAAAGTCTCTCATCAGATGATGGTCCACAATTTGTGGCAGATAATCGATAAACATGTTTGGAGAAAGCAGAGAATCGACACAGAAAAATCTCGGCTTATTTCCCTCACAGAAATATGAGTGAGAGGATTATGCATGAATTAAATTGGGTATGTCAAATCTATTATGCAAGCAAACATTCTACATGGGCTGGTTATAGCAATAACTTTGAAGAGATAATCACAGCCTCAAACATAATGCGACAGGATATACCTCTTGTGAACTAATATTAGTCAGGACCCACATAATATTAATTCAAGTATGGTTGATTTTCCAGTTCTGACTAAAATCTCCCTAGCTGAGAAGGAAATACAGGCATGAGCAAATATTTGTAAAAGAGCATTGGACAAAAAAAGAAATCATGACGCTATCTGCCACCAATAGTTTTTGGATTGTTGATCTAATGTTAGTTAAGACAAAAACAACAACAAAAATCCAAGATTTCGGCTGAAATAAAGAAGTACATGCATGTATATCATGGACCTTTTAGACTAATAGTTCAGCCACATGCAGATGCTTACAGGCTTGGGTACCCTAAAGATAATAAAGACTTGGGTCTCAGAATCATTGTGGATCTCAAGAAATTTGCAGGTAGTAATAATTAGAATCAGTAGGGAATCTGACACCCTGTGGCATATACACAGTTTGGCAAACTGTGTAGTCCCAAATGAGTGAAACTTTATTTTTATTTTCAGGTTTCATTCCTTCTTCTGTCTTATCTTTGAGAGTCACAATTATAGCCCTTCATGTTTGTGTATAAGCTCTTAGTCAGTAAGAATATTCTTAGTACAAGTAGTATTACCAATATGGTGAAATAGCAAACAAGAGAACAGAGTTTGCACTAAAAAATTTAATATTTTTGTTGAAATACTGTGACTCCAGGCAAGAGCGTCGAAGATAGTAATAAGAGTAAATATAGGCTGCAACATCTGAAAGTAACAATTAGTAGGAAAAAATATATATAAAAACTTTGCATGAAGACAATAGTATTAAAAGCTTAAGTTCTCTAAAATCAATAGAAATAGAATCTGCATAAAGTGATAGTTAAATTGGTTTCAATGTTGTATGTAGTTGAGATAACTTAATAAGCTTGTGCCATATAGAGCCAAGGAAAAACATGCTTGCTACTATTTGGAGATGGGAGCAAGAGGCATGATGCTCACATAAGAAACTTGTTTAAAGAGGTCAATGAGCTGACAAATCGAAAATGTAAATGAGGCCATTTGGATGACCCATACAAAGTGACCCGTTTAAAGGAAAATGAGGTGTAATTGGATCAGTAGCTGTTGTAATCAATGTAGAAATGGAAGTGGAGACAAGTTTTACATTTATTTCCCTCACATCACAAGTAGACAAAGAAATAACTTTCGTAGTAAGCTAATCTGTGTGCTGATTGAGTCACGTAAAGATACAAACTCACTAAGATTACTCAACTTTATGAAATAATGGAACAGCTATTACAAGACTAATGTAACACAAACTAGCTAATTAATGGAAAATCTCATATAAAGATGTGAAACAATTACTAACAAAGAGATAGAGGGGCTGGCCAGTACTTACCTCAGCTCAGTACAGCCGATAGAAACACAAAAAACAACCGAAAATTTAAGTTCCTAGCTTTCGGAATAAATGTTCCTTCATCAGGGAGGAGAGAGGGGAAAGAAAGGGAAGAAGGAAAAGTGGATTTAGTTACTCACAACCCAGGTTATGAAGCAACAGGGAAAGGAAAACAGGGAAGGTAGCAAGGATGGAGGCATGGTTGTCAGAGGGAAGCCAAAGATATTCTACTGTAGGTACTGTGCCAGCTTCAAACCAAAGAGGATGCATACAGAAGTAAAGAGGTGTATAGTATAAAGATGTAGGATGAAAAGATGCATGAATGGATAAAGAGGAAAGGGAAAGAGGAGAAGACTGAAAAGTAAATGGGAGTGAGGTTGTTTAACGTAGGTTCAGTCCAGGGGGATGGCGGGATGAAAGGATGTGCTGGAGTGCAAGTTCCCATCTCCGCAGTTCAGAGGGACTGGTGTTGGGTGGGAGAAGCCAAATGGCACATACGGTGTAGCAGGTTCCTAGGTCCCTAGAATTATGCTGGAGGGCATGCTCCGCTACTGGGTATTGGACATCTCCTAGGCGGACAGTTCATCTGTGTCCGTTCATGCGCTCAGCCAGTTTAGTTGTTGTCATACCAATGTAAAAGGCTGTGCAGTGCAGGCATGTCAGCTGATAAATGACATGTAGTTTCACACGTGGCCCTGCCTTGAATTGTGTATGTTTTACCAGTAGCGGAGCTGGAGTAGGTGGTTGTGGGGGGATGCATGGGGCAGGTTTTGCAGCAGGGTCGGTTACAGGGGTAGGAACCGGTGGGTAGAGAAGGTAGTCTGGGAATACTGTAGGGTTTAACAAGGATGTTACGGAGGTTAGGGGGACGACGAAAGGTAACTCTGGGTGGTGTGGGGAGAATTTTGTCAAGGGATGATCTCATTTCAGGGGTTGACTTGAGAAAGTCATATCCCTGGCGGAGTAATTTATTGATGTATTCGAGGCCAGGATAATGTTGGGTGACAAGGGGGATGCTTCTGTGTGGTCTGAGGGTAGGAATATTGTTGTTGGACGGGGAGGAATGTATTGCTCGGGAGATCTGTTTGTGGACAAGGTCTGCAGGATAGTTGCGGGAGAGGAAAGCACTGGTCAGGTTATTGGTGTAATTGTTGAGGGATTCGTCAATGGAGCAGATACGTTTGCCACGAATACCTAGGCTGTAGGGAAGGGAGCGTTTGATGTGGAATGGATGGCAGCTATCAAAGTGAAGGTACTGTTGTTTGTTGGTGGGTTTGATATGGACAGAGGTGTGGATGTGAGCTTCAACAAGATGAAGATCAACATCCAGGAAGGTGGCTTGGGTTTTGGAGAAGGACCAGGTGAAATTCAGATTCGAAAAGGAGTTGAGGTTATGGAGGAAATTAAGGAATGTTTCTTCACCATGAGTCCAGACCACAAAGATGTCATCTATAAACCTATACCAGGCCAGGGGAAGCAGCTGTTGGGTCTTCAGGAAAGCCTCCTCCATGCGGCCCATGAAGAGGTTGGCATAGGACGGAACCATCCTGGTTCCCATGGCAGTTCCCCTGATCTGTTTGTAGGTCTGGCCTTCAAAAGCGAAGTAATTATGGGTGAGGGTGAAGTTGGTAAGTGTGATAAGGAACGAGGTTTTTGGAAGATCTTCGGGTGGGCGTTGGGAGGGGTAGTGCTCAAGGGCAGAGAGACCATGTTTGTGTAAAGGGATGTAGCATCTATGGTGACAAGAAAGGTTTCGGGTGGGAGACGAGTGGGAATGGATTTGAGGCGTTGTAGGAAGTGGTTTGTGTCCTTGATGTAGGATGGGAGTCTGCGGGTGATAGGTTGGAGGTGTTGGTCTACCAGAGCTGAGATACGTTCTGTTGGGGCTTTGAAGCCTGCTACAATGGGACGGCCAGGATGGTTCTCTTTGTGGATTTTGGGTAATAGGTAGAAGGTAGGGGTACGTGGCTCAGGTGGAGTGAGTAAGTTTATGGAAGCGGTTGTGAGGCCTTGTGAGGGACCTTGGATTTTTAGGATTTTCTGCACCTCAGTCTGGATGGAGGAATGGGATCCTGGGTAACAGTTTTGTAGGTTGAGGTGTCGGAGAGTTGACGCAGTCCTTCTGCCACATACTCCACATGGTCAAGTACCACAGTTGTGGAGCCTTTATCCACCGGAAGGATTACAATAGAGCGGTCTGTTTTCAGCTGCTTAATGGCACGGGATTCAGATGGGGTGATGGGGGTTGTCGGGATGTTCTTCAAGAAGGACTGGGAGGCAACACTGGATGTGAGGAATTCCTGAAATGTCTGCAAGGGATGGTTTTGGGGGAGGGGAGGAGGATCCCTTTGAGAAGGCGGTTGGAACTGTTCTCGACAACGTTCAACACTGGGTCTAGTATTTGGGGGCTGTGTTTGGGTAGTGAAGTGATATTTCCAGTTGAGGTTCCGGGTGAATGAGAGGAGATCTATAACCAGGGCAGCGTGGTTGAATTTAGGTGTTGGGCTAAAGGTTAAGCCTTTTGATAGAACAGATGTCTCTGGAGGAGAGAGGGATCTGGATGAGAGGTTTAGAACTGAATTGGGGTTGGTGATATGTGGCATTTGACTGTGGTTATAGTTGAGATTTGGTCTGTGTGGGGTATGTGCTGGGATGGGGAGATTGAGTAGGGTGGCTAGGCTAGGTTTGTTGGCTGTGAGGGGGGTTTGTTGACAGTTCTGTTGTGGTTGGTGTTTGTGAGGGATAGGGAGAGGGACCCCACTTCTTAGGTGTTGCACTAGCACTGTGGATAGTTTTTTCAGGTGGTGTGTGGCATGGGACTCAAGTTTGCGGCTGGCTTCTAAGATGATGTTCCTGAGTGTGTTCTCCAAGCAAGGGTTTGAGAGGTGGAGGACTTTGAAGAGAGATAGGAGCTGTTGGGAGTGGTGGTTACATGAAGTAGTGTAGAGATTCAGGACAAATTGGGTAACGGCTAAGGATTGAAGGTTGTGGAAGTCCAGGAGAGATTTGAGGAAGGAGGAATTGCACCCAGAGATGGGAACTTTTAAGGTAAGTCCTTTAGGGGTAATTCCAAAGGTTAAGCAGGAACGGAGGAAAAGTATGTGGAATTGCAGTTTGGCTACGGTAAATGCATGTTTCCGGAATGAATGTAAATAATGTGGTATAGGATTAGGGTACATAGTGGGTAACTGGTGGGTAGGGAAATTAAATAACTAAAGTTAAAATAGTAATAATAAGAAGGAATAAAACACGGAAGGAAGGGCGAGAAAGAAAGAAATTGTGCTGGTAATGTTAAATACCAAAGAAAGACCACCAAATAAGAAAAATACGGAAAAAGTTGACCAGACCAAGCAAGTATGTCCAGATCAGGGGAAAAAGAACACACGCTGCTCAAAAACAGAGATAGCGAGTAGCGAAAAAAAGATCGCGCGTGCCGCAAAAAAGTTCGCGCGTGCCGCAGAAATGTTCCAAAAAATGTTTCCTGTGGCAGAGAAAGATAGGCAATGGCACAAAAATATCACCAGCAACACGAAATCGACGGAATTGGACGATACTGATAGGTGTGGAAGAGATTGTTGGCAGTGATTGTTGGCTGGAAAACAGCGAATAACGAACGTTAAAACTATGGAATAATAATGGAGTGTTAAATTAATAAATCAATAAAGAGAAAAAGAGAAGTGGACTATAAACGGAACAAGACAATAGGAGGCAAATGAAACTAGCACAGTTGGTGACGAAAATATTTATTTATATTTCTTTCTATTTTATATATATATAATAACTTCCACATGGGAAAAATATATTACAAACAAAGATTCCAAGACTTACCATGCGGGAAAGCACCGGTAGACAGGCACAATAAATAAAACACACTCACAGAATTTCTAGCTTTCGCAACCGACGGTTGTTTCTTCAGGAAAGAGGGAAGGAGAGGGAAAGACGAAAGGATGTGGGTTTTAAGGGAGAGGGTAAGGAGTCATTCCAATCCCGGGAGTGGAAAGACATACCTTAGGGGGAAAAAAGGACAGGTGTACACTCGCACACACACACACACATGTGTGTGTATGTGTGGTATGTGCGGATGGATATGTGTGTGTGTGCGAGTGTACACCTGTCCTTTTTCCCCCCTAGGGTAAGTCTTTCCACTCCCGGGATTGGAATGACTCCTTACCCTCTCCCTTAAAAACCACATCCTTTCCTCTTTCCTTTTCCTTCCCTCCTTCCTGAAGAAGCAACCGTCGGTTGCGAAAGCTAGAAATTCTGTGTGTGTGTTTGTATGTTTTATTCATTGTGCCTGTCTACCAGCACTTTCCCGCTTGGTAAGTCTTGGAATCTTTTAAGTAAAATAGAAATAAACTTCCACATGGGAAAAATATATTAAAAACAAAGATTCCAAGACTTACCAAGCGGGAAAGCGCCGGTAGACAGGAACAATGAATAAAACACACAAACACACACACAGAATTTCGAGCTTTCGCAACCGGCGGTTGCTTCGTCAGGAAAGAGGGAAGGAGAGGGAAGATGAGAGGATGTGGGTTTTAAAGGAGAGGGTAAGGAGTCATTCCAATCCCGGGAGCGGAAAGACTTACCTTAGGGGGGGAAAAAAGGATAGGTATACTCTCTCTCTCTCACACACACACACACACACACACACACACACACACACACACACACACTTGTCCATCCGCACGTGTTTGTGTGTCTATCGACCTGCCAGCGCTTTCCCACGTGGAATGTTTCCCTCTATTGTGTGTGTATACTGACACGACTGTCTGTTACTACGCTTTACAACAGAAAAACTCTTGAATTAAAAAAAAAAAATTCTCTCTCTCCATTGTACCAAAAATTTAACTCTTAGCACAACTATGAATGGTGGTGGGGAAGTGGTGAACTGTAGCATAGCTTTGTAATGCTTGTAGCAATTTCAATCAAATGTAAAACATACAGGGCGACAATTATTGAACTATATGACAAAAACTTTATTCAACATGTAAACATCACTACAGATATTTGCATTTAGGTTATGACTTGTTTAGTGTGCCTGCCATCATTGGTGAAATGTGGCACAGACGACTAGTGAAATTCTGCAAGGCACGCTGAAGTGTCAGAACATCGATGCTGTTGAAGATCTCCTGAATGGCTGTTTTCAGCTCGGCAATGTTTTTGGGGGTGTTACTGTACACCTTGCCTTTAACACAGCCCCAACATGGTGGCCAATTAAGGCCCATGCCAGTCATCTATGGTTACCCCAGAGCCAGAATGCGGTCCCCAAAGTGCTCCTCCAAGACATCAAACAGTCTCCTGCTTCGATGGGGTCGAGCTCCATCTTACATGAACCACATATTATCGAAATCATGGTCACTTTGGATAATGGGGATGAAATCACCTTCTACAACCTTCACTTACCGTTTGATAGTCACCGTGCCGTCAAGGAATATTGCACCAATTATTCTGTGACTGGACATTGCATACCACACATTCACCCATTGAGGGTGAAGAGACTACAAAGCCATAAAATGCGGCTTCTCAGTCCCCCAAATGCACCAATTTTGCTTAGTGATGAACTCATCCATATTAAAGTGGGCTTTGTTGTTAAACTGAACCATACAGTGCAAACTAATTCCCATCATGCCCCTTGGCCAATCGTGCAGTTTGAAAGTACTAATGCAAACCATTCAGAAGTTATGACAATTTTATTTCATATAGTTCAATGATTGCCACCCTGTATATGACTCATAACGTGGGTAAAACTACTATTAAGTAGTTAACTAGGTTAGTAGTTAATCAGATTAATTGAAAATTTATCTGTGTGTGCTCTGTTCATACTGACATCCGAACAACTCAATAAGGCAGTTCTGAGACTCTCTCCTGTTTGTACATTAAGCACATTATTAAATTTGTTCTGGTGCATTGCTCTTTCATATCTTTCAGGTAAGTCAAGTTTTCTCCCTTCTCTATATGTAATACATATACAGGCTCATATTTCCAACAACACAGAGGTTTCTTTAGACTACACAACTATAAAAAACCAGAAGTAGCCAAGCCCGTATAAGAGACAGGCCACACACCAAAGGGAATTGAAGCAGCTCTATAGGTAAATACACTGAGAAGGGAGGAAGCTTGACATATAACACTTCAGAACAGGTTTAATAATATGCTTCATGTTCAAACAGGCTCTAGCCTGAATTGATTCATTAACAGTTTCATACACCTTTTGATGAGGTTAGTGTAAACATGGCATGCACATATAAATATTCACCAATAACTAATGTAAATATTTGTTTTGCCACCTTGTGTCATTGTTGGAAAGGGCAGCTCACTTGCTTGTTACAAGATGGTGCCGCACAGTAAAACAGTAAATCAGGATGGCTCCAATAAATGTGACTATAAAAGTGTTAACAATTGTAAGATGTGCAACAAAAAACTGATTAAAGGTATTCGGCGTAAAGGCTGTCACCGCTGGTTCCAGGAGAAGTGCGCTAAATTAAGTATAAAATTTGTAAACGAGGTCTACATATGGACTTGTTTCACATGTGTTAGTGATGCTGTGGAAAACAAATTCAGAAAAACCATCAAGAAAAAAGACAAAAAAATCAGAGTACTTCAAAGTGATTTACTTACTCTAAACAACAAATAAGCAGAGGTACATCTTCAAAACAAGGAACCAGGTGTAAACAAACCAGACTACTCCTCGGTAAGAGAAGAAGATTTCTCGATTAAAGAAGATTATAGACATAAAGAAACGTCAAAAGAAGTCTTCTCAGCGTCTTGTAAAAACGATTCTACACACAAGATACAACAGAAAAAGAAGGTGAAAATATTTGGCGACAGTCATGGCCGCAACATATGGGAACTCTTGACAAAGAGTGTAAATAACGATGTTTAAATCTCAGGCATTGTAAAGCCTGGAGCCAGTTTTGACAATGTGGTTAAAAGTGTTAACGAAGATATCTCAGAACTCACAAAAAAGACAATGTGGTGATAATAGGAGGTGCAAACAATGTTTACAGAAATGAAGCCACGGCCTTTGTTACGAAGCTGATCACAGTGCTGCAATTCCTGCATTTCACAATCGTAATTGTAACAACACTCCTACAAAGGTATGATCCTCCGGACTGGTTGTGTGTCAACAAAGAAATTCGATGAACGAATTATAAGTTTAAAAGTTTTTGTGCCAAATTTGTAAATGTAAAGCTCATAGATATTGATACTTACGAAAGAAACTGTTTTACACGCCATGGAATGCATCACAACAAACATGGTAGTAAAAGATCAGCTGCGAGCAATAACGATGTACTTGAACAGATATCTCATGATAACAAAACCAGACCTGTTGCAATGGAAGCTCCCTCACAGAGAAACTAATATGACGGACCAATCCTTATGGAATTAGGTCCAAAATAACTAACAAAGCCAGAGACCGTAAATTAGCAGTAAAGACTCACATTGGTGTAAATTTTGCTGACAGTTTAATAGGTTCTTTAGTCAGTAAAAATAGCTTCATAATGCACTTAAACAAAGGTGGTGTGTCGAGAGAAATGATGAACAAATTATATGATTTAGAAATACTCTTAGGGCAAATAAACTCTGTAAGTCATATGTTTGAATGAACATTGGCGTAAATGGGACAATGTCAAGCTACTAAATTCACTCTCAGGATACAAGTTAGCATCGAGTTTTTTGCAGAAAAAAAGGGGTATGGGGGATCATGTATATTAGTTGAACAGACACAACTTCGAAGCCAAAACGACTTTCGATTGTTTAAATGAGGGACAGGTATTCGATAGCTGTTGCACTGAGCTGTCTGAATACAGTTTACTAATCACAAGCATATATCATGTCCCGTAATATTGGGCTACTAGGGCATTTATAGAGAAATTTGAAACTCTGCTAAGTAGATTGCATGTAAAGAAACTATATAAAAATATTGTAATTTGTTCTGATTTTAATATAGATATAAGAGACGAAAACAGATTTGTTACCACCCTGAAGGATTTGTTGGCTACAAACCGCTTAACACTGAATTTTACGGAGTACACCAGGGTAACAGCCATTTCTGCCAGAAGCATTGATAATATAGTGAACAGCAAAAATTATGGGAATACAGAAACACATTTATTAGAATTAGGAATATCTGATCACTCAGCACTTTTTATGTCATTACCATACATAGACAAAACATATAGGCCCACAGTAAAATAGGTCAGCCAAGCCACATATAGCCAGCCAAATATAAACACATTTATCTTGAAATTAAAGGAAACCCACTGGTCCTTCAGCAACCAGTTTTAAGTAAACAATAATTACAACACTTCCATATCTGAATTCAAGACCATTTTCAATTAATGCTTTCCCCTTGTATCAACACATGATAAATACAATAAAAGTAAGACATAGATTATGGAAGGTATCAGGATCTCTAGTATTAGAAAGAGGGAAATGCATAAGGAAGCAAAAATCAACGATGATGCCGAATTTGCTAGGTACAAAATCAAATACAAAAAAATATTTGATCGAGTAGTTAAACAAGCAAAACAAATGGCAAACAGTAAATATATAGCTAATGCCTCAAATGAATCAAAAGCAGTATGGCAGGTTGTCAAGAAAGAAACAGGTACTGAAGAAACTAAACATTTTAATTACAAACTAGAAATTGGTGGGAATAGTGTTACTAACACTCGGCACATCTGTGAAGAATTTAATAAGTACTTCATAACCACAAACAAAATTCATAACTTCTTGCTTCCACAAATAAGACCTACTGCTGGAATCAAGAGAGTTTAAATTTAATGCAGTATCATGTCAGGAAATAGCTAACATCATACAATCCCTAAAAAATATTGAATCTGTGGGCTGGGATGAAATTTCAACAAATATCATAAAGGTAGGAAGTGACAGCATTGCACCTCAACTCTGTAAAATAAAAAACCAATCATTTGATGAGGGCTGCTTTCCTGACAGACTGAAATATGCTGAAGTCTGTCCAATCTACAAAAAGGGAAAACAAGATCATTTAGTAAAATTCTGCCCAGTGTCTATACTCACAGTTTCCTCTAAAATAGTTGAACGAATAGTATGTAATCAATTAGAAAAGTACAATAAAGAAGGTAACATTATTCTCAATAACCAGTATGGGTTTAAGAAGGGATGAAACACTTTACAAGCTGTAAATGAACTAATCTCTAAATTAAGTAAAGGCCTCGACAACAAACGAAGTGTATCTGGTATTTTTTGTGACCTCTCAAAGGCGTTTGACACAGTAAACCATAAGCTACTGCTCCAAAAATTGGGTACCTATGGCTTCCATGGAAAATCTGTAAGATGGTTTTCATCTTATTTCAGAAACAGACATCAAAGGGGGTGATACATCAAAAGGGAGAGAAAACTTGCTCTAGCTGGAAAGAAATTCAAGCAGGCATGCCCATGGCTCAATATTAGGACCACTTCTGTTCTTATATTACATAAATGACATGCATAGCAAAGTAAATACAGATACAATACTTTATGCAGATGACTCAACTGCTGTAGTCTGCTGCAACAACAAAGATGTATTAGTAAGGACCACGAAACAAACCCTACAAGAACTTGAACAATGGATAAAAAATAATGCTATGAAATTAAATCTTGAAAAAACGCAAATCATACACTTCAGGACCAAACAAACTACTGAATGTATATCACAAATAGAATATTCAGGTAAAGAACTGACCACAGTTGATTCTGTAAAATTTCTTGGGATAACTTTAAATAAAAACTTGCAATGGACCGACTGTGTGGACAGTTTACTGAAGAGATTAAATAGTTTAGTTTATGCAATGAGGGTACTACACAAAGTAATGGTTTAACGGTGAAGAAAACTGTATACCATGCTTATTTCATGACAGTTATAAGATATGGAATAATTTTTTGGGTTGCTGAAAAGACAAGCCTCCTTCAAATCTTCAAACTACAATAATAATAATAATAATAATAATAATAATAATAATAATAATAAGAGCAATGACAAAAATCAATTGTAGACATTCATGCAGACCACTATTCAAAAGCCTGGACTTCATGACAATCCCTTCCATCTTCATATATTAAATACACTCCTGGAAATGGAAAAAAGAACACATTGACACCGGTGTGTCAGACCCACCATACTTGCTCCGGACACTGCGAGAGGGCTGTACAAGCAATGATCACACGCACGGCACAGTGGACATACCAGGAACCGCGGTGTTGGCCGTCGAATGGCGCTAGCTGCGCAGCATTTGTGCACTGCCGCCGGCAGTGTCAGCCAGTTTGCCGTGGCATACGGAGCTCCATCGCAGTCTTTAACACTGGTAGCATGCCGCAACAGTGTGGACGTGAACCGTATGTGCAGTTGACGGACTTTGAGTGAGGGCGTGTAGTGGGCATGCAGGAGGCCGGGTGGACGTACCACCGAATTGCTCAACACGTGGGGCGTGAGGTCTCCACAGTACATCGATGTTGTCGCCAGTGGTCGGTGGAAGGTGCATGTGCCCGTCGACCTGGGACCGGACCGCAGCGACGCAGGGATGCACGCCAAGACCGTAGGATCCTACACAGTGCCGTAGGGGACCGCACCGTCACTTCCCAGCAAATTAGGGACACTGTTGCTCCTGGGGTATCGGCGAGGACCATTCGCAACCGTCTCCATGAAGCTGGGCTACGGTCCCACACACCGTTAGGCCGTCTTCCGCTCACGCCCCAACATCGTGCAGCCCGCCCCCAGTGATGTCGCGACAGGCGTGAATGGAGGGACGAATGGAGACATGTCATCTTCAGCGATGAGAGTCGCTTCTGCCTTGGTGCCAATGATGGTCGTATGCGTGTTTGGCGCCGTGCAGGTGAGCGCCACAATCAGGACTGCATACGACCGAGGCACACAGGGCCAACACCCGGCATCATGGTGTGGGGAGCGATCTCCTACACTGGCCGTACACCTCTGGTAATCGTCGAGGGGACACTGAATAGTGCACGGTACATCCAAACCGTCATCAAACCCATCGTTCTACCATTCCTAGACCGGCAAGAGAACTTGCTGTTCCAACAGGACAATGCACGTCCGCATGTATCCCGTGCCACCCAACATGCTCTAGAAGGTGTAAGTCAACTACCCTGCCCAGCAAGATCTCCGGATCTGTCCCCCATTGAGCATGTTTGGGACTGGATGAAGTGTCGTCTCACGCGGTCTGCACGTCCAGCACAAACCCTGGTCCAACTGAGGCGCCAGGTGGAAATGGCATGGCAAGCCGTTCCACAGGACTACATCCAGCATCTCTACGATCGTCTCCATGGGAGAATAGCAGCCTGCATTGCTGCGAAAGGTGGATATACACTGTACTAGTGCCGACATTGTGCATGCTCTGTTGCCTGTGTCTATGTGCCTGTGGTTCTGTCAGTGTGATCATGTGATGTATCTGGCCCCAGGAATGTGTCAATAAAGTTTCCCCTTCCTGGGACAATGAATTCACAGTGTTCTTATTTCAATTTCCAGGAGTGTACTTCCCTCTGAAAAAAAAAAAAATCTCGCATCTGTTTGAAGGATATACATTCACACATGCCTATGAAACTAGACCTAAACTGAAATACATGCTACCTCGTCACCGATTCACATTATATGAAAATACTCCATATTACATGGCTCTGAAGATCAGAAATAAGATAATGTCAATATTTGGGGAATCCACATTGGAGACCATTGGCTCATCCTTAAAAAGCAAATGATATTATAGTCGAGAAGAATTTCTAAATAAATAAAAAGCAAATGTTATAGTTTAGAAGAATTTATAAATAGTAATAGGGAGTAAGGATACAAGTACAAATGGTATATTTTCGAAGCCATATAGATACAAAGTATACACGTTCACTGTATCTTCATGTTTATATATAGAATTATAGTTTAAATGGCAGTTTGTGCACATCCATACATCATATAGGTGTGTGAAGTCTATGGTAATGATTTGATGAGTTACAAAAAGATTTAAAATAATGTTGTACTTTCATTATAATAAGCAATGTATGTATTACACATTTCCTGTAGTATATAAAATACTGAAACAACGTAGGTTAAAGACTGATGAGTCACCAATGTTCTCAATCAAATGAGTGTATAAAAACATGTTATGTGAAAATAAAGTATCTTATCTTTTCTCATCCATGTGACTATTCAAAAACAAAGTGTGTTGCATTACTTACTGAATGCTCTGCATAGATGTCATATTTCTTGATTTCCAAAAAGTATTTGATTCAGCAACATAAGAAAACCTATCAACAAAATTTCTTGGGAGGGAGGACACAGTTTGTTATGTTGGCTAGAGTGTCACTGACAGATGTAGTAACATTTAGTGTGCATCAGGCATGTTTTTTGAAAGCCTTGATGTTCACATAGTATATTAATATACTGCCAGAGAACAATAACACTGTCAGACTTTTAGCAGTTCGTGTTTCATATACTGAGGAACTATCTGAAAAAAGCAGCCCAAATATCCAGTATGACCTTGATTACACATCAAAATGGGACAAAATTTTGTGATTTATTAAAGTGCTTGAAAGTGTAAAAATGTGCACTTCACAAAATGCAAACAGTTTGTATGACTACAGTAACAATGAGTTGCAATCAGTTCTGTCAGTGCATAAAAATACCTGAGTGTAACAACTTATGCCTTCCCATGAACCATGGACCTTGCCGTTGATGGGGAGGTTTGCGTGCCTCAGCGATACAGATAGCCATTCGTAGGTGCAACCACAACAGAGGGGTATCTGTTGAGAAGCCAGACAAACACGTGGTTCCTGAAGAGGAGCAGCAGTCTTTCCAGTGGTTACAAGGGCAACATCTGGATGATTGACTGATCTGGTGTTGTAACATCAACCAAAACTGCCTTGCTGTGCTGGTACTGCAAGCAGCTGAAAGCAAGGGGAAACTACAGTCATAGTTTTTCCCAAGGGCATGCAGCTCTACTGTATGGTTAAACGGTGATGGCATCCTCTTTGTTAAAATATTCCGGAGGTAAAATAGTCCCCCATTCTGATCTCTGGGTGGGGACTACTCAGGAGGACGTTGTTGCCAGGAGAAACAAAACTGGCGTTCTACGAATCGGAGCGTGGAATGTCAGATCCTTTAATAGGGCAGGTAGGTTAGAAAATTTAAAAAGGGAAATGGATAGGTTAAAGTTAGATATAGTGGGAATTAGTGAAGTTCGGTGGCAGGAGGAACAGGACTTGTTGTCAGGTGAGACAGGGTTATAAATACAAAATCAAATAGGGGTAATCCCAGAATTGTTGTTGTTGTTGTTGTGGTCTTCAGTCCTGAGACTGGTTTGATGCAGCTCTCCATGCTACTCTATCCTGTGCAAGCCTCTTCATCTCCCAGTACCTACTGCAACCTACATCCTTCTGAATCTGCTTGGTGTATTCATATCTTGGCCTACCTCTACGATTTTTACCCTCCACGCTGCCCTTCAATACTAAATTGGTGATCCCTTGATGCCTTAGAACATGTCCTACCAACCGATCCCTTCTTCTAGTCAAGTTGTGCCACAAACTTCTCTTCTCCCCAACCCTCTTCAACACCTCCTCATTAGTTATGTGATCTACCCATCTAATCTTCAGCATTCTTCTGTTGCACCACATTTCAAAAGCTTCTATTCTCTTCTTGTGTAAACTATTTATCGTCCATGTTTCACTTCCTTACATGGCTACACTCCAACAAATACTTTCAGAAACGGCTTCCTGACACTTAAATCTATACTCGATGTTAACAATTTTCCGTTCTTCAGAAACGCTTTCCTTCCTATTGCCAGTCTACACTTTATATCCTCTCTACTTCAAGTGTCATCAGTTATTTTGCTCCCCAAATAGTAAAACTCCTTTACTACTTTAAGTGTCTCATTTCCTAATCTAATTCCCTCAGCATCACCCGACTTAATTCGACTACATTCCATGATCCTCGTTTTGCTTTTGTTGATGTTAATCTTATATCCTCCTTTCAAGACACTGTCCATTCCATTCAACTTCTCTTCCAAGTCCTTTGCTGTGTCTGACAGAATTACAATGTCATCGGCGAACCTCAAAGTTTTTTGCTCAATATACAGATTGAATAACATCGGGGAGAAGCTACAACCCTGTCTCACTCCTTTCCCAACCACTGCTTCCCTTTCATGTCCCTCAACTCTTACAACTGCCATATGGTTTCTATACAAATTGTAAATAGCCTTTCGCTCCCTATATTTTACTCCTGCCACCTTCAGAATTTGAAAGAGTGTATTCCAGTCAACATTGTCAAAAGCTTTCTCTAAGTCTACAAATGCTAGAAACATAGGTTTGCCTTTCCTTAATCTAGCTTCTAAGATAAGTCGTAGGGTCAGTATTTCCTCACGTGTTCCAATATTTCTACGGAATCAAAACTGATCTTCCCCTAGGTCGGCTTCTACTAGTTTTTCCATTCTGTGAAGAACTCGCGTTAGTATTTTGCAGCCATGACTTATTAAACTGATAGTTCGGTAATTTTCACATCTGTCAACACCTGCTTTCTTTGGGATTGGAATTATTATATTCTTCTTGAAGTCTGAGGGTATTTCGCCTGTCTCATACATCTTGCCCACCAGATTGTAGAGTTTTGTCAGGACTGGCTCTCCCAAGGCTGTCAGTAGTTCTAATGGGATGTTGTCTACTCCTGGGGCCTTGTTTCGACTCAGGTCTTTCAGTGCTCTGTCAGACTCTTCACGCAGTATTGTATCTCCCATTTCATCTTCATCTACATCCTCTTCCATTTCCATAATATGGTCCTCAAGTACATTGTCCTTGTATAGACCCTCTATATACTCCTTCCACCTTTCTGCCTTCCCTTCTTTGCTTAGAACTGGGTTTCCATCAGAACTCTTAATATTCATACAAGTGGTTTTCTTTTCTCCAAAGGTATCTTTAATTTTCCTGTAGGCAGTATCTATCTTACCCCTAGTGAGATAAGCTTCTACATCCTTATATTTATCTTCTAGCCGTCCCTGCTTAGCCATTTTGCACTTCCTGTCGATCTCATTTTTGAGACGTTTGTATTCCTTTTTGCCTGCTTCATTTACTGCATTTTTATATTTTCTCCTTTCATCAATTAAATTCAATATATCTTCTGTTACCCAAGGATTTCCACTAGCCCTCATCTTTTTACCTACTTGATTCTCTGCTGCCCTCACTATTTCATCGCTCAAAGCTACCCATTCTTCTTCTACTGTATTTCTTTCCCCCATTCCTTCGATTTATTCCCTTACGCTCTCCCCGAAACTCTGTACAACCTCTGGTTTAGTCAGTTTATCCAGATCCCATCTCCTTAAATTCCCACCTTTTTGCAGTTTCTTCAGTTTTAATCTACAGTTCATAACCAATAGATTGTGGTCAGAGTCCACATCTGCCCCTGGAAATGTCTTACAATTTAAAACCTGGTTCCTAAATCTCTGTCTTACCATTATATAATCTATCTGAAATCTGTCAGTATAGGTTAAATAATGAGTTAAAGAATATGAATGCGGATAAGCTACTATGAACAGCATAGTGACTGCATTGTTGTATCCAAGATAGACACGAAGCCCACACTCACCACAGTAGTACAAGTTTATAGGCCAAGTAGCTCCGCACATGAGGAGGAGTGTGAGGAAATGTATGAGATAAAAGAAATTTTTCAGACAGTTAAGGGAACTGAAAATTTTATAGTTCTGGGGGACTGGAATTTGACAGTAGGAAAAGAAAGAGGAGGAAATGTAGTAGGTGAATAACGACTGGGGGAAAGAAATAAAAGAGGAAGTGCCTGGTGGAATTTTGCACAGAGCTTAATTTAATCGTACTAACACTTGGCTTAAGAATCATGAGAGAAGGATGTATACATGAAAGAGATCTGGCGACCCTGGAAGGTTTCAGACTGATTATATAATGGTTAGACAGAGATTTAGGAACCAGATTTTAAATTGTAAGACATTTTCAGGGGCAGATGTGGACTCTGACCACAATTCATTGGTTATGAACTGCAGATTGAAACTGAAGAAATCACAAAAAGGGGGAAATTCAAAGAGATGGGACTTGCATAAACTGAAAAAACAAGAAGTTATAGAGCATTTCAGAGGGACCGTTAGGGTATGATTGACGAGAACAGGGGAAAGGAATACACTAGAAGAAGAATGAGCAGCTTTTAGAGATGAGATAGTGAAGACAGCAGAGGGTCAAGTAGGTAAAAAGATGAGGCCTAGAAGAAATCCTTGGGTAACACAAGAGATATTGAATTTAATTGATGAAAGTAGAAAGTATAAAAATGCAATAAATGAAGTGGAAGAAAGGGAATACAAATGTCTAAAAAATGAGATCAATAGGAAGGAGGACAAATGTAAAGATGTAGAAGCATGTATCACTACGGGTAAAATAGATAATGCCTGCAGGAAGATTAAGAGAGCTTTGGAGAAAAGAGAACCACCTGTATCACCATCAAGAGCTCAGATGGAAAACCAGTCCTAAGCAAAGGAGAGAGAGCAGAAAGGTCAAAGGAGTACACAGAGGGTCTATACAAGGGAAATGTACTTGAGGGCAATATTATGGAAATGGAAGAGCACATAGAGGAAGATGAGGAGGGACATATGATACTGCATGAAGAATTTGACAAATCACTGAAAGACTTAAGTCAAAACAAGCCCTGGGAATAGATAACATTCTGTTAGAGCTACGGATAGCCTTGGGAGAACCAGCCATGACAAAACTCTTCCATCTTGTAAGCAAGATCTATGAGACAGGAAAAATACAATCAGACTTCGAGAAGGATATAATAATCCCAATTCCAAAGAAAGTGGGTGGTGACAGGTGTGAAAATGACCAAACTACCAGTTTAATAAGCCATGGCTGCAAAATACTAACACGAGTTCTCTACAGAAGAATGGAAAAACTGGTACAAGGTGACCTCTGTCTACATGCCTCTGTACCTGCCCTAATCTTATTTTCATGTCTTTACGTGAAATGTACGTCGACAGCCGTAGAATTGTTCTGAAATCAGCCTCAGAAGCCAGTTCTCTAAATTTTCTCAACAGTGTCCTTGAAAAAGAGTGTCACCTTTCCCCCAGTGATTCCCATTGCATGCCTGAAGTATCTTCATAATACTTGCATGCTGATAACAAAACTAGCAGCTCACCTCGGATTTGCTTCAATGTCTTCCTTTAATTTGACCTGTACATTCTGACTTGTACATTCTGCAGTGGGGTACTCTGTCAAGGTTTTATGGAAATCTACGAATATGGAATCCGCCTGTTTCCCTTCATCCATAGTTTGCAGGATCACATGTGCAAAAAGGGCAAGCTGAGTTTCGCCTGAGCAATGCTTTCTAAAGCCATGCTGATTTGTGGACAGAAGCTTTTCCCCCCCTCAAGCAAATTTATTATATTCAAACAGAGAATATGTTCAAGGATTCTGCAGCAAACTGATGTTAAAGATATTGGTCCGTAATTTTGCGGGTCCACTCTTTTACCCTTCTTGTACACAGGAGTCACGTGCACTTTTTTCCAGTCACTTGGTATAGTGCACTGGGTGAGCGATTATCGATAGATACAAGCTCAGTATGGGGCCAGTGCTGTAGAGTACTCTATGCAAAACCAAACTGGTATTCCTTTAGGACCTGTTGACTTAATTGCTTTCAACTCTTTCAGTTGTTTCTCCACACCAGGGATGCTTATTAATAAGTACTCCATGTGGGAGTCTGTGCGATTGTCAAACAACGGTATGTTCGCAAGATTCCCCTGCATGAATGATTTTCTAAACATGAAATTTAAAACTTTGGCTTTACTTTTGCATCTTCTATTGCCACACCAGACTGGCCACTAAGTGACTGATTAGAAGCCTTTGACCCACTTAGCGATTTTACATGGGACCAGAATTTTCTCGGGTTCTCAGGAAGATATACTGCTAAAGTATGATAGTGGTCGTAGTTGTAAGCCTTGTGCATTAGTGTTTTTACAGAAGCATAAATTTCTATTAACTTTAGCTTGTCACCAATTGCGCGTTCTCTTTTGAATTGAGAGTGCAACAGCCATTGCTTCCTCAGCACTTTTCGAATTTTGTTGTTAAACCATGGTGGGTCTTTTCCATCCTTAATCCACTTACTCGGCACGAATTTCTCCACAGTACGATTTACTATCTGTTTCCTTTGCATCCACCACAATGGAACTAAATGATGTCAATTCATTGTCTAAGTGGGAAACTAATAAATGTCTACCTGCTCTTTCTAGCTGAAATATTCCAATCGTCTTGACTGAGTAATTAGCTGTAGTAACCAAAGTCACTATGACATCATGATCACTAGAACCTGTCCCTATACTGACGCTGTCGATTAGGCCATGCCTGTTTGTAGTTACAAGGTCTAAAATATTTCCACTCTGCATCATGGGTAGTCGAACTACCTGCTCAAGCCTCCAACTAATCTTGCATGATTTGGGTATTAATGATAACTGATGACTTCCTGTCAATGATTCTAAAGCCATCATAGCAAAATCAGGTGGCTGGTAAAAACATCCCAAAATTAACTCAAATTTCACCTATACCTATTACTTATAACAAGATAACTTCACTGTCATATGTCAATTTGTCCTCTGTAGAGACAATACTTTGTCAACTGCAATGAACATACCTGCTCCCCTATGGCATCTAACCTAGAGTAGCAACTTTCCCTTTCATAATACTGTTACATTCCATTCTGTATTTTCCACTGTTTGATTAACCTATGTCTTTTTGATATATATTCCATAAATCACTAAATATCTCAGAGCTTTCTACTTTGGGTTTCAGCCAGCTCTTGAGCCACAATAATTTGAGGGTGAGAAGTTTCCTGAGGGTAGTAAAATTGGGAAGTTTGTTACAAATACTTCGGCAATTTACTGATAAACTTTTGACAGTCAATGTGTCTTTACTATGGATTCCATCTGATTTCGCTATCTGTGAGTTGTCTGGCGAGTGTTCATAAGATAATTTCAACCTACTGCTAAGCCTAAGGAAACCCCATGTGCACTTCACTAGTCTCTGATACCCAAGTAGCTCCTTCCTTTGTGTACTCCACCCCTGACTTATCAAGAGGAGTCCTACAATGCCCCACCCAATAACACAGGTCCAAAAATCTGGGGCCAAGACTGTCACAGAGTCGACAAAGCTCCAAACCAAATTATCCCAGCAACAATGCTGCAAATTGCAAGCTCTGCTTGCATTCCATCCATGATTCTAGCAGCCTTCACCACTTCCACCAGCTGCCTGTATGAACTGAGGATGGCCTCAGAATCCAAGTAACAGTGTCACTGGTGTCGACATGAGCCACAACTTGCAGATGATTGCACCCTGCATGCAGGGCCTCCTCCACATTCTTACCCCCATTTTTTTTATTACATACTCGTGTAGTACGTAAAGAAATATGAATGTTTTAGTTGGACCACTTTTTTCGCTTCGTGACAGATGGCGCTGTAATAGTCACAAAAGTTTAAATACGTGGTATCATGTAACATTCCGCCAGTGCAGAAGATATTTGCTTTGTAATACATTACCCGTGTTAAAATGGACTGTTTACCAATGGCGGTAAAGGCTGGTGTAGTGTTGATGTATGGTTATTGTGATCAAAATGCCCAACAGGCGTGTGCTATGTATGCTGCTCAGTATCCTGAATGACATCATCCAAGTATCCAGACCATTCGCCGGATAGTTACGTTATTTCAGGAAACAGGAAGCGTTCAGCCACATGTGAAATGTCAACCATGATCTGCAACAAATGATGATGCCCAAGTAGGTGTTTTAGCTAATCTGCACATCAGTAGCAGACAAATTGCGCGAGAATCGGGAATCTCAAAAACGTTCGGTGTTGAGAATGCTACATCAACATCGATTGCACCCGTACCATATTTCTATGCACCAGGAATTGCATGGCGACGACTTTCAACGTCATGTACAGTTCTGCCACTGGGCAAAAAAGAAATTATGGGACGATGACAGATTTTTAGCACATTCTATTTAGCGGTGAAGCGTCATTCACCAACAGCGGTAATGTAAACTGGCATAATATGCACTTTTGGGCAACGGAAAATCCACTACGGCTGCAACAAGTGGAACATCAGGGACCTTGGTGGGTTAATGTATGGTGCGGCATTATGGGAGGAAGGATAATTGGCCCCTATTTTATCGATGGCAATCTAAATGGTGCAATGTATGCTGATTTCCTACGTAATGTTCTACCAATGTTACTACAAGATGTTTCACTGCATGACAAAATGGCGATGTACTTCCAACATGATGGATGTCCGGCACGTAGCTTGCGTGAGGTTGAAGCGGTATTGAATAGCATATTTCATGACAGGTGGATTGGTCATTGAAGCACCACACCATGGCACCATGGCTCGCACGTTCACCAGATATGATGTCCCTGGATTTCTTTCCATGGGGAAAGTTGAAGGATACTTGCTATCATGATCCACCGACAACGCCAGACAACATGCAATCAGCGCATTGTCAATGCATGTGCGAACATTACGGAAGGCAAACTACTCACTGTTGAGAGGAACGTCATTACACATATTGCTAAATGCATTGATGTTGATGGACATCATTTTGAGCATTTATTGAATTAATGTGGTATTTACAGGTAATCACACTGTAACAGCATGTGTTCTCAGAAATGATAAGTTCACAAAGGTACAAGTATCACATTGGAACAACCAAAATAAATGTTTAAACAAACCTACATTCTGTATTTTAATTTAAAAAACCTGCCTGTTACCAACTGTTCATCTAAAATTGTGAGCCATATGTTTGTGACTTTTACAGGACCAATTATCACAAAGCGAAGAAAGTGGTTCAACTAAAACATTAATATTTCTTTACGGACGGCACTAATATGTAATAAAAAATGGGGGTTCCTATTTTTTAAAATGCAGTTGATGTCCGTTTGACCTATGGCAGCACCATCTAGCAGGCCAACCATATGCGCCATCTGGTTTCCCCCTTCAAGCTAGACAAGTTTCGTTCTTTGTAGCTTTTTCGTTTCATGCTTATTTCATGAGATGTTTGGCCCGGTCACGATTAATGGACCACCCTGTATAGACACGCACATCAGAGTAACTGCAACATTAGTAGTAGTATGTGACATTTACCAATAGAACTATGCAGTGTATATTATGTATGCAATGTAGGTAACAAGGGGACTGCATTTTACATTCATTCTACACTACTATACACCGCCTCAGAATAATTATACCTCAATATTTTAATGTGCTATAGGGTTTACACACACTTTGTACATTGATGGTATCTACTAAATCTATGTGCTGCAGGTTCCAGTTTGTCAGTGTCCATGGCACATATAGGCAATACCTCTCCACCACCCAATACTACAATGCTTTATTATGGCTAAAATTACATTGTGTGTAAATATTTTGTAGATACTGTAAACTGAACCTGCACACTGCTCCCCCCCCCCCCCCCCCCCCCCCCCCCCATCCACACTCATACTTTCCCTGCTAGACTGGTATAATATATCCAGTCTGTATTTTTGTCACTGTATGTGCCCCATCTCCCCCTCCTGCTTCCTCTTGTTTCATGATGCTCGTCATGTTTGGTGGCTTTTGGGTGTGTCAGCTATCTCGCAAGGTACAGTTCTGTTGCTGTTGGCATGCACACTCCACGACAACGCAGAAATAACTGTAGCAGAGTAAATACCAACATTTACTTATTGTGCATGTAGAAATAAGAGTGTCCGAATACATCATGAAAATGAAAAAAGTTTCATATACAATTCCAGTATTGTTTTGTAATCTTTTCAAAAGACCACTCACAAAATATTGTAATTTTTAAATATTAAGAGAGAATAATTTACATTCTGATTCTTCTATACCTGCATAAGAACCACCTAGTAGTTGTAATACACTGTACATACTTTGCCTTTGCCACACTGCATTCCGGTGGCGCCCTATACTTTAAGGTGGATACTCACTGACTGAAAGTGTCATGCAAATGTATATTTTACATGTGATTTTCAAGAATAAATGATCATTTAAGTTCTACTTCTGTACCAAACGACATAGCCAAGTGCAGAAGGTGCTTTTTAATTGCAAATATTTTATTTATCTACCATAATGACAACATGGCATGAGACACTTATTCACAATAAACACATTTTGAACAAGAAATTTTTGAAGGTATGTAACTGTGCAGTTTCCATTGTCTTTTTTTGTAATGTCAAATAAAATTTTTCTCAAATATTACACAATAAATCATGAGATGAGATATATTCACTGTATGTGCATTACGTTACGTACTAGAAGATGACAGATCTGTTGAGATGAGTTGTCAAAAATTAAGACAAGTGTTTGAGATCTTTGCTACTGAAAGTTTTTTTACCAAGTAAAACCCCAGCACTCCTCATTTCTCAACATGAGAAAATTCTAACAAATGTTACCTTTTCATGTGGAAATTAAAATGTGTGTTCTTTTCAATGGTTTATTCATTATTTCTCTTCTGCATGTCCTTACAATTTTTTCCACAAATTGTATGTATGTGGTGTCTATTCTTTCAGGCATATCCAAAAGAACGACACTATACATAAAAAATTAAGGTGGGGATGACTCATGATCTCTTCAGTGTGAATGCACACCAAGCTCGATCTCTAGAGGAATCAGCCCAATGTTGTGAGTAATGAGGATAATGGGCAAGAGGCACTACATTAGTAGTGTGTGGATAAGTTGAGAATTTGGGTCTGATGGGAAGTGTGCTAGGGTAGTTTCATTGTCCTACAATCACCTTTTTTTCATTGGGGCCCTCTCAAGTAGCAAAAGTTTAATTATAACCATGCAGTATATGTTCCTAAATCCTGCTGCAAATCAACATGATATAGGTCCATAATTCAGTTGATTACTTCTATTTCCATTCTGGAGTGTTAGTGATTTCTGCAACTTTCCAGTCTTTAGATAGAGATCTTTTGTTGAATGAATGTTTGTATATGATTGCCCAGAATGGTGCTATTGTATCAACATACTCTGAAAGGAACCGAACTGGGACACTACCTAGATGAAAAGAATTGATTTACACTGTTTTGCTACCCCGAGGATATCTACTTCTAAGTTATTCATATCAACAGCAGTTCTTTATTAAAATTCTGGAATATTTACTTTGTTGCACTGGTAAAAGACTTTTGGAAAACAATATTTAGTGACATTGTCATCAGTAACACTACCACTGTACTGCACAGTGAAGGTATTGACTGTCTTGCCAGTGGTGTACTCTACATAAACCAAAATCTCTCTGGATTTTCTGTCCGATTTCAAGGCACTTTCACATAGAAGGATATTAAAAGCATCTCCTATTTAAGTCCAGGATAAGTTTCGAGTTTCAGCAATTCGCCACCAATATTGGAGATTTTCATTCTTTATATTTGGTATGCTTTTTTCGTTGCTTGTGCAACAGTTTTCTGACCTGTTTAGTGTACCATGGGGGATCAGTACCATCTGTTATTAATTTATTTGGTATATGTCGCTCAATAGCCATTGATACTATTTCCTTGAATTTAAACCACATCTTGTCTACACTTACATAAACAAATTGAAAAAGCACTAGAGACTGTCTCTTGGAGAAGTCTTGACGAATTTTTATCTGCTTTTTTTTTTAAATAGATTAATTTTCCTTTTATTTTTGGTGGTTTTGGATGTCTTGGTACTCGGCTTCATTACAACCACCTTGTGGTCACAAATACTTATCCACAATGATGCTTTCTCTTGGCTTAGGAACATTTTTTTGCTAAGAAATCAAGTATGTTTTTGCAACCATTTACACTCTGAGTAAGCTAATGAACTAACTGTTCAAAATAATTTTCTGAGAATGCATTCAGAACAATTTCAGATGATTTATGTCTATCTCTGACTTTAACATGAATTTTTGTCAACATATCGAGAGTAAATTTAAGTCGCCAACTAAAATGGTGTGAGTGGGGTACCTGCTTGAAATAAGACTCAAGTTTTCTTTTAACCTTTCGGTAACTGTATCATCTGAGTCAGGGAGTTGGTAAAGGGAACCAAATATTAATTTATTCCAGTTGTGAAGCATAACCTCTACCATACCAAAGCACAGGAAGTGCCTACTTCAATTTACTAAAACATTAACTACTCGTAACAGCAAAAAACAAGCCAATCGACTATCCTTTCTGATCACAATTAGGTCCTTTGTAAAAATTTGGCTGAACTTATCTCTGACTTCAGCCAGTCTTTGTATCTAGGTCTACCCTCATCCTGTGCACAGCCTGCCCACTTCGCGACTGATGCCCTTTTTGTGCTTTCCTCAGATCCTCTAATCAAAAAAGCTGCCTAGTCCTCTCCACAATACAGCCTCCACTACCCACGTAGCTTCCTGTATGTAATGGGCCTCTGACCTGTAAGTAAAACCCGACACGTCTTCACCCTATCATGGAAGTCAAGGACTCTGCAGCCTACACAGTCACAGAACTGTCTGAGCCTCTGATTCACTCTCCACTTGGCTCTGAACCAAATGTCTGTACTCGGTCCTGTCGATGAAGCCACAAATGGTGAGCTCCACTATCTCACAAGCAAGACTGGCAGTCTTTACCACACCTCAGACAGCCAACAGAAACTAGGAAGAATCCCTTCCGACCCAAAGCAACATAACATTAGTACAGACATGAGCCACAGCCTTCCGTTGGCTGCATCCTGTGATCTTTACGGCATCCAGAAGAATCTGTTCCGTATCTGGAATGACCCCCCCCCCCCCCCCCCCCCAGGTACGCGCACAGAGTGCACACTGTACTACTACTCATACTTAGCAACACTATCCCTAATGGGTCCCATGATTGCCTAACATTGTAGCTCCCAACCCACAACAATCCTGCACTCTGTAAATACCTCAACCGTGCAGGCTGAGAGCCTGCTTCTGAAACAGACCTAGTGACTGTATCTTTTTCAGGACACTTTCAGCCACAGATAGCACATGATACCTGCCAGACCTCATGAAAGGCATCTTTCACTGCATGCCACACCATGAAATGGCTGTCCACTTGACCACACATGAAGCGTCAACCTCAATGCAGGCAGTAATCGGATGAGACACAGTAGTGGACTGACTGGGGGACTCGTTCACATACACTGGATACTCCTTGGATCCCTCCCCCTGCAATACAAACACTAATGCGCATTGGCAATAATATCAAGCTGTGTGACTGAAGGCAGTATCACCTGGAGCTCTGAGCAGTCACCAACTCAGCTGGCATTGAAAAACAGCATTCATGGGCCCTATACATACAAAAGATGGTTGAACTAAACACTACAGAGCTACTAAAATACGAGGCTCAACATAAAAAATACACAAACATACAAGAAATTTAAGAATTAAACTACAAAAGCATGCAGGCAGAACTAAATAAGTCACTTCTGGTTAGAAGCTTGTACAATAATACACAAACGAATGATGTGATCTCGATGCTGCTGCTGGAGTGGAGGATGGTGCCTATGTGAACATCTTGGCAGACCGACATCTGCTGTTTATGGAAGATCTAAGATCTGCTCTGGGGGGATGGGGAAGGACACACACACACACACACACACACACACACACACACACACACACACACACACACTATTACCCGTGGCCCAAGTCAGGGATGTCCAACCTTTTAGCTTACCTGGGCCACACTGGAAGAAAAATAGTATTTTTGAGCCGCACAAATTATACTTAATATTCACAATAACCATCAAAGAGGGGAAAATTTAATAATAATAATAATGGGATTGACCAATGAGAAAATAGCATTGTGTGGCAGGAGTTTCAAATTAAAAATATTCAGTTTTAAGAACTTAACATAATTTTTTTTTAACTGATCATGTAATTGATGCTCAGTTCTAGGGCCGCTTTGATACTGGATCTGGGCTGCGGGTCAGATACCCCTGACGTAAGATTACATTCAGTTGTCACTAACAAAAGTGGATGGCACTGAGCGAACCAAGATTACCAAGAGCAGATGTGTCTCTCCTTTCTTTCACAATCAAGTCGTTACAAGATCTTTTATCTAACACATTCACCTACTCAGTGACTTTCACAGTTACTTAACAGACGAACACTGCAATCTGGCAGCAACACACACACACACACACACACACACACACACACACACACACACACACACACACACACACACACAGAGAGAGAGAGAGAGAGAGAGAGAGAGAGAGAGAGAGAGATATATATTAATGGTGCTTAATCCAATTCCAGGTATTTTTTTAACTGTAGTGTAGTTATGAGAAATACTTACCAACTTGTCTCTGAAAAACATAACTTTCTTATAAATCTGTACGTCATGAGGGAGTAGTTGGTGGTGGTGGTGGTGGTGGTGGTGGTGGTGGTGGTGGAGGAGGAGATGGTAAGGGTATCATTTGATTCGCCCTGTGAAAGACTTTTGTCTAAAAGTTGCTTTTATTAGAATTCTATAACTTGTTTCTCATTTCAATTTTTTTTGCACAGCCATGGAAAGTAACACAATCTATGACAGTTGTTCGCTTAGTAGTGCATCAATCTTTCACATCACAATGAAATAATACTGCTCTTTGTAGCTTTACATCTTAGCATAGAAAAAATAGCTATATTGAAAAATCTGTAATCAAAAGCTGTTAACTTAAAAAGAGTAAACTCTGTAGCGAATATAATTGCCAACGGACACAGAAACAATTCATTTTATAGCATCTGTACAAGTTGTCCAGTTTCATACAGCTGTTTGACATCTGTACCTCCACCAACAAATTTCCCCTTTACAAATACTCTTGGAACCTGTTGAAAATAAAAACACATCAGACATTAACAATATTTTATCTCAATCATTCATAAAGACAATGTAAACAAGTGATACTTATTTCAATACAGCTGTAAACTATTATACTAATCTAGTTATTTAATAAGCTTCTCAATTCATGAGAAGGAAGGAAGCAAGATAGTGATTTAACTGCCCCATCAACACTGAGGTCCTTAGAGATGGAGCACAAGCTTGGATTGTTTCGAGAATGGGAATGGAAAGTGTTTATGCCTTTTTCCCCCTTTCAAAGCTGTCATCCTCGCAATTGCCAGGAGTAATTAGCAAAATCCTGGAAATCTGGATCATCGGGTGCAGGTCTGAATCGCTGTTCTCCTGAAAGTGAGTCTAATGTGGTAATCACTGTGTCACCTTTCATGAGAATAGTGTACAATAAGTACAACTAAAGCCCGTAAGATGCTTGCAAATTATCTATTTGACAAATTTTATTCTGTGTTTGCTAAATGACAAAAATCTCATTAACAGTCCTCTCAACCATCATGTGAGAAGTCTTTCGTCAGCTTACTTAAACTACCATTTCAAAAGTACATTCCTCAATTCAAACTTTGTCACAAAACAGTTAAGGCTCTTGTGACGAGACGAATTGACATACAGTGTGTTTGCTTTCGTCTTGAGATATTAAGCCATGTCTGTTAAATGATTTTTCCGGACAATCGGCCAGTACCTAAAAGATTAAACCTCCACTGCTGGTAGCAAACTTGAGGCAAGTCTGAGGCTGGAGGTTATATGTACTCTCACACTAACATCCATGGGGACATTTTCCCAGTCACTATCGCTGTAGCTACTCCACCGTTCTTTGCAATAGATATTCGTTGCAACACGGGAAATCAAGGTCCACTTATCTGAAGCCTTCTCATTTCTCCTTAAACCTTTCCCATGTTTATGAATTTCAATGACATCTATGAACAAGTGCATGTGGTAGCTCTGTTCTTCTTCACTGTGAGAACCTGTGTGTCAGCACATTTTATTATATGATTGGTCTGGACAGTGAGTGCTCTACCACACCAGATTTGTTCACTTGTCCCAAACTGCAATACCGTTTATGTTTGGTGTTCTGGTATTGCAGATCAGCTGGTCATGCCAACAGACAATTTCCACATGTACACGGGATGTGGTACAATCCTGACATTGCAAGATGTGCGCCCCCCCCCCTCCAATCTGAGATACCCTATAATGTTCTTTGTTGGTTCTATATATAGCCTCATGTGCAATAGGCAACCGATTCTGTCTGTCACCCTGGAGATGAACAACAGAAAGGGTGTACCCAAATCCTTCTGAGTTTTTCACTTTGAAGAGAGTACGGTTTTGTGACACATCTTACTTAGCTCATGGAGTACAATTTGTTCCTTAAATCAACTCAGAAGAGTCGTGTGTTGAATTCTTGTTCCTGCAGCTCACAAGAGTGTTAATAATACCTTTTTTGACTTACCACACTTTCAAATCATGAGCTGAACCAGAAAATCTGTGTATTCCACCAGTTACATAAGGAGTGCCACAACACACAACATGCAGTGAAATTACATGTCAGACGAAATGTCATGTAGTCTTCTATTGCACAAACATGGCATAAAAACTGACCAAGAATATCAATGAATGTATCAGATTAGCACAAGACATACAGGATCCATCCGCTATGGGGAGTCTGTGCTGTGGAAGATGGACAATGTAATACTAATGCCTATACACAAGTTCTCCCTCTGTGGAGAAGGGCTACCACTCCCATTTGTCCAGGGAAGCCCCCATGGACATTGGCATGGTAAGTATATGTAGCCTCTGACAAAGCTTCCCCCCCCCCCCCCCCCTCAAAAAAATAAATAAAAATTAAAAAAATAATATTCATAATCTTGCTGATACTCATATTTCAAAACACATGCAATGGATCCAGTCATTGTGTGTTGTATGATCCACTACACAAACATTGCAAAACTCAAGGGTTCTGCAAGTTTGAAACAACTAACAGCTAGGTTCTTCTACAGTTTAAATAGATAACAGATTTAGTTCTGTAAAATGCATCAAAACATATCACCATAATTTATCAAATATACATATCAGTTGGAACAAGTAAGAGAATGCTGACTAATTATGATATTCTTGCATGTAACATCTGCCAGACCTTGTGCCTTCTGGTCACATTACTTCTGTAATTTGTAGTTGTCACCAGATGCTCCATGATGTACAGTCATCCAGAAATCTTCTCTGCCCTTTAGGTAATCCTGATTACCTCCACACTCCTGCAGTTCTAGCTCCAGTGTTACAAATGTGATTCATTCTGGACCACTCATCATCCATTCGAGGTATTCTGCAAAGCATCCAATCCTATGGAAGAAAGCCAGCAACAATCCACATGGATTTTCAAGAGTTGGTTCCTTTGTGAGCTTATGTGAGCATTGAGCATTCCATCACTCACTCATTCATTCATTCATTCATTCGTTTTAAAGTAGGATCTCAGGATCACTGATTTCATAGCCAACATCTCTGTTGATAAGATTTTCCATTAATCTGCTCTAAACTGACTCTCTAAGTAACACTATCCCAGAACGTCCATGCAAGGATTTTTGTTAGACTACAGCCCACGAAGTGCCACAGGTAACTGTCTACTTTTGTTTCACTTTATGTGTGTCGCAAGTGTGCTTCAGACACTGGATCTTGATGATTCTATTAGTGTTTCTGTGCGGAAAACATCATAGTCATACACAATGCTTTGAATTCCTGCCTCACGTAAACAACTTTTGTACTGTTCAGTAATTGTTTGCCCTGTATAGTTCGCAAGTTGCCATATTTTTACACAATTCTGCTGATTTTTGCAGACATTGGCCCACCAAATGTGAGATACACCAGTACCTTTGGCTTTTTCTATTTTTCCCCCTCTTTTCATGTGGCCAATTAATGCTTAAGAACTTCTAAAAATTTGGTCACTGGAGTACCTATTCTTGTGAAAGATTTCCCATGGCTGATGTAATTCAGATGTAAGGCTCTTGTCAAATGATAGGTTGCATACTCAATAACTGATGTTTTATGACAGCTGCTGGCAGCTCTTTGACTGTATGCCAAGATCAATGAGCCATGTAGATGACTGCAAGTCTTCTCCCTCTAAGTTCACCATAAGTATGCCCAGGAAAGCAGGCTAAGCAGGCTACCAACAACCACCACTGACCGTGTTCCAAATACAACACACTGAACAAGAAGTCAGTACATGCTTGAACATATTCTTCATTGCAGAATCATACCTTTCACCAATTAATCGTAATGAATCCTTTCATCAGACCAAGGAACAATGAGATTATGTAGAAACTAATCATGCCAATGTCTGGGTTTTTGGTCCACTGAGAACGGATGGAATCTATTCAGATACTCTTTCCATAATCATACTTTTTATGTGGGAGCACAGCATTGCCTCAAGGAACCTAGCAAGTTGAGACTATGTTATTCACTTTGAAGCTTATGAGACAACTTTCTCGTTTATAATGGGATTTAAAAAGTAAGTTACCATTATTATGCTAGTTCAAGTGGGTATTATTGAATGCTACATCACAATTCAAAGTGACACAGATTCATGAACCCATTTTTCAACAGTCACCAAGTCATCGTAAACAATGATCATGACTTTTACTCACCATTCACTTCCTCAAAAACATAAATCCACTCCATCACAGAGCCAGTTGAGAACCACTTTGTGAACATTCTCAATGATGAAAATCTCTTTCCCCTTCTTCAGATGTTCTTTCATTTTGTCTAAAAGGTGGAAACCATAAGGCGCAAGATCTGGACTGTATGGCAGATGCTTCCACACCTCCCACAGCAAAAGTTTAAGCAGAGCTTGTGTTAGCATACCATTTGGGGCATTGCACTGTCACGCAGAAGACAGCCCTTTCTTAATTTTACACACCTCTTATACTTTACAGCATGTTGCTGTACAGTAGGGATCGACAATAGTGACTGTGCCCTTTGCCATAAACTCTGTGCCCACAACACCTTTACATTTGAAGAAAACAGTGGCCATGACATTCCCTTGCTTTGCAATCCTCCTGCAGCAGTAGGATGTATCTCCATTATGAATCTACGTCTCATCGCCTGTAATGACGTAGCTTAAGAAATCATTGCCTGCTACAGAAAAATTTTCGAGTTAGTCCAGAGACACCATAAACCTTGTGCCTTTGTGTGCAGGTGACAGTAATCTCAGTATCCAGCATGAGCACAATTTCCAACCCTTTGGACGGTCTCAAATAATGGAGTAAGCACTGCCTATTGAGATGCACACATAGTGGCCAATGTTCACAACAGCCACTCTGTGATTTCTCCAAAACAGCTCTTTGATTACCTGGACATTTTTGTCTGTGGTTGATATTGATGGCGTTCCTCTCCAATCACCATCATCTACATTTGTGCAGCCTTGACCAAACTGTTGGTATCATTTAACTACAGCTGGTAATGACTCTGCATTTCGTCCAGATACCACCAGAATTTCACAGTGAATCTGTTTGCAATTTAGAGGCTTTGCTCACGAGACTCTTACTGTCATACATGCTTCAGCTCTGGAGTACATTTCAAGTTGCTGTGCCATTTCACTCCCACACTGGTGCACCTGTTATTAGTACCACAGCACAACAGTCAGCAGGGAATGCGGGTCACACACTCTTCTGACAATGCACCCCTCTTTTCGCGCAATGGTCCTAGCATGAAACTACCTGAGGAGTTAAGGAGCTATGCAGTCTTCTAGCTGCTAATGTGGTCACTGTCAAGGCATCTTATGAATGGTTCTTCCAAGAACTTACACAACTTCTCATAAGAATCCTGGCATCACATGTCGAACTCAGCATTTCATTTATTAACAACGAGAAGTATAATGCTGGTATCTTCTTGTAGCTCCGAGGGTGATATTTCACCTCTCGATATGTATGGATTAGATGGTCTTTCCTTGGTCAGTATACAGCCATCAACTACTGCTATATGTACTGTGAGAACTACAACCACCTCTTCTGTAGCAGTGGTAAAGCCCGAGACTGGTGGCAATCTCTCGTAGTTTCACAGTGGAATCCTCCCTCTGTTTACTAGAGAGGCTGATAAGGATCAACTCATCACCTTACAACGCTTCTGTGTGCTACTGCACAAAATTCAAAGTTAGACAAACTGCTACCTTTTTGCCTAGGGACCACAAAGGCACACACAGTCACACGTCAAGGAATTGATATTTTCAACAAGAAACATGTGAAGATACGTAGGTTTCTTGGAGGTCATGTATAGCTGCTGGAAGATGCAATTAGATCTTTTCCTCGCCAACACAGTTTGATTGACATTTATTTCCGATAGCTGCAGCCAAGTTCACATGGCATTTGTCATTATGGCTATAAAGTCATGTCGGATGGAAGGCAAATGTACTTACCAATTGCCTTTTCTATCATAGCTTACACAGCTTCCTAGGTTCTTTTACATCTCCTCCCCAAAGAGCTGTTATACATAAATTCTCATGTTTGCTGACACTGCTCATGCGTAATGTCCTCACAGACATTTTGGCAGGATGCCGTGTTTTCTTGGTACAGTATTTGAACAATGTATCTTCTTATGAGGTGTCCCCTGACACTATGCCTCATCCAAGGAAACAGCTCCTCCATTCATCTGGTTCTCCCTGAAGGATATGTTTCCAAATGCTCCTGATACAGCCAAGTATTCTGTACGATGGTAGTGTCACATATGATTGATGGTGACATTGTTGCCATTTCCACCTGAGCAACAAAAGGTAAATATCCAAATTTTAAAATTTTAATGCATTTCCAGTACTTGTGTTTCAATACATTCAAACAGTTTTGGGTTGTTTGATTCACATGACCAATGATGAGAATAATGGTATCGCAGTAGCATCCTTTTCATCTGAAGCAGATCTATGTAGGGTAGGACAATAGTGATCCAGCCAGTGGACAGTGACTGCATTGCCCAAATAGGTTATAATGTTTATTGTAATATTGCAAATAATTATTCACTGTAAACTAACTTCATAATGTGCTGTAAAGAATAAGATTATGTTCATCTGTCAGTCAAAAGACTGATTCATCGCTGTATTGTACTGTGTTGTACAAAGACTGTAACATTAACTTTATGCAATGGAAATTAATAAAATGTTAAACAACATGATTCACTCAGAAAACGCGATTTTGAAAGCGAGTACTTTCATTACATGAAGAAATTTATGCATTTCACAAAACCTATAACTGTGTAGAAATTTGAAACAATGAAAAATGAAACAGGTATACAAAATTTTTGGCCTCCTAGAATTCAGAACACACAATGTATACAATTGTCATAGAAATGAGAGGCAACTATTTTGACAGTCACGAAATATTTTTACCGAAACCCTCAATATTTCCAGAGAATCAACTCTTCTATGTCAAATAACAGGAAAAAACCTACAAGGGAAAGTGGAAAAAAGAACCAATGGTGTATTCAAGACAATGTAGTTCAGAGATGAATAATTTCACATTGTGATTCATACCAGCAAAGCGCATTATGTGTGGAATCAATGAAACTTTGAAAAATGGTATCAATTCAATATTATAAACAGGAATGCAATATTAAGGCAGCAAGCACCCCCCCCCCCCCCCCCCAATTCTCTCTCTCTCTCTCTCTCTCTCTCTCTCTCTCTCTCTCTCTGTGTCCAAAATTGATTGTATTTATCTTCAAGGATGATACATACAGAAAGAAACAAATGTATTCACACATTACTGAACAATGCAACTTACTGATCTGGCACCAGTGATTTCTGCTAGCGCAGACTGGATTGCATCACCATCATCCCTATTGTCTAATTCAATAGCTGTATACTTGTACTTCAACTTGTCAAATACCTGAAATAGAAAAAAGAAGCTGTCATTGAAGAACTCTCAAAACTGTCAACAAAAACAATTTTGTTATACTGCAATAAATCAAGAATATTGTATATTTCAGTGCAATATAGTCTTAGCAAGCAATATCAGAAAGGGCCAAAAAATAAATAGAAAAAAAATTAAAATGGGAATAAATTTAAAAATAAGATTCATGATAAAATTATCAATTCACCTTTAATTCTGACTGCTCTACCACCAAGCACACAAATGATTACTAAAATGCTCTTGAATGTTTTGGTATTACTCAAAACCTTTTGTGAGAAGGTGGGAGGGGGGAGAAACAGGAGGAATTGAATTGATGAGTGTGAAACAAACAAGTGGTATTTATGAATATTTTGAAGCATAGAATCACTATCTCATTTTAAGGAGAGTACTTCAGACTTCTTTGGAGGTGAACCATAAGATGACTGAACTTCTTCTACGAGATTCAAGGTAAGGAGCTGTACAATGTGTGGCTGTTCCGAATAATTACCACATATGATTAAGTGATTCAAGATGCCTAGCATATTTGTTACACTCATATGTGAGTCACAAATCAAAAGAAATCCCTACAAGTAAGACATTTTCTTTACAAGCAATTAAGGAACAAGCTGTAATACTCCCTCACATTCAAGGCAATGACAACACATATTGATATGTTATTTGATATCTTTTTTTCCATCATTTTCTCTTTATGTACATTATTTTTTTCAATTTTGGATTATATTGTACCGTAAATATTGTGATATAATTTTACATACTGAGGAAACCAGTCCTTGTTGTTCTGATCTTTCACATTTGCTGCACCAACGACTGAAAAATTGTACACATTTAAATTGGTTCACCCAGTTTCTTTTATACTAAATTTTGGAATAATACAATGGAACTTCACTTTTACATTCTCCAATTTTAATTTTTTTGTGATTCTACACCATGAATTTGTAGTGTCTGTAAAAACCCTTTAAATACGAAAAATTGCCCAATTTTACATTTTTTTCTAGAAAGGTTTGTCTCGATTCTTGCTTGCCTTCACTCCATTTTCTTCCTGTTGACATTTGCTGAGATTAAATGAGTTAAGTGGCACAAAGATGGATGGTTCGCACCAGGTGTGGTGGTGGAGTTAAGGACATATTTTAGGCCATTGTGGAGACGAGAGATGTGTGTGAGGAAATGCTGACCCAATCTGAAATCGGTGTTGCCAATACAACTTGCAACATTTAGCTTCACTGCACAATTATGATACAACTTCTGCTAGGCTGCAGTGGTAATGGAAAAATGAAACAGTAATGCAAAATGTTCTGGACCGAGCCAATATATGACGAAGGGGCCCAGCCACCACCTTTCCTTGTACCACTTTTAACTCAGTCTCATCTTTTTGCACTTATTTCTAATGTACTGTATTCAGCAACAATATAAATTGCTGATCTTTAAATTCAAACACTGAGTCTCATAGAATACACTCAGTCATAATCGAGGAAATGTCACCCATTTCTGACTGGTACACTCTTATTGACTGGTGACTTGTTAAGTCACCCAATAGCCACCATACCACACTGCCACCTGTGAAATGAGGTTGCCTACTGTATGTGTGGAGAGGTGGAGTCTCCCTTCTGCAACGGAAGTGCAGGTAGGGGTGAAAGAATTTTGTGAAGTACTGAAAATATACTTTTCGCACAGATGATGTGCTATGGCAGACGTCAAATGCAAATAGAACAAGGGTTTTGCGATGACGCATGTTAAAGACTTTCCTGTTCAAATCTGACATGATACAGTTGCAACAACTACATACAGTACTCGTGTTTATACTTTGCACTGCACACATAACACACTGTAGATCGTAAAGATTGGCAACAGTGATAGAGGGCATGAAGCGAAACTGTAGCACCTGAGCTTTCTTTCAAATTTTCATATTACACAGTGTACATATATTCACTGAAGCCAACTTCTAACAAGATTGTAATGTCAACTGTGGAAGTAAACTTACTTTTCATGTGTGTGTCTCTCATCAAGCCTAAAATAACACTAACAGTGGTGAGCATATGAAGTGCAGCTTGTAAGAAAACGTTAAACAATAACATCAACGGTGACAAAATATGCCATTAAACACATGTCCACATTTATGCTTATGGTTTAACCATTTACTTGCTGTTATGCTTTTTGTTTAATTTGATACATTCATCAATTTTTGCTTTTTTCTGGGTGAGCACAAAGGATGATCTCTCAAAGATGCTTGTTTTGAATGTGTAATTTGTGGCCACAGCTTGTTGGAAAAAAGCTCGATTATCGTGCCCAGATACCAATTTCAATTTTTTGATGATTTTTACTTGCTGTTACACATCTGTGATTTATATGAACTGATGAAACTTCATTAACACAAATTATTGTATTAAGTATTGGAGAGGATCGCGATTTTTAATCGTATTGCCAATTACATGTATTTTTGCTCATATTTTGGGGGTTTCAACATTTTCCTCGACTCTGCATTCTCATCAACTTTGCGATTATCAAGTCTGGACCACACAAAAACATAAAATAGGGGTTTCACTGTTACTTATTCCTGAAGTTTTATCAGACACTTCGTACTTGCACTGAACTAGATCAGTGTAAATAATGGAGGAGTAGGGGTAACTGGAAAATTAAAGAGATGTTTGGAGAAAAGAGAACCACTTGCTTGACTATCAAGAGCTCAGATGGAAACCCAGTTCTAGGCAAAGAATGGAAAGCAGAAAGGTGGAAGGAGTATATAGAGAGTCTATACAGGGGAGATGCTCTTGAGGACAATTTTATGGAAATGGAAGAGGATGTAGATGAAAATGAAATGGGAGATATTATACTGCGTGAAGAGTTTGACAGAGCACTGAAAGACCTAAATCAAAACATTCCATTAGAACTACTGATAGCCTTGGGAGAGCCAGCCCTGACAAAACTCTACCATCTAGTGAGCAAGATGTATGAGACAGGCGAAATACCCTCAGACTTTGAGAAGAATATAATAATTCCAATCCCAAAGAAAGCAGGTGTTGACAGATGTGAAAATTACCGAACTATCAGTTTAATAAGCCACAGATGCAAAATACTACCACAAATTCTTTTCAGACGAGTGGAAAAACTGGTAGAAGCTGACGATGGGGAAGATCAGTTTGGATTCCATAGAAATGTTGGAACACATGAGGCAAAACTGACCCTACGACTATCTTAGAAAATAGATTAAGGAAAGGCAAACCTACGTTTCTAGCATTTGTAGACTTAAAGAGAACTTTTGACAATGCTGACTGGAATACTCTCTTTCAAATTCTAAAGGTGGCAGGGGTAAAACACAGGGAGCGAAAGGCTATTTACAATTTGTACAGAAACCAGATGGCAGTTATGAGAGTCGAGGGGCATGAAAGAGAAGCAGTGGTTGCGAATTGAGTGACACAGGGTTGCAGCTTCTCCCCGATGTTATTCAATATGTATATTGAGAGAGCAGTAAAGGAAACAAAAGAAAAATTTGGAATACATATTAAAATCCATGGAGAAGAAATAAAAACTTTGAGGTTCGCCGATGACATTGTATTTCGGTCAGAGACAGCAAAGGACCTGGAAGAGCAGCTGAACGGAATGGACAGTGTGTTGAAAGGAGGATACAAGATGAACATCAACAAAAGCAAAACGAGGATAATGGAATGTAGTCAAATTATGTCGGGGGAATTAGTTTAGGAAATGAGACACAAAGTAGTAAAGGAGTTTTGCTATCTGGGGAGCAAAGTAACTGATGATGGTCAAAGTAGAGAGGATATAAAATGTAGACTGATAATTGCAAGGGAAGTGTTTCTGAAGAAGAGAAATTTGTTGATATCCAGTATTGATTTAGTGTCAGGAAGTCGTTTCTGACAGTATTTGTATGGAGTGCAGCCATGTATGGCAGTGAAATGTGGGTGATAAATAGTTTACACAAAAAGAGAGTAGAAGCTTTCGAAATGTGGTGCTACAGAAGAATGCTGAAGATTAGATGGGTAGATCACATAACTAATGAGGAGGTATTTAACAGAATTGGAGAGGAGAGAAATTTGTGGCACAACTTGACTAGAAGAAGGGATCTGTTGGTAGGACATGTTCTGAGGCATCAAGGGATCACCAATTGGTATTGGAGGGCAGCATGAAGGGTATAATCCAGTCTCTGGACTGAACACTGCAATAACAACTAAGAAGGGTAACAACCTTCACTATACTTGAGACACTGGGCAGTTGATAGGCAAATAAAACTGAAAGCATTCTGACAACATCCTTCATCAGAGCTAACTAGTACATAACCAAAACACACACACACACACACACACACACACACACACACACACACACACACACGGAAGGGTATGTTGTCCTGGCCGAATAAAATGCATCTGCACTGCAGCTCAACTGGGGTGAAATGTTGTATCTTTTGAAGTGGGTAAGGGAGACAAGAATGCTGGTGGCAGGAGGGGAGGGCTACTAACTCTGCTGTGAGCTGAAGAAACTACATGGTCTAGTCACATTAATGTGACCACTGCCTACGTCCAAACTCAATGTGCAATAACTACGCGTAGACAGCAGGTAGCAGCACTACCTGTGAAGGGTATAAAATGTGTGTCAGGGGGATACAGAAAACTGCAATCACTGTCGTAACTAGAGACCAGATTATATGCATTTGCACGTTGCATATGCATTTTGGCTCCTTTTCTCCATATTTTAAACAAAAACTAGTGACAACGCATATTTTCGCTCTACGTTTACAATATTTTAAAAATTTAGACAGGCGATCTCTAGTTCGATATAGTTTTGATCTCTCGCAGATTGACCGCATCTAGAACAGCGTGCCACTGCTAACCAAGAGGCCACTGCCTAGTGAAATTATTACAGAAGAGGAACAGGAACAGGTAGAGTCAGTGCTCCTGCGCTTGCGCCCCCGGTTCATCCCCTCCGCTGCCATACGGTACGCGTTGGCAACAATTAAACTAAACTACGCAAACTTCTAGTTGCACGTCCATTGTTTTGGTTAGGTTTCTATTGACTTGTACACAGGTGAACGTGTTTACAATGTGCAGTGTGTAACGTGTTGTGCGCCATACCGTCTAGAAGAAGAAACGTCATTTCATGAATAGCTGACCATCCTGGAACATTTTATCACAGAATTGTTTTATATTGTTGAGTTTGTGGCCAAAATGTTTTGTGCAATAAAAAGTTTCAAATAGACCAGCATGTCAAGACAGGTCTTCATATCACAGGAATGTGGAAGAAAGGACCACGACAACAAGTTCTGACAACATCAAGTTCCAGTAGTAGGGTTTTGTCAAAAAAAAAAAAAAAAAAAAAAAAAAAAAAAAAAAAAAAAAAAAAAAAAAAAATTTGAGTTTAACATAGATGTACGTGAAGCATTCAATCCAAGCAATATTCCTCTTCACAAACTTACAAACCCTATCCTCAAAGGCTTCTTGTGCAAATAAAAGTAAAATTCTATCATCACCAATTTTGGCTGCCAGCAGTGTTCAGTCTACCTATATGAAACTGTTTGTTAAGGTTCTCATCAAGTTTCTTTACAAAGTAACTACATAGTTTATTTTTGTTTACATACAGTTTAAAGAAATAATTAACTTCTTTCAGACAGATTAAAAGAAACCAGAGTTCCTGTGATTTTCTATAATGTGAACAAGTCTTTTGTCTCTCTCTCTCTCTCTCTCCCCTCTCTACCTCTCCCTTTTTTGTGAATTACACATCTCTCTCCCTCTCTCTGTCTCTCTTTTGTGAGTTACACATATGGCCCAAATCTCCTTGAAGTCCCTCCGCTTCATTCCTAAAATTCTCCTGCTCTGCAATCACAAATTCTTGCATCTCATCTTCCAGATGGAACTCCTGCCCACCTGCATGTAATGCAGCATACATAATGCCACCCAAAAAACTTTCCAGCCCTTTCCTACCATGGGCTACCACTATTCAACATATCTACAAGAATCCCCCACAAATCTCTCCCACATCCTCTCACGGCTGACAAATGCTGTCTGGCAAATGTATCTAATTTATCACATCCTCGAGACTCTCACCCACTACTATACAGAATTCAGGAACTACGCAAACCCAAAACACTGTCAAATCTTTCCTCTAAAAGCCTCAGTCACACAGAAGTATCAGTCCTTTCAAATGCCTTAATTTTTGTCCTACTTCCAAATTCAATCATGCTGGGATTTTTAAAGCCCTCCTTTTCTCCTCCCAGTCCCTACAGTGGAAATGATTTTTTGCCACCCAGCCTTCTAATCAAACTCAATCCAGAACCAATACTAAATAATCTCGACTCAATTCACTCCTTTATCCAACCATGATCCACACCCACTCCCCCCAACAACAAAAATTACTCCGCTAACTTTCCAGAATTTGTTAACTTCAAATTTTGTCTCACCATCATCCCCTAAATCCCTCTACTGGAAACTAACATTACATGCACAGAATGAACAACCCATCGCCTAAAAAATGACCCTGACCTTAAAATACAGTCATCTTCCTACAGAGGATCCACTGGTTATGATCTGCAGGGAACCTGACAGAGGGACTCAGCCAGCAGTCAGGTGTGTCCACCTACAAACACTACCACAGTGATCACATTCCTGACATCCAGCATGATCTCCAGCTCCTCCTCAAATTCTTAGGTCCATCTCTCAACCTCGAGTATCACTCCCTCCAACCCCCACCCCTCCCTGCACTACCACCTTCTAAATGGATCCTACATTCCATGAACACAACCAGCCAGGACACCCAATTATGGCTGTTTACTGTGCGTCCTCAGAGAGACGCTCTGCTCTTGTGGATCAACACCTTCAGCCTGTTGGCCACAATCGGCCCTCCTATATAAAAGGCATCTACCATTTCCTCTACTGACTCTCCACATTTCTTGTTCCTTTACCCTGCTCATCACTGCTGATGACACCTCCCTTTGCACTAACATCCCTAATGCCCATGGTCATGCCTCTATTGAACATGCTTTCCCTTTTAAAGGCATTACCGAGAAACAAATCCATGCTACAGCGTAGGGCACCCACATGGCACCATCCGATGTCAACCTATTCATGGACCATCTAGAAGAATCCTTCCTAACCATCCAGAATCCCAAACTGCTCACTTGGTTCAGATTCTTTGATGAAATCTTCACAGTATGGAATGAAGGTGGGGAAACCTTAACCTCAACACCATCACCATTCACTTCACCAGATTCCCCCCTCAACTCAACAAGTCATGAGTCTTGATACACTACTGGCCATTAAAATTGCTACACCATGAAGATAATGTGCTACAGACGCGGAATTTAATCAACAGGAAGAAGATGCTGTGATACGCAAATGATTAGCTTTTCAGAGCATTCACACAAGGTTGGCGCCGGTGGCGACACCTACAACTTGCTGACATGAGGAAAGTTTCCAAGCGATTTCTCATACAGAAACAGCAGTTGACCGGCATTGCCTGCTGAAACGTTGTTGTGCTGCATGGTTGTAACGGATCGTGCAGCCATGTCTCGATCCCTGAGTCAACAGATGGGGACGTTTGCAAGGAAACAACCATCTGCACGAAGTTCGACGATGTTTTGCAGCAACATGGACTATCAGCTCGGAGACCATGGCTGCGGTTACCCTTGACGCTGCACCACAGACAGGAGTGGCTGCAACGGTGTAATCAACAATGAACCTGGGTGCACGAATGGAAAAACGTCATTTTTTCGGATGAATCCAGGTTCTGTTTACAGCATCGTGTTTGGCGACATCGCGGTGAACACACATTGAAGCACATATTCATCATCGCCATACTGGCGTATCACTTGGTGTGATGGTATGGTGTGCCATCGGTTACATGTCTTGGTCACCTCTAGTTCGCATTGACGTCACTTTGAACAGTGGACGCTACATTTCAGGTGTGTTACGACCCGTGGCTCTACCCTTCATTTGATCCATGCGAAACCCTACATTTCAGCAGGATAATGCACGGCCGCATGTTGCAAGTCCTGTATGGGCCTTTCTGGATACAGAAAATGTTCGACTGCTGCCCTGGCCAGCACATTCTCCAGATCTCAACCGACTGAAAACGTCTCGTCAATGGTGGCCGAGCAACTGGCTCATCATAATACGTCAGTCACTACTCTTGATGAACTGTTGTATCGTGTTGAAGCTGCATGGGCAACTGTACCTGTACATGCCATCCAAGCTCTGTTTGATAATGCCCAGGCGCATCAAGGCTGTTATTACGGCCAGAGATGGTTGTTCTGAGTACTGCTTTCTCAGTATCTATGCACCCCAATTGCATGAAAATGTAATCACATGTCAGTTCTAGTACAATATATTTGTCCAATGAATGGCCGTTTATCATCTGCATTTCTTCTCGATGTAGCAATTTTAATTGTCAGTAGTGTATTTATCTCCACCACCTCAAAGGTGGCTACATCAGCACCTTCGTCCACATCAAATCAGCCGGTCTCTAACAATACCTCCACTACAACTGCTGCCACCCTTCCCACAACAAGAAATCATTTCCAAGAACAAGAAGTCATTTCCATCCATCCTAGCCACCTGAGATCATCCCATCTATAGCAACAAGCAGTCCCTCCCTAAATATGACCGGGGCATCATTATGGCCTTCACAGATAGATATTACCCTCCCAACCTCGCCTCTCCAGCCACCTACCATCTCCAACACACCCACTGCCCAGCCACAACGGTGTCCTCCTCTCATGACTCAGTACCACCCACAACTGGGGAAACAATCATATTCTCTGCAAGGTTTCCAACTACCTCTTTGTCATGCCCTGAAATGAGAAATATCCTCCTCACCCTTAAACAGAAGCATTCTGCTGCCCACCAAACTTATGCAATACTCTTATCCATTGCTACTCCGACACCTTGTCTCTTAAGCCTGCAATAGGCCTAGATGTGAGACCTGTCCCATATATCCTCCCACTATATTCCAATTAAAATTACACCATTATTGAAGTTTCAGCAAGGTAAGCAGTAAGGGCCAGACGTCAGCCAACCATAGTTTACTTTCGAGGGTCAAGTCTATGTTGTTGGTTTTGTAGGTTAGATGCTGCACGTTTTGCAGTGTAGCTGGCTGCATTCCAGCAACATTGTCCCCCAACAATGCACTCTATCAATCACAAAGTGATTTTAATCAGAGTGTACTACCTACTCCAGTCCTATCACAGGCATCTCCTATCCGATCAAAGGCAGGGCTACTTATGAAAACAGCCATCTGATCTACAAACTAAGATGCAATTAATATGGCACATGGAAATGACAACTATCAAGCTGTCTGTCCACAGGAATGGCCACCACTGAGCTGTGGTCCAATGACAATTGGACCACCCAGTTGTTTAACATCCTGCCCAGCATGATGTGCTTCATTTCAATGACAGCTTCACTGCCTGCACCATCTAGATTCTTCCTATCTTTGCTAGTCCCTGCCCTCCACCTAACTATCACCATCCCTTCTCCCAATCCAGCATTATACACACCTTCTATCCCACCGCTGCACCTACTAGTCTTTTGGCCCCCTACATTCCCTGCCCCACCCCCTCCCCAACCCCATCATCCATCCCAGCAGACTGCTGCTCACAATCGGGTCCCAGCACCTGGAGAGAGCTGCCATGTTCGTGTGTGTTGTGCTTTGTAAGTGTGGGTGTGTCTTGTATTTCAGAGGACATTTTTCTCCAAAGCCTTAAGTGGTTGGTAGTCTTTTCACTGGGCCTCACGCCAATTCAATACCTCCTCAATGAAGTGAGTCACATAGTACCCTTTTCATATAATTGTTATTCGATCTTGGACTTTCCAACTGTTTGGCATATATTTTAATTCTTTTTCACTAAATCTCTAGTATTGTGACAACTCAGTTCATGTGATTGATCATGCTAAAGCAAAATACGGCTGCAGCCATAGTTAGTGCTACACACATTTGGGAGGAGGGGGGAGGGGCAGTGGGGGGTGGGAGGGAGGAAGTAATGGGAGTCTCTTCAGATGATTTAGATCAGGTGAGTATGTCAGAGTGAATGCTGACATAGTTCATAGTGTGGTTGTCTCATGGGTATTATTGTGTGGCCTAGTCACATGGCCTCAGAGCTGTAGAATAGCAGAGGGGACAAGCCACTTCAATCTGCGTCACATGCGCACCAGCTGAGGAAGGCTAGCAGTCCTTAAACAGTTGAATCGCGTGCTACTGGGCTACAGCACATGCTCTGGCTCCAATGTGCAGGGAAAATATTTCATTTATATATTCCTACATTTGTTTCAATGTCACAAGGAAACTAAACAATCTACTCACAGTGTCTCCATGTTTCAGTTACACATATTACTTGCTTTGAATCCATGGACATAAGTGTTAACTCTAAATAGTCACAGCACATCCACCTATCTTGTGTTTCAGAACTATTAGAGGTTTTCTCACCCTGTGACCAACATTTTTTACAGCATTTTATCTCTTATATTATGCTTGTTGATAACGTCTGCTCTCTGCTCCACATCACCAGTACCCTCCTAAAGAAGAACAAGAAACAAATTATCCCTAAGATAATTTGACAGCATTCTTCTATGAGTACCGACTACTGCAAAATATGGTCAAAATATTGGAAGTAGTCCACTCAACATATGGGTGTTGCTCTATGCAAAGTGATTTAGTGGGAACTAATACATATATTTAAGCAAATCAGATCTATCTCATATCTTTATCTGCCCAGTAGAAGAACATACACCATTTCCTTGTTTGAGTTCCAGGCTTTTCAACCAGAAAAATTTCTGTTTAACTTCTTCACCTACCTACACTGGTAAGTTTTTTTCTTGTGTGCAAATCAGCACTTTCCCTAGACTGTGTAAGTTTTTTGACATTGTGTATAATCTACAAGAATGGCTTCTTCATATCACTGATCTCCTTCCATGAACGGTAGTGTAAGCGGCGTTCAAAAAGAAACAAGCCAAAGGCATAATTACAGCGACAAGTACCTTTATGTTAGAAGTATTGACCCTGGCTGTTGAGACACTTGTTCCACTGTGACAAGGCGGTGAATGGTTGTCTCAATAAATTTCCGGGGCTGCGATGTGAACCAGTTCCGCATGTACAGCTGAGGGTCGTCGTCCACAGAAGTGCAGGGAAGGTTATACTGACGTTCTTCTTTGACCAAGATGGCCCCCTTTTGATTCACTTCCTGCAGCACGGGACAACAGTCAATGCCTAGAGTTACTCGCAAACCTTGACCACTCTTCGCTGAGCAATCAAATCAAAATGACCAGGCGATCTCACCCATGGGGTCATTCTGCTCCACAACAATGCAAAGCCTCATACAGCCAACACAGTCGCTGCACTCCTGCTGAAATTCAAACTGAAGGTTCTCGGCCACCCTCCATACAGTCCGGACATCTCTCCCTGTGATTATGCCATTTTTGGTCCTCTTAAAAAGGCTCTGAGGGGCAAACGGTTCACCTTGGATGACAACGTCCAGTTGTTTGTGCAAAACTGGTTAACATCACAGACCTGGGAATTTTATGAGGCAGCCATTCACCACCTTGTGTTACATTGGAACAAGTGTCTTAACAGGCAGGGTCAATACTTCTAATATACAGGTACTGGTTTCTGTAATTATGCCTCTCTGGCTCATTTCTTTTTGAACATCTCTTATACTTTGGATCTCCTCCAATATACGAGGAGCCCCCCCCCCCCCCCCACTCTCTCTCTCTCTCTCTCTCTCTCTCTCTCTCTCTCTCTCTCTCTCTCTCTCTCTCTCTCTCTCTCTCTCTCTCTCTCTCTCTCTGTGTGTGTGTGTGTGTGTGTGTGTGTGTGTGTGTGTGTGTGTGTGTGTGTGTGTGTGTGTGTTTTTCTAAGCAATATAAAACTGTACAACCTTCACAGATTACATAGTACACATTAAAATTTAACATAGCATGAATATTGATCGTAACTTGAATATGGGTCCTAAGTCAAACCATCACCCACCTTCTATCAACTGAGTAATTCCCATCACCAACCACACAGAGTCCTTGTACAGTTCTTGTATACAGAAATACATTTTTCCTACTATTTCAGCTTTGTCAGATTGTTACCAGCTGTGGTGCATTTGAAGATAACTGATTCTGTGGTCAGACTAATCTTAATAACAAATTGAGGCTTGGCACTTTCTTACATCGATCTGTTCAATTTGCTGTGTGGTTTTCGTTTGCTTGCTATGCTGTATTTTGTTATTGCTCCAATGGTATTATAAAAATGATGGGTGTGAAGTTGGTTGGTTGGAGAAGGGACCAAACTACACTGTCATAAGTACCTCCGACCCTGGAATAACTAAAACCGATAAAACCTCACACTGTAACAGGGAACTACAACGGCCATAAAATTACAAACTATCGACAGAGAAGGAAGGAAGAAGGCGGAAGAAGAGAGGAGGGAAAGAAAGTGACTAATGACAGGGGCATGAAGGAAGAAGCACCGGTAGACAAGATAGACACCCATTAGGAAAGGAGTGGGAAGGCAGAGGGCGGGGGTGAACCACCAAGCCCCAATCGGGGCAAAGGGGAGAGCAAGATGGCCTGCCATCCTCTCCACCAACCGATAAGGTTGAAGGTCCCACCCTTAAATAAAGCGATAAAAAACCCCATCAAGAGGAAATTGCAAAACTAGATCAGACATTGAGGCACTGTCAGCTAACACCAGGAGGCTAAGTTGTGACAGTCCAGTAAGGTTTTAAACATGGCTGAAACATCAACTGTTGAAATTCTTCACAATAAAGGATGACAGCCAAAACAGTTGCAGGTTAAAAATTTATTAAAATTCTTGACCAATGTTTTGGTATATATAAATATACCTTCATCAGAAGTAAAAAATCTAAAATTACATCATGCAATGGAGATTAATAAAACAATTGTGCCAAAGGTGTTGTCAATAATTAAGACATCATCTCCATTTGTACAACATGACTATGGGCACAGGGTCAATGCACACAATTTAGCACCAGTACTTCTTGGGCAAGGTGTTGAGCGAAATGCTCTGGGACAAAGTCTGGATGGGTAAGGACAACACCATGCACAGAAATGCAACACCAGTGGGAGGACGATGGCCAAAAATTCGCCTGAGTTTCGTCCAGACTTGTGAAGAAGGGGTGTGCAGTCCTATGGCAGCCACATGTCATTCCCAGGAAATCTGTTTCTCAAATTTGATTAGGTAATGGGCCTAGGTGCAGAATCATTTGAAGACCAGAAGGAGAGCCTTAGAAGGGTGCTGCCTGAAGTGTTGAAGAGCACGGCGGCGGTCTTTTATGGCCGCAGCAATTTCCGGAGTCCACCAGGGGATCATCTTCCGACGGGGGGAACCCAAGGAAGAAGGGATGGCTGAAACAGCTGCAGAAAGAATGGCGGCAGTCAAAATCTGTGTAGACTCATCAATACTGCTGTGTGGTAGTACAGGGGGGATGGTAGAGGAGAAGGCACCCCAATCAGCTTTAGAGAAGGCCCACCTGGGAGGGTGACAGTGTGAGACACAATGAAGGAAGGTCAAAAAAATCAAGTAATGATCACTGTCACATTAGTCATCATGGACATCCCCCTGAATGGAGGGAAGGAGGCCGGAACTGTGTCAGTGTCGCCCTAACCGCCGTCTGCTTCACGTCTGCTGTGCAGCGAGCTACCTTAATTTAAGTATTAACTGTATTTTTCTTACTTGTCACTTCTTCTTCTGCGTGTTTTTGCTTTTAGGAAGCTTTAATAGTCGAGTGCTATTAAGTGTTCCATAGATCTCGTGTTTGTTTAGAATACAGTCCAGAGACAGGTAGTGCTATTTTCCTTGTTTTCTACAAGGAGTGGTTAGCAATCACACTTTAGTCAATAATCAACCGCCTTTAGTGAATTAGCAGTCTATTTAAAAGTTTATTAACACTCTATAGTAAATTGACTTCTTAGGATGGATAGGATGTGTGGCTGCTGTGTACGGACGCAGGAGGAGCTGGCCACTCTTCGCGAACAGCTGAGCGTGTTGATGGCCGCGGTCAGCCGTCTTCAGGCTGCTGCCTCGGAGTGTAGCGGCAGTGGGGAGTCTGGTGCGTCGCAAGGTACACCCCAGGTGTTACATGCTTCACCCACTGTCCCTGCTGTCGAGACATCTTCGCGGGTACCGGGCGCGGTTGGGCCACCCTCTCCCCAAGGGGAGTGGCGGGTTCAGCGGCGTTCGCGGCGTTCGCGGCGGAGGGTCAATGTGGAGGCTGGCCGTGTGGCATCACCCACTCTGCCTGTGAGTGGACATGTGGCTGCTCCTTCAGCAAGGTCCGAGCAGGCACATGGGGGGAGGGGTTTATTAGTTATTGGGAGCTCCAACGTTAGGCGGGTGATGGAGCCCCTTAGGGAAATAGCGGAAAGGTCAGGGAAGAAGGCCAGTGTTCACTCTGTCTGCTTGCCGGGGGGTCTCATCCGAGATGTGGAGGAGGCCCTACCGGCGGCGATAGAGAGCACTGGGTGCACCCGACTGCAAATTGTTGCTCATGTCGGCACCAATGACTCCTGCCGTCTGGGTTCAGAGGTCATCCTCAGTTCGTACAGGCGGCTGGCGGAGTTGGTGAAGGCGGAAAGCCTCGCTCGCGGGGTGGAATCAGAGCTAACTATTTGTAGTATCGTTCCCAGAACCGATCGCGGTCCTCTGGTTTGGAGCCGAGTGGAAGGCTTAAACCAGAGGCTCAGACGATTCTGCGGAGAGCTCGGGTGCAAATTTCTCGACCTCCGCTATCGGGTGGAGAAATGTAGGGTCCCCCTGAATAGGTCAGGCGTGCACTACACGCCGGAAGCGGCTACGAGGGTAGCGGAGTACGTGTGGAGTGCACATGGGGTTTTTTTAGGTTAGAGAATTCCCTCCCTAGGCCCGACAAGACGCCTCCTGAGACGCGGCAAGGCAGTAGGCAAAATGCAACAAGGAATAACAATATTAATGTGCTTATAGTAAACTGCAGGAGCGTCTATAGAAAGGTCCCAGAACTGCTCTCGTTAATAAACGGTCACAACGCCCATATAGTACTAGGAACAGAAAGTTGGCTGAAACCAGACGTAAACAGTAATGAAATGCTAAACTCGGATTGGAAGGTATACCGCAGAGATAGGCTGGACAGTGAAGGGGGAGGCGTGTTTATAGCGATAAGAAGTGCAATAGTATCGAAGGAAATTGACGGAGATTCGAATTGTGAAATGATTTGGGTGAAGGTCACGGTTAAAGCAGGCTCAGACATGGTAATTGGATGTCTCTATAGGCCCCCGGGCTCAGCAGCTGTTGTGGCTCAGCACCTGAAGAATAATTTGGAAAATATTTCGAGTACATTTCCCCACCATGTTATAGTTCTGGGTGGAGATTTTAATTTGCCGGATATAGACTGGGAGACTCAGACGTTCATAACGGGTGGCAGGGACAAAGAATCTAGTGAAATATTTTTAAGTGCTTTATCTGAAAACTACCTTGAGCAGTTAAACAGAAAACCGACTCGTGGCGATAACATTAGACCTTCTGGTGACAAACAGACCCGAACTATTTGAATCAGTTAATGCAGAACAGGGAATCAGCGATCATAAAGCGGTTACTGCATCGATGATTTCAGCCGTAAATAGAAATATTAAAAAAGGTAGGAAGATTTTTCTGTTTAGCAAAAGTGACAAAAAGCAGATTTCAGAGTACTTGGTGGCTCAACACAAAAGTTTTGTCTCAAGTACAGACAGTGTTGAGGATCAGTGGACAAAGTTCAAAACCATGTTACAATATGCGTTAGATGAGTATGTGCCAAGCAGGATCGTAAGAGATGGAAAGAGCCACCGTGGTACAACAACCGAGTTAGAAAACTGCTGCGGAAGCAAAGGGAACTTCACAGCAAACATAAACATAGCCAAAGCCTTGCAGACAAACAAAAATTACGCGAAGCGAAATGCAGTGTGAGGAGGGCTATGCGAGAGGCTTTCAATGAATTCGAAAGTAAAGTTCTATGTACTGACTTGGCAGAAAATCCTAAGAAATTTTGGTCCTATGTCCAAGCGGTAGGTGGGTCAAAACAAAATGTCCAGACACTCTGACCAAAATGGTACTGAAACAGAGGATGACAGACTAAAGGCCGAATTACTAAATGTCTTCTTCCAGAGCTGTTTCACAGAGGAAGACTGCACTGTAGTTCCTTCTCTAGATTGTCGCACAGTTGACAAAATGGTAGATATTGAAATAGACGACAGAGGGATAGAGAAACAATTAAAATCGCTCAAAAGAGGAAAGGCCGCTGGTCCAGATGGAATACCAGTTCGATTTTACACAGAGTACGTGAAGGAACTTGCCCCCCTTCTTGCAGCGGTGTACCGTAGGTCTCTAGAAGAGCGAAGCGTTCCAAAGGATTGGAAAAGGGCACAGGTCATCCCCGTTTTCAAGAAGGGACGTCAAACAGATGTGCAGAACTATAGACCTATATCTCTAACGTCGATCAGTTGTAGAATTTTGGAACACGTATTTTGTTCGAGTATAATGTCTTTTCTGGAGACTAGAAATCTACTCTGTAGGAATCAGCATGGGTTTCGAAAAAGACGGTCGTGTGAAACCCAGCTCTCGCTATTCGTCCACGAGACTCAGAGGGCCTTAGACACGGGTTCACAGGTAGATGCCGTGTTTCTTGACTTCCGCAAGGCGTTTGACACAGTTCCCCACAGTCGTTTAATGAACAAAGTAAGAGCATACGGACTATCAGATCAATTGTGTGATTGGATTGAGGAGTTCCTAGATAACAGAACGCAGCATGTCATTCTCAATGGAGAGAAGTCTTCCGAAGTAAGAGTGATTTCAGGTGTGCCGCAGGGGAGTGTCATAGGACCGTTGCTATTCACAATATACATAAATGACCTGGTGGATGACATCGGAAGTTCACTGAGGCTTTTTGCAGATGATGCTGTGGTGTATCGAGAGGTTGCAACAATGGAAAATTGTACTGAAATGCAGGAGGATCTGCAGCGAATTGACGCATGGTGCACGGAATGGCAATTGAATCTCAATGTAGACAAGTGTAATGTGATGCGAATACATAGAAAGATAGGTCCCTTATCATTTAGCTACAAAATAGCAGGTCAGCAACTGGAAGCAGTTAATTCCATAAATTATCTGGGAGTACTCATTAGGAGTGATTTAAAATGGAATGATCATATAAAGTTGATCGTCGGTAAAGCAGATGCCAGACAGATTCATTGGAAGAATCTTAAGGAAATGCAATCCGACAACAAAGGAAGTAGGTTACAGTACGCTTGTTCGCCCAATGCTTGAATACTGCTCAGCAGTGTGGGATTCGCACCAGGTAGGGTTGATAGAAGAGATAGAGAAGATCCAACAGAGAGCAGCACGCTTCGTTACAGGATCATTTAGTAATTGCGAAAGCGTTACGGAGATGATAGATAAACTCCAGTGGAAGACTCTGCAGGAGAGACGCTCAGTAGCTCGGTACGGGCTTTTGTTAAAGTTTCGAGAACATACCTTCACCGAAGAGTCAAGCAGTATATTGCTCCCTCCTACGTATATCTCGCGAAGAGACCATGAGGATAAAATCAGAGAGATTAGAGCCCACACAGAAGCATACCGACAATCCTTCTTTCCACGTACAATACAAGACTGGAATAGAAGGGAGAACCGATAGAGGTACTCAGGGTACCCTCCGCCACACACCGTCAGGTGGCTTGCGGAGTATGGATGTAGATGTAGAACTGCAGAAGGAGACGTCAATGGCAGAGAAAGTGCCGTGTGCCACACTAAAGTGTGTGGGAGTGCCGGTGTTTAGTAGACAGAGGTCAAGCCCTGCCAGAACAGCTTCAACTGTCCTGCCCAGGGCAGTAGTCGTGTGACTACCCAAAGAGTTTTGTGGGCACTAAATCCCCCTAGAAGTACAAAGGGAGTTGTTGATGAAGGGTGGTTAGGGCAAGGGGTGTGGGCGGCCTGACAGATGGGAGGTAGAGATTACAGATAGTGATTGGAGTGGCCAGATGGAACCTGACAGCAACTGCTTCCAGAGTGGTATGGAGAGGAACTCTTTTACTAACAATGTCCTTGTGGACCAAAGTGCAAACACCACCAGAAGCCCTCAAGGGGCCTATTCGGTTACGACAAAGTGTGGAATCCATGAAGGGAGGGTGAGTAAGAATTGACAAAACTGGTCTCCTATAGAGCAATGCAAGCAGCAGAGTTGGAGGAAAGAAGGGGCTGCAACTCCGGGAGGTGGCGCAAATATTCGTTACAATTCCACTGGAGGACTCTCAAGCTGGAGTCCAAATGGGAAGCAAAGGGACTGGAGCCGGTCACGCCGCAGAGTCGCCATCCATCACCGATAAGGACAGGGTAATGTCCATAGAGGTGGGATCAGACTCTGTTGGTTCATTGGCTGGAGGAGGGGAAGGCGGCACCTCAAGGGGTACCAGAGGGACCTCGCCCTTGTTCTTGTGTTTCTGCTACTTCCCTCGTGAAGGATGACTGCAGCAAGGTCGGGCACGGAATTACACCTGGCAATCTTGGCACCCACCGGCAGCGGATCATGCAGCCGATGTGGAACTGCAGATCACCTTTCAAGGGGTGCCAGGAAGAGACGTCCCAGGAGGGAGCTCCAGTACTGGCGGCTGCCAAAGAAGAGGAGCTGGGAAGAGAAGGGGGTAGGAGGGGGAATGGATGTAACTGAAGCAAGAAGAGAAGTGATAGGCACGAGATGGAGACGGTCATGCTTTCAACAAGTCTCAGTGTAATTAAGTCGATGTAAGGTCTTGTACTCTTGAACCTGTCATATACACCGGGCATGCTGGCGAGCGTGGAGGATGCTGCACATTACAATTTACACGCACTGGTGGGCGGAGCACAGGCACTCCCCTCACGGAAGGGGCACCCACAGTCACCACAGAGGGGATCATTGGGGCAGCAGATAGACATGTGGCCAAACCATAAGCATTTAAAGCATCTCATCAGTGGTGGAATGTAAGTTATTACATCACACCAATATACCATCACCTTGACCTTCTCTGGGAGGGTATCCCACTTTAAGACCAGGATAAAGGCACCTGTATCAGTGTGATAGTTTATATGGCTTCGTTGTATATGGCAGATAAATTGAACTCCTCACCGTTCGAGGTTTTCACGGAGATCCTCATCAGTTTGGAGAAGAAGATCCAGGTGGAAACTGATGCCCTGTACAGAGTTCAAAGATTGGTGGTGTGTGACAGAGATTGGGATGTCACTGAGATGGTCACAAGCACACAGGGCTTCAGATTGGACAGCAGAAGATGTCTTTATGAGCAAAGAAACGGACTGCATTTTACTCAGGGATTCCAATTTGCCATACTTATCTTCAATCGTCTCCACAAAAAACAAAGACTTGGTTGTGGCAAAACTTTCGCCATCTGTCCTAACACAAACCAGGTACCAAGGGAAGGTTTCAACCCCCACAGGTGAACTTGACCCTCAGGGGGTGGTCAGGGAGGGGAAAGCCGAAGGATCAGAAGAATGAGTGTCATGTCTGCTATCACTCTTACAGACGGCCACAGAATGGCCAGGATGTTGAACCTTTTGTCACTTCATGTGCAAGGCATCTGCCCTAGTACCACCCACTTCGACCAGGGCTCACCCCGTCGATGCCACCTAGCTACAGCAAGGTCTGTCTTGCACAATGGCCATTTCTGGGAATTCTGATGCCCCAAAGTTATAAGCATTGACTCCTTGGCATACACGAAGTGTTAACAGCTCAGATACTAGTAGTGTGATCCCTGTGTTGTCAGGGGCTCAGCCATGAGGGTACTTAACAGCCCCACCACGTGGACTGACTACCGTGCTGGTGACCTAGCAGGAAGGGGACCGGGGTGCAAGGGGAAAAGGAAGGGGAGTGGGAGAGGAGCCTGCACCATGGAAACTAGGTTGGGAGTTCAACCTCAAATGGCTCACACTGTACGAGAAACGTTGGAAACGGAGGTCAAACCCCAAGGGGACCAAAAATGCCGAAAAGGAGATGGAAGCAGCAGACTGAACAAGAGCACATACCAAAACAAAGCCGGGAGGATAGCCAGGTCGATATAAAGAAGTCCACCAACAGGGAAAGGAGCAAGGAGGGAGAAAGAGGAACAGGGACTGTAATGGAGTCTGGAAAAAGGAAGGAGACTGCAATAGCTCAGGGCCCTGTGTGCGCCACACACGTATCCACAAAAGGGACTTTGAGCCCGGGGGGAGGGGGAGAAGTTTAGTAATCAAGAGTGAACGACAATGTCTTTCCACTGCTAATGTGGAAAGCCTAAATCTCACTAGACTGCATACACTATTTGTGTTTATTTCAACCTCAGTCATTTCCCTTTTAAATTACTTGGAGATTAAAAGCAAACTTTTCTACATGTTTGTGTAAACTACACTCTCTTTGTTCTGCACATATTTCCATCATACTACACATACCTAATAATTGTTACACATGCAACCAAATGATTAACTAGTTATCTTGTATTGGACTGGAGACTGCATTTTATTAAAATATTTCACCATTCTACCATTTTGTCAAAATTTTGCAGGTTCTCTCTGTCTCGCTTTCTTGCAACAGAACAGTTAATTGCATTTCGTTTTGTTCATTTCAATGATTTGAAAGTTTCGGAAACTAGCATACCCCACCCTCAATCTGGTTTCATAATTTCTGAACCAATAAGCTCACTTTATTTTTATTTTTATACTATATACATACAGTAATCAGCCAGAACATTATGATCACCAACCTACTATCAATATAAACCAGTTCAGGCAATATCAGTGTCACCTGGCAAGGAATAACTGCTAGTCAGACACATGCATGGTGCATGTAGTGCCAGCGAGTGTACTGTGTGTGAAGAAGAGGGAGGAAGGTGCACAATCTGAGTTCGACAGAGGGTAGAATGTGATGGCCTGGAGACTCAGCATTGGCATTTCGGAAACTGCAAAATTTGTTGAGTGTTTGAGGAGTGCTGTGGTGAGTGTCTTCAACATGTGGTGAAATCAAGGTGAAACTACACCCCAAAGTCATGTTATTATTGGAGGGTTGGGGGGGGGGGGGGGGGGGGAGGGTAACCCTAATTACAGATATCAGACTTCATATGGTGGGCAGGCTGATAGAACAGTACAGGCAGTAAACTGTGGTGGAACAAACATTAGACTTTAATGCTGGGCAGAGTTCAAGTGTGTGTGGATGCACAGTGAACCAACGAGTCCCAAAGATGGGGCTCCACAGCCGAAAGTCCATGCACATGCCAATGTTAACACCACAACATCAACAACTACAACTGAAATGGACACATAACCAGCAGCACTGGACATTGGCACAGTGGCAGAGCACTGATGAATCCTGATACCTTCTTCATCATACTGATGGGAGGGTGTGAATCCATCATCTTCCAGGGCAACAGCTCCTTGGCACCTGTATTGGGGGATGGAGACAGTTGACAGTAGCTACATTATGCTCTGGGAAACATTCATGTTGGCATCCATGGGTCCAGCAGAGCTCGTGCAAGGCACCATGATGGCCAAGGAGTATCAACAAAGGTTGCAAACCATGTACACCCCTTCATGACTATTTTGTTTCCTGACGGCAGAGATATTTTTCAGCAAGATAATGCACCATGTCACAAGGAAACAAGCGTGATGGAGTGGTTTGAGGAACACAGTGGCGATTTCCAATTGATGTGCTGGCCTCCCAACTTAATCTGAGCTTGCAGGCATCACAAACCATTACTATTCAAGACTTGGTGGCCCAAGTATTCTGTACTCAGTCTCCTTTATAGATGAGCTAACCTTTTCTGGAATCCATCCAATAAACTAGAGTCTACCATCTGCCTTCCCTTCAACTTTCCATTTCATGCCACTTTGCTAAGTTATGTCTAGGTATTTATCCGCTGTGACTTCATTAAGCACCACACTACTTACACTGTATTCAAACAATACAGAATTGTTTTTCCTACTCATCTGCATTAACTTACATGTTGCCATACGTAGAGATAGCTGCCATTTGTAACACCAAATGAAAATTGAGAACAAGACCTTTATCACACTTTGCTGGAGCACTCCCAATAATATCTCTGCACGTCATTGTTACCCATGCCAAAGATGGACATACTGGTTATTAGTAAGGTGGCCATAAGTTTCTGGTTGATCAGTGTACAATCACAGAGTGGAAGGGTTGCAGGACATGTGGTCAGCTTTCTCTTACATAACTGACAAGTTCAGATTCAACACGCTGAGATACAGTAGGATGTCTTTACACTCATATTTTACGTAATTTTGCTAAGACCTTCAAGAGAACAAAGTTAGATGCATACAGATTCTCTATAAATGAGGAATGTTTGTATATATAGTGCACTTCTAAGCAATACTGCAACAATTTTTTCAAACATTTTATGGCAGCCTCATATAATAAACATAAATGGACTTTAAAGTTATTATTTTAATGTGATTTTTCAATCTTTTTTAATAAAAAAGATTTTGTGGTTATTTATTTTAAAATTGAACTGAAGAATTAATGCTTACCTCCTTCGCCATTGTGCAATATGGGCAGTATGTCTTCGAGAATATCACAACTGCATCACTAGCAATCAAATTTTTGACAAGTTCACCTACTCCAGTATCACTCATTTTGGCAGTTTTACTAGCACCTAAACCCATTTAAAATGAAGTATTAATGGCTGAAAACAGAGAAATGTGGCACCGTAAGTGAAACAATGGTGAGGTTGTGTACTGATACACTGACATACTTTATATATTCTTTCTGTAAGTCATATGGTCATATCTAGATACATTCACTGAAAAGTTCCAAAATGTTACAGTTCTTCAAAGCAGTTGTGCATGATATTAACATTTCAGACAACATAGTTTTTTATCTCAAATTTGCCCACATGAAAGAAACAGATTTTAACTGTTTCTTACAAGGAATGACAGCAACTCCAGAACTATAAGGAGTATTTTAAAGTTTTTTCGTATTTTAACGAAAGGTTTACAAGAACAATGTTGACTGATTTTTGGAAATATAAATCTATTTGCAGTGAAATGAAGTACTAATGTAGCAAAATATGTGATAAGTTTTATAACAAATTACAGACTGGAATAAATATCGATCCTATGTTGAGAAAACGATAAATCGGATACCACCAAAACCTGAGAACTACAAAAGATTCAAAAACTTAGTACAAAAACCAGCCCTAAATGCAATTCCACGAGGATCGAGAAAGGAATACACCCCCTGCTGGACGAAAGAGTGTGAAACACTACTGGAGGAATATGAGAAGACTGGGGACGAGGAGACTGCAGACTAATTGATCAACGCCATGAATGAGGAACGCAGGAGTAGATGGAAGGAGGCAATGGAAAATCTAGATTTTACCCACTCCAGCAGGAAGAGCTGGGGCCTGCTGAGGAAATTAGGCGGTGCCACAGCGCCTAACAGGCCAACTCTTGGAAACAGCGTATCTGAGATTGCAGCTGTCCTGAAAGAGACCTCCAAAATCCAGCTAAAAACAGCCGAAAAGAGAGAAATTTCCCAGGAACTATGCAGTTTATTGCTTAATAACCCAACCAACATGGGCATTGTAAAAGAAGTGGAGACCGAAGAGATATCCCAGGCCTTGAAGCTAATGAAGACAGGAAAAGCAGCCGGACCTGACAACATCCTACCAGAATTCTTAAAGGAATTGGCCAAACTTTGTACGGAATGCATAAGCACGGGGATTGTGCCTAAGGAATGGAAAGAAGCAAAAGTCATCGCAGTGCTGACACCCGGAAGGTCTGGAGATAATCCTAGGAATTACATACCAATATCCCTGCTATGTACCTCCTATAAATTATTCGAGAGAATATTGCTGACTAGATTAACTCCATACATCGAAGCCAACCTCCCAACATACCAAGCGGGTTTCTGAGCAGGTAGAAACTGCTGCGATCAAGTGCTGTCCCTCACAACCTATATTGAGAAAGGCTTCCAGAACAAGATGAAAACTGGCCTGGTCCTCATAGACCTCACATCAGCTTACGACACAGTATGGATTGAAGGGTTACTGCTTAAGCTGACTAGAATAATAAATTGCAAGCAGACTTACAAACTACTCAAGAACATACTAACGAACAGGAAAATCAAGGTCTCACTCCATGGTACGAACAGTAAGAGCATGGTTCTGAATAATGGTCTGCCACAGGGTTCGGCACTAGCACCCGCTCTCTTCAATCTATATATAGCTGACTTGCCAGAAACTAAATCAGGCAAATTTGCATATGCAAATGACATGGCCATCGCATATCAGAGTAAAAACTACAACGATCTCGACGAAACACTGAATGCAGACCTTGAAGTCCTGAACACCTATTACTCCAAGTGGCACCTACTTCCTAACCCCAACAAAACAACCAGCACCATAATGCACCTCAACAACAGAGAGACACACACAGAAAATTACAGATCTTTTCGAACGGCCAAAACATAAGACATGAGGATAAGCCTAAATATTTGGGAGTGAAACTAGATCGGACCCTAACGTACAGCTCACAACTCGAAGACACAAAGCAGAAACTAAAATCCCGCAATGCTATCCTTTCTAAACTGGCTGGAACAACATGGGGATGTGGAGCGAGCACTTTGAGAACTTCAGCACTAGCCCTTGTCTACAGTGTAGCTGAATACTGTTCACCAGCCTGGAGGATAAGTGCACATGTATCTAAAGTGGATGTCCAGCTGAGAGAGACAATGCGAATAATCTCGGGAACACTCAGGGCCACCCCCTGTGCATGGCTTCCCGCACTAGCGAACACAGAGCCTCCAGAAATCCAGTGATCACAGCTAGCCCTAAAAACCTACAGGAAAATTATAGACAACCCGGACCTCACTATCCACCAAGATCTGACACCGACAAACAGGCTTAAATCCAGATCACCTTTTTGGAAAATCGGTGAAGAACTTCGAGCCTATGAGCCGAGAACGGCCTGGAACGAAGTATGGTCGGCAAGTGAACTTAAGAACAAAAATTTAGTAAAGATCCGAACAAGAAGATTGATGGCTTCAACCTACCAAGGAGAGTGTGGACAGCACAAAACCGGGTCAGAACGAGTGTTGGGAGATGTAAACACCTGATGAACAAGTGGGGCCTGGCAGACAGCACTGTATGTAAATGCAGTGAAATACAGACAATGGACCATCTACTCGTGTGCAAAGAGTGTGGCTATGGTGGTGAACTCATGGACATTGTTTTCTTTTTTAGTATATAGTGATAAGAATATTGTAAATTATACCTCTGTGATGCAGAACGAGTAAATAAAAACAGCCAAAGATATATAACACATGTTAAGGTTATTACTACTTTCAGGCAACGTTAATGAAAACATCATCAAAGTGCACAATCTAGGAGCTATTCCGCCAACACATTCTAACTTTTAAGTGATGTGTAAAAGTCTTACAGTGGTAAAGGCAAGAGGCCCCATGTACCTATGTCAGAATCTTGCCTCAGCTGTTACACCCAATCTATATTGCCAATTTTAACTTCATAAGGAACCGTTGTCCACAGTGATTGTATGTTACTGTAAGGAAGGGACTGGAATACAGCAATAAATCACAATCCCACTTCCACATGGGAAAAATATATTAAAAACAAAGATTCCAAGACTTACGAAGCGGGAAAGCGCCGGCAGACAGGCACAATGAACAAAACACACACACACACACACACACACACACACACACACACACACACACACACACACACACACACACACACACACACACACACACAGAATTACTACCCTACCTAATACCTCTTTCATCGTCACCTTAGCCAGCTTCATCCTGACCCATAACTTCTTCACTTTTGAAGGCCAGACATACCAACAATTAAAGGGAACAGCCATGGGTACCAGGATGGCCCCCTCGTATGCCAACCTATTTATGGGTCGCTTAGAGGAAGCCTTCTTGGTTACCCAAGCCTGCCAACCCAAAGTTTGGTACAGATTTATTGATGACGTCTTCATGATCTGGACTCACAGTGAAGAACAACTCCAGAATTTCCTCTCCAACCTCAACTCCTTTGGTTCCATCAGATTCACCTGGTCCTACTCCAAATCCCATGCCACTTTCCTAGACATTGACCCATCTGTCCAATGGCCAGCTTCACACATCCGTCCACATCAAACCCACCAACAAGCAACAGTACCTCCATTATGACAGCTGCCACCCATTCCATATCAAACGGTCCCTTCCCTACAGCCTAGGCCTTCGTGGCAAACGAATCTGCTCCAGTCCTGAATCCCTCGACCATTACACCAACAACCTGAAAACAGCTTTCGCATCCCGCAACTACCCTTCCAACCTGGTACAGAAGCAGATAACCAGAGCCACTTCCTCATCCCCTCAAACCCAGAACCTCTCACAGAAGAACCCTAAAAGTGCCCCACTTGTGACAGAATACTTCCCGGGACTGGATCAGACCTTGAATGTGGCTCTCCAGCAGGGATACGACTTCCTAAAATCCTGTCCCGAAATGAGATCCATCCTTCATGAAATCCTCCCCACTCCACCAAGAGTGTCTTTCCGCCGTCCACCTAACCTTCGTAACCTCTTGGTTCATCCCTATGAAATCCCCAAACCACCTTCCCTACCCTCTGGCTCCTACCCTTGCAACCGCGCCCGGTGTAAAACCTGTCCTATGCACCCTCCCACCACCACCTACTCCAGTCCTGTAACCCGGAAGGTGTACACGATCAAAGGGAGAGCCACGTGTGAAAGCACCCACGTGATTTACCAACTGACCTGCCTGCACTGTGACGCTTTCTATGTGGGAATGACCAGCAACAAACTGTCCATTCGCATGAATGGACACAGGCAGACAGTGTTTGTTGGTAATGAGGATCACCGTGTGGCTAAACATGCCTTGGTGCACGGCCAGCACATCTTGGCACAGTGTTACACCGTCCGAGTTATCTGGATACTTCCCACCAACACCAACCTATCCGAACTCCGGAGATGGGAACTCGCCCTTCAGTATATCCTCTCTTCTCGATATCCGCCAGGCCTCAACCTCCGCTAATTTCAAGTTGCCGCCGCTCATACCTCACCTGTCTTTCAACAACTTCTTTGCCTGTGTACTTCCGCCTCGACTGACATCTCTGCCCTTACTCTTTGCCTTTAAATATGTCTGCTTGTGTCTGTGTATGTGCGGATATATATATATATATATATATATATATATATATATATATATATATATATATATATATATATATATATGTGTGTGTGTGTGTGTGTGTGTGCGCGCGCGCGTGTACACCTGTCCTTTTTTCCCCTAAGGGAAGTCTTTCCGCTCCCGGGATTGGAATGACTCCTTACCCTCTCCCTTAAAACCCACATCCTTTCGTCTTTCCCTCTCCTTCCTGAAGAAGCAACCATCGGTTGCGAAAGCTAGTAATTCTGTGTGTGTGTGTTTGTGTGTTTTGTTCATGTGCCTGTCTGACGGCGCTTTCCCGGTTGGTAAGTCTTGGAATCTTTGTTTTAATATATATATACACAGTTTCTAAGTGTAATATTTGTCTTATTGTGTTAAATTTTTAACGTAAGAGCATATCTCTTACTGAGTCAATTATTAACACATTTTACATTTTTAAATTCACTGAATCAATAATTATTAAAAATACTGAAAATCAAAATTATTGCCCCTGCAGGCCGTTAAATACACATCCTGCAATGAGGACTAGGTGACTGTGGAACAGTTTAATTGTTTGGTAATATATATAGCTTTTCTTTCAAGAGTGCCAATCCAGTAAGGTATGTAGGAGAGCTTCAGTGGAGTATTTAGGAGAGAGGTACTGGTGGGGCTGAAGCTGTGAAGGCGCACTATGCCTGGATATTTGAAGTCCGTAAGAGCACTGCCCACAAAAGGCAAGGCTCGCAGTTTCCATTCTGGTCTGCACGAAGTTTTAATCTGTCAAGAGTTTCAAAACTGTGCACTTTCCACAGCAGAGTGAAAAATTAATTCAGGTTCTATTATATTTGGCTTTAAGAAATTCAAGATAGTGAATAGGTGCAGTTTAAAGCTTTAAGTTGCTGTATGTCCCACCTACAATTCAACCAGTGATTAATAGATCTGTAACTGTTCCATTGAACCTTCTCACTTGTTTCTGTCATGGAACTTCTGTTATCTTGCAATACATAGCCTACAATTTTTCCAAACCATTACTGCAGTATTTTTTTTGGGAAATTTCATAACCTCACTGTAACAATGAAGTTCATCTTAAAAGTGGCCTCTATTTTTTTAGCAAAATCAAACATGATTAGTTATTTACCACTTCATTTAAAGTGCTTTATGAAAATTGATACACTTTTGCTTGCGGTTTTATAATTTATCTTCACATTCTTACTCAGCTTACAGAGTCAAACAAGACCACTGACATACAGCAGCAATGCCCATCCTCTAACACGGCATTTCACATTTGTTTTGATCACAAAACAGAGTGCAGAGCAATAGAACCCTGTTTTGTCCAATTTATGATCTTTTAACATACTTAGAAAGATCTGAAGGCATCACAGGGAAGACACCAAATGTGTTCAAATAATCTTGGATGGGTAGAGATTTTAATGTGATATCCATTTACTGCATACAAATTTTTGACAGTGAACAGTGCCAAAGAATATTCATGTATATGTCTGTTGCAAGCATGATTTTTAAAGTAAGTAGAAACAGCACATCCAAGTTAGATATGCATATACACCCAGTTTATCGACCTGAACAGACACACACAACAAGGAATATACCGATTAAGCTGCACTCAACAACAGGCTGTTAGAAGATTGTGAACCAGGTCAATTGGACAAGAATGTCGAAGAAACTGGTCATGCTGGTATCAAAGGAACAATCAATGTGTTGACCTTTATCCATTAAAGGTAACTACAAAAAATCAAATCTGAATAGTTGGACAGGGAATAATAGTTCAGTGTCAAACACAGTGCCACTGCACTCAGCACAGAACACAAGAACTGTTTCAATCTAACATAAATGAATGTGTGTTATAAAGAACCAGACAGAAATACATGTAGCTGAAAAGTATGTTAGACACACAACCCATGCCATTGTTTCACTTAATACAGAATTCAAATCATGCACAGTCATTCTAAATGTCACAGAAAGGAGCTTCCACTCACCAGCCACTGAAACAGAGAAGTGGAATGAGACTTAACATACCTTGAGTAAAGCAAAGTTTTAATCTCTATATCCAGTCTTTTCCAGATGTGTGTTTCGTCAGATAAGGGGATACTCCCATCAAAAATAAATACTGTTTGTATTAATTTTTTTATAAACTACACTGATGAGAGAGAACATTGTGACCATCTGCTTAATGACATGATGGTTCCCCTTTGCAACAGCATATAGCAGCAATTCTATGTAGTATTTTTTCAACAAGACCTTGGCAGGTTTCTGAAGGTATGTGGCACCACAGCTCATACAGTTCCCATATATCACAGGCCCACTGTTTTTGGGTGTAAGCTAACACCCAATAGCACCCCAAAAATGCTCCAACACACTCAGATCATCAAATTTAATAGCCAAGATATCAACACGATTTAACAGTTACATTCCCCAAACAACTTTAGCATGATTACCCTGCCCGAAAAGGCAACAACCACCTGAAAAGACAAAGAATGAAGGGATGCGGGTGGTACGTAAATGTAGCCACAGCAGCCATGGTGCCTTCAATTACTAATACAGACTCCTTGGAAGCCCACTTTTCAGGGATGCTCATGACAGTAGCTCATTAACTATTTTGCCTTTTCTGAGACGCTCATTCCCTTGTGCTGATCCACAACACATTACCCTTTGCCAGCCACTTATGTCGGCAGATTTCCCCATTTGCGGGCCATTCAATCCATCAGTATAATAATTCCCCAGTATTCTGTCCTCCATTTATATACTAGCTTTATCACATCAAGTGCCCAAAATGCCACTAGGTGGCAATCATCTGAGAGTGGGCAAGGGGTCATAATGTTTTTCCTCATAATTGTATGATTAGCAAGATGAGTGCTTAAGATTGAGTAAGTCTTTCAAGCAACATTTAGTGAAAGTTATGTAGTGACCCCTGCCTGTATTTTTCATAGTTTATGTATGACGTATGTACACAATATCAAAATACTCATCAGATTTTTCATTATCTAATGTCTGAATTCAAAGTGCAACTTTAGACTTTATAATGAAAAGTGCATTAAATATGGGGCGAATGTGAACATTATGCTACACTGCAGACCAATTTGTCACAAAAACCTTTACACTCACTGGTATCAAATGATCATTCTCTAACCTACCATAGACCTTGGGCTACACTGCATGTAAGTCTGCCATCACAACCCAGATTTCATGCATAAGGGGTCCGGCATCAGTCTAGCCAACAATTTTTTCTCCTTATAATGCAAGTCAACAATAGAAAAAGACGTGCTTCACTTACCTGGAGATTTTGACGTATGAAGACAGTGGGACAATACAGCAAATATCTAGTTTTCCTCTAAGTTGAAATTAGATGAACTCAGGTGGGAATCCAGGCCAACCAACTGAACAGAAAAACCACTTACACCAGCAACTGAACACTAACTGCGCAAAATATATTACTCTGCCTAGGAAAATACAGACAGAGGATGAGGTGAGAATTTAGCAAGCATTTATAGTTTCTAATTACAAACAAAGTATATACCTTGTACATGCAGCTGTTTTAGGGGGCAAATCCAAAATAATTTTAAGTAATTCTCCTACATTAAAAAAATTAAGTACATAAATGTGGAAACACCATAGCAAAATATGTAAGTACAGCACGAATAACATCTATGACACAAGGTATTTGAGTTGAGAGTAAATACAAATATTTTGGCATTACAGAAGTATCCAATTCCATCCATCTGCTTTGACCCGTGACCCCATCAATATGGCAGAAGTCACTACTTCCAGAGTATACAAAATGACAACCAAGACGCCATTACATACACAAGACAAAAAATGCGAACAAAAACAGAAATGACACAACTGCCATTTCACTCCAAAAATAAAATGAAACTAATGGGACAACTGCGGAGAATTGGGCATTTAGGGTGGGAACAAGCTAAATATACGACAATACAGAAACACTGCGCCATCTCAAAACAAAAATAGCAAAAATCTGCAGAAACTGCACAGTGTCATATCATAGGTATGATCCGCTCAAAACCGCATAAAAAAGAAGAAGAAGAAAGGGGGGGAGGGAGGGAGGGAGGGAGGGAGACTGACCTCTTTTCACACAACAAAGACAAAACTAATCATACCTTGGGGGGGGGGGGGGGGGGGGGAAGGGGGAACAACAACATGAGCGAAGAAAACCCTTAATAACTCACTGAAACCACTTCCACAACCCACATTATCGCACCAACTACCTATACTCAGAACCACGTTAGCACAATGACAACGAAAACTAAAATGATCCCAATACCAAACAAATTCAGCACGTCACATTCCCAACCAAAGGGCACCATCAAATATAACAACACGACAACTACAAACAAAACCAACGCAAAATCTCCATGATGTGGTGACATCATACATTACAATACTATTAAGTCATGTGTCAAAGCAGGCAGGTGGAATCAGACACTTCTGTTGACCCCAGAAGTCAGTAGCCAGGGTAGAGCATAAGTTTATGGATGTACATATAGATGAGAATCTTAATTGGAAAATTCATATTTTGGATCTCCTAAAGCGACTAGGTTAAGCAACTTTTGCAGTCAAAACAATTGCTAATTTTGAGGATATAGAAATTAGCAAGCTAACATACTTTCACTCTCTCATGTCATACGGAATAATATTTTGGGGTAACTCAACACTTGGCAAAAAGTATTCGCTGCTCAAAAGAAAGTGGTTAGAATAATGTGCAGGACCAATAGTTGCACATCTTGCAGGCATCTGTTTAAAAGTTTAAGAATTCTTACAGCAGCCTCACAATACATTTACCCAATAATGAAATTTGTTCTCAACAACGTGGACCAGTTTAAAATCAACAGTGATATTCATGATTATAATACCACAAGAAACACAGACTTCCACCATCCTATATTTAACCATCTTTGGCACAGAAAGAGGTAAAATATGCTCCAGTAAAACTTTTTGATAAATTACCATATGAAATAAAAGGTTTTACATACAGCAGTAATAGTCTCAAAAATAAATTGAAACCATATGTCCTTGACAACTCCTATACCACAGATGACTTCTTGAATAGCAATAAATAAATCTATATGTATAATATAGGCACTTTGTGCCACTTAAGGGAATGGGGTACGTAATCAAAAAACGCCCTTGATTCATGGGGGCATTTCTTATGCACTTGATACGGTCCACATTGTAGTGGTTACCATGAGGCAGATCAATGGAACACATAACTACATAATAACTAACCAACCAATCTTACTGGAAAGCTTTAAAAAACACCTGTTCTTGCAAACCTGTGCAGTGACAGGCATACATTCTTTCTATCATCTATTGAACTGGTGAAATGAACAAACTTATACCCCCCTCCCCCATCCTTCATTGTACAGTCCAGACATATTTCCATCACTACTGAGGTACATTTTTCCACTGCAGTAAGGTTTTCAATATGTTTAAATGTGTTAACAAAATTACTAAAAAAGATAATTACCAGTGACAGTCCCAATAGTATGATAATTAAAATATGGAATTGTATGAAAGAGTTGCTACACTAGTTGAGTCACTGGTCAAAGCTGACACTATTTCGTGTCCTTCAACATTTTCAGTTAACTGTAGACATAAAATTGCATGGGTGTGATGTGTGTGCATTTTCTGACCCCACCCACTTTTCATGTTTTTTAGTTCATAATAATAACATTCCAGCTTAACCTAGACCTCTGGCTCTGTAACAAATAAGACAACCACCAGTATATAACTTATGGTTTTGTGTGTGTGTGTGTGTGTGTGTGTGTGCGCACGCGGCCGCGCATTGGGGGGGGGGGGGGGGGGGGGGGGGTGTCCACTACCATAAACTACCCCTCAAATATTTAGCTAGGAATCTTGTTTACATGTCTATATAAGCTGATACAGATGACTGTAAGAGTAACAATTATGTTTAATCCTCAAAATACTGCAAATTATTGTATTATTATCAGGTCTAATTAAAGAAAATTAAATTTCTGAAGGTGTATAAGGTGCAATACTACCACTGCATTACACAAAAATTAAACGAGGAGTTCAAAGGGATGTTGCAACGCCATAAACTGCATTGTGAGAGTACAACTGTAGGTGTAGATGAAATGCGTTATCCAAACAATGGGAAACTGTGTCCTCCAACCAGACCGAACACAATGAAATATTTTTTTCTCAGCTATCCAGCACATTAAATGTGTCTTATCAATTTTCAGAATGGGGATTACTTCAGCATGACTTAATTGACCTGTGAAATAATGCAGAGCTTATAATTGCAAAACATTTTTTCCTCTCTTTTTGTTTTTGCAATATTGGGATTTCAAAGGAATATGGACCTCTGTTTATCGCATTTAATTTTGTGTCTGTGTCATGGTGTGATGACCGTTTGCTACAGCGAGGTGCATGTGTACCTCATTTGTTCTACACAAGTACCACATGTTACGACTCTTAGTATTTCATTCTGGAAGCTTTGAATATTTAATTCTTTTGTTGTAACATAGTTCACACTTGTTTACTTGTTGTTTTCACTTTGAGAGAACTCAATGCAGCAACTCGCCTGCTCTCACTATTCATCACATTTACTTGTGACAGTCATACACTATGATCAAAAGTATCCGGACATCCCCAAAAACTCACATTCTTCATATTAGGTGCATTGTGGTGCCATCTACTACCAGGTACTCCATATCAGCGACCTCAGTAGTCATTAGACATTGTGAGAAAGCAGAATGGGGCACTCCACAGAACTCACAGACTTCAAACATGGTCAGGTGATTGGGTGCCACTTGTGTCATATGTCAGTACATGAGATTTCCACACTCCTAAACATCCCTAGGTCCACTGTTTCAGATGTGATAGTGAAGTGGAATTGTAAAGGGAAACATACAGCACTAAAGCATACAGGCAGACATCGCCTGTTGACTGACAGATCACCGACAGTTGAAGTGGGTCGAAATGTGTAATCTATCCAGACCATCACACAGGTATTCCAAACTGCATCAGGATCCACTGCAAATACTATGACAGTTAGGCAGGAGGATTTTGTGGTTAAGCAGCTACTCATAAGCCATACATCACACTGGTAAATATCAAACGATGCCACGCTGGGTGTAAGGAGCATAAACATTGGATGATTGAACAGTGGAAAAACATTGTGTGGAGTGACAAATCACAGTACACAAAGTGGCAATCCAGTGGCAGGGTGTGAGTATAGCAAATTTCCAGTGAATGTCATCTGCCAGCTTGTGTATTGCCAACAGTAATATTCTGAGGCAGTGGTGTTATAATGTGGTCATGTTTTTCACAGGGGGAACTTGCACCCCTTGTTGTTTTGCATGGCACTATCACAGCAAAGGCCTACATTGATGTTTTAAGCACCTTCTTGCTTCCCACTGTTGAAGGGTAACTCGGGGATGGCAACTGCATATTTCAACTCAATCGAGTACCTGTTCATAATCCACAGCCAGTGGTGGATAACATACCTGTAATGGACTGGCTTGCACAAAGTACTGACCTGAATCCCTTTGAACACCATTGGGATGTTTTGGAACATCAACTTTGTGCCTAGCATCACCGACCGACATCAATACCTCCCTTCAGTGCAGTACTCCATGCAGAACGGGCTGCCACTCCCCAAGAAACCTTCCACCACCTGACTGAACATATGCTTGCGAGAGTGGAAGCTGTCATCAAGACTAAGGGTGGGCCAACACCATACTGAATTCCAGTATTACTGATGGAGGTCGCCATGAAATTTAAGTCATTTTCAGCCAGGGATCCAGATACTTTTGATCACATAGTGTATATTCTTACCACGACTCATACTCTATAACCAATATATAGTACTACAATTCCCAAGACTCCAGAAGAAAAAGAAGACACGTCAATGACTGGACAGAAAGTTCACAACTATGAAGAGGGAGATTTGAACCTCAATCTCCCACTTTACAGTCCAATACCGTTACCACACAACCATAATGCTACGGTTCATGCAATTCGCTCAATGCTGCACGTCTTTAATTCAGACCGTTAACTATTTCTAGTTTGCTTCTTTTTTCACAGTTCAGTACACATTCTCCTCATTTTCATGCTTGACTATGTTCAGTTTTTGATGGGCTATCCACTGCGCCACTTTACCACTAAATCTGATGAGGGTGCAATGGGACGTTTTCCTTTCCAGCAAGATACTTAAAGCTTGTTCCCCACAGATAAGTAGGATTCTCAGCCACGTATGTAATAGCTCTTTGGAGCAGGGTGTTTTCCCCGATAGACTGAAATATGCCATTGTAAAACCATTGCATAAAAAGGGGGATACGTCGGATGTCAACAACTATCGCCCAATCTCTCTTCTGACAGCTCTATCAAAATTTTTTGAGAAAGTAATGTATTCAAGAGTAGCCTCCCATATATGTAAAAATAAAGTACTAACAAAATGTCAGTTTGGTTTTCAGAAAGGCTTTTCAACAGAAAATGCTATATACGCTTTCACTAATCAAATATTAAGTACTCTGAATAACCGGACATCACCCATTGATATTTTTTGTCATCTCTCAAAGCCCTTTGACTGTGTAAATCATGGAATTCTTTTAGATAAGCTAAATCATTATGGTTTGAGGGGGGCAGTGCACAAATGGTTTAATTCATACTTAACTGGAAGAATGCAGAAAGTTGAAATAAGTGGTTCATGTAATGTTAATACAACAGCTGATTCCTCAAACTGGGGGGGCTATCAAGCACGGGGTCCCACAGGGTTCAGTCTTAGGTTCTTTACTGTTCTTGATATACATTAATGACTTACCATACCATATTGATGTAGATGCAAAGTTAGTTCTTTTTGCTGATGATACAAGTATAGTAATAACATCCAAATACCAAGAACTAAGTGATGTAATTGTAAATGATGTTTTTCACAAAATTATTAAGTGGTTCTCAGCAAACGGACTCTAAATTTTGATAAAAAACAGTATATACAGTTCCGTACAGTAAATGGCACAACTCCAGTAATAAATATAGAATTTGAACAGAAGTCTGTAGCTAAGGTAGAATTTTCAAAATTTTTAGGTGTGTCCATTGATGAGAGGTTAAACTGGAAGCAACACATTGATGGTCTACTAAAACGTCTGAGTTCGGCTACGTGTGCTATTAGGGTTATTGCAAATTTTGGTGATAAGAATCTCAATAAATTAGCTTACTATGCCTACTTTCATTCACTGCTTTCGTATGGCTTCATATTCTGGGGTAATTCATTGTTGAGTAGAAAAGTATTCATTGCTCAAAAACGTGTAATCAGAATAATTGCTGGAGCCCACCCACGGTCATCTTGCAGACATCTATTTAAGGATATAGGGATCCTCACAAATATATTCACTTATGAAATTTGTTTTTAATAATCCAGCCCAGTTCAAAAGTAATAGCAGTGTGCATAGCTATAACACCAGGAGAAAGTATGATCTTCACTACGCAAGGTTAAATCTGACTTTGGCACAGAAGGGGGTAAATTATGCTGCCACAAAAGTCTTTGGTCACCTACCAAACAGCATCAAAAGCCTGACAGATAGTCAACCAACATTTAAAAATAAATTAAAAGAATTTCTAGATGACAGCTCCTACTCATTGGCTGAATTTTTAGATATAAATTAAGGGAGGGGAAAAAACTAACTTAAGCATTAGTGTCATGCAATATTTTGTGTAATGTAACATCTTGTACAGACATCTTTCATTAACCTGACACGTTCCACATCATTACGAAGTGTCGTATTCATGATCTATGGAACTAGTATTAATCTAATCTTAGCCAACACAATCTGTATCAACATCCATTAAACCTTCCTCTCATAGTTCATTTAACATATACATTAGTTGAACTAACTACCAGATAACCACAGCACAATTGCAATACAGGCATTTTACCAACCACTGCTGGATATGTAATAGTTATGAAAGTTAAAACAAGGATACATTAATATCAACATCAACCACATGAGTGTGGTGTACTCCGTCATTTCTTCACCTTTGGTCGTCAATAGATCTAACAACGATATGGGATTTATCAAGGTAATACAACGCCAATCCATACGTACATCCAATCCAATATAGCAATCCTTCCAATATATTACACAGCATACTTTAAGGGGTTAGGACCCGTCCTATCCCTCATCCTCTTAAAGCATGTTATCTAGCTTAAGAGATATATTTTGGCCAATTGATTGGCATTGTAGCCTATTACAATGAAATATCCTATATCAATGACTGATGATTAATGCTGAATGAAAGTGGATAAGTAAATCATTCCTAAATGTACGGCACACAACACGTTATTGATTAGGTCAATTAATAGCTCATGAGTTTTCTGTGCCATTAAGTCTTCTGCAACTACAGGTCTAGGAAACGACACATCACGTTTTCCTCAAATGAAAACGCCATGGCAATTTATGTAACACACAATATTTGAAAGAAAGATTAAGGGGATAGGAATAGCTCGAACAGAGGAAGAAATTCGGTCGTACCTCCTTCACAAGAAATATTCCGCTATTTTCCTGAATAGATTTAGGGAAACAGCATTAAATTATAGCAGCAGAATTCATAAAAAGGGGCCAACTTACTGTGAAAATTTGATTTGCATGGAAATGCGCGTGACGACTGTTAATATCTTTGCCTACGAACTCCTCAAAACGTGGTTACAACACAATAAATAAACTTACACGAGTATACGCCCTTGCAATACACAGGCGACTCTCATGTGTCAAATATTTCGATTCTTAATATCGACTGTAGTTCGGAATGAAAAATATATGTGATGAATACGCAGTTACAAAATAAATATCCGCAATAACAAAGTACAAGATAACTGAAAACAAAAAGCTTCATACATCTGTGGATCAGTTTATTTTTCAACTGTTACACTCCTCAGTTTGACGCTCTAGGTCCTGCGAAGGTTGAGTAATCGCTGACATGACACATGAAAGTTCAGCAACGAAAGTTAGTATACAACAACAATGTACGAAAATTCATGTTAAAATGATATAAAAGTGAGGTTTCTTAACATCAAAGAAAAATACTTGTTTCGGCTCTTAATTGTTTAACGTTTGCCTGGAATCATGTTCCTGAGGCGAGATTAAATTCAGGTCAGTAACAGTTTGAATTATCGTAAGAAAACTAAACATTTTGAAAAGTGGTGAGACAGCTATGGAGGGTGAACCTACAGCAGGAGGAGATGAGGAGGGTATCCTGCCTATACAAACCAAATCAGCATTTGCAGATTCTATTCTTGACCATCTCACAAATTTAAGTGTACGATCAGATATAGCTACCGAAAAATTAACGGCGATCATATGTACCTTGGGACCCGCATCGGCTCAGCCCGCTGTATTAGATGAAATGTTAGAAGCTGGAATGAATATAGCTCGAATGAATTTCTCACACGGTTCTCACGAGTATCATGCAAATACCGTTAAACTGGTGCGTGAAGCTGTTGCTAGGTACAGCAGGCGTGTTGGGTTAAGGTGGCCTGTTGCAATAGCATTAGACACGCGTGGACCAGAGATTCGCACTGGTCTCCTCGAAGGTGGAGCTTCAGCAGAACTTGAGTTAGTCCAAGGAGAAAAAATAAAACTTACTACCAACGACGCATTTGCTGAAGCAAGCAACATTAATTGTGTATACGTAGATTACAACAACATTACGAACGTTGTGAAGCCTGGAGATAGAGTTTTTGTCGATGACGGACTCTTATCACTCATTGTGAAGCAAATTGAAGGTAACGAAGTGCATTGTGAAATAGAAAACGGAGGCAAATTAGGAAGCCGTAAAGGCGTGAATCTTCCAGGAGTTCCTGTTGACCTACCTGGCGTGTCTGAGAAAGACACAGCTGACCTTCGTTTCGGTGTGGAGCAAGGAGTTGACATGATATTCGCGTCTTTCATTCGAAATGCGCAGACAGTGCAAGACGTACGTGATGTACTAGGAGAGGATGGTAAAAGTATTTTAATTATTTCAAAGATAGAAAATCAACAGGGTATTGACAATGTAGATGAAATAATCGAAGCCTCTGACGGCATCATGATCGCACGTGGAGATATGGGTATAGAAATACCACCACAGAAAGTGTTTCTAGCTCAGAAAGCCATAATTGCGAAATGTAACCGAATAGGTAAACCAGTTGCATGTGCAACTCAGATGCTGGAATCAATGACAAGTCACCCAAGAGCAACACGTGCTGAATCTTCTGATGTGGCAAATGCAATCTTAGATGGAGCTGATCTAGTGATGCTTTCAGGTGAGAGTGCAAAAGGAAAGTTTCCTATAGTCTGTGTTCGTACAATGGCAGCAATCTGCCGTGAAGCTGAGGCCGCTGTCTGGTCGAAACAGCTGTGCACTGAACTAAGTTTTGATATCGCGCCTCCAACAGACCCAATGCATGCCACAGCTCTAGGTGCTGTAGAAATGGCGCGTCTTTCTAAAGCAGCAATGATTGTGGTGTTGACTGTATCTGGAAGGTCTGCTCATTTGGTGGCCAGATACAGACCTCGCTGTCCTATAGTTACCATAACACGTTATGCACAAGTTGCCCGTCAAGCTAACTTGTACCGTGGCATAATACCACTCATTTATCAGGCTCAACCGAAAGAAGACTGGATTGAAGATCAAAATGATCGCATAGATTTTGCTATCGACTTCGGAAAGCAACGAGGGTTTGTAGAAGAGGGAAGTGCAGTGGTTATTGTTGCAGGCTGGCGTCCAGGATCTGGTTACACTAACACTTTGCGTCTCAAGTACATTCTTTCAGAAGTTGAAGAATAAACAATAAGTGTTGATGGATTTGTTTGTAACTGAATGTCTGATAAAAGAACGTTCGTGTGCTATTGGTGTTTCTTGATGAAGACTAAACTGCAAATTATGGTTTGAATAAATAATTGTTTTTTCATTGCTCTTGAGATTATTGAATGAGCATAAACAGATCAGAAAAAATGCAATATTTATCGATAACCTGTCATTCTCTCCCTTTTCAGGCCAAGAGGAAATTTTACTTTATCCAGAAACCAGTATTCAAATCATTAAATTTTTGTTTTCAATTTAGCTTATGTAGTAAACTGTATAATTCTTTATATAACGATAATATATAAGGCCCAAAAGAAAGTATTTCCTTTCGAACCATATCAATGTAAAAACATAGCCAAATATTTTAATTAATATAATAATCACATTCTTGAGGAATGTTAAAGAAATGTCAGGTATGGTGTATTATTTCAGTGCACTTGGTACAATATTTAATAAAGTTTCGTAATTGCAGCAACAGGTTGCCAATAAGTATTACAAACCACCTACTTTGTTAACTGACTTCTGGTATGACTGAGTGATACACAGCTCAGTTTTAGAATTGAATACTAAGCAGCTAATTTACAGGAACATAACAGAACAAATTTATTGTATGAAAACATAGTAATAAGGAAACTAGCAAAGTGATTCATCATTAATGGTGTGTTTCCAAGTGTCTAGGCGTGCTGTTGTTTCCATAACAGCATCTGAAAAAGACACTTGGTTTTAACAACTAACTGAACATCCAGAAACACACCATTAATCAACTACACAAAGAGAACTTGCACAATCATTTGATTAATCATTGCATTTGTCTAAGGGATAATTAACATTAAAATTCTAGTCTAATCATCCTCATTTAGTTACTACATATTTCCTTGACATCTTTTCTATCTAATCTCGTTACAATTGTGTTGATATTACCGACAGGTTGTTGAAACTCAGTATATTAGTAATGAAGAAAGATTTAAAAATTTCACAAATTAGCTAAGATACATGGAACATATACTTTATAATAACAGAGCTCTGGGCCAATTGTATTTTAAAAAATCACAAGTGTTTACTAATCTGAGGTACCAAATAAGTGTCTCAAAAAAACAATACTGGAAACATATAGGAATTGCTAGTAATGAAAAGTTCACTGTGTCCCACATTTACCATCTAGATACAAATGGCTTTTGCGAATCATGAGCCTACTTTCTTCTTTTGTGACCTCCAAATAAGGCGCAACCAGGAAAGAATAAGGCATTGTCTAAATGAAAATGGGTTTTGCGAATTATGGTCCTACTTAAATCTTTTCTGATTCCTAATAAGGCTCACTCAGAAAGGCTTACTACTTGGCTTACAAATGAACAACCATCCCGTTTAGGAGGGGAGGGAGGGTAAATAATTATTATGTATTTAGGTCAAAGATCAAAAAAAATTATTAGTTTAAATCAAAAGTAGTCAGTGAATTAGAACAAGTATGTATTTCATACATCATTTATGTGTAGTGTGATTTGTTGGTAAAAATTCTATGAACTCCATTATACAATAATAAATAAAGACATTAATTCAAATACAGATCTTGTTTCTCAGCCATCAGACTGCGACATTTCGGCTTCTATCTGGGTTTTTAAAATAGAATAAAGTTCACTTTATTAATGTTGATGATCTTACCCTGGCAGTGGAATGTGATGCACAGAAAACTGCTTACAGTTAATCTGTGTAAAAAGGGTTTGCATGTACTGTTCATTCTGTTCTTGAAAATAGTGTTCATCGAAATCAACTGTAAATTTTTCTATATATTTATAACGTAGTGCTGATTTCAAATTACTGTAATCAACACACATAAGAATTAAAGTGCAATTAATTGTTTATCATTCTCAACATATATGCACAGTGTGTTGAATCAGAGTACCAGTTAAGTAGAGCTGACAAGCTAAATTTAAATTCTACCACTCCCATCGAAGGCTGTGAAGAAACGAGTAATCATTGTAAGTCCCAACAACTTTTAGCGTATAGACACTGGCACAGCTCCCAGAATAAAATACGTTCAAAAGTTAAAGTATTGCAAGTTGCTCATCATGTGTCAATTTCAAAAAATGGTAATGAAGCATATTTTTCAATTAACTGTAGCTTTGGAACTTCTACTGTTGTTAGAATGCCCTGATAACCAGTAATTCAGTCTCAGGTTTATCTTCAATTTGCCATTGATGTCTATAGAAAATATTTATTTCTCCCAGGAATATCACGACTAATATGAACAATATAAAATGCTACTATACCATTTTTGCAGTCTGTCTGGGAACTGCCATTTCTTCAAGTTTGAACATCTCACATCACTCTCAACATCCAGGTTTTTCCCACCATTAGAGATAGCCAGTCTTCTGGGCAGATGTAAGACATCCCTTCACTGAGAACATGTACCTGTCAGCAAGCCACTGCAAATCGACTCACCCTTCCTAAGGAAGCAAACCCCTACATGGCTGCTAGATGTCATTATACTGTAACACTACTCATGCATATCGACAAGTCGTCTTGTTATGTCACAAGACCATGAATATCAGTGTTAAATATGGGTCTGCAAATACTCTGAAAAATTTTCATTGGCAAATGTCCACTGCTTTCAAAGTAAAGTACTGTTTCGACACACCATGTTCAAAACTTCTACAGGCATAGATTTCAGTTTGGCATCAAATTAAACTATTTTTCCCGTCCATGTATTATCCTAGATTTTACCTCAAAAACTTGGAGAAGAATGAAAAAAATGAAACACAAAAATGGAGTGTAAATATGGATTTCCTGTAGAAAAAAACTATCACCAAAAACATTCCTTATAAATGAATTACTTGGTGATGACAAAGGATCATTTGCAAATCTATTTGAAAAAGACGAAAATTAATTTTGAATTTGTTTTAAGCATGCTTGTCTGTAGTCCCAATTGGCTCAATTATCTGTCGTAACACAAATGTCAGATTGACACTGTAGGATTGCGTGGTGAGTGATACAAAGTAGTAGAAGGTAGTTAAATATCTAACCCAGGACAATCTTTGCCACTTCTACAGTATACTTGCCACATAACTTAAGTGTGCTTGACCATGATGGGAGAAAATCAAGCATTAGGCAAGCAAGGCAGAAAAAATGCTGCCACCATTACTGAATAAAGCAAGTGAATATTTTGAATGGAGTCATATAATTTTTTGACATGTTAGTGAAGTAATAGATAAACTCAGTAATTCCCAAACAGAAGATCACTACAGCTTTTCTAATTTTCTCACTAAACTAGAAGAAAAGAGATAATAATGCCCTTAACAAAAATAATAAAAGATATTAACAGAAGGAGTGTACCCAGAATGCCTAAAAATCTCTATAATCAAGCTGATCCACAAGACAGGTAGAACAAGATCACCTGACAAATACTGACCCATGTTACTAGTCCAAATATTTCTAAAATAACAGAGCATTGTTTTCACTATTAGATGAATCAATATCTTGAATATAATAACCTAATCTGTCTCACACAGTCTTGCCTTAGGTCTACCCTCTCTACAGTGAAAGTATCGAACAGAATCATAACAAAAGTATATGACTGCTTTGAGAGTAAGTCAACAAATTGTGCGATACTACTGGATATAAGAAAAGCCTTTGATGCAGTTTCCCACAGTATCCCAGTAAGAAAGCTACTATGGAAAAGGGGGAGGGGCTCCTCCTACTAAAGACAAACAGACAAACCTAAGCAATAAAAACTATTAGTGTGTGTGTCAGATCCTTTACCTGTTAAAAAGGGAGTGCTACAGTACTCTGTTGTTGGGCCCTTTCTGTTTTATATATATGTGTGTGTGTGTGTTTGTGTGTGTGTGTGTGTGTGTGTGTGTGTGTGTGTGTGTGTGTGTGTGTGTGTGTGTGTGTGTGTGTGTGTGTGTAGCCCTGCGACACTGTACTGTATGCAGATGACACCACATTAATTTCTCACATTACCAGCATGGATGAGTTACAGATGAATGTAGCAATATGAGTAGACAGATGTACCTCCTGGTTACAAGTTAACACTTAACACATAAATAGTAGCGAAACAGAAAATGTTCTGTTTAATCTAAATGACCCCAAGAAGGCAAATAAACCAGTGAAACTTCTTGGATTCTCTATTGATCAAAATCTAAGCTGGGGTACACACATGAGCAAGTAATGCTCCAGACTCACATGTGTCATTTATCTGCTATATAACCAGAGAGGCTATGTAAGCAAAATTCTGGTGCTGCAGGCATACTTTGCTTTCTTAAATTCCTATTTGACATAATGAATTTTGCTATGGCGCAACACACCTGGATCTAAGACTGCATTTAATTTACAAAAAAGGCCGCCAGATGCATTGCAGGACTTACACCATAAGAATCATGTAGACATTCTTCAAGGAAATGAATATTATGACAGTACCAGTATTTACAGTTTCATAGTATGCAGCAAAGAAAACGTGAGTAATTTTGACCTTAGGATATCAATACACCATCATAACAATTGACATAGGCATGCAATTGACAGTCCATGTGCCATACTAGAAAAGGTTGACAATAGTTATACATATATTACTCTTAAATATTTTAACAAACTGCCTAAAAATGCCCACTCATTGCTCCTGAATAAATTTAAAGGCATAATAATGAAGTGGGTAAAAAGGGCAAAAAGAAAATCCTATGCAGCGAAGGAATTTGAAGAATGTACAACAGATGACTTGAAGTTTTGAGATGAGAATACTTAAAGTTATAAATTGTAACATTTTAGGAAGTTACCAGTTTGCTATATTGATTTACTGTGTCAATGAATAAAGCAATACAGAAACACATTTTATGATTATTATAATTATTTATATATTGTATAGATACAAAGATATTATCATTATATACTTATTCATAGTGGCATACTGTCTTAGGTTTGCAAAAAGTGAACAGTTTGGATAACAGTGTACTCTCTTACAGTAGTTATGTACATAAAAGCTTCCTTGTAACATAATTATGTATGGATCCATCTAAAATCATATAAATCTTATGTGGTTACACAGATTGCATGTAAACATGATCAAAGGTCAATGAATATTCTATTATTGCTCTGTTATTCAGTTGGCTGAATTTAATCTTGCTCATAATGAAGTTTCCCCTTTATCTATATTTTGGTTATTCATACCAAAGACTGAAATCCATCGGAAGTGTTCTATGTCATCCTTGTATATGGAAGCGACGCCTTGACAGGACGTAGCACTGATCTCCTTTGGATTCTACATTATAAATTAATTATCTAAATAACAAATCATAGTAAGTAGCTCAAATTCTGATTTTACATTCTTTAGACATTTACCTAAAAAAGGCGTTTTCCATTTTTGAAACTCTTTATCTATTATCAAGATAGACTTTAAAAAATCATTATTTTTTGTTAGCAAAGTATAATTGTTTGGCCACTTCTATAACTTCTGTTCATAATAAATCGTCAATATTTTTCTGTTTGTTCTTAAGATGATGTTCCCAGGGAACCTTCAAACTTTTTCGATATCATTAACCATTAGTGAGCTGCAGAGGTTTAAAGATCCAAAGCTGTGCATATAAAATACTCACATGAATCCAGTCTGAGACATAAATGGTGTTTAACTGACATAGAGGACACATGGCATGGGTGCAGATGTCACCAAATTGTGTTTTCTGTCACCATTGTTTCACCAATAAAATGTTATGGTGGACTGTCTCTGAATGATGGCTACTTCACACCTATAAAGGCTATCTTTTTCTGGAAATTATTGGATGATGCCATCTGGAGGCTTAACCTCTTTACAACGAATTATTTTGCTACATGAAATTCCTCGTATTTTTTAATCAAACATCACATTTTTTAATTATACTGTAAGTGTACCCTAAAAATGTTGTACCATTTTGTAATGCAAAGTTAACTTGCATAGGTTGGGAGGCGACATTGTGTTAACTTTATGTGTGCATACTTATTTGTTATTACTATATGTCAAAGTATATTAATGTGTTAGAGTATATATATAAACTGTTAAAGTTTGCTTATATATGGGATTCATTTAATATAAGTAACACATTCTCCCATAAAAGGGGAGAGGAGAGAGCCAGCAGAAAAATGCTCCTATTGGAGCACAAAACAGTCTAACATACTCCTTTTTAAAAGACTCTGGCTGAAACGTGGAGATACATTTGTCTCAATCCTCAATCCATCTTGCTCTGAAAGAGAGTAGCAGAGAGGCAGTGACAGTTGACAGTGAAAGATAGGGGAGACAGAGACAGTGGAAGAGCTAAAGAGAGGAGAAAGTAATGCTGGGGGAGAGAAAGTGTCAGTGAAAGAGAAAGAGGGATGGATGAAGCAGTAGCAGTGGGATCTGAAGAGAGAGAAGACATTGATGGTCAGCGAGAGACAGTGGCAGTAAAAGAGATGGATAGGGACAGTAGCAGTGGAAGCAAAAGAGAGAGATGACGGTGGAGATGAAAAACTGAGATGAATGGAGACCATAGATAAGTTTCAAGCACCTGGACTCCCTCTCAGACTGGCGAACTTTAACACTGAAAAATTTTCCTGCTTTCACGCATCCCCTATAGCCATGTGTTAAAGTTTCCCAACACAGAAGTCAAAATCGCAAGGACATGTGTGGACAGAAGTCAGTGGAGACTGAAGAGATAGGCAGAAGACTGTAAGCGAAAGAGAAAGAGTCAGTGGCATAGGAGACAAAAAGAATTGGACAAAGACAAGACAGTTGGACAGAGGGACAATGAAAGAGGTAGAGAAGGAGACAGTTGTGAGAAATAGCGAGAGAAAATGATGAAGACAACGACAGTGTGAGAAGCAACAGGAAAAAATGCCAAAGGGAGAAAAAGGAGACAGTGGGAGAGAGAAATTTATAGACCATGGCAAAGAGAGGCAGATGCTGAATACAGGCTTCACTGCAAAGTGGACTGAGTAAAAGGATTTGAAATGTTTTGTGTTAAAAGAGCGCCTATATATTTGCACACAAAATTTTTCGTGAGGGGGTGGAATGAGTATTGAGGCAGCTGGTTCCTCACTTGAAGAGGAACATATTTGCCTTCTTTGGGCACCAATGGGAGCAATTTTCGTCTGGTTATTCTGCATTATGCATTGGTCATAGCATATTGTTGTAATGACATAACAACAGTGATATAGTTCAAACTACTAAGCAGTTTTTATCCATGTGGGAACAAATGCCCATCGAAATTGCAGTCAGGACGACACTGTCAGCGAAACAAGAAATCTGATCGAAACAACAAAAAATGTATTTCCAACATCAAGAAAATAGTAGCATGTGACATTATATATAGAAGATTAGGAAGCGATAAATTCACTTTAAGACAAAAAATATAAGTTAAACGTAAAGACAGCTGTGGGCCACGAAGGAACTATACTAACTGTACTTAAATAGGTAGAAGTGATGTACATCTGCAGATAAATCATTGAATGTTTCATTCAAGAGCAAGAGCTTCACAAATGGAGCAAGTCAATAACCCATTTGCCCACGACTAGCCCTTATACAGTTATTCGGCTTGGGATTGATTGAGTGAGTTGCTGGATGTCCTCTGAGGGATATCACGCCAAATTGAGTCCAATTGGCCATCAGAATTCAGAGGTGGTTAGAGGGCTCTGTCCACTTTGCTCCATATGTTCTTGATTGGGGAGAGATCCAGAGACCTTGCTGGCCAGTGTATGGATTGGCAAGCACGAAGGCAAGCAGTAGAAACTCTCGCCAGGTGCAAGAAGGCACTTTGTTGTTGAAATATAAGCCCAGTATGACTTGTCATGGAGGGCAGCAAAACTGGAAGTAGATTGTCGTCGGCTTACACTGTGTTGTATGGGTACCAGGTGCTGCATATGACAACGAAAGGGGTCCTGCTATGGAAAGAAATGGCACCCTAAACCATTACTTCGTCTGTTGGGCCGTACGGCGGGCGATAGTCAGGTTGGTATTCGACAGCTGTTGGGAGCGTCTCTAGACACGAATTTACTGGTCATCAGGGCTCCATTTGAAGCAATACTGATCACTGAAGACAATTCTGCTTAGTATTTTATCCATCTTCAAAAACTGTAGTCGTATATAATGAAATAATAAGCAACCAGTTGCATAAAAGGAATTTAATTTCTTTATACGTTTTGGCCACTTAGTGCCCTTTCACAAAGGTTATACCTATGACACTCACAAATAGTGTAATACGCATTACCTTCTGAAGAAGGGCACTAAGCGCCAGAAACTGGCAAAGAAACTACATTTATTTTGTGCAAGTGGTTGTTTATTATTTCACTATATGATTCTATCCTAGTCAACGAGATTCAAGGACGAAGACTTGTCTAGAGTCGCTCCAGACAGTAGTGGGGTACCAACTCGAATGTCGCTCACCGTGCAGCCTGACAACCAGGAGTGCTGGTCTGGAGTGTCATTTATTTTCATAGTAGGGCCCATTTGGTTGTCATCTGCAGCACCCTTACAGAAAAGCAGTACATCGACGATATTGTACACCCCATTCTGTTACCCTTCATGGTAAGCCATTTTGGGCTTACATTTCAGCAAGATAGTGCACATAATATGGTGACAGTTTCTACTGTTTGCCTTTGAGCTTGCCAAACCCCACCATGGGCAGGAAAATCGCTGGATGTCTCCCCAGTTGAGAACATTTGGAGCGTTATGGACAGGGTGCTCCAACCACCTCGGGATTCTGATAATTTAAAGTGCCAATTGGACAGAATCTGGCATGATATCCCTCAGGGGGACATCCAAGAATGCCATCTATCAGAAACAAATCAAATAACTGTTTGCATAAGGGACAGAGGTGGAGCAATGCATTATTGACTTGGTCGATTTGTGAAGCTCTTTCTCATAAATGAATCACCCAGTTCTTCCCAAACTGTAGTCATTTGTTTGTCAATACATGTACATCACCTCTACCAAATTCTGTCCAGTTGGGATAATTCCTTTGTGGTGCACTTTCTTTTTTCTTAGCGTGTACATAGACAAATTGCATTGTCAGAGGACAGTGCAATAGGTGAAGTGCAATATTTATAGGTCCTAATGAGTTTATAACCACACATGCTTAGTACAGGTTGGTCTGCGTTTGAACAGGCAACTTCTACAGTATTTAGCAATATTTTTATCGATAAGCGCAAAATTATGAAAATGAAGTGAAACTAAATATGAGTGACAGTGGCAGACACATGGGAGAGGGGAGGGGGATATATCCCACCTGCCCCCGAAATTAAAAACGTATGATAACACAAACATTTTATGAATTTTCAGAATTGTAGTACAGCTAGTAATGAAAATACTGACAAAATTGTTTAACAACTGCTGTTTCTGAAAGACCAAACTAAAAAACCCTCCTCTTCAAGAAATATGGAACACCACCAAGAGTAAACTTATAATAAGAATACCTATGTTTTGGGCACATCATATTTTAATAGCAATAATGAGCAAATTCTTTTCTACTCAGACCACCCAAGCTCGTGAAACAGATAATCATTCCTCTGCCTTTAGAAAACTTTTTAGCTAAATGATAATCTGGGTTTCAATAATTAAGGAACTTTTTAACTACCATATATTTCTTGAATGTTATTCAACGCCACTTTTACAGGCGGATGTCTTATCTGAGTTATTAATCTAATTAAGAATTCCATGAAGAAGAAAATTTGCCGAAAATTTTATTGTAAAGAGATGTGAATTCAGCACCCTTGAGACCTTGACTGGTAATCGCCCAAGTGCGTTTCATATTATGAATTTTTAGTTGCAACCAGATACTTCCTGTTAAGACCTGTACTACACTGTAAAAGGTCACATAAAATATCTATGTAAATATTTACTTTCCATAATCATACTAGTTTCTCGAAACACGTCAGATTCAGAGTGGAAAAATGCTCAACTAGCGAAGTGTTTCATTATTTAAACATTAATCAAACAATCGCAGGCCTTCCAGAAATATCGATTTCCGTGAATGAAATTGAGACAAGGCATTTCCTAAATGTCTTGTTTGTAAATATAAGGAGCTACTTGCATACAGGTTACTGAAATATTTGGTCGCCCATTCTCAAACGATTTTCGAAGTTACGTCCTCGCACTGTAGGCAAGGTCATGAAGCAGATTGTGGTGAACAGTTTGAGCTTTTGTTCTCGCTACTGCGTTACTAGCGCAATGGTTTCCATTTCTCTTTATTTTCAAGCAATGGACTCGCCACCATCACATTAAATGCTGTTGTAAAGACGATTAACCATTCAGCTTCCACTGCCAAGCACCTATGACGAACAATTTTACAGTAGTGTGATAACTCCAGTTTGGTCAAAGAAATTTGATGAAATCTTTGACAAAGCTCTTTTCCAAGATCTTGTACAGGTCTAAAAATGAGCAGGGTAGCGATGGTGTGGTGTGAGTCAACATTCTCGCTATGAATTAGCGGAATCGCTGGAATCTGCTATATTTACGTGTGTGGCAGCCGTGCTATAGAATCAGGTGGATGGCGGCGCACCTCTATTCGCGCTCGAGGGTGAATTTAACCATTAGGTTAACCATTGGCAACGAAGCAGCGCCCACGGGCGCGGAAAAGACAAGAGCAGAAGCCCCAGCGTGCTGGAACGCACTCCGTGTGGTCATTTACTCCTAGCGCTGATTCTGCCATCCGTGGACCACTTGGGTCAAGTACAACGCGCACTCCCCACCGACGCTTACGTGAATTTGAACAAACGCCGAACGCAGTCCCGTCGCGTCCACGAATTAAAAGACGTCCTGCGAGACGATACGTGTTTTGAGCGTTCGAGTGGATGAGTGTCCACACCAACCTCGTTCCTACATCACGCATTCGAGTGTCCACACTCCGGGATCAGTGGTTGAGCTACAGCCCCGCGACCGCGACGTGTGAACATTTCGGACCAACCGTCGTCGATAAACGTACTATTGTTTAATCCAGTGTTTGAGCGATTTCTGTGAGCCTACACACTGAGCTTCGTGCGTGAGTGCGGCAGTACAGGCCGGCTCATCTCATGACGGATTTGAAAACGTTAAGAACAACCTGTTACCAGCATCACACATTTCGAAGGATCTTATGTGTCATACTGATTCGAATGCCGTCGTGGCTAAGTGACTGATGATTCTGTCTAAAAACGTGCCACAAGCTACAATATAGTTTTGATCAGTGTGTTGTGTTTTGTATAGTTACATTGTCAGTTAGTTAGTAAAGAAGAAAAAAAGACAAGCAACTTTGTTCGATTTTTTTCGTCTGAAAACAAAAGATAGTGCTTAAATCCAACAGAAATTATAGGTGTAGTGAACATTACTTGAGAAACTGAGAAAGACATCCAGCAACAATCAGGAACAACAAAACTAAATGGACGCCAGCATTACCAGCATATTGAACCGGAGCCAGATATGCCTAATATTCAAAATACTCATCCAAACCCAAGGCAAAACTACACCCAGTATCACATAGGTACCTTTTGTCACAGAACTGCCAATACCATGATCAGGAAAGATATAACTATATTACGAAAACTTGGGTTCCATCTGTAAATCAGATTTTCTTGTGGAAAAAGAAATTTGAAATTTCATCATCAGTGGTTTTCAGAGTGTCAATGGTTAGCTTATTCAGAAGTAAATGAGGGCGCTTTGTGCAAATTCTGTGTTATTTTTGCAGCTGAATTTTACTCAGGGAAAGGTGCATATGTTCAGCTGAGCTCATCAGTAAAAAAACTGTTCACAAAATGGAAAAGTGCTCAACAAGAATTGAGAGATCACGAAAAGACGGGGTATCATGCGAAAACCTGCATTTCATCTCAGATTTTATATTAGTGTTTGTAAAGAAGACAGATAATGTTAACAATCAACTGAACACACATTTGAAAAAAAAAAGTTAAATTGAGCAAAGCTTTTCCCTGTTGTTAATACTGTTTTGTGTTGTGGACGAGAGGGATTGCCACTGAAAAGACACAGATATTATGAAAAGCTGTCATTAGATGAAGGTGTAAGTGGAAATGATGGTAAATTTAGGCAACTAATAACATTCAGAATTGAGGCAGGGAATGAAACCCTGAAAAATCATCTAGATAGTGCAAGAGCAAATGTGATGTATTTGAGCAAAGGTTTTCAGAATGAAATATTGTCGCTTCCGGTGGTTTAGTGTGCAAACAACTTGTTGAGACAATTAACAAATATAAGTTTTTCAGTGTGCTGCAGGATGAAACTGCTATATTTGTGGGACAGAACAGTTTGCGCTTTCTGCTCGATATTGTAAATAAAGACAACAATATTTTTGTAATTAGTGAAGATTATATCATATTTGTTACTGTTTTTGATCTTTGTGGATTGGCTTTGGCTCATTTTATGGAACAAAACCGTCATGATCTGAGATTATATCCGAATGACGTTTGTGGATTGGGTTTTAATGGGGCAGCAAATATGTGCAGTGTGTTCAAAGGATGTGCTGCAAAATTCCAAGAGTTCTATCCATAGGCAATTTATGTTCACTGTGTTGTGTTCATTAAATTTAGTTCTGAGCCGTTCATCTGCTGTTTCTACAATCAAGAATTCCTTAGGCATCATAAACAAAATCATTACATTCTTCAGAGCTTCCCCTAAGAGGGGAAAAATACTGAAGGATGAAGTATTAAAGGTTCATTGCAAAGCAAGAAGAAGAAAGCTTACAAAATTATGTGAGATACGGTGGGTGGAAAGGATGGATGCTGTTTCCTTGTTTAGTTAATCTATTTTCTCTCGTCATTGAGTCTTTGTCAGAAATACACGAATTCCCAGATACAGAAACTTCAAGCCAAGCATTTTCATTTTTTGCAACAATACAGAAACCAACATTCTTGATGTCAATGTTTGTAGCTAGTCAGGTTTTTAGTCTGTCACCTGGTTTAGCCGGTTTACTACAATCGAAACAGATGGATCTTGATACATGTGGTGATTTGAGTGGGAACCTAGGAATAGAAATGAAAGATTTTCGATCACATTTCCATCCAGTGTACAAGGAGGCTGACTTACTGGAATGAATTCCAAGAATCAAGGGGAGAGCAACACAGCGTCCTAACTTCGAGACAGAGAGTCCTGAAGAGTACTTAAAGCTTTCAATTTTTCTTCCTTTCATAGACTATTTCATCAGGACAGGTTTTTAAAACACAAGAGGATACGAAAAAACATACAAACTTTGTTGCTGAAAAACGTAGTGCGAGCATCAGATGAGAACTTACAAACTACTGTTGATACTATTGTACATTAGTGTCGTAATGATGCTGATGCATCACCCGAGACTTTCGTCAATGAACTGGAGATGTGGAGAAGAAATACCATTAACGAGAAAGACCTTCTCTTACTGCCCAGCGATTTTATTACAGTTCTGAATATCTGCAATTTAATTATTTTTCCCTGCACTCATAAAGCACTGAAACTTCTCTGCACATTGCCACTAACTACAGTACACAAAAACGTTCACTGAGCGGGATGGCGTAGTGGTTAGCACACTGCACTTGTATTCTGGAGGACAACAGTTCAATCCCACGTCCAGCCATCCTGATTTTGGTTTTCTGTGGTTAACCTAAATTATTTCAAGCACATGCTGGGATGACTCCTTCGACAGGCCATGGCCGCCTTACTTCCCCATCCTTCCCTAATTCGATGAGACAATTGACCTGACTGTTTGGTCTCTTCCCCCAAATCAACTTACTCACCAGACCGTTTGTTCTCAATGTTATGGTACCTGAAGACATATTTAAGGAGTACAGTAGGAGTGAACTGATTAAATGGGCTGGGCTTGATGTATATTCACCAAAACATAGAAATAAAAACTGATGGAGTACTGGATGAACTGTGTAAGAAGCCTCATTCCCTTGTTCTGTAATGACCGTTTGGTCATTGTTTGTGAATTAAAGTTATTATAATGTTTGTGACTATATTATTTTAATTTTGATTATTACATTTTACCAATTAGTCGAATCCGCCCACCAAAATAAAATGATGTGTTCACCCCTGGTGAATGATGCTGGTGAACAACTGACCAAGAAATAAGAGCTAAACCAACCCCAAGACAAGCAGTTCTTAAAACTACAAGTAAAAGTAAGAGCATATTTTCGGTACATTTAAATATAAACAGCTTACACAGAAAACATATAAATGTAACAGCAGCCACAATTGACGATCTAAAATTTTGCTAGCAGTATGAAGAAATGCATGAGTCCTTTGTCCAAATGAACATTGGCTAGGAAAAGACTCAATCACAATCTTTATTAAACTATAGAACTCTGTTGTAGTCAGTAGTTTTCGTAGAAATAACATAATTCATAGGGGTTCTTGCATGTTGTTGTTGTTGTTGTGGTCTTCAGTCATGAGACTGGTTTGATGCAGCTATCCATGCAACTCTATCCTGTGCAAGCTTCTTCATCTCCCAGCACTTACTGCAACCTATATCCTTCTGAATCTGCTTAGTGTATTCATCTCTTGGTCTCCCTCTACGATTTCTACCCTCCACACTGCCCTCCAATGATAAATATGTGATCCCTTGATGCCACAGAACATGTCCTACCAACCGGTCCCTTCTTCTTGTCAAGTTGTGCCACAAAATCCACTTGTCCCCAATTTCATTCAATAGCTTCTCATTAGTTATGTGATCCACCCATCTAATCTTCAGCATTCTTCTGTAGCACCACATTTCGAAAGCTTCCATTCCCTTCTTGTCCAAACTATTTATCGTCCATGTTTCACTTCCATACATGGCTACACTCCAAACAAATACTTTCAGGAACGACTTTCTGACACTTAAATCTATACTCGATGTTAACAAATTTCTCTCCTTCAGAAACGCTTTCCTTCCCATTGTCAGTCTACATTTTATATCCTCTCTATTTCGACCATCATCACTTAATTTGCTCCCCAAATAGCAAAACTCCTTTGCTGCTTTAAGCGTTGCATTTCCTAATCTAATTCCCTCAGCATTACCCGACTTAATTCGACAACATTCCATTATCCTCGTTTTCCTTTTGTTGATGTTCATCTTATATCCTCCTTTCAAGACACTATCCATTCTGTTCAACTGCTCTTCCAAGTCCTTTGCTGTCTATGACAGAATCACAATGTCATCGGCGAACCTCAAAGTTTTTATTTCTTCTCCATGGATTTTAATAGCTACACCGAACTTTTCTTTTGTTTCCTTTACTGCTTGCTCAATATACAGATTGAATAACATCGGGGAGAGACTACAACCCTGTCTTACTCCTTTCCCAAGCACTGCTTCCCTTTCATGTCCCTCGACTTTTATAACTGCCATCTGGTTTCTGTACAAATTGTAAATAGTCTTTTTCTCCCTGTATTTTAGCCCTGCCACCTTCAGGATTTGAAAGAGAGTATTCCAGTCAACATTGTCAAAAGCTTTCTCTAAGTCTACAAATGCTAGAAACGTAGGTTTCTTCTAAGATAAGTCGTAAGGTTAGTATTGCCTCACGTGTTCCGACATTTCTACAGAATCCAAACTGATCTTCCCTGAGGACGGCTTCTACCAGTTTTTCCATTCGCATTAGTATTTTGCAGTTGTGATAGTTCGGTAATTTGCACATCTGTCAACACCTGCTTTCTTTGAGATTGAAATTATTATATTCATCTTGAAGTCTGAGGGCATTTCGCCTGTCTCATACATCTTGCTCACCAGTCGGTGGAGTTTTGTCAGGACTGGCTCACTCAAGGCCGTCAGTAGTTCTAATGGAGTGTTGTCTACTCCCGGGGCCTCGACTCAGGTCGTACAGTGCTCTGTAAAACTCTTCAGGCAGTATCGTATCTCCCATTTCATCTTCTTCTACATCCTCTTCCATTTCCATAATGTCCTCAAGTACATCGCCCTTGTATAGACCCTCTATATACTCCCACCTTTCTGCTTTCCCTTCTTTGCTTAGAACTGGGTTTCCATCTGAGCTCTTGATGTTCATACATGTATCTACCTTACCCCTAGTGAGACAAGCGTCTACATCCTTACATTTGTCCTCTAGCCATCCCTGCTTAGCCATTTTGTACTTTCTGTCGATCTCATTTTTGTGACGTATGTATTCCTTTTTGCCTGCTTCATTAGGAAAACAGTTTATCGGAGCCACTTTAAATCTGTTATGAGACACACAGTAATCTTTTTGGGGGATGCAAGTACTGTAAATAGGATACTATCACTCCAAAAATTTGTTTCTTGTATCCATTATATGACTATAGAGATTTATAATAAATTAAAACTAAAAACGTTTTTCGGTATGAAATCATGTTTACTGAAAAGAAAATTGTATGCCATCCTTGTGCAAAGATATTATTTGGTCACTAAGTTTTTAAACAACGATAAAGCTTATTTGGTAAAGCAATGTATCAAAAATTTAGTGAGAGTTGTAAATTAAGACTATTTTTTTTTTTTGCTACACTGCATGTTTCTCAGTTATCTCACTCATATTGTTGAGTCTCCTGTACGTTGAATCAACGTTTGTAATGAGATAATAAAATTTTGAATCTGATTATATATCAGCCAATTCAGGTTTTTCAGCATCTCCATGATGCTCTCCAGTGTGACAAATAAACCTGTGACCATACATACTGTCCTGACTAGGTACACAAGTTGACTGATTGCAGATATAGGTAATTGATATTGTAGTCATAGGATACTAAGTTCTTTTGTTTTGTGAATGGTACTAATTTATATTTCTGGACGTTTAAAAAGAGTTGAAAACCTTTACACTACTTTGAAAACTTATGAACCCCTAATTTAATACTTGATGGCTTTTTTAACAGGGTGTTGCATTATAGGTAACTACATCATCTGCAAAAATTCTCAGGTACTATTAACATTGTCTGACAGTTCATTACTATTCAATATAAGCAGTAAATGGCCCAGTACACTTGCATGGGGAATGCCTGAAGCTACTTTACAGCAGGTGATGACTCACCATCCAAGATAACATATGGCGACCTTCCTCCCAAGAAATCTGCAGTCCATTTACAAATTTCGTTTATTACGCTATTTGATCATATTATTGGTGCATTACTGAGTCAAACGCTTTCTGGTAGACAAGAAGTACTTTATCTATGTGAATACTTTACAGCTTTTGATCAATGATGAGTGTGGATTGCAGCCTGATGACCTGACATAAAATTAGTCTCAAAGGACAAAAGATAAGTAAATAAAATTAAAATAAAGCATAACCAAATAACTTCTTTCTGATACAAATATTTCATCAATCAGACAAGCCGAAAATTCACCTTCAAAAGTAACAGACAAAATCACGTAAAAGACAGCACTTACAGTGATTGACATTATTTGAACACCAAAAATCTTTGTATCTCATACCAACAGCACTAAAGGCAAACCACGAAACTGCTTGTGTAGAAAAGTGTAACATGTATAAATGGTTAAGATTGTGGATGCTGTACATTTTGGTGCAGCAGCACCCTATCTTGTACTTGGATTCCTTCTGGCCATGTTCCAGTGGCACAACAAAAATTTTTACTACACGTAGAATTATATAGATGGCGATGAATAGACTAGCGCAAACAGATGGGTAAAGTGTGACAATAGAATTTTAGTAACAGTTGCATGTCTCTGGCCACTAACTTTCCAGTTATTGCTGAATGGTTGAAAAGACGTCATTTCATTCACATACTGCAAACTCAATCCATTGTAGTTTCCATCTGGGCGAATTGTATTTTAAATATACTTCCCTGAGTATTATTGGCAACTGTTGCCTATTAGTTCAGATTTTATATAGATTTATAAGACGGTCAAAGACTTTTCAATACTGAAAAGATGGACTTAAGGACACCAATGTTAAATCAAAAAATAAGACTTATTTTTAGCTTTGTACTGGTACAAAGGTGCCTTGTTTTAACACCTAGTAATCAGAGAAATAACAGGCACTGGCCCACTCCTCTATTTAAAAGAGTTTTGAAATTTCAGTTTAACTTCTTGCAATTATCAGTAAGCAATAAACAATATAGTAGGAACTAGTTGATCCATACATCAAATAAACCGTCTAACTCAGAAAAAACTAGATATTGGTCAAATCAGTCAGTTAAATTAATTCAGAAGATATCTACAAATGTGAAAATAATACTGAAAATCTTTGGCAGGTACTGATATGCAAATATCTACAACATTTAGCCAGGTAGAAGGTAATACTGCAAGCAGGACATGAATATCAAATAACTGAATCGTTAGGCCAAAATGGAATAGATATAGAGAAATATTGCAGGCTGGGCTGTAGAATATGCACTGGTGCACACAACCAAATTAAAAGAGTAGCACTTCTGATTATGATTTCCATTGCGCAGTCACAGTTTCAATTTTGTGCTTGAGATGCTGTAGAGGCATAGTGAAGAAACAGTCTTGTTTTTATGAAACACCAGAAAATATCTACAAATTTTCGGTCCCACCATGCTGTGGTGGTAAGATTTGAAAATTTGTACCACGAATATTTCTAAGTTAACACTAATGCCACTAAACATTGGTAGCATCAATAGCAGCAGCAACATAAATAGCAGTAGCATCAGCAGCAGCAACACCACAAACAATAGCAGCAACAACACCAATAACGGTATGACAGTGTCCCATAAATACGCCAGTGTTCACCGATGGTCTGGGGACAGAGTCTTTGGCTACTAATCAAAATTTTCTGGGTCCCAGGTTGGAACCCAGTCACTGTTTAACATCTGAATAAAAATCATTAGCAATGATGGTCAAAGATGCCTGGCATAAGAAGTCATCCTCTTTCTGCCAAAAGTATTGTCCAAGAGGGGAAGACAAGCGGAAGGGACATTAAGGCACTCTCTTGCCCCTGAGGTGGGAATCTGCCCCCAAAAGACGGAAGAATCAGCCATGATCAACTTCATGAGGGTGCGGAAGGCAATGGAAATCGTTAGATTGATAACACATAACATGCATCCACAGAACATATGGCCTGTAATAGAAATAGTGGTATGATGATTCACAATTGAAAAATATTTCGAATTAGTCCCTAATACTGATCTCCTGGAGGGAACTGGCCAGGGGGAGGTAGAAAAAGATGGAGTGATCAATGTCTCGATAACATTCTTTAAATCAGAGCATGGAATATCAGATGTTTGAACATAGAAGGAAAGCTAGAAATCCTGGAAAGAAAAATGGAAAGGCTCATTCTAGATGCAATGGGGCAGTAAACTGACATGCAAAGGAGATAAGAATTTCCAGTCAGACAAATGTAGGGTAATATCAACAGCAGCAGTAATTGGAAAGGTAGGGCAGAGAGTGAGCTACTACAAACAGTTCAGTGATAGGACTGTTCGCATCAGATTCGATGGCAAACCAACACCATTTACCCATGTCAATGTCGAAAGGACCAGATAAAGAGAGAGAGGAAGTATATGAGGATATTGAACAGGTAATTCAGTATGTAAAGGGAGATGAAAATCTAATAGTCATGGGGATCAGAACGTGATTGTAGGGGAAGGAATAGAAGAAAGGGTTATAGGATAATCTGGAGTTAGCAGTAGGAATTAGAGAAAAGAAAGAATAATTGAGCTCTATAATAATTCAGATGGTAATAACGAATACTCTGGTCAAGAATAAAATGAAGAGAAGGTATACTTGAAAAAGACCTGGAGACGTGGGATGGTTCCAGCTGGATCATATCATGGTCAAAGAGGGATTCCAAAATCAGATATTGGATTCTAAAGCATACCTAGGTGCAGATGTAGATTCAGACCACAATTTAATAATGATTAAGAGCAGACTGAAGGTTAAGCGAATCGTTCAAAAATATTAATTTGGAATGAAGTGGGATTCTGAGATACCAACACTGAAAACTGAAGTGATGCATTGGAAGTTCGTTGAGGATGTGGATGCTACGATAAGGTACCATAATAGGCAGCTCTGCTAAAGAGGAGTGAACATCTCTCAAAAGGGCAATCGCAGATGTTGGACAAACATAAGTGAAAGGAAGGGAACAGTGAACAAACCGTGTGTAACAAATGAAATATTTTAACAGATCGATGAAAGAAGGAAGGACAAAAATGATTAGGGGAAGACAGGATTACAGCAACATAAATCACTTAGAAATGAAATATACAGCAAATGTAGTGCAGCCAAGTCGAAATGGCTGCAGGAAAGATGGGAAGAAATCGAAAAAGAAGTGATTTTTGGAAGGACTGACTCAGAGTATAGAAAGGTGAAAACAATCTTCGGTGCAGTTAAAAGCGAGGTCGGTAACATTAATAGTTCAATTGGAATTCCACTGTTAGATGCAGAGGAGAGAGCACATTGTTGGAAAAAGTACACTGAAGGCCTTTAGGAGGGGGTGGGGGGAATTGTCTAATGATGTGATAGAAGAAGAAGCAGAAGTCTACAGGGAAAAGACAGGGGTTACAGTGTTAGAATCGGAATTTAAAGGAACTTTGAAAGACTTGAAATCAAAAAAGGCACAAGGAATAAAAACAATCAATGGGGAAAGTGGCAGCAAAACGACTATTCACGTTGGTATGTAAAATGTGTGAGGCTGCTCATACACAATCATACATTCACACAAACATCATCCACACACTTCAGAAGATAGAGAGAGTCGATGAGTGTGAGAATTATAGCAAAATCTACTTAACAGCACACAAATCCAAGTTACTGTCAAAAATAGTATACAGAAAAATGGAAAAAAATGAGGTTTGGCTTTAGGAAAAGTAAAGGCAGCAGAGAGGCAATTCTGCAGTAGATAATGGAAGCAATACTAAAGAAAAATTAAGACACATTCATATGCTTTATCGACCTGAAAAAAGCATTCGACAATTTAAAATAGGTCAAGATGTTCGAAATTCTGAGAAAAATAGGTGTGAGCAATAAGGGAAAGATGGGTAATATAGAATATGTACAAGAACCAAGAGGGAACAATAAGACTGGAAGACGAAGAACGAAGTACACAGACTAAAAAGGGCGTTCAACAGTGCAGTAGTTTTTCGTCCATATTGTTCGATCTATACATCGAATAAGCAATGATGGAAACAAAAGAATGGTTCATGAGTGGAATTAAAATTCAAGGTCGAAAGATACCACCGATAAGAGTCGCTGATGAAATTGCTTTCCTCAGTGAAAGAGAAGAATAATTACAGAATCTATTGAATGGAATAAACAGTATAATGAGTATAGAATGTGGATGAATGTGATGAAAAAAAGCAGAATGAGAACAGCGAGAAACATAACATCAGAATTGGGGTTATCACAAAATTGCTGAAATGTATGATGAGATAAAAGAAATTATTCAGATAGTGAAGGGAGACGAAAATTTAATAGTCATGAGTGACTGGAATTCGACAGTAGGAAAAGGAAGAGAAGGAAACGTAGTAGGTGAATATGGATTGGGGCTAAGAAATGCAAGAGGAAGCCGCCTGGTAGAATTTTGCACAGAGAATAACTTAACCATAGCTAACACTTGGTTCAAGAATCATCAAAGAAGGTTGTAAGCATGAAAGAACCCTGGAGATACTAGAAGGTTTCAGATAGATTATATAATGGTAAGACAGAGATTTAGGATCCATTTCCAGGGGCATATGTGGTCTCTATTTGTTATGAACTATAGATTAAAACTGAAGAAACTGCAAAAAGATGGGAACTTAAGGAGATGGGACATGGATAAACTGAAAGAACCAGAGGTTGTAAAGAGTTTCAGGGAGAGCATAAGGAAACAATTGACAGGAATGGGGGAAAGAAATACAGTGGAAGAAGAATGGGTAGCTCTGAGGGACGAAGTAGTGAAGGCAGCAGAGGATGAAGTTGGTAAAAAGACGAGGGCTAGTAGAAATCCTTGGGTAACAGAAGAGATACTGAATTTAATTGATGAAAGGAGAAAGTACAAAAATGCAGTAAGTGATGCAGGAAAAAAGGAATACAAACGTCTCAAAAATGAGATCGACAGGAAGTGCAAAATGGCTAAGCAGGGATGGCTAGAGGACAAAGGTAAGGATGTAGAGGCTTATCTCTCTAGGGGTAAGATAGATACTGCCTACAGGAAAATTAAAGAGACCTTTGGAAAAAGAGAACCACTTGCATCAGTATCAAGAGCACAGATGGAAACCCAGTTCTAAGCAAAGAAGGGAAAGCAGAAAGGTGGAAGGAGTATATAGAGGGTCTATACAGGTGCGATGTTCGTGAGGACAATATTATGGAAGCAGTGGTTGGGAAGGGGGTGAGACAGGGTTGTAGGCTCTCCCAAATGCTATTCAATCTGTATATTGAGCAAGCAGTGAAGGAAACAAAAGAAAAGTTCGATGTAGATATTAAAATCCATGGAGAAGAAATAAAAACTTTGAAGTTTCCCGATGACTTTATAATTCTGTCAGAGACATCAAAGGACCTGGAAGAGCAGTTGAATGGAATGGATAGAGTCTTGAAAGGAGGGTATAAGATGAACATCAACAAAAACAAAACTAGGTTAATGGAATATAGTCGAATTAAGGCGGGTTATGCTCAGCGAGTTAGATTAGGAATTAAGACAGTTAAAGTAGTAAAGGAGCTTTGCTATTTGGGGAGCAAAATAACTGATGATGGTCGAAATAGAGAGGATATAAAATGTAGACTGGCAGTGGCAAGGAAAGCGTTTCTGAAGAAGAGAAATTTGTTAACATGGAGTATAGATTTAAGTGTCAGGAAGTCGTTTCTGAAACTATATGTATGGAGTGTAGCCATGTATGGAAGTGAAGCATGGACGATAACTAGTTTGGACAAGAAGAGAATAGAAAGTTTCGAAATGTGGTGCTACAGAAGAATGCTGAAGATTAGATGGATAGATCACATAAGTAATGAGGAGCTATTGAATAAAATTGGGTAGAAGAGGAGTTTGTGGCACAACTTGACCAGAAGAAGGAATCGGTTGGTAGGACACGTTCTGAGGCATCAAGGGATCACCAATTTAGTACTGGAGGGCAGAGTGGAGGTTAAAAATAGTAGAGGGAGACCAAGAGATGAATACACTAAGCAGATTCAGAAAGATGTAGGCTGCCGTAGGTAGTGGGAGATGAAGAATCTTCCACAGGATAGAGTAGCATGGAGAGCTGCATCAAACCAGTCTCAGGACTGAAGACCACAACAACAACAACAACAAAGTGGCCTACAATAAGGAATTCTGTTACCTAGGCACTAAAATAACCCATGATGGACAGAGCGGGAGGATAAGAAGGCCAAAAAGGCATTCCTGGGCAAGAGAAGTCTATTAGGATCATACATTGGCCTTATTTTGAGGAAGATATTACTGAGATTGTACTTTTGGAGCACAGCGTTGTATTATGGTGAAACACGGACTGTTGGAAAACCGGAATAGAAGAGCATAGAAGTATTTGAGATTTGGTGCTACAAACGAATGTTGAAAATCAGTGGACTGATAACGAATGAGGAGATTCTCCACAGATTCGGCAAAGGAAGGAACATATGGAAAATACTGACAAGAAGAAGAGACAGGATGACAGACTAAGTAATTAGGCATCAGGAATAACCTCCATGGGACTAAAGGAATTTTTATAAGGCAGAAACAGTAGGGGAAGACTGAGATTGGAATACATCCAACAAATAATTGAGAACATAAAGTGCAAGCCCTTCCCTGAGATGAAATTAGCACAGGACAGCTATTCGTAGCAAGCTGCAACAAACCAGTCAGAAGGTAGAAGACTAAAATCAAAATTGTTATACTATAATACAAATTTAGTATCCTTATTTTATTCATTGTTTACTGTAAATACAAATTGAATATTTACTCTGTAAATTTATAAATATAACTTGCTTCTGAAAATGAAATACATTTCTGTAATTAATGTAAGCGATGTTAAAACAATGCAAATTTCCCTTGTAATGTAAGATAGACTGAAAAAAGCATATTGTGCAGTAGATAGATGTACACTATTTAATATACTAGAAGAGTTTAAAGCGGGTGGAAAGACAAGACAGTTGATTAAACAAATATCAACTGATACCAGCTCAAAAGATAAGTTCCAAGACGAAATGTCTGAGCCTTTTGATCTAAAAACTGGCGTCATACAGGGAGGAAGACAGTCATCCTACTTGCTATTCAATCTTGTACTAGAAAAAGTAACTTGAACTTGAAAAAAAGTAGTAAAAAGATTACCCATTGGCAGACTAAGTGAAACTAAAACTCATTTACGATGTTTAGCTTATGCAGATGATCTAGCGATCTTTTGAAAAAGAAAGAGAGTTAATTGCGTTGAAAAACTCAATGAAATAGAGTTAAAAGTGGACTGAAAAACCCAATACGTGTAAGGTTCTCATTGACACATACAAGGACAGACCATGTTTACAGTCTGGCGAAATATCTTAACTTGTTGTTGTTGTCTTCAGTCCTGAGACTGGTTTGATGCAGCTCTCCATGCTACTCTATCCTGTGCAAGCTGCTTCATCTCCCAGTACCTACTGCAACCTACATCCTTCTGAATCTGCTTAGTGTACTCATCTCTCGGTCTCCCTCTACGATTTTTACCCTCCACGCTGCACTCCAATGCTAAATTTGTGATCCCTTGATGCCTCAAAACATGTCCTACCAACCGATCCCTTCTTCTAGTCAAGTTGTGCCACAAACTTCTCTTCTCCCCAATCCTATTCAATACCTCCTCATTAGTTACGTGCTCTATCCACCTTATCTTCAGTATTCTTCTGTAGCACCACATTTCGAAAGCTTCTATTCTCTTCTTGTCCAAACTAGTTATCGTCCATGTTTCACTTCCATACATGGCTACACTCCAAACAAATACTTTCAGAAATGACTTCCTGATACATAAATCTATATTCGATGTTAACAAATTTCTCTTCTTCAGAAACGCTTTCCTTGCCATTGCCAGTCTACATTTTATATCCTCTCTACTTCGACCATCATCAGTTATTTTACTTCCTAAATAGCAAAACTCCTTTACTACTTTAAGTGTCTCATTTCCTAGTCTAATTCCCTCAGCATCACCCGATTTAATTTGACTACATTCCATTATCCTCGTTTTGCTTTTGTTAATGTTCATCTTATATCCTCCTTTCAAGACACTGTCCATTCCGTTCAATTGCTCTTCCAAGTCCTTTGCCGTCTCTGACAGAATTACAATGTCATCGGCGAACCTCAAAGTTTTTACTTCGTCTCCATGAATTTTAATACCTACTCCAAATTTTTCTTTTGTTTCCTTTACTGCTTGCTCAATATACAGATTGAATAACATCGGGGAGAGGCTACAACCCTGTCTCACTCCTTTCCCAACCACTGCTTCCCTTTCATGCCCCTCGACTCTTATGACTGCCATCTGATTTCTGTACAAATTATAAATAGCCTTTCGCTCCCTGTATTTTACCCCTGCCACCTTTAGAATTTGAAAAAGAGTATTCCAGTCAACATTGTCAAATCTTTCTCTAAGTCTACAAATGCTAGAAACGTAGGTTTGCCTTTTCTTAATCTTTCTTCTAAGATAAGTCGTAAGGTCAGTATTGCCTCACGTGTTCCAACATTTCGAGGGAATCCAAACTGATCCTCCCCGAGGTCTGCATCTACCAGTTTTTCCATTCGTCTGTAAAGAATTCGCGTTAGTATTTTGCAGCCGTGGCTTATTAAACTGATAGTTCGGTAATTTTCACATCTGTCAGCACCTGCTTTCTTTGGGATTGGAATTATTATATTCTTCTTGATGTCTGAGGGTATTTCGCCTGTCTCATACATCTTGCTCACCAGCTGGTAGAGTTTTGTCAGGACTGGTTGTCCCAAGGCCGTCAGTAGTTCCAATGGAATGTTGTCTACTCCGGGGGCCTTGTTTCGACTCAGGTCTTTCAGTGCTCTGTCAAACTCTTCACGCAGTATCGTATCTCCCATTTCGTCTTCATCTACATCCTCTTCCATTTCCATAATATTGTCCTCAAGTACATCACCCTTGTATAAACCTTCTATATACTCCTTCCACCTTTCTGCCTTCCCTTCTTTGCTTAGAACTGGGCTGCCATCTGAGCTCTTGATATTCATACACGTGGTTCTCCTTTCTCCAAAGGTCTCTTTAATTTTCCTGTAGGCAGTATCTATCTTACCCCTAGTGAGATAAGCTTCTACATCCTTACATTTGTCCTCTAGCCATCCCTGTTTAGCCATTTTGCACTTCCTGTCGATCTCATTTTTGAGACGTTTGTATTCCTTTTTGCCTGCTTCATTTACTGCATTTTTATATTTTCTCCTCTCATCAATTAAATTCAATATTTCTTCTGTTACCCAAGGATTTCTAGCAGCCCTCGTCTTTGTACCTACTTTATCCTCTGCTGCCTTCACTACTACATCCCTCAGAGCTACCCATTCTTCTTCTACTGTATTTCTTTCCCCTATTCCTGTCAATTGTTCCCTTATACTCTCCCTGAAACTCTGTACAACCTCTGGTTCTTTCAGTTTATCCAGGTCCCATCTCCTTAATTTCCCACATTTTTGCAGTTTCTTCAGTTTTAATCTACAGGTCATAACCAATAGATTGTGGTCAGAGTCCACATCTGCCCCTGGAAATGTCTTACAACTTAAAACCTGGTTCCTAAATCTCTGTCTTACCATTATATAATCTATCTGATACCTTTTAGTATCTCCAGGGTTCTTCCACGTATGCAACCTTCTTTCATGATTCTTAAACCAAGTGTTAGCTATGATTAAGTTGTGCTCTGTGCAAAATTCTACTAGACGGCTTCCTCTTTCATTTCTTAGCCCCAATCCATATTCACCTATTATGTTTCCTTCTCTCCCTTTTCCTACACTCGAATTCCAGTCACCCATTACTATTAAATTTTCGTCTCCCTTCACTATCTGAATAATTTCTTTTATTTCTTCGTACATTTCTTCAATTTCTTCATCATCTGCAGAGCTAGTTGGCATATAAACTTGTACTACTGTAGTAGGCATGGGCTTCGTATCTATCTTGGCCACAATAATGCGTTCACTATGCTGTTTGTAGTAGCTTACCCACATTCCTATTTTCATATTCATTATTAAACCTACTCCTGCATTACCCCTATTTGATTTTGTGTTTATAACCCTGTAGTCACCTGACCAGAAGTCTTGTTCCTCCTGCCACCGAACTTCACTAATTCCCACTATATCTAACTTTAACCTATCCATTTCCCTTTTTAAATTTTCTAACCTACCTGCCCGATTAAGGGATCTGACATTCCACGCTCCGATCCGTAGAACGCCAGTTTTCTTTCTCCTGATAACGACATCCTCCTGAGTAGTCCCCGCCCGGAGATCCGAATGGGGGACTATTTTACCTCCGGAATATTTTACCCAAGAGGATGCCATCATCATTTAATCATACAGTAAAGCTGCATGTCCTCGGGAAAAATTACGGCTGTAGTTTCCCCTTGCTTTCAGCCGTTCGCAGTACCAGCACAGCAAGGCCGTTTTGGTTAATGTTGCAAGGCCAGATCAGTCAATCATCCAGACGGTTGCCCCTGCAACTACTGAAAAGGCTGCTGCCCCTCTTCAGGAACCACACGTTTGTCTGGCCTCTCAACAGATACCCCTCCGTTGTGGTTGCACCTACGGTACGGCCATCTGTATCGCTGAAGCACGCAAGCCTCCCCACCAACGGCAAGGTCCATGGTTCATGGGGGGAGGATATCTTAAGTATCCGAATTTAAGTATGCTTAAGAAATTACCCAATGTTCTGGATTAAATCGTGAAAAAAGCAGAGAGAAAATCATTAAATTATAAAAAGCTTATAGCATTATATGGAATAGGTACAATAAAAATAATTACAGTATCTTATGTTGCAAAGTTTATACATTACAGAAGGCAAACCTGAAGAATTATTTGAACCAGAGACGGTAATCATTGGAGGGAGATCATTAACTGAAGACATAGAAAAAGGAGAAAAGAAGATACTAACTAAAATTTGTAGTTCAGTTTGTATTGAAGGAATTTGGATGTACAGAAATCTAATGAGTTATATCAAAGTTTACTGAAAATCTCAGACATTTTCAGGAAATTTATGCCCACATTCTCAGAATGAACGATAATTGACAAACCAAAATGATTCCCTATCTTGTCTTCTCAATAAAAGTTAATTACAACTGTATACCTGAAACCGCAAAATATCATCATCAGGGAATAGGCACTACAAGCAAAATTCTCTCGAGTAGAGCTGCATTCAAAATTTAATTGGCAGGTATTACTTTAAAGCTAAATCTAATGTTACGTCTAAGAGGGTATGTACTGAAGAATGTAAGGAAAACCACACTGAAAAGATGAAGAGACTTTGGGAGAAGAAGAAAGCAAGAATATCAGTAAAATAATTCCAATCGCTGGATTGCCGTAGGTTCGTTGGGTATGCTGCAATACACGGAAACAGGCAAGTCAGTCCATTCGTCACATACCCTCTCATACCAAGAGTCCACCGTCTGTGGTGTTCGATGCTACTGAATCTGCTCTCATTCGAGAAAAGCAAGCGACCCATGCCTCGTTGGTCTTGTCCCTATTCTCTTGGCACCGTCAGAAATGGCATCGCCTATGTACGAGTGTCAATGGAAGACAACGAACTCGTCGTGAGGCAAAGATACCACCCCTATGGACTCGCTGTGCCAGTGTGTAGCTTGAGATTGCATGCCTTGCAGTCCAGTTAAATGTGGTTGCAATTGCACACGCCGACTGATGTGGGTTTCTTCCTGCCGTTTGCACAATTTAGTGGGTATCTGCTGCTGTAGTTGATCATGGCCGACCACCTCCTCCCTTCGGGCAGCAATGCCTGGGATTTGGAATGCTCCTCTTGAACATGACACAGTGCTGTGTGAGCAATACAAAACTCCTCGGTAACACTCAACACACTTCGTTCTTTTCCAGTTTCCTGACAATTATTCCCAATGACAACATGCTCCCGCACTTCTGTTAATTTTCTCCAAGTTGTTAATACGCTGAAGCGCCAAAGAAACTATCGTAGGCATGTGTATTCAAGTACAGAGAGAGATGCGTAAACAGGCAGAATACGGCGCTGCGGTCGCCAACGCCTATATAAAACAGTCAGTGTCTGGCGCAGTTGTTAGACCAGTTACTCCAGCTACAATGGCAGGTTATCGAGATTTAAGTGAGTTGGAACGTGATGTTATAGTTGATGTACGAGTGGTGGTACACAGCAGTTCCGATGTAGCGATGAAGTGAGGATTTTTCAGTACCATTTCACGAGTGTACTGTGAATATCAGGAATCCGGTAAAACATTAGATCTTCGACATCACTGCGGCTGAAAAAATATCCTGCAAGAACGGGACCAACGACGACTGAAGAGACTCGTTCAATGTGGCAGAAGGACAACCCTTCCGAAAATTGCTGCAGATTTCAATGCTGGGTCATCAACAAGTGTCAGTGTGTGACCCATTCAACGAAACATAATCGATTTGGGCTTTCAGAGCAGAAGGCCCAATCGGTTACCCTTGATGACTGCACAACAGAAAGATTTAGCCTCGCTTGGGCTCATCAACACCTACATTGGACTGTTGATGACTGGAAACATGTTGCCTCGTTGAACGAGTCTCGTTTCAAATTGTATCGAGTGGATGGGCGTGTACGGGTACGGACACAACTCAATGGACCCTGCATGTCAGCAGGGGACTGTTCAAGCTGGTGGAGGCTCTGTAATGGTGTGGGATGTTGGAGTGATATGGGGGCCCTGATGCAGATGCATACGACTGTGACAGGAGACACGTATGTAAGCATCATGTCTGATTACCTGCATCCATTCATGTCCATTGTGCGTTCCAACGGACTTGGGCAATTCCAGCAGGACAATGCAACACCCCACACGTCCAGAACTACTACAGAGTGGCTTCAGGAACACTATATTAAGTTTAAACACTCCCACTGGCCACCAGGCTCCCCAGACATAAACATTATTGAGCATATCTGGGATACCTTGCAATGTGTTGTTCAAAAGAGATCCTCACCCCCTCGTACTCTTACGGATTTGTGGACACCACTGCAGGATTCATGGTGTCAGTTTCCTCCAGCACTACTTCGTACCTTAGTCAAGACCACGCCACGTCATGTTATGGCACTTATGCATGCCTGCAGGGGCCCTACACGATATTAGACAAATGTACCAGTTTCTTTGGTTCTTCAATGTATGCTACGTTACTTTACATATCTCGTCCGTGCATAGCAGTGTGTGTTCTTGTGGAGTGTAACATCTGCAGGCAGTGAATCGTTTTCAGTTAATAAAGCAGAGACATGAGTGAAACAGCCTTTAACTGTGTTATTAATATTTTGCAATGATGTTTAAGAATGTCTTATTTAGCTTGTTTTGTAAATAAACAAAAGATTGTAGCATTCTGATAGTAGTAGTTGGCGGGTGCATCTGTATGTTCTAGAGTAGGGTGACATATTGGTCTTCATTTCACAGAGGTACATAGACTGAAAGCTTGCTTTAAATTTTCAGAAGTCTAAAACTGGTCACCTTAAAAAGCAAAAAGGAAAAAATGGTGTTCTCTGACTACAGTATCAACGCATCACAATTGTCAGCTAGTAAAAATACGTAGGTGTAACACTTTGTAAGTATATGAAGAGCAAATACAATCATTTACAAATGAGATTGCTGACAAACCAGTGATGCAACTCATCCTCGATCATTGCTCAAGTTTGTGGAACCCTTGCCAAATAGGACTGATGGAGGATATTGAATTCATACAGAGAAGGGCAGCACAAATGGTCACAGGTTTGTCTGACCTATGGGAGAGGGTCACAGAGATGCTGAGGAGACTGACTGGCAGACACTTGAACACAGATCTGGTATCTCTGACAATTTGGACGGCGCGCCAGAGGGCATGGCCTAATCGAAGGTCGCTAGATGTCGCCCCTATAACCTGCGAGCGCGGCTATCGCCGTCATAGCGCTGTGCGAGGGCCACGCCCGCTGCACCGGCCTATTGCCGCTAACAGCGGCCCTATAAAACTGGCAGCACAGGGGTTCAGGAGTCAGTCGTGTTTCGACTGCGCTCTGGCATTATACAAACTTATCGTTGCTCGGTTCCTGATCTTGCTACGTAATAATTCTTGATTTGGTTCACTCTTCAGACTTGCTGTTCTGTCGCATCCATCTATAGCTGTTGTCGTCGTTTTCGTTGTTGTGCATAGCTGCAGTCTTTCTGTGGTTTTGGCGACTCACCATCGACGCCCTCAGCCGGTCGGCCTGAGTCTCCGAGTCGTGTCGAATTCCGGTGACTAGAAGAGACACAAGCAATCCCAAGAAAACCTGCTTACAAAATTTCAAGAACCAGCTTTAAAAGATGAGTCAAGAAATATGTTGCAAACCCCTAGGTATGGCTCCCACAGAGATTGTCAGCGTAAGGTTAGATTAATTACAGCATGCACAGACGCATTCAAACAGTAAATTTTCCCATGCCCATCTGTGAATGGGATGCATAGAAGTCTTAAAGCCTGGCACAATGCGAAGTAACATACGCCTTGCACATCGCAGTGGCTTGTTGAAGATGGATGTAGATGTAGATGTAGTAGATAAGTATCATGAAAAATCAGGTATCATCCTTCAGTTAAACAGGATGATTTTATAACGTTTTTGTTAATCAAAGACACGCTTCATTGATCATGACTTAAATAAATAATTATAGTCCAATAGTAGTAGCACGAGTAGAGAACAGAGCCTGACCAGAAGCTTCCTGCCAAAACGAAATCAACAGTAGGAAGGCATGTCGTTTTGGGAAATTTGTTACTTCCTCTTGAATAAAACGATGCACGCTGGATGTGAATGCACTATACACTTAATATTCACAATTAATATAGAAAACTGAATACATATGTAAACTCCACAGTACAATGCAAACATAGACCATAGTCGACTATCAATGAACGAAGGTACAAAGATGACACACACTTTTACAAAAGATCCTTAAACTTTAATGTTCACTCTGTTTCGATTTGTGTCGGTTTTGTTCTCTGATGATATTTTTGTATTTTTTGTGTTTTGAAAGGTGGAGCTCCGAAAGCAAATTTCCTTCGATTTGAATTCTGGCACTTCACATTACGTCACTGAGGTCTGTGAGAAAACCAAGGAAGCCCCTGAATGTATAGAAAGCGACAAGAAATGTGCCTACTGGCCCACGAAAAAGTGACCAGTGGACTTGCTAGAGGAATAGGAGGAGGGGGTGAATCGAATCGAGGCACTTTTGGCACCTGTTGGGTAGCTGTAGAACCTGAATACTCCTCGAAATAAGCCAGCTTCAGTTGGTCAATTGACACAGAATCGCGATATCCACTTACATTTAGGATGAGAGTATTGTCCAGATAGTGAAACACCTTAAAGGGGTCGCCATATAACAGGGAGAATGGAGGCTTGATAGCCCTCTCCCTCAGACAAACAAAAGGGCATACATGTAAATCTCTATAATAGGTTTTGTACCACGACGTATGGAGTTCTGTGGTGAAAGGAATTGCATATGCTATTGCAGCTTCTATAAGAAGAGTTTGAAGTCTCCAGTATGAAGTTCAGGAAGGGTGGAGGTATGGGAGAAAAAATTCAAGTGGGTCCCTCAACATCTCTCTGTTGACAAGCTGAGCTGTAGAGCCGCTGACACCCTCCTTTACAGTGATGACAATGCCTAGAAGGACCACAGGTAGGGCGTCAGGCCGAGAAACAGAATGGCATGTCAGAGCTTGCTTCAATATACAGAGCAGGCGCTTTACCATCCTGTTATTTGTGGGATTATAGCTTACAGTGTGAATGTGATCACACATATACAGGCATATAACACTGTCAAACAAGTGGCCCTCAAGATGCCTGTCTCTATTGATAGTAGTAATCTGATGGATGCCAAATGATGAATACCAAGAAATAATCATAGCCTGGGCAAGTAGTAATAGGGCAAATGCGCTTCTGGTACATTTTGTTTGTGCATGTTGCATACAATCAGTAACACGCGCACATTCAGGGTCAAACCTGTTGTTATGCTAATTGATTTATGACCCCCTAGGGCTTGATTTATGGCCCCCTGGGGATAATCAGTCCTTCTAAAAAACCTCCCCCCCCCCCTCTGCCAGCCTCTGGTAAATTCCCAACCCTCCCTACCCCACAGATACAAGCCCCTTTCGATATCAAATTCATTACCGATTAATTAAATTGATTAATTAAATACCATCTCTCTCTCTCTCTCTCTCTCTCTGTCTCTCTCTCTCTCTCTCTCTCTCTCTCTCTCTCTCTCTGTCTCTGTCTCTCTCTCTCCCTCCCGGAAATCTCTGAGAGTTTGTTAGGACCATAGTGTGGGTGCCGGGGGATGGGTGTGTAGGTGGCAGTGTGGTCAACACACGGTGGTGGCCTGCAAAAGTTTCTGTGATCTCCATCATCTTGTCATCACAATTATTACAGAAACTATGGTTGTTTAAATGTATGTGTTTACAACGAGCAGAAGAATGTGGGAGTCGCTAGGCTAAGACAAAATGGCTGTGTACATTTCCCAAGGCTGAACGATGTGCACAATATTGCCCTCAAAGTTCTCACAAAAACGATAACTAGAACAATTCATCTTGTTTTCTTCGCTTTGGACTTTCATGTGAGATTCAGCACGAATGTAGCTGACTCAGAGCCTAGCCTCTGTCACCACAGGACTTAAAGGCCCCAGTGCAACACTCGATGCCTCTCGAGAGAAGAGAGCCGCAATTATCCATCCGCAATTGACTCTATTGTTGTGAACTAGCCCCACTGTACCGCGAACTTGCATCACACCAACACTAGTATCGGCCAATGGGAGCACTGCATACATTAAGTACTCTCTTGTTCAAGCAAGTTAGAATTTTTCTAGTAAACTTCTGCGTCGCAATAACGTCGCCTTCTCCTTCTATGTCTTCCTTTCATTCTACCAGCATCCAAGCTTTCATGTTTCGCCAGGGCAGATGTCTTTACATGTGAAGCCCACGCCCTGTTAACGATAGGATCACGTGATTTGAGTGTTTACTAAAACTGTGACACAAACAGTATTTTACATCTACTTAGAAATGCACAAAGGTGAGCGCCCAGGCCATTGTCATCTTAAATTGGCTCCCTGTGGTGAGAGTCGGCTTGCTGTGGCTCGTTAATGTTTCCTATAGTGGTTTTCCATGCCATGCTACTGTATCCTAAGCTGGGGGACTGGCCCCGGTCACATCAGTTTCATGTTGCTATAAAAATGTACACATTAACTGCATGCAAATTAGGAACGAACTATTAATACCATGTAAACCAAAGCCACATATGCCCATTGCTCATTGCACTCCTCATTATGCAAATTAAACTAATTACATCCAAAATATTCTATCAATCGAATTGGGGTGTCATGGAGAATCACATGTGAGGTGGTAAAGTACTTTGCCACCTTACATACCCTCCCCCTTTCAAGTTAATTTGTGCCTGGGTTTAATCAACGGCTGAGGCATTGAATAACTCAGTGCAAAGTTACATAATATTCTCAGTGTGGTAACTAAGCTCTATCCCACATTGTCCAGCTACATTAAAATTCGACTTACATTAATATTGTAATCAAATTTTAACTCTCATCCAAATTATTTTTTTAGTGCTACCTTGAAATAATATCACTGTTGATACTTATATGCAGGCATAGTTTCATTACAATAAATTATAAAATCATAAACTTTCCTTATATCTAACAATTCTGAAAAATTGGAGACTATCTCCATTACTAAATTCAGAATTTGAAGAATTGTAGAAACTTCTGTAAAACTGGAGACTAATTCCATTACTGAACTCAAAATATAAATAAAACATCATTATGGCAATAACTTTTTCTTAACACTTACTTAAATTAGGTGTGATGATGGTAATGAGTGAAGACAAGAAACATTTTCTTAACTTACATCATCTTAGATCCATCGTCTACCAATCTTATCGTTGTTTTTGACGTATGTCAAACATATAAGAAAATTATTTATGTCAATTATTAGTATATATAAGCATACACTATATACATATCTTGTTTACAGCCAGTACACATGAACTACAAATATACAAAATATTAGGCCACATGAACTCAAAATACACTCTGCTCAGAAATATTTTCAATGGCAACAAAGACAAATAGAAGTACACATACCTAAATTCAGCACTATATAAGCACAAGATTTGTTCTACAATTCAGAGAGATGACTCATTTTAACTGTTGAACACAATAATTTAGCTTTTTGATGACACTCACATGGTATTGCACTGTTCATGACAGAACACTTTGAACATTTTTGCTTTTCATTAATCGGCTGTGATTCTCAGTCAATACATTTCAAAAATGGTTCTGAGCACTATGGGACTTAACATCTGAGGTCATCAGTCCCCTAGAACTTAGAACTACTTAAACCTAACTAACCTAAGGACATCACACGCATCCATGCCCGAGGCAGGATTTGAACCTGCGACTGTAGTGGTTGTCTGGTTCCAGACTGAAGCGCCTAGAACCGCTCAGCCACACCGGCCGGCCAATACATTTCTTTCTCACTGCTGCCACTGCCGTCTTTAACCGTGGTAAGCGAAGACGTTTGATCAAAGAATTCAGCGATAGTGATGGCTTAGAGTGTGTACTAGGAGAATGTTACGTTTCGCCTCCATGGATAGTGCCATGAGAGATGAACTTCATTAAGAGACTGCTTTAGCAGAGCATCACTTCACCTCTTATAGGAGTCATAGCTATCAGCTGATGTCGCCTTGAGGTTATTGGTAGCAATTCAATATTGGAGTCAATTACATCAGACTTTGCTGTGTAGCTAAAAAAATGTGCTGGATATGACAAGCAAACAAATTGTTCCAAGACACTTTAATTATCTTAGTCTCATACTAATGATTAAAATTCTAGGATGGAATTTGGAAAGGTAAATTTTTCATGCTTCTGGCCTATCTTATTTCTTGCTCCTTTCTTGCTCGTCTTCCCTTCTACTCTTGTTGCATCTTTCTCTCTTCTTTCTTGTACTCTTGTTTCCTTCTTTCGGCTGGGATATGGAGAAATATATTAAAATACAGAATTTGTGGATTTGTTTTACCAAGAATGTTACGTTTCGCCTCCATGGATAGTGCCATGAGAGATGAACTTCATTAAGAGACTGGTTTAGCAGAGCATCACTTCACCTCTTATAGGAGTCATATGATATGCGGTCTGGTAATTATAGGATTTGTTAGAGCATAATGTCTCCATTGTTTTGATTTGTGTCGGCATTATTGTCTGGAGTCGCCACAAGGTAAAACTGTAATCACCCATTAGGTTAAACTGCTTTCTTGAACAATATTAATCTGAAGCCCCCAGCAAAAAGGATCACGAAAATTTGGCCAGCGTTCTGACAACAATCATGGAACAAACATTAACCACTGTTGTTAATGAACAGTAGAGGAGAGACATCATTACAGAATGTAGCACAAAAATTTTAATTTCAAATCCTATGAAGGCTAATTTATTTGATGCGTCTAGAATAAGATATTCTGTGTCTTCCAGTGCTCCAAAAAAATAATTTTCCATATTAGTTAACAAAAAAGACAATTTAATTTCAATGGTTAACGAGATTTTCGAAAAAAACTAGAGTTCATCCCTATGAGAACAACAAGATAAAATAAGTGTCTAAGGAAGATGGCAAAATTACAGATACTTCAGCATAATTTAGCAAAATTAAAGGTATTTTTGAAGAACTGTATAAAATTAAAGACATTTCAAAGAAAATGGAGATTGTTTATGGGCTTGATAAGTGGTTAGAAAAAAAGGAAAAGTAAATAGAAGATTGTTAGATGTGAAATTGAATGAATTATAGATAACACAAAATAAAGAGTGGGAAACAGATACAGTGAAGGCATTTAACCACCACACAAGGAAATTGATGAACACTCAGGAGAAACTGTTGATTAAAAGTTTGAAGAATATGAGAGTAGTCCCAATAGTAAGGTCAATAAATCTGAAACCAAGGGAAATAACGCCACAGAAAGGACGAAAACTAAATAGGAAAACATGAGTTCTGATATATAGTGTAAAGTAATGCTATATCAATTTCTTTGGAAGTAAAAAAGACTGACAACCTTTCCACATCAAACAAATTAGATGAACTAAAACGTAGAGTGAACAGAAGGCTAAGAAGCAACATAGTTACCCAGAATGCATTTTCAATAGATACTTGTCCAGGCATCATACCACCACAGAAAATATTTGAATTTATTAATTAGCAGACAGACCATTGTAGAGGTTGTTTCAGTCTCCATGATAGGAGTTCACAGAACCAAATCTAACGTCTTACTTAATGGAAGATATCATTCTAAAACATGGGCACTTCTAAAAACCTGCACCAGGAAGGATAGATGTAATTAGAGTCATCATTAAAACATCATATGATGGAATATGTCACCCACAAAATTAAAGTTGTAGGAGGATTCAACACAGGCAAATACAGCATTATGGCTTCCAAAGTCGCAGATAGTTAAAATAGATACAAAACGAGTCTGAGAAAGCTTTACTACAAACATGCTGATCCAAGGGAGTACAGAAAATATTAGGGGGCCATTTAATCCATGTCAAGATGGTCTCTGACATTATTTTGAAATAAGGAGAAATACTGGTAATAGGAGAGTCTGCAGACTCATAGCTTTAAAAATTTAAAGAACCGGTCTCCCACAAAGACTAGAGATAACATGTTAATAGCACTGAATTAAGATATCGGAACAATCATTCATTTGTAGACTTGTGTACATGTTAGGAGACAATTGACATGCTTCTTACAGTAATGGATGGTGAGCGTTTTTCCAAGGCAAAGATGATGTCAAAGAAAGACATGACGATATGCTCATATGACAACTTCAGTGCATGAGGAAGTAATTACATGAGACGTACCGCGTGGAATGGCATTCAATCCACGTCATACCAAAACAGGAAACACAAGAGAGTTTTTAATCGAAGAAGACGATAGAGCGATAGGCGAGAAGGCAGAATTGCAAGAGGATAGGATAAAGGAAACTGAGCAAGAGAAACCAGGAATGTCAGAGACTGGAAGGGAACTGTAACAACCAACAAACATGCAAAGGAAATCCAGGGAATTATGATAAAAGACAAGGACATGCATCAGAGGCAGAGGTGAAAGTCCCAATGAGCCAGCCACAGGGAATCGTGTGGCAAGAGGAAGATCCAGTTCGTTAGGTACCAAAATGGGGGATTAATGAGAAAATCACTCAGGAACCAATTACAATTGGAACTGATTTGAGTTTAGGTTTCATCAACATTAAATGCAATGGAGAAAACGCAAAAACCGATAATACACGTCGGAAGACATTTGAGTTTAATTTCCAGTGAAAAGTATAATCGGTGTAAGAAGAATAAATAAATTTTAATGCTACCTGTGAGCAATATCAAGATCTTGGGTGCAGTAGATACTCGTTAATGTCCAGTTGTGGTGTCAGCAGATCAGGATATCACAAAATGTAATGGTATAATCTAAAACATCACTTATTCAAGTCCTGACTGTGCTAGAACCGACAGTGTTCAACTAATTGAACAGACAGCACTCCAGTCGATCTCCACTAAACATACGGCGCCCTGAAATTTTGAGTACTCTAATTTTCTTCAGTTTGGCTGAACGTTACATTCACACACACATGTAATTAGTGGAAAACTGTAACAATATAAATGATCACCTATTAGCACTGTAGCAACCGTTACTCACGTCAACTGCTGTGTCCGCACACATTAGTTCTGTTCGCGCCATCCATAGATACAGTTGTGTCGCGAATTCAGTGACTACACGGCAACAAATGAATGGCATAAATCGCCAAGTTTGAATCCGCCACTTGGAGCGCTTAATAATGTTGTTGCCTACTCCTTGGCGTTATAACTTTTATTTTTATGTTTATTCTGTTCCTTGGTTACCGTTTTTGTTGTTTACAAGTTACCTATAGCAACTGTGCTTCTTTTTCTGTAATACCAAGTAATAAACCGTTCGGGTATATTCTCAGTGCTGATTTGAATATTTATTAAGTACGGGTAGCTGTACACGTCAGTGGTGACCCCGACATGATTCGCGCTGAGAAAACCGGTCCCGCGACAAAACTGACTGGGTCCTTCCCGAATGGAGTCGCCTGCAGTATCGAGACTGGCTGTTCGCCTCTCACCGTTTTGGCCACATATTCCAGTTCTATGGTTCGCTAAGGTTGAGGCCAGCTTTTGTTATGCCGGAATTACAGCCGATGTGATTATGTTAGCATTAATAGTGACTCAGCTCGAGCAAACGCTCCACCTTCGAAGTTCAAGATATAATCACGGCACCACCGACTGAGAATACATACGAAAGATTAAAGACTGAGCTTATTCGTAAGGTTGCAGGATCGCAGGAAGACTGTTTCAGACAAGTGCTGACTCAGGAAGATATAGGCGACAGAAAACCGTCTCAGTACATGCGTCACCTCCGCAGCAAGGTGGACATCGGAACAGTGCCTGACGATCTTCTGTGTACACTATGGAGCAACCGTCTGCAGCCGCAGGTAAAGGCGATCGTCGCATCGCAGACAGAGATGTCCCTGGGCGTTGTTGCGGAACTGGCCGACTGCATCCAAGATGCCATCGCTCCAGACCAATAGGTTAGTGCTGTGACAATGTCTGGTGGTGTCGAGTCCGTGGTCCTTCCCGTTTCACGTGCAAATTACATGCTCTGTCCCCCAAAGTTGTTGCACTGAACGCACAGATTGGCACACTGTTGTCACAAGGAGGTCGTAGTCGCTACAGAGGACGTAGCCGCAAACGATCTAGGAGCCGTTCCTCGACCCAGTCTGTATCAGATGCTGGTTTGACCACTTGTTGGTGCCACAGAAGATTTGGTGAGCAGGCTAAAAAGTGCACTAGCGACTGCGCCTACCCAAATGCAAATGGCAGTCGGACGTAGGCAACTACATCCCAGCGCCTGTTCATTACTGACAGGATATCAGGCCGGAAGTATTTAGTAGACACACGGCGTGACCTTAGTATCCTGTCCAGAGCGTCACTGCACTGTTGCAGGCCACCTACTGCATTTAGCTTGTCCGCAGCAAATAATTCAGCAATTGCGACATATCGCACACGACGTGAAGAATTGAATTTAGGGCTCCGACGTCAATTCACATGGGGCTTTACTGTAGCAGACGTAACAGACTGTAGCAGACGTAACAGACTGTAGCAGACGTGGCAGAAGCAATAACCGGTACCGATTTATTAGATCACTATCAGCTCCTACCGGATGTAGCGAATTCTCGCCTAATAGACAATGTTACCGGACTTACAACCACTGGGTACCATCGTGATGCCAGAACACACAAAATCAAGGTTATACAGGTTGCAGACGAGGAGTATCGCTCGCTGCTGCATGAGTTTCCGACATCCAGGCGCGCCACAGCATGTTTTGCACGATACAGTCCACCACATGTGTCTTGCCAGTGGAAACGATTGGCTCCAGAACTCCTCGCCATTGCTGAAACAGAATTCGACACGATGTTACGAGAAGGTATCATCCGACTCTCAAGTAGTCCATGGTCATCTGCACTGCATTTAGTACACAAACAGGGAGGAGCCTGGCGCCCGTGTGGCGATTACAGAGCGCTCAGCTCACGGACCATGCCTAATCGCTACCCAGTGCAACTACTAAAAGACTATGGCCACCCACTGCATGGAGCTACTGAATTCAGTGTTATACCCAGATTCTGGGGCAACAGAGGACATTCCAAAGACCGCTATTATTACGCCATTTGGGTTGTATGAAAGTGAAAGCAAGTTTATGACCTTTGGCCTGCGTAATGCTACTCAAATCTGGCAGACATTCATTGATTCTGTCTTTTGTGGGTTAAACCTTTGTTTTGCCTATCTGGACGATGTGTTAGCGTATTCATCGTCCAAAGAGCAACATCGTCAGCACCTAAGAAAAGTTTTTGAGTGTTTCGAGAAGTATGGCGTGGTGTTAAACACAGCTAAATGTGTGTTTGGCCAACATCAAGTCGATTTCCTGGGTCATCGAATATCTCCATCGGGCTCATTACCATTCATTGAGAAGGTTGAATCCATATTGCAATTACCCGAGCCATCTACAATAAAAGATCTACGCAGATACTTAGGAAAGCTCAATTTTTACCCTCGTCATTTACCACGCACTGCTGAACAACAGATGCCGTTGAACACAGTGCTGGCTGGTCCCAAGGTTAAAAGCAGTTCTCCTGTGCAGTGGACTGAAGAGATGAACGTGGCTTTAGAAGTAACCAAAAAGAGCCTAGCACAAGCAGCACTGCTGGCGCACCACAAGCTTGAAGCTCCACTGGCGTTAGTGGTGGATGCCAGTCAGTTAGCCATTGGTGCAGCCCTCCAACAATGTGTGGACGATGCCTGGCAGCCACTGGCTTATTTCTCACACAGGCTGTCACCTGCACAACAAAGATGGAGCACATCTGATCGGGAACTTTTACCCATATGTCAAGCTATCAAGTACTTTCGACCACAGGTTGAGACACAAAAGTTTGTGATATACACCGACCACAAGACTTTAACATATGCCTTCAACAAAAACAGCAACACTTGCTCACCACGGCAGTACAGCCAACTCGAATTTATTAGCCAGTTTAGTACGGATATGCGCCATATATCGGGCATCACTAATGAGGTTGCGGACTGCCTCTCTAGAGTGGCCAGTGTCTCGGAGCCTGTGGACACGATGGCGTTTGCCAGGGGGCAGCAAGAAGATTCATGATGACACTGCAGCACTCAAGATACAGCAAGTCGACATTCCTGGCGAGAACATGAAATTGTACTGTGAAGTGTCACATGGCAGATCACTCCATTTTTTTCCCATTGCATTTCACAGGCCAGTATTCGAGTTCTTACTTAATCTTTTCCACCCAGGAATCCAGTCGACATTCTAGCTAGTGTCTCAAAGGCCATGTGGCCAGGGATAGAAAGAGACTGCAGCGAATGGACGAGAACTTGCCAGCGTTGCCTACTTTGCAAAATCACTCGCCACATTCATCCCCCAATAGGAGAGTTTCTGGACAGTTCTTAAAGCTTCGCCCATGTTCATCTTGATGTTGTAGGACTGCTTCCTCCATTGGATGGCCAGCAGCACATATTCACAATGGTTGACAGATATATGCGATGCCTGAAGTAGTACCTATGGACAACATCTCTGCGGAAATTCTAGCCACTGCTTTCACATCAACCTGGCTGGCGAGATTCGGCTGTCCACCCCGTATCACCACCAAAAGAGGCCAACAGTTCGAGTCAGATTTGTTAAGTTCTGTGGCTACATCCATCACAAAACGACCAGTTATCATCGAACCAGCAATGGCATGCTTGAATGTCGGCATTGAATGCTGAAGGCTGTGCTAATGTGCCGTGCAACATCTTGGACGTCTGTACTACCCATAGTCCTGCAGAGTGTATGAGCCACATATAAACCAGATAAAGACCCCTTGGCAGCTGATTTGGTTTACGGCGAGACTCTGCACCTACCAAAGAAGTTTGTTAACACAGGCCTACTGTCATAAATGGACGACCAACCAGAGTTCATTCGCAAGTTACAGGAATATGTAAGCCAAATCAAACTCACAAAGACCTTCAGGCACAGTTGTCCAACAACTTATGTGCATAACAACCTCGAAAGTTGTTCACACATTATGTTATGTACAGACTGCATAAATCTACCTCTGCAACCACCATATACTGGATCCCATCGTGTCCTGCACAGAGACACATACACAATGGTCATCATAATAAATGGCAAACAGGCCACTGTGTCTCTCAGCAGAGTGAAGCGAGCTTACATTTTCAAGAAGGCACACACTCACCTTATGGTCAACAGCTCAACGCCTTACAGGTGCAACACCCTGACTTCCAGAACCGCCGCCACAACAGGTCGATGCAGAACCTACACACACCACCCCCTCCAGACGACATGTCCTCTTCTCAGCCAGGTTCAGAGAAGACGCACCATGCTCCGCTTTCACCAGGGGGGCTCCTGTAGCGACCACTACTTACGTCGACTGTTGTGTCCGCACACGTTAGTTCCGTTCGTGCCATCCATAGATACAGTTGCGTCGCGAATTCAATGACTGCACGGCAACAAATGACTGGCGTAAACCGCCAAGTGTGAATCCGCCACTTGGAGCACTGAATAATGATGTCTACTCCTTGGATTTACAACTTTTGTTTTTGTGTTTATTTTGTTCCTTGGTTACTGTTTTTGTTGTTTACAAGTTATCTATAGCAACTGTGCTTCTTTTTCTGTAATACCAAGTAATAAATCGTTCAATTATATTCTCAGTGCATGTCTGAATATTTATTAAGTATGGATAGCTCTACACGACGAAAATATACCCGTCAGCACAAACCAAACTGATTACCACTGATAACATATTCTGCTAAACAAACTGAACAACTTGTGATGTGTTTCTAGCTACTAATGCAATGGCAGTTAATGCATAGCTTAAGAGTACATAAAGAAAGAAACATTGGCAATTAGAAGGAAATGAAAAGAAACCAGAACTGTTTAACTTTTATCTCATTAGTATCAGTAACTATTGTTTGCAAAAAGAGCTGTTTCACAAATTAATGGGTTTGTAAAGTTATTATGGTTATGAAAAGAAATAATTAAATGAATTAAATCAAGTTTTAACTACAGTACTGAATGTTATTGAAAATAAAGACAATTAATATTACTAAAATGCAGTTAACAGTTACATAAAATTGCCAAGATAACTTATTGTTGTTGTTCATATCTGCAGAGTATTTACATCACTGGTTGGAACAATGTAGTTCATGGTGTCTCTTAGTCAATTTTGCTTCAAAACAATTTCCACTTAGATGATGCTGCCAGTGAGTCATCCACTTCCGACTCATTAGTTCATGGTCCTTTGTGTGTAATCCAATAATTGGTGTCGTCTTACTGCTCTCCTTGATTGTGATCTCCAGCTGCGAATGCTCGATATTTGTAGAATTAATTCCAGTCTACATATATGCATACAATGACAAAAATAAAACACGCTTCTTTCAGTTAACGTGTGAGGTAACATGACTTTTCATAATCTTGACTATGAAAGTAATTCAAGATGATTGTACTGTAGATCATCAGTCCATGGTTTAAACTGAACAATAAGTGCCATGCGCAATTTTCTATGCAGTCATTCCAATCACACGGCTATCAACACTCCCTACACTCATGGTTAAAGTTCTGTGTATCAATATGTTACACAAAAACGTTTCACCATATTTTCTGTTTCATTCCACAGTTCATGGTATGCACTAAACAGTTTGTGCTGTCTAGAGTCGAAAGCAGTATCTTTATAGCGTGCATGCAGCTTACCAGTCTGCACAGCAAACTTTTATGCTTAATGAGTGAAAACGCAGTTCTGTTAAGTGAGCCAAGTGATGTGTAAAATCATTACTTCTTTAATCACAGTACACACCAAGATTATAAATTTAGCACTGCCCAGACACTGTAGCATTGCATGTGCAACATGACAGACACCTCACTCTCTTCTTCGCCCTTCTGATTCTTTGTTGAGGTCTTCTCAAAGCTACCCACTCTTCCTCTACTGTACTTCTTTCCTCCATTTTTATCAAATTTTCCCTTATGCTCTCCCTGAAACTCTTTACAACCTCTGGTTTAGTCAGTTTATCCAGGTCCCCTCATCTTAATTCCCACCTTTTTGCAATTTCTTCAGTTTTAATCTACAGTTTATAACCAATAGATTGTGGCCAGAATCCACATCTGCCCCTGGAAATGTCTTACAATTTAAAACCTGATTCCTAAACCTCTGTCTTACCATGGTATAATCTATTTGATACCTTATAGTATCTCCATGCTTCTTCCATGTATACAACCTTCTTTTATGATTCTTGAACCAAGTGTTAGCTATGGTTAAGTTGTGCTTTGTGCAAAATTCTACCCGGCGTCTTCCTCTTCCATTTCTTATCCCCAATCCATATTCACCTACTACGTTTCCTTCTTTCCCTTTTCCTACTATCGAATTCCAGTCACCCATGACTATTACATTTTCGTCTCCCTTCACTATCTGAATAATTTCTTTTATCTCATCATACATTCCATCAATCTCTTCATCATCTGCAGAGCTTCTTCTTCTTCTTCTGTAGTGGTCAATCCAAGGATTGGTTTGCAACAGCTACAATGGCAGCTTGTCTCCATTCTGTGCGTCTTTCAGCTTTTCTCTTCATTTCTTTATAGGTGTTACATCCCACATCTTTCACGATTTGATCCATGTACCTCAGTCGTGGTCTTATTCTTGGTCTTTTTCCCTCGACATATCACTCTATGATTGTGTTCAGGAGTCCTTTATGTCTTAATAGATGGCCTGTAAATTGCATATATGCTAGTTGGCATATAAACTTGTACTACTGTAGTAGGCGTGGGCTTTGTGTCTATCTTGGCCACAAGACATCACAAAACTGTTAAAGTAAAACACGATTATCCATTTATTTTGTTGTAATTGATCTGGTGAATATAATTACACATGTCTCACATATGTATCTGCAGTAGTTTTCCAGAACATACAGGGAAGCAAAGAAGTAATTCCATAGAATTTTTAATGTATTAACAACTTGATTCAATTGTTTTTTTTTTTAATTCCAGACAACTGCTCAAAGTTTTCGACAGAAGTTGTGGAGAATTTCATTTTGGAAAAATGATGGTAATAAGGATTAACTGAAACTGTATGAACGTGTCAGATAATCTGCTTTTATTAGTACCATAGCACCTGCGAAATCATGTTAAACATACATACGATTTCACAATACATTCACAATAAATGTTCAAAAATGTCTCCACAGAGTTCAATGCATTTAGCTGCATGTGCATGAACAGATTTTTCTGCCTGTTTCAATTTCAATGGGTTCTTCTTAATTTAGACTATTGCATTCATAATGTGAGCAAGTAATGCCTCATGTGTATTGAGATTGTCCTCATAAACTATGTTTTTCATCCATCTCCATAGACAAAAATCCATTGGTGTTAAACTGGACGATTTGGGTGGCCATGGTGAAAGGTGGAGGCGCAGTGTCATGTTGAAAATACATTTGCATTCACATAGCAAGTGGAACATCTGCAAGCAAGTGGGGAATTTCTTCTTGAAAGAATTGTAAATACATCTCACAAGTTAGACGTCCTGGGCAAATGAATGTTCCAATAAAGTATGTGTGGATTAAACCACACCACACATTTATGCTAAATCACAGCTGGAATTTGCGTTGCACAGTTGCATTTGGATTTGCTTCAGACCATACATGTTCATTATGTAAATTGTTTATGCCATCTCGAGTAAACTGTGCCTCATCAATAAATAAAATGTATTTGTGTAACTGCTGATTTAAGGAGTTGCACAACTCTAAGTGAAGGCCAGTATCTCTCGTATGTAAATGATGCAATTTTTGTTCAGGGTTCGGATACAGATTATTGTAGTTCACGTGTGCCATACCTTACATTGTAAAATGCCTAGCCGTTGAGAAATATGTAGTAGTAGTAGTAGTAGTAGTAGTAGTAGTAGCAGTAGCAGTAGTAGTAGCTTTATTCATCTGTAGATCTCTCTTTGCAGGGATATAGGACATGTCAAAGTATTTACAAATTTGGATCAATTTAAAATAAACTAATTCGTATACACATATATTTACAGATGTCTAGTTAGAAACAATCGTTAGGTTTACTCCTGGTATACAATACTTTTCTTACAAATAACATTAATTAATGTATTGCCTCACTGTTCATTTATATCTCACTATCAGTCACTGCACACACCATTCACACATTTTTTCATAACACTTTAATCACTACACACAATTCACTCACACAAACACACAAACCTGAATCAGCATCCCTCCATAATGCGAGATGTCTAGCTCAGAAAGAGGAAGAGGTGTTAGAATTGCATTATGCATAGCTTGGGGGTGAGTATTTCTAGAAAAGAAAAAACCATAAAGTAAGGTGTTATGTGGAATTTTGGATGTTTTGTAATCATTGTTATTAATATTTATTTGTATAATATTTTTGTTATCAAACCCCTACTCTGTTTTATCTAAGTAATCCTTCAATACATAAAATGTGGTACTTTTCAGCAGTCTTTTTAAATAAGCGTATTTTTTCGATTTCTTTAATCTATTTTGGTAATTTATTGTACAGTTTTATTTCTTGGTAGAAAATGCTGTTTTGAGTTTTATGTTTATTTTTTTTCTTGGTAAATATAAGTTTAGACTATCTCTTGTTGCATGGTCATGGACAGAGCTGTTTGTGCAGTAATTACCAATGTTATTTTTGATGTGTACAACTGACTGGTAAATATATTCACATGGAGCAGTTAATATCCCCAGTGTTTTGAACAGATCTTTACAACGAGCTCAACTAGTATTTTTGGTTATTATTCTTATGCCTCTTTTCTGGAGTTTGAAAATTGTGTTCATATTTTGTGCGTTTGTTCCCCAAAATAGAATGCCATAAATAAGAACTGAGTGTACATATGAATAATATATAACTAAAACATACACAACATGCTGATGACATTCTGTTTGCAAGTACCTTTGTGTGTACACACCACTTCAACTGAGAATCAATATTCATTCCTTGAAATTTTACATTTGCTACACAGTCTATAGATATGTCATCCACATTTAATTTAACATTATTTTTTCCTCTTAAAACTGAAATTCATTGCATTAGTCTTCTTTATGTTCAATGTCACTTTATTGCTTATTGTGCTTATTGACCAATCGTAAACTTCCTTGAGAGTTACATCTGCTTTCTCGGCAAGGAGTTCTCTTGTTTTCTCAGTGACTATAATACTGCTGTCATCAACGAAGAGAATTTTTCACCATGAGTAACACTATTGGTACCCAAACTGCACTGAACAGTATTCGTAATATCCTCATCACCGTCTTCATGTATTGAGCACTAATACTGATTATGAACGCTAGGCAGAAAATCTGTCTCCTGTAACATTCAAAATACTCTACTAATTGTTTGTGCATTCGGAATGCTCTGAGTTGGATAATGTATGCAATATTTGTTAACAGCAGCCATAACATTACCATCACATTTGCCATAAATAAACACCATATAGAATAATTTCTCTGTCGCAAATTTGAAAGGCATCCCTATTTCATAAATAATCTACAAACTACATCAGTTATTATGTGGTTTCACTTAAACACACTGTTATTATTATCTTCTTTCACTAAACAATACAGAAAACTAACTCGTTTCAAGGTTAGGAAACGACTGAAACAACGATATAAACGTTTCTGCATTCTTTATGGAAAGAAAACAATTTTACTTGTATAATAATTTTTGTTTCTCTGGATGTTCTGGAAAACTGCTGCAGATGCATGTCTGGGACATGCTTTATTAGATTCACATGTTTTATACATTCACCAGATCAATCTAACATAATACAGTTTCAAATCCACTATGTTCTTAAGACCAAATTTCTTCTTTGACTTTGGGTAAACTTAATGGAACGCATTCGGGTGTGGTATGCTCATTACCTCGAACAGATCTCTGCATACATCAATAAAATTTTGACGTCTCATTATTTATCTCTATGAACTTTACATACATCTTAATAACACTAAATTTCCCACTTTAATATCAAGCTTCTTTATCTTCTCATCATGACTTCCATTTCTCTTCTACAGTTTCTTTTCCACTGACACCCTAAATTAAGTCAACAATATTGGAAATGGGTCCACCACCTGAATCACTTATCATCATGTCTTCCCTTTATCTCCTTCAGTTTCCTTTCCAAGAAATCCCTCAATTAAGTCACCATTACTGGAAAGAGGTTCACCATCTGGATCAATAGTACTACATCAATTAAAAATCACACTCACAAAACTCACATTCTTTGTGTTTAAAAGAAAAGTACCCGCTCAATATCAACTCATTCCGTCTGGACACAGATACTGGGAAAACATATCTATTATGGGCAACATTACAAAACAGTTTCTTATTTAGACTCTCAAGCTATTGCTCTGTAGACTTTTATATTTCATTCTAACTACTCGTTCAGTTTCTCATATACATAATACTACATTAACCTTCACTTTCCACATTGTTTGCTGACCCCACAAACTATATTTCATATTTATTCCACTTTTTTATTGAATTGAGTCAATTCTCCTGACTATCTTATGGCAAGGCCCTAACAAGTTTAGTTTATAACATAACTTACTTTTCCTCTTATCTTATCTGATTTTCTCTATTTCTCTTTATCTCATATTCCTACTGTCATCATTCCTCATCTTACATTACCTGTGTCTTCATTCACTATTGTTATCATTTACTCCTTTCTCATTTTACTAATTATCTAACACTTTTCCTTACCATTACCCATCAAATTTCTTGACTTCATCCACAAATTAGTTCTTTCTCTTTCACTCATACACATTGGCAAAACATTCACACTCTTCAACTACCCTTCTCCATATACCTATTATCCATCATTAATTCCTATATATTTTCAGTCATTTTTCCTATACAGTAACAAAATACTCGAAGCTCTTTGTTATACCTTTTCAAATTATAAAGCCCAACTTAATTTGGCTGTTCAGATACTGCCACACTACTATACAAGTCTTACTTTTTATCAGTCTCCTAAATTACCTACTTCAAGTTGTTCACAAACATTTAGCTTATTCTTAATGTTTCCACTTCTCACTAATTTATCTATTCAACATCGTCAGGAATTATATCTCATTATGAGGAATATCGTCATATCTGGTTATAACTACTTAGCCCTTTCTCTAATATTGTCATATCCAGTTATATCTACTCAGTCCTTTCTTTAGAGGTTGATAGCTGATGGTTGTTTTGACAGGTACAAAGGATAGTGGAAGATTAGGAAGCAATGTAGAAAACTAAAGAAAGAAACAGCATTGCAACAGTTGTGGGTCATATGAACGCTACTTCACGTATTCACTTAAGAGTAGTGAACTTCCAGGGTTTATGTTTTCATAATTAATCACTTCTCTGCCGTTCCTCCTGTATCCCACAACTCACAATCTTTATCAAAGTTTTCATTTCCTTTCAGATAACAGTTAGAATGTCATTTACTAATATCCATCACTGCATTCAAGACATCGTTTAGTCCATACATCTGACCTAGCACTCTGCATCTCTTATGATAAAGCAAATTCTCTATCAGTACATCAACAGTGTTACTTCTTTTCCATAAAATGTCTGAATGTTTTAATTTGTTCATCAATTCCTCACAATATACATTCACAGTTTCTTTAGAACTATCAAGGTCTTGATACTTCTGACAAACTTCCACTGCATCCATGTGCTATCATCAGACCAGTACATATCCAGGAATTCTGAGGCAGATTTCTTAAAATATTTATACCTCTCTGGAGCATATGACCACCGTTTCCATCTTTTCCTTTCTAAGCTAACACAACCTCATCTGGACTCATTATTTTCTGTGCTGTTAACTGTAACTTGACTCCTTACAGTATTTACAACAGAAATTTAATTTACTTCTACATTAAGATCATCATTCCATGGTTAAAACTGAACAATAAGTGCCATGCACAAATTTGTATGCAATGATTTCAATCACGCGGCGATTAACACACTGTACACTCACAGTTAAAGTCCTATGTATCAATATACGACACGAAAACAAATTACCAAATTTCCTGTTTCATTCCATGGAAGGCGCTAAACAGTTTGTGCAGTCTATAATCGAAAACAGTGTCTTTAAGCGGTGCACACACCTTACCAGTCTGCACATCAAAGTTTTATCTGTAACAAGTCAAAATGCAGTTCCGGTAAATGAGCGACATGGTGCATGAATCACTTCGCTCATACATCTGACTTCAAATAACACTTTCGAAGATTCTGATTATGTCGATTTACAGTTTTACACAAAATTACAGATTCACATTACTCTCTGTCTATAGAAAATGCATTCAAAGAACATGTCAACAAATCAGAAACTTTGTAACATCAGAATAATTGAAAATGGCAATCACATTCATTACAACTAAATTACATTAACAGAAATATAATTCCACCAAGAACTAAATTTACAAAACTCATTTTCAAATAACCTTTTCTATGTATGAGGAAGATGGGAAAAATATATATCAGACTGTAGAATTATCTTCACATAGTACAGGTTCAAACACTGTTCAAATTTGAAATTATAAGTGCTATAAAACTGGTTTAACAGTGGATAATCTAGTGGAAGGTTGTTTGCTAGGGAACGATTTTTTGCTGAATGTTAACTGGAAGAATTGATTTTTGTAAATATAAAATACAAATATGAATAAAGACAAAAGAAGTGGAAATGTTCGGGCTTCCACAATAGTAATGAAATGAGGTGATGTTGGTGTGGTGGCCTCAACTATGTAACCTCTGACACACTGTTGAAATATTAAAAGGCTTGGCTGGTTTCGTTGTCTAGGGACTGGGATACGCAGTTGCCGCATTACAGGTCAATGAGTCTACAGTACATGAAATAATACACATATAAATCGAATGGTTGATGGTTTCTATCACTCCTGACCACACACAACCTCTCCACTCTCCAAGTTCTTCCACCGACTTCGCGCCGTCGCGTCCAGCACTTCCTGTGTCGTGTGCTGTACTCTCCAGAACCACCGCACTGCTCATAACTACCTCGTGTCCTCCTCAGAGACGATCACTGTGATTGGCTATCTTCATGCCAATGCACCCACACAAACATAATGAGACACATTCGAAGTACTGGTTTTACATTTAAATAACTTATAAATATAATTATATAAATATTCATATGGTAGGACCATAAACACGCTCCAACACATTATTAGACACATAAACAAATTAAATGAACATATATCGAAGGAATAGAACAAAAGGTAGGCCACTAGCCTAAGGTCTCTGTGCTTTCTAAAACACAGTAAATATTTAACCAATTTCTTTATGAATAGTATATATCAGATATAAACAAAGACATAGATGAATAAATATATTTTAAGCATGCTACTACCTTGTTTTCGTGTACTGTGGAGTACTTATGGCCTGACGCGATCGATAGTAATCGGCCACTTTGACCTCCTATAACTCATGCCCTATTCAAGTTACATGCCTGTAATTTATACCAATTTAGGTTTACACTAATAGCTTTCTAAAGACAAGACGATTGACAAAATCGGGTGAAGCGTTTATATTTTGGAAATTTGTTTCTGGGTGTTACTTGTATAATTTACCATCAGATACTAAACTTTAAACTAATAAAGATATTGAAAATCTAATTACACCATCAGAATCGTCGTGCAAATAATAGTAATGTACATGTTTCTTTTTGAGGTATCATGATTCATCTGGCTACTATTAATTTCTATACAAACTGTGAAATGTCTGCCATTAAGGTTTCACGAAGTCCACCATCTTTAGAACTCCTGGGGTGTCTCCATCAACAAAACGTCACCACGGAATTCCCAGCCATGCGGCTGGACCCCTCTTGCTTCAGCCAGTGTCTAGCGCCATGTGGACGGCCTGCTGAGCAGACGCACCCTCCAAGCGGCCTTTGTGTGGCCACTTAGAATATCTTCAGAGCATGACGACTTGTCTGTTACCTCACAAGTGGAATTGACTGAACCAGCAGGGGTTGACGAAGAGGATATGAATGAGTGACTGTAAGAGTGACAGGTATGAATGATAGGGGGCCACATCAATTTTTAAGGAAGTGTGAGTTGAATGGAGACACTGAAAAGCTGTTATTCATAAGCTCCGATAATGTGACTATGTAGAGGCAATCTAGCAGCTATAGCTTAAAACCATTCTCTTGCAATACTTAGATGTTTTTCAGGACAAATCACTTGCAATTTTATGGTCTGAATATAAACTTAAATTTAAACCACTCAAACTTTTTGATGCACATATTTCTTTACTACTACACAAATATGTAATAAAAATGGGGGTTCCTGTTTTAAAAATGCCGTTTATATGACCTATGGCAGCGCCATCTAGTGGGCCAACCATGGCGCCATCTATTTTCCCCCTTCAAGCTAGACATGTTTCGTTCTTTGTAGTTTTTTCGTTTGAGGAACTTACCCGATACCCTAAACAAGATGAATTGCCATAACTAAGGAACAAATCAGAAATTGTAATTGAATGTTATTGAAGAAGGTAGAAGCCCATACAACAATCCATTGGTTGTAGCGAATAAATGTTCAGATACTGTCATACTTGTGTTAGATGTTAGAGCACTTAACAAATTTTTTCTCATACAGACTAAACCCAAGAACTTAGAAGAACAAATACAAAAAAAAATATAGATTGAAGTACTTTATGAGTATTCATTTACGTTCATTGTACTGACTCATTGCTTTAGAGAAAGATTAAGGTAATCTACTCCATTCAGATTTGTTGTTGCAGCTTTCAATTTTGAGCTGGCTCATTTGGCTTGAATTTCTTTGAAGGAATTTTCATTGCTCCACTAGCCTTTGTTTTAGAAGACGACCCACTAGAGAAAGTGAATGTTTAGGTGTATGATTCATTCAATAATAACAGAGACTTGGGAATACACCTTGAACTAATAAAGAGTGAAGTGAAAGCATTTTGCAACATTGGAGTAACATTAAACATTACAAGATCTATGCAAAGTACCGTAGAATAATTATGAGTTATTGTAAAAGTTTAATGAACTGACTTAAACCAAGAAAGTCTGTGTAAATAGAAATTTCTCTGGACCATACAACAAGAAGTAACTGATGCTGTCCCTCAGACTCTGTAATTTTTGTGGATGGTTTGTGAACACCCAGTCACTAAACAATGGAGCACTTGGATTAATAAAGAACTGTACCATGTGGGAATGGATCAGCGGGAGATATATGCCAATGACCTTTCTAATGTGTTAAAGGGATGTTAATTAATGCCAAACTGTTGTACTATTCTGATGTGAATACTGAATTCGGACTCATGATAGATGCTTAAGGAATTGACTTAGTATGCTGTCTATTCCAAATCTAAGAAACTGACGAAATACCGACTTGTAGAATATGACTTGTTAGGTGAGTCTAAAATACATGTGAACAGTTCTATTCAGACTCAATTGGAAGCACTTACAATTGTGTGGACATTCTGCAACTTTCATTGCTATCATAATGGACATCATTTATGGAATTTTCGTGGATCACAAGGGTTTAAGTGTCTTTGGAGCTGCAAGCTGCTTCATCCACGACTTCTTAGATGAACACTTCTCTTCAAGAGTACAATTCCGAAATAGTTTATGTCTAGGTATAACGAAACGTAATTGCAGACACATTATCACTGCTACTTAAAGTTTGGAAATGAATGCCTGTTAATTCTGAATCTTGTCTAGATGTCTTGTCAAGGACAAGTGTGATCAGAAATATTTCTTGGAAGTTTGTTGCTGCATGACTGATGATATGTGATAGTATGAAGTATGAGAATGTGAGTCATAACAAAAGTAAAACACTCACTTAATAAACGTAATAGCGGTTAATTATAGTGTACCTGGAGAACAATGTTCTGTAAACAGAAATGATTCCAATTAAGATTGTATGCATTTCCATTCTTCAGTAGCGAATAGTTTAAATCAAAGCTACATATTTTGCAATTTACAAGAAAGTAAGGATAAATTTAGTAATACTGTTTGCTTTAAATGGCTGAAAAAATTAATTTTTAAGATTTATAAATATGCTATATCCTTAAGAGTAGCTTTTGCTACTGTGTGGCTGTATTTATGAAAAAGTAGAGACGTTTTTTATACACAGAAACAAATTTCATTTTCTGAATAAACGATTTTCATGAACAGTTATGTAACTGGTATGTTGGCAATTGTCTGAAATACATGGCCTCTTTGGTAACCAAAGTAACATGGAATCAGTAGGACAACTAATTTTCTTACCAGAAATGTGCAAAATTATTATTTTTATGTTGTGCATCAATTTGGAAATATAGAAGATTTTAACAACGACCCTAGTGTACAATGTAAATATTTGGAAAACATAAATCATACAATTTGTAGGTGAAATTTAGTTCAAACATTACTGAAAAGAAGGCGACAAATCAAAATCTCGGTTGTTTCCGGAAGTTATCATAAATCTTGGGCGATATACACCACAGCGCCAAAGAAACTGGTATAGGTATGCTATTCAAATACAGAGCTTTGTAAACAACTAGAATATGGCGTAGCGGTCGGCAACGCCACTGTAAACAAGTGTCTGGTGCTGTTGTTAGATCGGTTACTGGCTGTTGATATACTTTCCGGGATGTGAGGTCGTGGTCCAAGAACTTTTTCTGCTCCTTACGTTTCGTCCAGGACTGCGCTGGACTTCCTCAGAGGCGCTGCTCCGCTGAGTCTTGCCGACTGACTGGTCGGGTGTCTGAGAGCGACTTATATATTGTGAGAAAGGGGGGCTACTCAAAAAAAGAGATAAACAGAATTTTGCATCCAAGGAACAGAAGACCAAAAGATAAGAATGAACCACAACGACAGAAAAATACAGTAGTTCTCCCTTTTATTAAAAAAGTAACAGATCGGATCGGTAAGATTTTACGAAAACATGACATAACACCGGTCTTTAAACCAATAAAGAAAATCAGTCAAGTACTACGATCTGTGAAGGATAAACGCACTCCTCTGTCGACATGTGGTGCGTATAAAATTCTATGTACCTGTGGGAAAGTTTATATTGGTACTACCAAAAGAAGCGTAAATACGCGACTGAAAGAGCATAAAAGTCTTTGTCGACTTGGAAAAATAGAAAAATCAGCTGTAGCGGAACATGCTCTTCAACCAGGAAACCACCATGTGAAGTTTTTGGATACCGAAGTTTTATCTACAACGTTAAATTACTATCCACGCCTATACAGAGAAGATATTGAAATTTATAAACATCACGGTAATTTTAATAGGAAAGAGGAGGCTATGAAACTCAGCGATATATGGACAGTGGCTCTACAAAATTGCTAACAATTTTTATCTTGACAAGGTGGTAATCGATAGTCAACCTTATCTTTGCTATGGATTATCACAGCTCATCACGTGTCACCTGAACCACGCCCCCCTTTCTCACAATATACAAGTCGCTCTCAGACACCCGACCAGTCAGTCGGCAAGACTCAGCGGAGCAGCGCCTCTGAGGAAGTCCAGCGCAGTCCTGGACGAAACGTAAGGAGCAGAAAATGTTCTTGGACCACGACCTCACATCCCGGAAAGTATATCAACAGCCATGTCACCCGCTCATGAAAGCCTTCATTCTACAGATCGGTTACTGCTGCTACAATGGAAAGTTATCAAGATTTAAGTGAGTTTGAACATAGTGTAACAGACGGCACTCGAGTGATGAGACACAGCATCTCCGAGGTAATGATGAAGTGGAGAGTTTCCGGTATGACCATTTCCCGATTGTTCATCGATTTGGGCTTTCGGAGCCAAAGGCCCATTTGCGTACCTTTGATCAGTGCAAGACATAAAGTTTTACGTCTCGCCTGGCCCTGTCAACAGCGACTTTGGACTGTCAATGACTGGAAACATTTTGCCTGATTGGACGAGTCTTGTTTCAAATTGTATCGAGAAGATGGACGTGTATGGGTATGGAGACAACCTCATGCATCCGTTCAAGCTGGTGGAAGCTCTGTAATGGTGTGGGGCGTGTGCAGTTGGAGTGATATGGAACCACTGATACATCTAGTTATGATTCTGACAGATGACACATATGTAAGCGTCCTTTCTGATCACCTGTATCCATTCATGTTCATTGTGCATTCTGACGGACTTGGGCAATTCCAGCAGGACAATGTGACACTCCACACATCCAGAATCGCTACAGAGGTGCTCTAGGAACACTCTTTTGAGTTTAAACACTTCCACTGGCCACCAAATGCCCCATACATGAAGATTATTGAGGATATCTGACATGCCTTGCAATGTGCTGTTCAGAAGAGACCTCCACCCCCCCCCCCCCAAACTGTTACGGATTTATGGACAGCCTTGCAGCATTCATGGAGTATGTTCCATCCAGCACTACTTCAGACATTAGTCGAGTCCATGCTATGTCACGTTGTGGCACTTCCGCGTATTTGTAGGGTCCTTATACAATATTAGGCTGGTGTACCAGTTTCTTTGGCTCTTTAGTGTATGTTACAGAGTGGAACACGATTTCTTCTACTCACATTGAATATCTGGCAGAGTTGATAGTGAAGGATGAGTACAATCTAAAAATCATAGCCCTTTGAAAAGATATTTACAGTGCAAGCTCCATGGTTCCTGAAAGGTTATCAAATATGAATCGATGTGCCACCATGCAAGAATGACATTCTTGTTAAATGAGTGACGTATTTCTAATTTCGAAACTCTTATTAAATTAAAAACTAAAGACATTTTGCTGCTTGGTGTACGCCTAATCACATGTTTATCAGTTTCTCAGCCACATAATTATCTCCAGGCAACGTAAGGTATGCTGAGAAGTATTATCACAGCGCAGAAGGGGAACAGGGAACATACACAATTCTTCTTGTTAGGATATGTTTGAGTTATCTGTGGGTGTTATATGGTCCGTACATGGTTTGGGAGACAGGTATGGCGTGTGAGAAAGCTGCAGACAAACCAGTGGTGATCATATAACATTCCTTTATTGGTTTATTCGGCTTAGACAGTCTTTTGAGTGCACTCTTTACTCTAGAGTGGTCCACTATTCCCTTGTAGTATGCGGGTACTTTAGTGGCCAGAGGCAATAGTGTACGGCGAGAAATGTGAGCGCACTGCAGGAATTACAGCATGCTGAGCTGCCACATGCAACAGCTCAGAAACTGAGGTGGCAGGATGTGGCCACACTACTGATACAGAGCTGTCACCTTCGTCTTCGCCACTGTGGAACGTCGCTGTGTCCAGCTACAAGGCGATGGATTTTTCCAGAGTCGAAGTCTGGATCAGTGCTGAGCAGCAACTGGTGCAGTGTTGACTGTCTGGGTTAGTAGGCAGGCAGAGACTCGTCGTTCGCGACCCACCGGTGATATCAGAGTTAGGGTGAGGGCTCCAATTTGCGCAGACTAGGCGTAACATATTGTCCAGCTGGTCAGACGAGGACTGTGGGTAAATACTGTTGTTCCTTGGTGATTTTACGGCAAAAGATGTGTTTCTGGGTTGCTCTGACCAGTAACTTATCCCCGGTATCAGATGCACTACCTCCTGCAGGAAGATCCAGTGTATTCTGTCAACCCAGAGGCTTTGAAAAGCTGCTGAACATGCAGTTCACTGTCCTGCACCTGACTATGACCTGATTCCGTGTAAGTATTGCACTGCTGGTTGCAAGTCTCATTTATAACTTTTACCGTTTACCAGGTACATTACATTTGAACAGTAAATGATGTTTCAGTAATGAACAGCACTGAATGTTTATTTTCTACAGTAAATACACAAGCTTAAAATTATAAATATAGTATGAAACCATAGCAAATAAAAGTAAATAAACACAAGGGGAGTTAATTAAGTAATATGGCCCACAAAATTATAAACTTGAAGTCAGTTCTTCCTTAAACTGAATTTTTAAACATCAAAATCCCTGTGTAAAATTTTCATAAAGAATTCTTATTTCCCAATTAATTTTTGCACACATTTATACATCCATTATATATATTGATTGCAGAATGAAAGGTGACTGTGCTATTTGTATATAGTTCTAGCCATATTTTCATGTTTATTATAGAAAGAATTTTACTAGCATTGACTAAATTCGATAACAGAGTGATCTCATCATAGACATTGGTTCAATAAACACTTTAACCATTTGTGAAGGCTTATAATACTGTTTGTGCAATTGATCTATGAAGAAGGTTTATGTCAATGTGAAGTACTTGAAATCTGTAATGACAGAATTTATAGGTGATATCAATGTGTCAAACATCCAAATAATAAATTAAAGCAACCCGATATTCAATTTATTTCATAATTACTTGGAGTATTTCAAGAGATTGGCATGGACCTTCTCCTCATGCATAAAGGCAAATTAAAATACTCCATGCTCTGCCAAAGAAATGAAGAATATATTTAACTCCTCAAATACAAGAACATCTATGGAGTTGGCAATATCTTGAGTAAAGTACTAAAATTCTGTTCCATACACACAATGTTTTCAGTCATATATGCAACACATCCCTATCATAGGGTTTAGTTATAGGTAGATTAAAATGTCCGGTTGGCAGACTCCTTTCCAGTTATTAGCAACTATAGGCCACTATCACAATTTGCCTGCTTCTTGGAGCATTGCGAAAAGTTATGTATTCGTACATAAAAAAATAACATACTTGTCCAGCCTCAGTTTGGATTTCTAAAGTATTTCTTTCCATAATTCGCTGTTTTTCATATAAAAAATCGCATAAGACAACATTGAAATGACAGATATTGCCAACTGATATCTTATATAACTTGTTAAAAGCATTTGATTTTGAAGTTCACAGTAGGCCTATTGTCCTCCATAAGCTCAAACCCTGGTTTTCGTCCCAACTAATAGGATCCAGGTTGCTGGGTTAAGAAACGTGTTCACAATGAAACAAAATCTTCAGAATGGGTAATACTCATTGCTGTGTACCATAGGCACAAAAATTGGGTTGACTCTTGGTTCTGTTATATACAGGGTGGTCCATTCATAGTGACCAGGCCAAATACCTCACGAAATAAACGTCAAATGAAAAAATTACACAGAACGAAACTCATTTAGCCTGAATGGGGAAACCAGATGGCACTATGGTTGGCCCGCTAGATGGCGCTGCCATAGGTCAAATGGATATCAACTATGTTTTTTTTAAAAACGAACCCCCATTTTTTATTACATATTCTTGTAGTACGTAAAGAAATATGAATGTTTTAGTTGGACCACTTTTTTCGCTTTGTGATAGATGGTGCTGTAATAGCCACAAATGCATAAGTGTGTGGTATCACGTGACATTCCGCCAGTGCGGACGGTATTTGCTTCATGATACATTACCCGTGTCAAAATGGACTGTTTACCAATTGCGGGAAAGGTCGATATTGTGTTGATGTACAGCTATTGTGATCAAAATGCCCAATAGGTGTGTGCTATTTATGCTGCTCGTTATCCTGGACGATATCATCCAAGTGTGCGGACTGTTCGTCGGGTAGTTATGTTATTTAAGGAAACAGGAAGTGCTCAGCCATATGTTAAACGTCAACCACGATCTGCAACAAATGATGATGCCCAAGTAGGTGTTTTAGCTGCTGTCGCGGCTAATATGCACATCAGTAGCAGACAAATTGCACGAGGATCGGGAATCTCAAAAATGTCGGTTTTGAGAATGCTTCATCAGCATCGATTGCACCGTTACCATATGTCTATGCACCAGGAATTGCATGGCGACGACGTTGAATGTCTCAGACAGTTCTGCCACTGGGCACAAGAGAAATTATGGGACAATGACAGACTTATTGCTCGCATTCTATTTAGCGACAAAGCGTCATTCACCAATAACGGTAATGTAAACCGGCATAATATGCACTATTAGGCAACGGAAAATCCACGATGGCTGCGACAAGTGGAACATCAGCGACCTTGGCGGTTTAATGTATGGTGTGGTATTATGGGAGGAAGGATAATTGGCCCCCATTTTATCCATGGCAATCTAAATGGTGCACTGTATGCTGATTTCCTACATAATGTTGTACCGATGTTACTACAAGATGTTTCACTGCATGACAGAATGGCGATATACTTCCAAGATGATGAATGTCCGGCAAATACCTCGCGTGTGCTTGAAACACCATACCATGGCCTGCACATTCACCGGATCTAACGTCCTCGGATTTCTTTCTGTGGGGAAAGTTGAAGGATATTTGCTATCGTGATCCACCGACAACGCCTGACGACAAGGTTAAGCGCATTGTCAATGCATGTGCGAACATTGTGGGTGGCTGTTGAGAGGAATGTCGTTACACGTATTGCCAAATACATTGAGGTTGACGGACATCATTTTGAGCATTTATTGCATTAATGTGGTATTTACAGGTAATCACGCTGTAACAGCATGCTTTCTCAGAAATGATTAGTTAACAAAGGTACATGTATCACACTGGAACAACCGAAATAAATTGTTCAAACGTACCTACAGTTTGAATTTTAATTTAAAAAACCGACCTGTAACCAACTGTTCGTCTAAAATTGTGATCCATATGTTTGTGACTATTACAGCACCATCAATCACAAAGCGAAAAAAGTGGTCCAACTAAAACATTCATATTTTTTTACATACTACACGAATATGTAAAAAAAATGGGAGTTCCTGTTTGAAGAAACGCAAATGATATCCGTTTGACCTATGGCAGCGCCATCTAGCAGGCCAACCATAGTGCCATCTGGTTTCCCCCTTCAAGCTAGACAAGTTTCGTTCTTTGTAGCTTTTTCGTTTGACGCTTAATTTCGTGAGATACTTGGCCCGGTCTTGATCAATGGACCACCCTGTATAAATGATCTTCCATCATATACGTCAGAAATAAACACATTTTTCATTTCTGATGGTGCAAGTTTAAAAATCAAGTCTATTGGAGCAATTTCAATACTCTAAAATGTAAATAATGTTTTCTTGAAAACTAGTAACTGATTCTGGAATTTATGTTAAACACAATAATGCTACTTATTATGGCTCAAGGTCTGACCACATAATAAATAATGTATAGAGTTAATCAACAAATAAAACAGAATATTCTAACTTCTTCGGTAATAACCTGAACTGGGAAGCACATGTTACAGGTCTTCCTAAATCTTAGTCCTATGGACAATATCAGATTTATAATATAAAGGCCAGTAGGCACTGACTGTCATGTAATGTCATGTCACTTCACGCATCATTATGTGAGGGTTTATTCACACTGTCCATCACGCCTTCTCAATTCACTTAGGCCAGTATAGCACAGTGAAAGTAAAATTATGATTTACCATCCATGACACAAAAGTAGGAATATAGGGTTGGTATAAGAATTAACAGTGACAAAGTTTATGAAAGGCCAAAGCAAACTTCATAATGTTAGTTCTTGATCATTTTTTGTGATAAACTTTGTAAAAGTGAAACATTTCAAACCATCGACATTTATTTTTTAGCCAAAAAATGTACACATAATATTTATAACAGAACAAATAGAGACTGTTTATCTTATCCATTATGTTTCCTCATATGATTAACAATGTCATAAACAACTGTATTTGCTTCCTACTTTAGAGCTGACTTTTTCAATGAAATGTTGTTAACTGAAAATTGCTTCGTCAACTTATGTTTTTACTATAAATATACAGTGTATCAGCTCTGTCTTGTTGTGGTGTAATATAAATAATTTTTCGCTTTCAGATATCAGACCTTGTTTGCGGAAGAACAATCAACAAAAAAAGTAGCCAAGTCGTAATGGAACATTTGTAGTTCGCCATGTAAACAAGTGTTAGAAGATACAAAAGCACAAAATAAAACACTAAACATTAATGAGCTCGGCAGTAATAGGTTAACTTTCATTTTTAGTCTATGTCACTAATAAAAACTCTCTTCCCTTACAACGTTGACACGACACGACGTGACGTGAAGTGACGGCCGGATGACGGCATCTTTGAATGTCGTAATTTGAACCAGATCGCCCGGGCAGTGCTGGCAGTCGCCCTACCCCCTCTTCCAAGAGAGGGAGGCGGGCCGCACTGCCCCATGGACAGTCAGCTCGCCTGCCGCCCTGCAGGCGCCGACCAACGAAGCGGTGCCTGCCCTTCATGCTGCTGTGTTAGCGGAATGGGAGGCACTATCTACAGAAGCACTGGGCATGCGCTGTGAGCTTCATCTGCCCAGGGACGAGCTGGGAGCGGCAAAGACAGGCACGTCCACTTCCGCTACTGCGGGTGCAGCTGTACTAAGCGACGGCCCACCGGATCCCGCGGTCTCGCTGGGGCTAGAGGGTGCACCCATGGGCTACGAGTCATCTGCTCTCCCTCCTAGCCAGATGGTCGCGTAGCAGACATACAGAGAAGAAGGGACTTCTGTTGTTGCCGCACACAACACATCTGCATTGGCGGTGGATGGGCGCGTCCACCTGCCACTCCCAGATGAGTGCCGCTTCCACATATTGCTGAATAAGGTCTGCGGGGCACTTAGGGTCGGGACATACGCCCACCTTGATAACCCGCACCCCCTTACCATCCAGACAAACCCAAGCTCACTCTTCCTCACATGCCTTATGACCTCATCAAGCACCTATTGGTCTTGTGTTCAGTCGTCTGGAGGAAGAAACTGAAGCTCACCAACAGCTTGCGAACTATGATCACATCATTATGCTCTCAGCTTCTTGGGTGCAGGAAGAAAAATGGAGGTAGCCTGGCAGCTGCACCTGCTGCCAGCTAATCTGGCTGCCAAAGATGTGGAAGCACTCAAGTCACTCCTCAAGCTGGGTCCCCAGCATTTTCAGTTTCCCTGTCCTCCATAGTTATCGCCAGAGAGAACATCAGGCCAGTCCGCATCGAGAGGCCCAACATGTTCCACCCATCAGGATTAATGGAGGATAGCACTCGCATACTTAGCCTCCATTCATCTGAACTCAGGATTGTTCATTGCAAAAGAGCATCAATGTCAGCTAGACTTATATATATATATATATATATATATATATATATATATATATATATATATATATATATATATGGTGGTACATTGATCGTGACCAGGCCAAATGTCTCACGAATTAAGCGTCAGACGAAAAAACTACAAAGAACGAAACTTGTCTAGCTTGAAGGGGGATACCAGATGGCGCTATGGTTGGCCTGTTAGATGGCGCTGCCATGTGTCAAACGGATATCAACTGCATCATTTTTATTACATATTCGTGTAGTACGTAAAGAAATATGAATGTTTTAGTTGGACCACTTTTTTCGCTTTGTGGTAGATGGCGCTGTAATAGTCACGAACGTATAAGTATGTGGTACACAGTCGATGGACCACCCTGTATACTAATCATTGATGATGATACTAGTATCTTGATCTAGGGAATGAAATCTTCAGTGCAGATTACAGCTGAAGCAATAATACAAAAGTATACAAATGGTTTACGTCAAAAAGCCTATGATTAAACCTGTTAAAAACAAGCTTCACACTATTTCACATAGGAAATAAGCTACAAGTTCTTGAACTAAATATTAGTAGTCATAAAATAAATGAAACTTCACATATAATGTTTCTTGGAAAGCAAAACGCCTTAATCTGGGATGACTTTGTGCCACTTCTGAAAGCTTTTTACCAAAAAAAACAAAAAACAAAAACAAACTAGAGAAACGTTTTTGGTAAATTCTGAAGGGGTATATGAGTTGAACATGCCTCATCCAATAAAATGTGCACATATTTTCTGGATTGCACCTTTCTTTCAAAAGTATTTTAGAAACTTGGTACAATGTTACCTTATAGGGGATTATGACTTTGTGCCTTGTCTCGTTCTTGGGTTTTACATTGGCAAACAGTGAATGGTCTAATGGCACCAACATACAAAGTAAATAATTTTTAACAATAAAACAATTAAGTTTGAATAAGAAGTACATTGTTTTTGTCCTAATGATAGTAGTTTCCTGAAGATGACTCAGTAAGCCAAAAACTAGTTAGAAATAAACAATAATCTGTAGAACCAAAAGAGTATTCATGTTATTTAATCTTAAAGATGGGATTGTTCTACCAAGAAGTAACAGAAGAGTCCATAAATAAGAATAAAATAATTATTTTTTAATTGAGTATGCAATGTATTATTACAAATTTTACAGTACTTTACGAATTTACTGGTCCTATATGTTTTTAGACTCTCAGATGTAAAAGAAGAACATCACTGGTTAAGATCCGCTTATATAGTGCACCAAAAATCCACCATTAAAAATGAAAACTATAATCGCAAATTGTCAGAGATTTTGCAGCAAATATATCCTCCTTTTCTTTATTAAATAAAATTTATCTACTCACTGGTGTATGATGTTTTCCATGCAAATTTGCCTGTGAGGGTACATTGGTGAATACCTGTAGTCGGCATAGCGACGACAATCTGCGATATTTTGTACGTCTGTGGCATCTTCTGCAATAGCATCGTCTACAGCAAATTAGTATTATGAATACTAGTACCTCACAGTGTATTACTGAAAAGTCACCCAAAGCCTTAATAAAAAGGTGGTGTAAAATCACCCCTGCATCTTTCAGTTTTTAACAGCTCTCCCTAATGTGCCAAAGCCATCAGCGAGAGAACAGTCGTAGTGTGAAGTCACGCTAATAAATAATGTAGCAAATCTATGTAGTAACCAGAGTTTTCTGGTGTTCTTCTTTGTGTGAGGCACTATAGAAGGTTTTCAATCAACAGGCTCATACCACAAAATAGTCAGACTGCTGCAAATGGTTTCGTGGGACGATCTGAAGTAGAATGTAAATACTGAATAACTCTGCAGATGGTAGTACTATCCAACAAAGTTTTTATGCACCTTAGCTCTTCTGGTGGGGACATTACTAAATTCTAGAACGCATTTGTTCGTCAGACAGTGTGGTCGGTACAAAGACATTACACGGCGCAAAGTCACCTCAGTTTATGGCGGATAATAAGTTTAGATGGACCAAACATATTGATTATCAGCTCAAGAAAGTAAACTAAACATGCTTTGCACAGAAAACTATTTCACTCTATGATGACAGAGAAATAACAAGCTAATGTTGTCATGTTTTGCATATTTCCATTGTCAGATCTCATGTGGTATCATATTCTTGAGAAACGTTGCAAAAGGGGTAAAAAATTTTAATATTGGTATACGAAAACGAGCTATATGTTTGATTTGTAGCGTTTGAAATTGGACATTCTGTTGACATCTATCCAAGACACTTGGGATATTGACACTCACAACTCAGTATATCTACTTTTCAAACTCGCTGTGATATTCACCGTCATGGCAGAAACAAAGCCTTTATAAAGACTCAGTAACTCTCAGTGTTGTACAAAAAGGAGTTATCCAGGCTGTAGTAAAAATGTACAATAGGCTCCCACTGAATGTAAAAAAATGACGCTGACAACACTCATGTATTCAGTATGGAACTGAAACAATTCCTCTTAAATTAAATGAATTTTTAGATGTACAAGTTTTGTAAAGATGTATTATACTATAAGTTATGTAATTTGTAAGCTAACGTGTATAATATTGTATAACTAGTATGTATATTTTCTTCAGTGTTGTTTTTCTTGAAAACCTGCCTTTGATATTGTGTATCTTGCATTTATGATGTTTACAGGAATGTTTGTTTTTCTTCTCTTTGTGCTCATGTAATACTATATTCACTGGCTTGTCCTACATTACAGTACATTAGTACAAACTTTGTACTGAATTTAATTTAAGAGGGCCAAATAAAAATGAAATCAAATCTTTGAAATCTCTCAGTAAATTTTAGTTACGCAAATGCGAATCAGTACCACTAACTACTCTGTTGCGCCTTGATTTTTAAAATGATACGTTGGGTAAACTCTACACTTCATTCCGTGGAACAGAAACTGCAGACAGTCCCCGAGCGTCTCTTAGAGATATAAAAAATAACAAAAATAATGTTATTTATGCATGTTTTGTACCTTAAAACTTTTCGTCCGCATTAACGTCTTTGTATTTACATACCAATAACTATATACATAGTCATATCAGTTTATTTTTCTGTCACAATTATAATATCAACATGATGCTCGTCCGCTGTGCATATATCGACTCTTCAGCTGATATGTCACATTACCAGCTGTCCAATAGAGAATGCTACCGAGTTGGAAGTTGTGCGGTGGCGTTTGATGAGTGTCGAATCTGTGCGAATGTGAACAATGTAAACCTATTTTTGTTAAACCGTAGTTAAGTCTGGTTATACCGATAATGGAGAATAAAAAAATGGTTTGCCCTGGGAATGGCATTTATGTGGTGCAAGGGGAGATGACAATTCTCCTGACAGCTATGCGAAGAGGGGCTAGGTGGTCGTCACATTCATACCAGGTAAATATTATTTTTGTTTTCTGTTATGCAGCTAATGTAATTTGTACATATGGGTCTGAGAGCTGTAGTATTGTTAATTGTCATAGCCTACTTACAATAAATATTGACAGCTTTTGTGGATCGTAACCAATTCGTTTTTATTCGTCTGTTTTGTTCCATTCGAATAATAAGAGGTACACGGTTATAACAGGAAAAACAACTATCATTCATATAGACCTTCAGTTAGTTAGCAAACTCTAGCAGAAATATACACGCTAATTGAAAGAAGCAGATGGAATGTCATCCTTGTCCCGGCACAGAAGGAACAGTTTAGTTAGAGGAAAACTGGAACTTACTACATTTATCTCCTGAATGTTTCTTTTTTTTGTACAAGTTAAACATGATTGTACATCTATTAAATGCTGCTGCGTTTATGTATTTGTAGATCAGTTGAAGCTGTAATTATTTTGCTTTGGCTGCATCTAGTGTCATGATAGCAAAAATTTTCAACAGCGCAAAGGCTTACCCCTGTGGTTACGTTTGTAAATTCTGAGATTTAGAAAGAAAGGGCGAGACTGGACAGTGAGAGAAAACTACCGTCAACCAGTAGCCTATGTTATTATTGAGCGGTAAATGATAGCCGACTTTGATCACTAAGTTTCAGATTACCATTGCGTTTTTGTTGCTGATGAGGTAGAACAATTATATAATATTTAAAGCTAGTACATATAACTATATTATAGTAGTGAGTAGTGGAGACCAGAAGATCCTGAGGAAGTTCCCAGCAGAGGGGTCGAAAAGTCGATCATTTTAGTAGAAATATGATGCGGCCTAATGACCTAGAAGATTTTAACTTCATCAGTTCATTTATCCCTTATTAAAAATGTTGTATTTCAAGCTGCTGGCTGTGCATCTGTACATCTAGTATTGGAAGTCTGCTTCATCTCGTGAACTGACAGTGTTGTTCTGATAAATGATGACGTGTGTAACCAAAAAGAAAATGGAATTCTTGTCTGTGTTTTTTTATGTAGGTTGTGTCAGACTAGTTGTTGATTGTCAAAGCCAACAAATGTGAAAATAAAGACATAGTTATGATGACATGTTGATCTGTAGTGTAGCCCAAGATTGAAAGGTGACAGTTCAGGTGGTTGCTGGTGAAGCGGTATTGAAGGCATCATTTAATGCAGTATTCTACATTTAATTTTGCTTGGCTTTTTGCAGCAAATGAATTTTTTTTTTTCTGCTGTTTCGCAGTCTTCCATCCCCTCTTGTACTGCTTCGTTCCAGCGATATTCCCCATTTGTCCACACTAGATATAGAACTTGTAAGATTACAGAGGTTGGAGATCAACCATTATCAATGCAGCAATGTCTGTGAATAGTTACACAAATATATAACCTGAGTGTTACCACTGATTATCTTTCCCTGAAACTACTTTCAATTATGCAGTTTGGAACAGTTAAATATAAATTGCCAGTAACTGACAAAACTCCATTCTGCATCCAGTGAAGCATTATCTTACATATCTAGCTTTGCCAGATACTAAGGCACCTCCATAAGCTGGGAGCAGAACTCCACTCTAGGTCTTAGTAGACACAGGATAGTTTCAGTGTTGGTAGAATATACCAAAATTTCTTTAGTTCCTACTACAGTCTCTTATGACACTTTTAAAGCCATATCCTTAAACTGCTGGTTCCAAGGAGAACAACACAAAGCAAGCCAATGTGCTGGTAAGTTCAGAGTGGGAAATATGAATTAGAGGTGAGAAAACATTAGAGTTTTATAAACAACATGAGGTGGGAATAACAAGCGCATGTTATGAAGCTCCCAAGAGAAGACATTCCATGTAGAAAGCATCTGGTGATAGTGGGAAATATACACTGAGATGACAAGTCATGGGATAGTGACATGCACATATACAGATAACAGTAGTATCGTGTACATGAGGTATAAAAGCATAGTGCATTGGCGCAGCTGTCATTTGTATTCATGTAATTCGTGTGAAAAGGGCTGCATGGTAGCAATTAAGAATTTAAATGTGGAATGGTAGTTGGAGATATATGCATGTGACATTCCATTTCAGAAATCGTTAGGGAATTCAGTATTCCGAGATAAATGTCAAGAGTGTACTGAGTAAACCACACTTCAGGCATTACCTCTCACTGTAGGCAATGCTGTGGCCAATGGCTTCACTTAATTACCGAGAGCAGCGGCAATACCTTAGTTGTCAGTACTAACAAGCAAGCAAAATTACATGAAATAACTGCAGAATTAAATATGAGTTAAATGATGAATGGATCCATTAAGACAGTGCGGCGAAATTTGGTGTTGGACTATGGCAGCAGATGGCCTACAATAGTGCCTTTGAAATAACAGCAATGACATTGCTTGCAGCACCTCTCCTGTTCTCGTGACCATATTGGTTTGACCTCAGACGGCTCGAAAACCATTGCCTGATGAGTACCAATTTCAGTTACTAAGAGCTGATAGTAGGGTTGGAGTGTGGTGCAGACCCCATGGAGCCATGGACTCAAGTTACCAACAATGCACTGTGCAAGCTAATGGAGGCTCCATAATGGTGTGGGCTGCATTTACATGGAATGGTCTGGGTCCTTTGGTCCAACTGAAATGACTGGAAATTATGTTCAGCTACTTGGAGACGATTTGCAACCGGTTATGTACTTCATGTTCCCAAACAAAGATGGTTTTTTTATTGATGACAATGCACTAGGCCACAATTGGTTGTATTTGGTTTGAGGAACGTTGTGGACAATTTGAGCGAATCGTTTTGCCACATAGACCACCTGACATTTGACATAAGAGAGGTTAGTTCATACACCAGCAACACTGTCTCAAGTATGGACTGCTATAGAGGCACGTGGCTCAATATTTCAGTGTGGGACTTCCAAAAATTTGTTGATTCCATGCCACTTGAGTTGTTGCAGTACGTTGGGCAAAAAGTGGTCTAACGCAATATTAGAATGTATCCCATGACTTTTGTCACCTCAGTGTATGATTGATTGTATAACAGTAAAGCATATATACAGGAATCAAGTAAAGTGTGGTAATAGTTAATGTGGTGCTGATATACATAGTGACCTACACTTATTGAGGCAAAGTTTAGTGTCAGATTTAAGAATTACCAGCTGAAATATCATAAGAAATGAGGAGCATATGAATTGGATGATGATAAAATATACAAACGCAACCACAGACTTAATAGGAATAAGAAGTTAGAATCTAGGAAACCTTGGACGATGCCATAAATATTGTAACTCATTGACAAAAGGAATGAGCTGAAAGAGAAAAACCCTGCTCAGTATAAAGCAATTGAAAATAAGATAACAAGACAGTGGTTTTTTTTGTTGAGACTATTGAAAATGCATTTCGCAAACACTCTTCACGTAGAAAATTTTGCCATGGTTCCACCTTAAGAATGCAGATCTCCCCCCCCCCCCCCCCCCCAGTCATGGGCATTACTCCCATGAGAACCTCAACATGATGCAGGATTTTTTTTTCTTTTTTCTAGAACATAGGACTGCAGATGGATGAAGAACTACATGGGCACTCAAAGACATGTGGAATCTATTTTATATGTCATTGTTGTCAAGACACACCAAATAACAAGTTAGACACTGGTGCATTCATCCTCATTTTGAGGGGGATTCACTGTCAGAGGTGGTCAAAATAATGTTACCAGTGTGATGAGAGGTCATGTAACCCAAACAGATGTGGTATTTTAAATGCCAGTACTTTGAGCAAATGTTTTTTCAGCATGCATAACCCAAGTTTTGTAGGCTAGCCTGCCACATAAGGAAGATTCATCTACCTGTGTCAGTTGCAAGAATAACACCCTCCTCAATCTCTGAAATGTTTTAACCTACTCAGTGAATGCAGAATCCAGGAATTGGAGGTCACTTATGTTCCGAAGCTCAGAAATATGATGGTGATTTGTATCCAGTCTTGGTGACATTTATTTTTGACACTACTGTGGCCAGGCGATCAGTAGTACCTGGTCTATTTACTCTTTAAACACAGGCATCTGGTATTGTGCCAGTAAACTTGACAGGTGGGACAATAGGTCCTCCAGACTCTTGATTCTTGTAGGCTCATCTTTGAGAACCAGTCCCCACATTCAGCCACAGAAACAGCTTTCTGCTCTGATATTCACCAATGACACAGCTCCCTCTTGGGAACCAGCTCACTGGAAACGTAACAGACCAGAGGCCCAACACCAGCCATTGGCTGAGGGAGCCATGGATTTTGGGTTCCAGATATGACTGCTCTTCTTCCATTCCTACACCCTTAATAGATAAGCTCTCATAAGAATCTCAGCTGCCAAAGGTTGTGAAAGAGAAGAAGGTGAAGAGAAATAGTCTTGGGAGAAGGCTACTCTGGTGGATGTTACTATTCCTTTTTTCAGAACTGCTGCAACTAGTTACCTCTTGTTGTGTGATCTGTATTTTGTTCTCTAAGAAAGTCTTCACTGATGACCATTCCCCAACTCTTTGAGGTTACCATACATAGTCAAAACTGTACTGGCCCTAAGAAATCAAAGTAAGGAATTGGTGCACACAAATCACATCAGTGAGAGGATACTCCTACATACTGTGTTTGAAGTGTTAGCAGTGCAAGTTCTAAAAAGCCCAGTGATCATAATGTGAAACGTTCATTTACCATCTGGCAGGATGCTTACTTACCTTGAAATCATCACCTTAAACCAAAACTCGTCCCCCTCCCATTTCTCCTACCTGTGGAATGTGCACAACCCCTGTAGGTAAGCACTACTTCATCTGGTAAGAACATTCTGATTGATCATCTTTATTCCAGTCTTGATCTGTGTCCCCTCGGTGACAGTTCTCCTGCAGTGACATTTTCCCTTCACAATGGTGAGATGGTGTTGTCATCCCAATCCTTAAACCAGGCAAAAATCCAACATGTATCATCAACTACCAACTGATCAGTTCACCAACATACTCTACAAACTGCAGGAAAGGATTGTAGTTTGGTGATTATGCTGGGTTCTCAAATCACGCAGCCTTTTGTTCTCCCTATCAGTGTGGCATCTGAGAGGAGTGATCCACAACTAGCCATATGGTTAGGTTGTAAACAGCAATCCAGTAGACTTTTTCTAAACACCACCACCACCACCACCACCTCATTGCATTCTTTCTGGCTCTACATAAGGCATATGACTCCTTAGTGCCATCACAGTTTATTTACCGTCTATGACAATGGTTTTTGAGGCACCCTACTGTTCTCTACAGGGTGACCAGTGAACAAGCACCCAATTTCAAAATTAAATATCTGGAAAACTGAGGTCGATAGATGAGTGGAGTACAACAAATGGCATGTTTATTGTGAAAGCTTTAAGAATTTTATACGGACTTTATACAGAAGTTTCGAAATGGTTCAAAAAGCTGCTAACAGATGGCACTGTTATCGCAATATGTAGAGCGTATTGATAGTGTTCCACAGCTCAAGGTGATAAGGTCCACCTTTGAAAGATGAAGGGAAGTTAGTGTACAGAAGGAACAGGTTGGAATCATCTTTTACCTTGGACAACATGTTTTTCTGGTGTTGGAATACCATAGGTTAGAACCCAGTCCTACAGCAACAAGGCACAGTTGTCAAACATGGTATAATGTTAAAAGAGGATGCAATGCAAAAACCATTGTCAAGCTGTTCTAAAAATTAGAATGGACAGACAGTGTGGCTGACAATCCAGTGAGGAATGTCTGCCAGGCAAATTGTAGCTACTCCTGAAAATGTTGCCATGGTTTCTGGAATTATTCAGCAAAATCTATCTGAAGAATTGCAGTAGACTAGTTTGAAGCATTCCAGTATGCAGAAAATACTGAGATGGAGCTACACATTTCCATTCAAAATTCAGAGCCACCAATCCATAACTGTATGAGCTGTGTGACAGATGGCTGACTTTGCATACCACATTTTCACAATAATTGATAATGAAGCATTTGACATTGACTGCATCCGGTTCACAGATGAAATATACTTCTACCTGAATGGAGTTGTGAGTAAACAGAATTGGTGACTTGGGATTGCAAAAATCCTCATTTGTGAGGCAAAACTACTGTATTCTCCCAAAGTTTCTGTTTAGTCTGTAGTAGGCAGCAGAGGAATCACTGGCCCTTTTTTCATCTGACAAATGATCACTAGTGAACATTACATTACAATTTTGGTACAATTTGTTGCATAGCAGGATCGATAAGGCACTGAGTGTTTCATACACAAGATGGGATCAGACCACATCACAGCGAACAGTTGTTTCCCTTTCTTGATGAATAATTTGGCAATAGATTCATAGTGTGGGATTATTGCAAATTTACTAGTGCAGGAATCATTTGCCCAAACCAACTCCTTGTGACTACTTTTGTGGGGCATACTGGAAGACACCTCCCCCCATGAACCATGGACCTTGCCGTTGGTGGGGAGGCTTGCGTGCCTCAGCGATACAGATGGCCGTACCGTAGGTGCAACCACAACGGAGGGGTATCTGTTGAGAGGCCAGACAAACGTGTGGTTCCTGAAGAGGGGCAGCAGCCTTTTCAGTAGTTGCAGGGGCAACAGTCTGGATGATTGACTGATCTGGCCTTGCAACATTAACCAAAACGGCCTTGCTGTGCTGGTACTGCGAACGGCTGAAAGCAAGGGGAAACTACAGCCGTAATTTTTCCCGAGGACATGCAGCTTTACTGTATGATTAAATGATGATGGCATCCTCTTGGGTAAAATATTCCGGAGGTAAAATAGTCCCCCATTCGGATCTCCGGGCGGGGACTACTCAGGAGGATGTCGTTATCAGGAGAAAGAAAACTGGCGTTCTACGGATCGGAGCGTGGAATGTCAGATCCCTTAATCGGGCAGGTAGGTTAGAAAATTTAAAAAGGGAAATGGATAGGTTAAAGTTAGATATAGTGGGAATTAGTGAAGTTCGGTGGCAGGAGGAACAAGACTTCTGGTCAGGTGACTACAGGGTTATAAACACAAAATCAAATAGGGGTAATGCAGGAGTAGGTTTAATAATGAATAGGAAAATAGGAATGCGGGTAAGCTACTACAAACAGCATAGTGAACGCATTATTGTGGCCAAGATAGATACGAAGCCCACACCTACTACAGTAGTACAAGTTTATATGCCAACTAGCTCTGCAGATGATGAAGAAATTGAAGAAATGTACGATGAAATAAAAGAAATTATTCAGATAGTGAAGGGAGACGAAAATTTAATAGTAATGGGTGACTGGAATTCGAGTGTAGGAAAAGGGAGAGAAGGATACATAGTAGGTGAATATGGATTGGGGCTAAGAAATGAAAGAGGAAGCCGCCTAGTAGAATTTTGCACAGAGCACAACTTAATCATAGCTAACACTTGGTTTAAGAATCATGAAAGAAGGTTGTATACGTGGAAGAACCCTGGAGATACTAAAAGGTATCAGATAGATTATATAATGGTAAGACAGAGATTTAGGAACCAGGTTTTAAGTTGTAAGACATTTCCAGGGGCAGATGTGGACTCTGACCACAATCTATTGGTTATGACCTGTAGATTAAAACTGAAGAAACTGCAAAAATGTGGGAAATTAAGGAGATGGGACCTGGATAAACTGAAAGAACCAGAGGTTGTACAGAGTTTCAGGGAGAGGATAAGGGAACAATTGGCAGGAATAGGGGAAAGAAATACAGTAGAAGAAGAATGGGTAGCTCTGAGGGATGAAGTAGTGAAGGCAGCAGAGGATAAAGTAGGTACAAAGACGAGGGCTGCTAGAAATCCTTGGGTAACAGAAGAAATATTGAATTTAATTGATGAAAGGAGAAAATATAAAAATGCAGTAAATGAAGCAGGCAAAAAGGAATACAAACGTCTCAAAAATGAGATCGACAGGAAGTGCAAAATGGCTAAACAGGGATGGCTAGAGGACAAATGTAAGGATGTAGAAGCTTATCTCACTAGGGGTAAGATAGATACTGCCTACAGGAAAATTAAAGAGACCTTTGGAGAGAAGAGAACCATGTGTATGAATATCAAGAGCTCAGATGGCAACTCAGTTCTAAGCAAAGAAGGGAAGGCAGAAAGGTGGAAGGAGTATATAGAAGGTTTATACAAGGGCGATGTACTTGAGGACAATATTATGGAAATGGAAGAGGATGTAGATGAAGACGAAATGGGAGATACGATACTGCGTGAAGAGTTTGACAGAGCACTGAAAGACCTGAGTCGAAACAAGGCCCCCGGAGTAGACAACATTCCATTGGAACTACTGACGGCCTTGGGAGAACCAGTCGTGACAAAACTCTACCAGCTGGTGAGCAAGATGTATGAGACAGGCGAAATACCCTCAGACTTCAAGAAGAATATAATAATTCCAATCCCAAAGAAAGCAGGTGCTGACAGATGTGAAAATTACCGAACTATCAGTTTAATAAGCCACGGCTGCAAAATACTAACGCGAATTCTTTACAGACGAATGGAAAAACTGGTAGATGCAGACCTCGGGGAGGATCAGTTTGGATTCCGTCGAAATGTTGGAACACTTGAGGCAATACTGACCTTACGACTTATCTTAGAAGAAAGATTAAGAAAAGGCAAACCTACGTTTCTAGCATTTGTAGACTTAGAGAAAGCTTTTGACAATGTTGACTGGAATACTCTTTTTCAAATTCTAAAGGTGGCAGGGGTAAAATACAGGGAGCGAAAGGCTATTTATAATTTGTACAGAAACCAGATGGCAGTAATAAGAGTCGAGGGGCATGAAAGGGAAGCAGTGGTTGGGAAAGGAGTGAGACAGGGTTGTAGCCTCTCCCCGATGTTATTCAATCTGTATATTGAGCAAGCAGTAAAGGAAACAAAAGAAAAATTTGGAGTAGGTATTAAAATTCATGGAGACGAAGTAAAAACTTTGAGGTTCGCCGATGACATTGTAATTCTGTCAGAGACGGCAAAGGACTTGGAAGAGCAGTTGAACGGAATGGACAGTGTCTTGAAAGGAGGATATAAGATGAACATTAACAAAAGCAAAACGAGGATAATGGAATGTAGTCAAATTAAATCGGGTGATGCTGAGGAAATTAGATTAGGAAATGAGACACTTAAAGTAGTAAAGGAGTTTTGCTATTTAGGAAGTAAAATAACTGATGATGGTCGAAGTAGAGAGGATATAAAATGTAGACTGGCAATGGCAAGGAAAGCGTTTCTGAAGAAGAGAAATTTGTTAACATCGAATATAGATTTATGTATCAGGAAGTCGTTTCTGAAAGTATTTGTTTGGAGTGTAGCCATGTATGGAAGTGAAACATGGACGGTAACTAGTTTGGACAAGAAGAGAATAGAAGCTTTCGAAATGTGGTGCTACGGAAGAATGCTGAAGATAAGGTGGATCGATCACGTAACTAATGAGGAGGTATTGAATAGGATTGGGGAGAAGAGAAGTTTGTGGCACAACTTGACTAGAAGAAGGGATCGGTTGGTAGGACATGTTTTGAGGCATCAAGGGATCACAAATTTAGCATTGGAGGGCAGCGTGGAGGGTAGAGATCGTAGAGGGAGACCGAGAGATCAGTACACTAAGCAGATTCAGAAGGATGTAGGTTGCGGTAGGTACTGGGAGATGAAGCAGCTTGCACAGGATAGAGTAGCATGGAGAGCTGCATCAAACCAGTCTCAGGACTGAAGACAACAACAACAACTGGAAGACACTGTATGCTGGAACCACCCCACCATGTTGTGTGAGGTTGAATTGGCAGTCTGTGTGGCATCTGGATCCATTTCTGTGAAGACAGTACAGGATGTGATGGCAATTTTCATTGTTTTATTTTTCTGCCACCTGCATATTCGATGTTTAGAAAAGATCACAATTTGATTGCACTGACTGTTTGCACATGTTTAATTTAATTGTACATGCTGATAATGTGTGAGCTTCACAGTGCCATCTGCTTGCAGCTTTTCGAACTAACTAAAAACTTATGCATAGCTTTCATATAAAATTCTTACAGCTATAACACAAATATACCTTTTTGAAGCATCCAAGATATTTTATTTTGAAATTGGGGATTCCTTCACTAGACACCCTAAATCTGTCAATTTTTATCCCATTAAAAAGGCTCTGTACTGAGTGTTACTTTTCTCATCACTATCAGTGGACCAGTGATCTTTCAGACCAGTGGTCACCCCTGTGCTGTAAGATGACAACTTTTGTGTATGATATACCTATCAATCAGTAGCTTTGACTAAATGACAGTTTTAAGAAACCATCTGAATGGTGACCTTCATCTGGACCCCAGGCTACGGTGGGATCCTGGGGAATGTACTCGCTGATAGCTTGGCCAAACTGGCTATTACTAAACAGACTCTTGAGACCGGTATTCTGGAAACCGACCTCTGATCGGTATTATGCCATCTAGTTTTAGAGATCTGTAATGTGGAATGGTTCACTCTGACTCCACTAAACAAAATATGGATGATAAAGGACACTAGCCTCCATGCAGGTCTCTCCCAAGGACTCTCCTGTCCTTTGCCAGCTCTGCATCAGCCATACTTGTCTGACTCTTAGTCGTCTCCATCGCAAGGACCCATCCCACTGTCATGGTTCCTGTTTGATAATGGTCCACATGTTGCTGGACTGTTCCAATCGAGCCACCCAGTGGTGGAATCTTAATCTCCCTGACTCGTTACCCCTATTGGTAGGAGACAGTGCCTCAGCGACTGACTTAGTTTTATGTTTTATTCATGAAGGGGGGCTTTTACCCCTCTCTTTAAGAAAGGGCCAGCTAATGTTATCGACTCATTCTAGAGTTGGCAGAACACTGTTGCCTCCTCTGCCCAGACCAGACTACAGTTTTTTTGGGTTTGGTGGCCCAGCCCGGCCCACAACCTACCTGTTCTTCTACTCTTCCTCCACACCCCTTCCCCCTTTCATGTAGTCTGTTCGACTTGGTCATCTTTTGTCTATGTGCGCTTCTCTTGCCCTATCCATGTTGCTAGTCTTTCCTAGGCAATTTAAGTGGGGTATTCCTGGTAAATGGCAGGAGTGGGGGACATTGTCCTCTCATTGTACTCTGCTGTCGGGGCTTTCATCTGCTTCCTTGATGGGGCACTTCACCTGCCTTTCTTCCTATGTCCACCTTTCTTCTCTTTTGCCCCTTATCTAGCCTTCTTTGGACTTTGGTAGACCTTGGGGTTTCCTTCAGCTGGGTTTTGCGCAGTAGGCAATCTCTGATGTGCAGTCATGTAGACTGGTCTTTTCAAGGAAAAAGGGACTGATGACCTAGTAGTTTCGTCCCTTTAATCGTCCAGCCAACCAACCCACCAACCATCTGAATAGCCTCTGCGTGGACTGTTTCACATGGCTGTAAACCCGCTAAATACAAGTTGTGCATTTCTGTTGTTGTACGACGGTCCATTCTGACCCAGAACTGTATTTGGTTATCCAGCTCTTGGGCGTTGTTGCACATTCCTGATATTTGAGGCGCCTCTTGATTAAAAAGACTCATAGCTGCCTCATATACACTAACTAAAGACTAGCTACATGCAGAAGTCATACACTTTCTGCTTCCTTGTCCGAAACTCCTGGGGTGAAGCACGTGCTACACTCTTATTTTCCGGACCCTGGTCTTGTCCACATTCGACTAAGATTGCAATTTTTATGGCTCAGTGGCACCTACAGCTTTGAAGTTCTTGTACCAAGTCCTTCATTGTGGAGCAAGACTGTCGACTGGCTTCTTCTAGACAAGTAGTTAAGACAGTCCTTGATGAAGCAGTGATCTTCCTTCTTCACTTCCAGTGATACCAACTCTTGTTCACTTGCACAATCACCATCTCACAATTTCCTGGGCATCAAACTTATCAAGTTATTTTTATGTATGAGTGTCATCAGCCCACTGTCACATGTCTTTGGATGGGGTTACCACTTTGAATGCGTCTGCCTAACCAAGTTAGGGTGTGGTCCCCATGTTTTCTGCATCTCCCTTCCCCAGCCACCCTTGGCTAGGGGACAGATCAGGAGTTAGAACCAGTCTATTTCAAGGTCCTAAAGTTCGTTACCCACAATAACAGCTTTAAAACCATGATTAAAATGGGATATGCGTTTACATCTCTCACTGGTCAGGACCATCAATTGTTGTGGGAACGTTTAGTGTTATTAAGGTTCAGTTGATGTCTTTTAACAGAGCTCTCCTTTCTATTGAAAATATCTCCCTTGACAACATTTTAATTGGTGGTGCTTCAATCAGCAGTTTCCAGGCCATTGATTTGTCTCATCCTGTATGGTATCTGTTGTTCATGACCTTCACCTTGACCTTATTATGAGATAAGGTGCTGCTCACCTTATAACGGAGATGCTGAGCCGCAGATAAGCACAACAAAAAGACACTCACAATTAAAGCTTTTAGCCATTAAGGCCTTTGTCAACAATCTCTCTCTCTCTCTCTCTCTCTCTCTCTCTCCCCCCCCCCCCCCCCCCACACACACACACACACACACACACACACACACACACACACAGAAACACAAAATGCAACTCGCCCACGTGACTGCAGTCTCAGGCAACTGAAACCTCGCTGCTAGCAGCAACACCAGTGCATGATGGTAATGGCAACTGGGTGGGGGTTCAGAGTAGGCTAGGGCGAGGAATGTCATAGTATTTTGGGGGTGGCGGACAGTGAAGTGCTGCAGGTTAGAACCAATCCCAGACCTTAACAAAAATCAGTCAGTTACTGAGACCAGTTAAAGATGTAGCCGGTCCCAGAATGCCTGTGTTCTACAAGGTACCTTACAAGTGTGGCCAGTCTTAACTTCCGGCAGGCGCACTGTGGGACAATCGAGGAAGGAGCATGAGAGACTGTACTGCCAGTGCTACCCCGAAAAATCTCCTTTAGCTGAGCATGCTTTAGGAAATGGCCTCCACATAAAATTTGATGAACCTGTGTCATGGCTTGCACCAGCAGCTCCGGAAACTATGTCATTAAAGAAGCATTGAAATAAAAATCACCATAACCCACTAAATAGAGGCAGTGGCCTGCAGCTCAGCTCAGCATAGGGTCTAGCGATTGCATGGTTGAAGCGGGTAAGTTAAAAACTGAGTCAGCGTACACTCATATATGGTGATGCCGCAAGCACCAGTGACATCACAGCCAGCAGCTAGTGCACAGGGTGGTTCAGGAGGAATATCACATAATTTGTGAGGTGATTCTACGTGTGAAACTAAACCGAAAAAGGCCTATGAACATGTGTCCAATTTCTGATCCATACGGAACTGGAGTGGGTTGAAGACTACATGCATCCATGAATGGATATGAATACAGGTGTGAGTATTACTTACTGAAGTGCTGCATAGGTGTTGTGGTGAACAGAGTAATGGTGGCACAGGTGACTGATCCACCCTACGAGGGGTGTGGGGTTTCTCCAACAGATGGCAACACAGTGACATTGCACCGAAGCAACAGCTGCAAGCATATCCAGTGTGCAATCCTGAGTTGGATCAGCGAGAAGTCATGAGGCCGTATGCATATAGTTCTTGAGTCTTGTCTAATTGGGAAAGTTCCATTGTGTCCGTGTATACAAACTCGTCACATACGTTCATCTATGCAGAATACACAGACATGTTTGTGTACAGGTACTGTAATGGCAATACCCATGCTGCTGTGACAGTATACCAGAGATGTTTCCCTGATTGTCAAACCCCCATGTGCCAGCGAATTTCCCAGAGTTTTTCAAACATTACATGAATTTGGAACACATACCTAGTGTATGTGTAACTTCAGAACGTGAGGCTATCTAGCCAATTGAGGGAAGGGAAGACATTATTGCAATGGTGTCCCACCACCAGTAGACAGTGTATTAACCACGAGCTCAGTATTCCAGAAATGTGGTTGTTGCATATGTTACATACCAGACAAGTATCCTCCTATCTGGATAACAAATTCCCTCAACGGTGGATTGGCCGTAGGGGAGCCATTAACTGGCCTGCCAGATCATCCGATGTAACCCAGTTTGAGTTTTGTTTATGGGGTTTACTAAAGAGAGGTATACATTAAGGTGGATACACATGAAAAAATTTTTGCTCCTGTCACCGACTCTGTTGCCTGTGCTAAACCTCGCCAAGATGATGATCGATGTGCAACACAACACACCCTCCAATGTGTAGACAAGTGCATTTAGATGGGTGGGGGACTTTCTGAATGCCTTTTGTAGGGTGGATCAGCCATCTGTCCCACCATTATTCTGTGCACTGCAGCGCTGCACAGTGTTTCGGTAAGTAATATTCACATTTATTTTAGTAATCATTTGTCAATGTGTGTAGTCTTGAACCCTTTCCAGTTCCATAATGATCGAAAATTGGACATATGTTCATAGGACTTTTTTGTTTGTTTTCACATGTAGAATCACTTTGGAGATTGTGATATTCCTCCTGGGTGGGTGTACCTGCAGCCCATTGGCTGTCATACTACTTGAGAGCAGCCAAGGAAGGCTTCATTGAAAGCTCATGTAATTTTAATCACTTGTCACAGCTGAAAACTCACTAACATTTTATTCAATGTTAGTCAGGAGACTCTGCATTAGACACAGCTGAATGTGGGTTTGGCAAATGGACACATGGTCCGATCACTGCCAGCAGTCTTTTATACCTGCAAGGATCTTATCCCAAGTCTTTCTCTCTTTTTTTAAAAAAATGATAACATACTGTCTTGCTTAAGCAAGCACATTTCTTTACAAAAATGGGACATTTTGTGTCACTTTATGTAGATTTTTGGCTTAATACTTACACCACACCCATGTTTGAGACCATCAGTTTAGAAATGAATTATTAACAGTTACAGAACACTAAATGTATCCGAATTGTTACAGCTGTAAAAAGAGTAAAGGAACTGTTTGAAAAGATGTGTGTTGTCTGCTGTATGTGGTTGCCAGGTTGTGAAAGCCTTCGTTTTTTCATTTTGATGGTAAGATCAATGAAATTACAGTTTTAAAGCAGTTGAATGACTGTTGTAACAGAAGAGGAGGTGTCATTGACACATTGTAGTTCTGTGACCTGAGTAAGATTTTATGAATGAAATGTTGCGAGATTGAAGAGACCTCCATCAAAACGAAATTAATCTCCATGCTTTGGTTGTTTGTAGGTGATTCATACAGCATGGAAGCCATGTACAGTGCTAAGAGTGTTAGAGCGAGCACACAGATTTGTTTCGAACACTGAGTGATTGAGGACAATTTGGATGCAGAGTCATGGTGAAGAACTTAAGCAACCATGCTATTGTGAAGAACTTGAACCAATTCCACATATGCTCAGAACAACCAAAGTGTCTCAGTAGTTTCCACAAGGCAGATTCACATACTGAATCAAAGGATTTTCTCAGGTCATAGAAAACTAAGTATAGAGGCTTCTGTTGCTCTCTTCATTTCTTATTGACTTGTCTGTCCCAGATCATAATATCTGTTATGCCTGTAGAGGCTCAGAAACCACAGTGAGATTCAGGCAAAATGCTCTCTGAAATGAGTTAGTCAATTTAATAGAATTGGAAATGTTACCTGCAGTTGGCAGCAGTGATATACCATGGTAGTTCACACATGTAGTATGGTGGCCTTTCTTAATGACAATGATGGTGGTAACATTCATAAAGTTGACAGGTTCTTCTGGGGTTAAGAAATTAAGAGGATGAGTGTAAAAAGTATAGTCTTTGAGGGTACATCTCCATTTAGTACCAATTCTAGAGGGCTGTTATCAGGACCAAGAGTTTTTCGTGGTCTGAGTTGAACGAGTGCTTTGATAGTCTCTGTATGTGGGTGGAACCGCCATCCATGGTTGTTGGGGTTGCTGAGTGACATAGTGAAGAAAGTCCTCTGCAACATTGGAGGCACAATTTAGGAGCTTAGAGAAATGTTCCTTCCAATGCATTAAGATTTTTTCATTGTCAGTTTAACTGAGGGAATTGTCAGCAGTCTTTAGTGTTCCTGATGAGGATGAACTGGTCTGTATATGTCTTTTGTGTCTGCATACAAGTTTTGCAGGTCATGGACATCAGATAGTTTTTACAGTACTTTGCTTTTTGTTGCCATCAGTTTTTCTTCATTTCCTTAATTTGTGCCTGCTTTTCCGTATAACTTCCATTAAATGTAATTTTTCACACTGGGAGAAGGATCTTGAAGGAGGATAGATGGGCTTTCCCATTTGACATTGACCAGACACATAATTTCTTCATTATTTTCATCAAACAAGTTTTTTCTTTTTTTTTCTTTATAAAACCAATTTTTTCCTCAGACTCAAAAATGATTTTCTGAAGTGTGGCCCACTCCTCATTTGCATAATTAGTACTGGCTGGATGATGGACCAGCTTATTTGGGATTGATTTTCTGTAATCTGTAGCAGTAAATTTAAAGTTAAAAAGTGTTGAATTTCCACTTAGGTTGGTTGTGGATGGATCTTTTTGGTTTACAACCAATTGAGATCCTCAGCTGGCAAAAAGGAACTTATGATCTGTCCTGCAGTCACCAACATTTCTTGCAGTCCTGGTAACAAGGACTTCAATTTTATCACATTGCTTAGTGATGATATAATTGAGGATATGCCAGTGGTTTAAGTGAGGATGCATCCAAGTGGTCTTGTAGTGGTTAGGTAAGCAGAACTGAGCGATAGTAATAGGGAGTTCACATTCAGCACATAGGCCAACCATCACAGTGCTTTGTAATTGATTAACTTTAGCAGCTCTGGTTTTGAATTCATCATGTAATAACAGTTTATCTCTAGGTCGTACTTTGGTGATGGTTTAGCCCAGCATCCAAGTTGGAAGCATATGCAGAGATGTCATAAATTTGTCTTCAGAGAGTGGGATTCTGACACACACAAATATTTCACTGGCAACAGTTGGAATTACCTGATGATCATTCACCAATGTGGACTTCACGGTGATTCTAGCACCATGAATGTGACACTCTCTTATCTTTTCCCTTTCAGAAAATGTCGTAACCTGAACTGAATTCTAAATTTACCATCGCTAGACAGTCTGGTGTCACTTAAGACAGTAATATCAATGTTAACTCAATCGAGGTCATGGGTGAAAAGCACTGTTCTTGTCTGAGGCCTCTTATCTTTCAGATCATGTAAGGCTGGATCATGGGGCATTCCTATTATTAAAGTTTTTGTAATCTTCATGGTTCTACCACATCAGTGGTGACCCACTGAATGTGGCCTCCCAGTCGGCTGAGAGACTACAGATGTTTAGCCTATGTTTTCTAAGGCCTTCCCCATTCGGGGTGGGCGGTGGTGATCCTAAATAGGTGTGTACAAATACAAGTGTAGGCTCAAATTCCTGAGTATCAGTGGGGTCTCAGAGACAGCCATTATTATTCCATTGCCATTGGACTTGAGATGAAGGTATGACAGCAAGAAAAACAACTACACATGGGATTCTGTTTAAGATGGACCTCAGCGTGCAACAATGTGACACACACACTATGATCTTGGAACCGTATTCCACAGCTGAAATGAAATGAAATGGGATGTGCAATTTCCAACATTTTGACTTCAATAGATTGCTGTAGACCTGAAATACCATTGAGTTAAGCCTTCACAGCAAATCCATCTGACATGATCTCATCCACCTCCATGACATCTCTCCCCTCTCTCACTCCAGGGGCTCACTGTTCTTTGGTGAGAACGTGCTTGGCTACCATTGGGATCCCAGCCTTTGCAGCACTACTTCCTCTTTGTGTGCTGCCAACCTACATGTTGATTCTCTTAAGTCTTCTGACTTTCTGTCAGATGGTCCTTTTGGTGCAGGCCCTGCTTCGACTTAGTTCAAAATTTTGGTCTTGATTTCCAGTTTCACTCCCGGCACTATCTTCACCTTCCATTAACGATTATATGGTCTCCATTATTGGGTTTGACCTGCCAACTTTCCCAAATTTTACAGAAGTGTGCGTCATGCAGGGGAGGTTGCCCACTGTGGTGTATGCTCTGCACCTATGCCCTTTAACCCTGGTACCCTTCCTTCCTGTTGTTTTAGTATGCTCAGAACCCATCACAGTAGCAGTCCCGTTTTGTGGGAGGGGCTATCATCAAGTACCTGCATGGTGGTAGCTCCCTTACCACAAAGGGATCGCACTGTTAGTGCCTGTGCTGCACACTCACCATGTACGCCATGGAGTATGTGCCCGTCATTACTGGGGCATGGGGACTCCCAGAAACAGATTACTGGCCTGGTAGCCATTGCTGTGGCTGGGTGGCATCCATGGGGAGAACTCCCATTTGGAGTGGATGGCGATAGTTTGAACATGAAGCGACTTAAATTTTCTCTTGCTGTAGTCGCACGGTCCTAGTGGTTTCTTCGAATGGAAAGGCCTCGTATGATGCAATGAAATACAGTCCCAATATGTTCCCTTCCCTGGCCATGCAGGACTAGGCAACAAGGAGGAAAAGTCCTCCTCTTGTTTGGAGAAAACACTTTTGTGAAAAATTTGACTAAAAATACCCATTTTTAGCACTTTTTGAAAAATTGTCAACTTTACTGTAGATTTGTGAAATAATGGAAAGCAACAGGAGAATGAAATTATATATTCTAAGACCTTGTGTTGGTGAGTTATGGTGTGCAAAGTTTCATGTACATCCCACAATTACTTTTGGAGATATAAAAAACTAAAGTTAGCATTTTTTTTTAACAGTTAGTTTTTCACCCAACTTTGCTTCAAATTATCTATATGAAAATTGCTCAGGAATCCTTTTCTTAATATTTTACTTTAAAGAACTATAAAAGTTGTATAAGATGGCAAAGTTTTGTTTCTTTCTTGCAAATACTTACAGAAATATCTCCTCAAAGTTGCTGAAAATTCAAGGACGCACTATAGAAAGCTGTGCCATGGTCTTAAACAAGTGACTGTATCTCCGAAAGTATTGAATTTCTGAAACGGAAACTTTACCAGTGTTAATTGAGAACATGTATGAATGTTCGTACAAAATTTCATCAAAATCCATGAGGGTCATGTGGGAGCCTCTAGACCACTTGGCATGGAATGACCCTTTTTAAACGAGATGTTATTCCTCCCACACCTCTTTTCACAAGTGGCCTTGGGGCTAGATATGGCAGAGTTTGCTAATAAGGGAGGTGCAAAGCTGTTAGATTATGAGGTAGACTCTATGAAACATCAAAAGCATTGAGATTCATCCTAATATTTGACCACTTCCCATTGCTCTATGAGGTCAATCAGTTTAGTCCAAAGTATGTGCATCTCACTTAATAGCATCTCATGTAACAAGTGAGTGGAGGAGAAGAACGGTGGAGAGAGCAGACAAGTATCCTTATGTCTGTATTATTGTTCAAATCACTGACAAAATTTGGAGGTGTTAGTGTCATGCAATCTTTTTGTGACAATACAGACTGCCTTCACATTGCTGCAGGTAAACAGACAGATGCACAGGATAGGACATTGCACTCCTGTACAAATTTCTGATGAGAGATGACTGACATAACAGGGCTCCATTTTATCACAGGTGGACACCCATCACACAAGAATACCTACTCCATCTGTCTGAACAGTGTTCTGTTTATAAGTGAGATGCATTGCCTCATGTCGTTACTGTACTAGTACTGGCCTTCAGCATCTGCCAACATGTACTGTGACTTACTGGTCTAAACAAACTTCCTTGTTTAGAGCATCCAAAATTTGTGTTTCTTTGCCTATGCTAATCTCCACAACATATGGCACTTAAGGCACAAAGGTAAAGTTTTGTGCAGGTGGGTAAAGAAAAATGAATAAGAAATTAAAATTTTGTCGACTGTTTTGTTTTTAAAACATTGTGATATGGTGTCAGCCTTTCCCTTGAACACTATAGCTGCATCGGCTTCCTGTGTTTTAGTTCTCTGAGTAGGAAAAAATAAATATACAACTATGGATTTTTTTCAGGATGAAGGACATGATAAACTTATCAGAAGCTTCACTGATGTTAAAGAAGTTCTTAATCAGCTTGGTGACTTACGGGACTTGGATCCTAACCATTATCTGGGTAAGCTGGCTGTTTATTGAATGATTTTGTATCCATACTCCTTGTAATGTAAAAGACACAAAAAAGTCCTTAGCTTTAGTAAGACAAAGGAACAGTTTGGCTTTTGAAATGGATGTAACCAAATGGACCACTTGCAAGTAATGGGCAAAATTGTAGAAAGTAGTAATGTGTATTAATACTTTGCCTAGATTAAGAGAGTCTGCAAAAGATTTTTACTCAATTTCAACAAAATTTGTATTTACAGCATTTGTGAAGAAAAGAGTTACTTCATCCTTAATTATTGTAATAACAAATTAGGTATTAGTGAGAAACTGAAAGAAGTTGGGCGGGAAGATTCCGCATTGCAATGGATATGTGTTAGTTGAGCATATCTTAACCATCATCTTGTTGATCATATTATGCCATTTGCTTCTGGCTCAGCGAGCCTTAAGTAGCAAATGGAAAACGTAATTAACTAATTTTAAAAGTAGGCTTGAAAATCAAATGTAATAAAACTGCACTAATGTATATTCAGTACATTGAAAATGCAGAAACAGAAGTTAAGAATGAAGTCGTAAACTCTGTTGATGAATTTTTGCATTTAAGGTATTTGAAGATGGTGATGGGGCAACAAAAGAAATACAAAGAAGAGTGTAAATACCCTGCAGTGCTTTTGGTAAACTAAAGATATTTCTAAACTTGACTATAAGATGTACACTCATTGTGTATTGTCAGTTTTCACTTAAGACACTGAGATAGACTTATTAAGGATCTCTCTCTCTCTCTCTCTCTCTCTCTCTCTCTCTCTCTCTCTCTCTCTCTCACCACACAAACACGCTCTAAGTAAAAATTTATTATTTGCTATTCTTCCTGTAGCCATGTTTCTGTCTATAGTGTAGATGATGAAAAGCCCAAATTTTGTCATATGTCACCAACATGTGATTATTTTATATGTATGTGAGGAAGACAGATTTTGATTAGTGCTCTTTCAGAAGTTTCCCCCCTGTGGGTCCGGGGTAAGAATAGGCCCAAGGTATTCCTGCCTGTCGTAAGAGGCGACTAAAAGGAGTTTCAACCGTTTCGGCTTTCCATGTGATGGTCCCCCTTGGGGTTTGACCTCCATTTTTCAAAATTCTACTGAAGTACGAGCCTTTTGGGGAAGGATGCCTTACGTGGTGTATCACTGGTCCTCAGTGCACTAAGACCTTGCACTCAGCATTGTAACGGCGTTGTAACCGCACCCACTATTCCTCAAATTAGGCCTAAATGCCTGATGGGTTGCACAAGTTACGCCAATAGTGCGTCCCCATCTGCACCTACGATCATGATGGACTTTCCATGGCACCCGAAATCCAGCACGATAGCCAACCCGTTGTGGTGGGGTCGTCATGTACACTCTAGGTTGTAGCCCCCTGACAACACAGGGATCGTACTGCTGATACCTGAGCTGCACCCTCCCCACGTCGGCCAAGGAGTAGATGCCCGTCTCCTTGGGGCATCAGGACTCCCGGCAACGGTCATCCTGCCAGGTGGCCCTTGCTGAGGCTGGGTGGCGCCCATGGGGAGAGCCCCTGGTCGGAGTGGGTGGTATCGGAGCGGACGTTTCGCAGATGAAACGTCAACATGTATCAGGTCGATCTGCGGCCGAGTCTTTTAAAGAGAAAGGTACTGTCTCTGGTTCTGGTTCTCCTGCCCTTTCCCCCTTGGCCACTCCCTGGGAGGCAGGACAGGCCCGCCGGTTTGGGGCAAAGTACTTCCCCCGCTATTTAGTCTGTTCTCGGACCGATGGGGGGATGTTCGCCACGCCACCTCCAAGCCCATTTTCTTTGTCCAGCACATCGAGGACATATTCAGGGAAATCGAGGCTCTCAGTAAAATGCGTTCGGGGTCTGTTCTTATAAAGACCACCTCCGCCACACAGTCGGCGGCGCTCCAGGCGTGCGACTGACTAGGGAACATCCCAGTGTCCATTGTCCTGCATCAGGCACTGAATAGGACACAGGTGGTTATTTTTCATTGGGACCTCCTGCTGCAATCTGATGAGGAGCTCAGGGCCAACCTGGAGTGCCGAGGCGTGCACTTTGTCCGGCGAGTCTAGTGCGGCCCTAAAGACTGTCGCATCGACACCGGGGCCTTTATCCTTGCCTTCGAGGGGGACGTTCTCCCGGAGAAGGTAAAGGTGATGTGCTACTGGTGCGACGTGCGACCATACGTCCCACCTCCTATGCGCTGCTTTCGGTGTTTGCGCTTCAGGCACTTGTCACGGTGTGAGGCTGAGCCCCTTTGTGGCGATTGTGCACGTCCTCTTCGTGAGGAACATACATGCACCACACCACCTCAGTGCGTCAATTGTCCTGGCGTCCACTCACCTAGATCTTTAGACTGCCCTGCGTATCAGAAGGAGAAGACGATTCAAGAATTAAAAACTTTGCACCGTCTCTCTTATTCTGAGGCCAGGAAGAAGTATGACCGCCTCCATCCCGTGACGTTGACAAATTCGTTTGCCTCAGTTGTGTCCACTCCTTCCACAGTATCCTCACCCCTATCCTGTCCCCCCTCCACCTCCTCACCCCATCCGGGGTCTATGCCTCCGCCTCCCAAATCCCTCCCTTCCAAATCCTCCTCCATCGCGGCCCCTGTCACCTCTGCCCCTGAGGCCACTCCTCCTCCTCCTCCTCCTCCTCCTCCTCCTCCTCCTCCTCTTCTTCCCTCTCCCCCTCCACCGCCCTCCTCTTCTCAGGCGTCCATCGGGGAAACGTTCCGGACCCCGGCTTCCAAGGTCCGCCATTCCAAAACGGACCCGGCACGTGAGGACCTTTTTCAGGTCCAGCCCACCAACCCCGTGCCTCATCGGACTTACAAGAAGGCCTCCAAGAAGGAGTCTTTATCCCCCTCTTCACCCCGGCACGTTTTGTCTGACGCTCCATCCGTGAGTCGCTGCTCCCGGCCGTCCTCAGTTTCGCCGCGACGCTCTGCTGCCAGGCGCTCTGCTGGCCTGTCGTCGGCGAATGATGCTGCCCCTCCTACGCAACCCAGGAATGCGGCCGCAGCTGGCGACGACTCGATGGAACAGGATCCGCCTTCCGCCAGTTGTAGCGTTGTTCCCTCAAAACCTGGCCCTCAGCAGCCGTCGAGGTGACCAGCTCTTCACCCGTTTCGTTCCCCTTTTTCTCTGACTAGCAATGGCTTTGTTACATTGGAACATAAGAGGTATTCGATCTAATCGGGAGGAATTACAACTGCTCCTCCGCCTGCACTGTCTGCTCGTCTTTGGTCTCCAGGAAACCAAGTTGTGCCCAACTGACCGTATTGCTTTTATCCACTATACCTTGGAGCGGTCTGACCTCACCCCTGTGGACCGTATTCCAGCTCATCGTGTGGTTATGTTGCTCGTTCGGGATGATGTCTATTACCATCCCATCCCATTGACCACCCCACTCCAAGCAATAGCTGTCCGTATTATTCTTTCTGCCTTTACTTTTTCTGTTTGTACTGTCTACACGCCATCATCATCCGCAGTTAGTCGGGCTGACATGATGCACCTGATTGTTCAGCTTCCTCCGCCGTTTTTATTGTTTGGCGACTTCAATGCCCATCATCCCCTTTGGGGCTCTCCTGCATCCTGTCAGAGAGGCTCCCTCTTGGGGGATGTCTTCAACCATCTCAATCTTGTCTGCCTCAATACTGGCACCCCGACTTTCCTCTCGGACTCTACTCATACCTACTCCCACTTGGACCTCTCGATCTGTTCTACCACTCTTGCCTGTCGGTTCGTGTGGTATGTTCTTTCTGACACCTATTCGAGCGACCATTTCCCCTGTGAAACTTCCTGGCAGATTAAAACTGTGTGCCCGACCGAGACTCGAACTCGGGACCTTTGCCTTTCGCGGGCAAGTGCTCTACTAACTGAGCTACCGAAGCACGACTCACGTCCGGTACTCACAGCTTTACTTCTGCCAGTATCCGTCTCCTACCTTCCAAACTTTACAGAAGCTCTTCTGCGAAACTTGCAGAACTAGCACTCCTGAAAGAAAGGATATTGCGGAGACATGGCTTAGCCACAGCCTGGGGGATGTTTCCAGAATGAGATTTTCACTCTGCAGCGGAGTGTGCGCTGATATGAAACTTCCTGGCAGATTAAAACTGTGTGCCCGACCGAGACTCGAACTCGGGACCTTTGCCTTTCGCGGGCAAGTGCTCTACTAACTGAGCTACCGAAGCACGACTCACGTCCGGTACTCACAGCTTTACTTCTGCCAGTATCCGTCTCCTACCTTCCAAACTTTACAGAAGCTCTTCTGCGAAACTTGCAGAACTAGCACTCCTGAAAGAAAGGATATTGCGGAGACATGGCTTAGCCACAGCCTGGGGGATGTTTCCAGAATGAGATTTTCACTCTGCTCCGCTGCCGAACTTTCCATTCCTCGTACTACCTCTTCTTAACGTCTCGTTTCTGTTCCCTGGTGGAATGAGGCTTGTAGAGATGCTATCTGTGCTCGACGACATGCTTTACACACCTTTCGCCGCCATCCTACGTCGGCGAATTGTATTGGATAAAAACAACTCTGAGCGCAATGCCGTAGAGTCATCAAAGACAGCAAAATAGCTTGTTGGGTCTCTTTCACCAGCTCCTTTAACAGTTTTACTCCCTCTTCTGTCGTCTGGGGTGGCCTGCGCCGGCTGTCGGGCATTAAGGCCCACTCCTTGGTACCTGGCCTGACTTCAGGTAATGAGGTATTTGTTGATCCTGTGGATGTCTCCAACGCCTTCAGCCACTTTTTCGCGGAGGTTTCAAGTTCTGCCCGTTACCACCCTGCCTTCCTTCCCAGGAAAGAGGCAGAAGAGGCTCGGCGACCTTCCTTCCACTCGCTGAATCTGGAAAATTATAATGCCCCCTTTACTATGCGGGAACTCAAACGTGCACTTGCACTGTCCCGGTCCTCTGCTCCGGAGCCAGATGCCATTCATGTTCAGATGCTGACACACCTTTCTCCGGCAGGCAAAAGCTTTCTTCTTCGTACCTACAATCGCGTCTGGACCGAAGCTCAAGTCCCCATGCGTTAGCGTGATGCCGTCATTGTTCCTATACCCAAACCCGGGAAGGATAGACACCTTCCTTCTAGTTACCGCCCCATTTCTCTTACAAGCTGTATCTGTAAGGTGATGGAGAGCATGGTTAACACTCGGTTAGTTTGGATTCTTGAATCTCGATGGCTACTTACCAATGTTTAATGCGGCTTTCGTCGCCTCCGCTCCGCTGTTGACCACCTTGTGACCTTGTCGACATTCATTATGACCAACTTTTTACGAAAGCGCCAAACGGTAGCCGTGTTCTTCGATTTGGAGAAGGCTTATGATATCTGTTGGAGGGGAGGTATCCTCCGCACTATGCACAGGTGGGGTCTACGCGGTCGCCTGCCCCTTTTTATTGATTTCTTTTTAACTGATCGAAAGTTTAGGGTACGTGTGGGTTCCGTATTGTCCGACGTCTTCCTCCAGGAGAACGGAGTGCCTCAGGGCTCCGTCTTCAGTGTAGCCCTTTTTGCCATAGCAATCAATCCAATTATGGATTGCATTCCACCTAATGTCTCAGGCTCTCTTTTTGTCGATGACTTCGCGATCTACTGCAGTGCCCAGAGAACATGCCTCCTGGAGCGCTGCCTTCAGCGTTGTCTTGACAGCCTATACTCATGGATTGTGGATAATGGCTTCCGGTTCTCTGAAGAGAAGACGGTTTGCATAAACTTTTGGCGATATAAAGCATTCCTTCCTTCATCCTTACATCTCGGTCCCGTTGTTCTCCCATTCGTGGAAACGACTAAGTTTCTAGGGCTCACACTGGACAGGAAACTTGGTTGGTCTCCGCACGTCTCTTATTTGGCTGCCCGTTGTACAAGTTCCCTTAATGTCCTTAGAGTTCTTAGTGGTTCATCTTGGGGAGCAGATTGCACTGTCCTGCTTCGCTTGTATCGGTCCATAGTCCAATCAAAGCTGGATTATGGGAGCCTTGTCTGCTCGGCCATCCCTCTTACGTCGTCTCAACTCCATCCACCATCGGGGCCTACGTCTTGCGACCGGAGCATTCTACACTAGTCCCATCAAGAGTCTTTATGCTGAAGCTGCCGAATTACCATTGACCTACTGGCGTGGCGTACTGCTTTGTCGGTATGCCTGCTGGCTGTTGTCAATGCCCGGCCACCCCTCTTATCAGTCCTTCTTCGCCGATTCTCTCGACCGTCAGTATGGGTTGTACGTGTCTGCCCTGCTGCCCCCTGGAGTCCGCTTTTGTCGCCTGCTTCGACAATTGGATTTTGCCCTCCCTACCACCTTCAGAGAGGGTGAGAGCCCGACACCACCTCGGCTCCAGGCTCCGGTTCATATTCATCACGACCTCAGCTCGCTCCTGAAGGAGGGTACTCCGGCTGCAGTGTATTGCTCATGGTTTGTCGAACTTCGTGCGCGACTTGCCAGTCACACCTTGATTTACACTGATGGCTCCAAAACTGAAGATGGTGTCTGTCGGCTGTGCCTTTGTCGTCGGGGCCGTCACCTTTAAATACCGGCTCCTCGACCAGTGTTCCAGCTTTACGGCCGAGCTTTTTGCTCTCCATCGGGCCGTTCAGTATGCCCGCCGCCACCGCCATTCATCATATGTACTCTGCTCTGATTCACTCAGTGCTCTTCAGAGCCTTGGAGCTCCATGTCCGGTCCATCCCTTGGTGCAACGGATCCAGCAGTCCCTCCATTCTTTTGCTGATAATGGCTCTCCTGTCAGCTTTCTGTGGGTTCCCGGCCATGTAGGAGTGCCTGGGAATGAGGCTGCTGATGCTGCAGCCAAGGCTGCCATCCTCCTGCCGGGGCCAGCCTCCCATTGTGTCCAGTCATCTGACATTAGTGGGGTTGTTTGTAAGAGGCTTGTGTAATTGTGGTGGGATACTTGGTCATCACTTCACGAAAACAAGCTCTGGGCCGTAAAACCGTTCCCAACTGCTTGGACAACCTCCTTCCGACCATCTCGGCGAGAAGAGGCCCTTCTGACCAGGTTGCGGATTGGGCATTGTCGGTTTAGCCACCGCTACCAGCTCTCCGGTGACCCAGCCCCGCAGTGCTCTTGTGGTCATGCATTGACAGTGCGCCATGTTTTATTGTCGTGTCCCCATTTTAGGCAATCTTGTGTTGTCCTGTCTCTTCCATCTACTTTACAGGATATTTTAGCTGATGACGCTCGAGCAGCTGCTAGTGTTCTTTGTTTTATTACTTTGACTGGCTTGTCCAAAGACATCTAACTCTTTCACTTATTTTATCTGCATCTATGTAAGAACTTTCTGGTCCCCCCCCCGAGTTTTACTAGATTCTATGTGATCTTATAATTGTGACTGGGCGCTAATGACCTCAGTAGTTGAGCGCCCTTAAACCCAAAAATAATAATAAAAATAAAAAAAATTCAGATGTTTACTTGTAAACTTCCATGTGTTCATGTTGGTGAACAGACCCAAGAGTTTTCTAAATGTGACCACATTGGCAGCAGAAGAATTACACTTAATTAGGATTTGTTCTGTGCCTCTCATGCACCCACCTTCCTCACAACTAGACTTTTGTGCTACTTTCTGTCATTCTTACTGACAATTGTTACTGTTGTGCACAGTGTTCATGAACGGACTGTGTGAGTAATTGTACTGCTTATAATACAGTTATTCACTGTCGTAAAAGTTTGATTTTCTTAACTTGCTGCGTCAATTAAGAGTACAGTGCTCAGAATAGAAATGGTTCAATGTTTCCACAAAGATTGATCATCACCTCGTTTCCATCTGCTATTCTATAGAACATTGTTTCCATGTAATTTATGAATTTTACAGTCATGTTGTTCTAACTTTTTTGGAAATCTATGAAAATCTCTGTATATCCATTTCATTTGATACTCACTGAGATCCACATGTGTCTGAAGTTCTAAGGATACAAATAGGGTTATCGCATTTTGTGTGTCTTTTGTGAGCAGTTTTTGCATGACTTACTGATAGGTCTATGAAAAACTTCCTATATGTTACTGCTGCTTCTTTCTCTTTCTGTGTTTGCTAACTGTTGTAAAAACTTTTGCCATTGCATGGTAGGTTATTGAAGGTTTGACATATTAGCAGAATAAAGATCTTAAATCAAACAACCATCGTTGAAGTGATAGTTTGCAGACAAGATTTTCTGTAGTGTTGCCCGTAGTATCTTTCTCATTGTCAAAGTTGTGTGTTGCCAGTGTTAAATTATTAAGTAATCTGCACATACAATAATATATAATCCTAAAAATGTAAAAGATGTTTCACTGACAGCGTTATGTAGATGTAGATGTAGATGATCACAACAAGAAATTAAAAAGCATTAAATATTGAAGGCAGTGAGAAATAAATACAAGTTGATGGATGGATGAAATGTAATAGTGAAGCTGAAACACTTTTCTGGAGACCATGCAGAGAGCCTCTTAAATTGAGAAACATGGTTAAAACAGTAGTTGTAGATTACATATATTAGCTTCAGTCCTGACTGAGCTTTCTCTGCTGTATGAAGTATAGTACTTTCATTACAGGCCCATTTCTGGAGGTGATTCGTTCTGAGGAGACAACTGGTCCAGTTACTAGCTTAGCACTTTCATCGGTGAATAAGTTTTTGTCTTATGGCCTGATAGGTAAGCAACACTTCAAATAATTATTTGATACTGAAAGTTTTCTAACTTTTTCTATTTTGTGGATATTGTTTAGCATGCTAAATAACTTCTATAACGGGCAGTGAAAAAGTTTCCATTCAGAGGCCTATACTAACCCCTTGCCTAAGTGTTGGTGCTTATATATCCACATCGGGTCACTGTTGGTTGCGTATACTCTGAAACAATACTGTCAAATGGAAACATTTCAGTTGCCTCTTATGTATTCTTGTTGCTTCATTTAACAGCAAATAGTGAAAGTCAGTGCATGTGGTATTAGGGGAATGATTTACCTTGATTGTACTATAAAAGAGATGATTAATTTAAAAAAAAAATAATATATAGGTATTGTGTGTTTTGGTGCTGCATATTTAAAGGTGAGCTTATATGATATGATCTATGGTAATGGATTTGTTAGTTTTTTTAAACAAAAATTGAATGAAATGTGTATATAAAGTGTCCCTGTATTCGTATTTTCTTTCTTTAATTGGAAATACTATTAATTTTTCTGCTTCCTACATTTTAAATCTGACATGTGTCTGTTCACCTTCAATCAGTCTTTTGTTATGTATTTTTCTGGACAATACTCCTAATATATTTAGGAATCTCGTTTTCCTCCATTCTCCTAACATGGCTGTACCATTCCTGATTTGTCTTTCTTCATACAATTTATTTAGGTGTCAGTGATAAGCGTTCAGTTTGATTTGAGGATTCTGAGGTTAGGCAGACAGTTGGTTGTGTGAACATGAAGTAACCATGAGGATAGTTAATTTAAATATAAATAATTGTAAGATAACATTTTCGTATAAATTTAAGGTGGTTAAAGGAGAAGTTGTAAACGTATATTAGTAGAAATAATTAGATTGGCAGATGTACATCAATAATGGTAACTATACCTGTACTTAAAAACTTTCATGTCCTCTGTGCACTGTTACTTACAGATATTTTTAACTATTTATTTTGCTGTCTGTCAAAAGGGTTATCCATCTCAGCTCATTTTAATGAAGAATTTCAGCAAAGTGAACCATAGCTACCATATTAACTTCGCTGAATGTCTTCCACCTGTATCAGTTCTGTCAGACGTTGAATTGAGACTTGTAGGGTATATTGTTGATTCTTCGTATGTACTCCCCATGCGGATTGCCGCTCTTTGCCGGGTTCATGCTTAGCTATCATGGGGCCTAGTCTTTGCAGCATTTTTTTCCTTCTGTGCTGCGTGTCTATCCTCTTACTATCCCTTTTCCCCTCCCCTGGGGAACATATCTGGGTGTTTTTGAGAACGTGTTCCGCATTTTCAGTAGCTGATGTAAGAACAGCTTCACCACTGTTTTTGGTTCCTTTTTTTCTTTCTTCGTTCACCACCTCCTATCCTTCCACCGCTTTGATGTTTGAGGTTCCTCGTTTTCTTCTTCCATCTTGTGAACTCCTGAAGGCTGGTCCACGCAGCTGACACGTAACAGGTGACTGGATAATGCGTAATTCCCAGCTCCGTGTTGACGGGTAGGGTTTGTATGTATCCCACGTATCCCATGGTACAGGCCAGGCCCAGGGAGGGGTGATTGTCTGAGGTGCTACCTTTCCAAATTGTTGATTGGTCCCTCTGTCAAGTGTTTGGGAGGTGTGAACAATCACCTAAGGCAGGTGAGACCACTCTGAGTCCCCCCCCCCAGTTGGATAAAGCATGCCATTGGAGACTCCGACAATCGTGGGATTTTCGCACAATGACCCAATCATCATCTTTACAGTCAATGTCTACCAAACATAAACATAAACATAAACATAAACAGAATGAAGCTTCTGATTCAAAGATCCTCACAGCTGCACCACGGTTTCCCGTCGTTTCACATACTGGAGGAGATCAGTCCTTTGCAGTGGTAAATCCGTTTCTTATTCACAAAGGTGCTGATGCAATTGCTCATCCTGTGAAATCCTACTCTCGTTTATGCAATGTGCAATGTCAACTTGCTTTTGTAGACTACTTCAGTGTCGGAAGCACAACTGCTTGCCGCTTTGCTCATCCACAGCTATCCTGTTCGTGTCTAGGCCCATTGAACTCTGAATTCTTCTCTTCATGTTATTTACACTAGGCTGCATGATGGGCTGACTGAGGCAGAAATTCAAATGTACTTCTCTGATCCTCGCTTGACCTTTTCCCTTTGTACAGTTTAAATCCCTCCATCATTCGATGTCACCAGGGTGGACTTCCTCCAGCTTATTGGGCAACTACCTATCGCCTTTCTGCTCCTCAGTGATACCAACGCGCACTGTCCCCTATGGGGTTCTCCCAGAGCCTGTCAGAGAGGTGTCCTCTTGGCTGACCTTTTCAATCAATTTAACCTCCTCTACAATAACACAGGAGCACCCATGTTTCTTCCAGACTCCAGCACTCCTATTCCCATTTGAACCTATCCTTCTGCACTGCCCAGCTTGCCCATTGTCTCAAATGGTCCATTGTCTCCGACACGTACTCGAGCGAGGTTTTGCATGTGCTATCTGTTTGCTGACTCCTACCCCACCCAGTGGCAGCTTGTTAAAGCTGACTGGAGGCTTTACTCCTCTCTGGTGACCTCAAAGAACAACATTTCCCCAGTTGTGATGACCACATAGAATATTTTACAAACGTTATCCTTTCTGCTGCAGAACATTCTATTCCTCGCACTTTCTCTTTACCGTGCTGTGTCTCGGTCCATTCCTCACACGCCCTCTTTACCACACCATGTCACCATGCTTTGGTGGACCGAGTTGTGCTGCAATGCAATTCACATGTGGAAACATGCTCTCTGCATTTTTAACCATCATCTTACGATGGCAAACTGCATTCATTATAAACAGTTGCATGCACAGTGTTGTTACATTCTTCAGGACTATGAGGGAGCTAGAACATGCTCTCCCTTCATCCTGGTCATCTTCCACAGTGCCAGATGATGTTCACAATCAGATGTTGTAGCACCATTGTCTTGCTTTCTCCTTCATACGTACAACCACATCTGGGCAGAGTGCACATTTCCAAGATGCTGGTGTGCAGCCACTGTCGTACCCATACCCATGCCTGGTAAGGACAAACACCTTCCTTGTAGCTAACACCCCATTTCTCTCACCAGCTGTGTTTGCAAGGTGATGGAACATACGAATCATTCCGACTGGTGTGATGGCTTGAATCTCGCAATTTACTGACAGCCGCACAATGTGGGTTTTGAGCACACCGTTCTGCAGTTGACCATCTCGTCACTTTGTCCACCCATGTCATGAATGGTTTTCTGCAGAAATCCCAGACTGTGGCTGTGTTTTTGGATCTGGAGAAAGCCTATGACACCTGCTGGAGGACTGGTGTCCTCTGTATTCTCTACAAGAGTTATGTCCTAAGTGTCGCTATCGCCATTAACCTTATGATGGCCTGTCTTGCACCAGGCATCTCTGGCTCCCTTTTTGTTGATGATTTTGCTACCTGTTGCAGTTATCACGGACTTGCTCATTGAGCAGCATCTTCAGCAATGTCTTGATCGCCTTCACTCGTGGAGCATTGCCAATGGCTTTTGTTTTTCCACTGACAAAACCATTTGTATGAATTTCTGGTGGTGCAATTGGTTTCTTGCACCATCTTTAGATCTTGGGCCTGTTGCTCTTCCGTTCGTTCAAACTACACAATTGCTGGGACTCGTGCCCGTTAGGCAACTTTCTCAGTCCTCCCACATGTCTTACCTAGCAGCCTGCTGTATGTGGTTCCTCAGTGTCCTGTGTGCCCTCAGTGGAACTATCTGGGGAGCAGATCGAACCATCCTTCTTTGTTTGTACCAGTCCCTTGTCCGTTTGATTCTAGACTATGGGCATTTTGTTTAGGCATCTGCATGTCTGTTCCTCTTATGCCGTCTCAGTACTACCCACCATTGTGGCATCCATTTGGCCACTGACGCCTTTTCACTACCCCAGTTGAGAGTTTGTATGTGGACACTGCCGAACTACTGCGGTCCTACCACTGTGACTTTCTCCTCAGCAGATATGCATGCTGTTTGACTGCCGTGCATGGCCATCCATCCTATGCATCCTTCTTTGATGACTTCTTTTTATCACCAGTAGGGGGCGTGTCCCTCTTCTCTGTTAACTTCTGGAGTTTGCTTTCGGCTATTGCTCTGGCAGCTTAACTTTACGCTACCTGCAGCTTTCCTGGTGGGTGTGAACCCTTCACCTCCTTGGCTTCGTGTGGTGGCCCGTGTTCACCTGGGCCTTCATTTGCTTCACAAGGACACTACTCCAGGCTTGCTCTATTGCTGGAAGTTTCACCAGCTTAGCATGTAACTTCACAATAGTACTTTTGTGTACACTGATGGCTCTTGAACTGACTGTGGTGTCAGGTGTGCCTTCTTCGCTGCCACCAATGTTTTTTGCTATTGCCTTCTGGAACACTGCTCAGTATTTACAGCAGAACTCTTGGCCTGTATCAGGCCACACAGCACATGTGGTGACCCAGACTTTTCAATTGCATCATCTGCTCTGACACTCTGTGTCCTTCCAAGCCTTTGTGAGCTGACAGGAAATGAGGCTGCTGATGCTGCTGCCAAGGCTGCAGTCCTCTTACCTCACCCCGCTGGTTCTTACATTCCCTCCAATGATCCATGTTGCCGTTTGTCAGTAGATGGTGCCACTTTGTCATCACCACTGGTCCTCCCTTCATGGGAACAAGCTCCGGGTTATTAAGCCTCTCCAAGTGACATGGATGACCTCTTCTCACAACTCTCTTCGGCTGGAGGAGAACATTTTAGCTAGGTTGTGCATTGGGCATTGTCTTTTTAGCCATCACCGTTTAAGTGGTACTGTCCCACCACTTTGTGCTCATTGCGCTCAGGCTTTGACAGTCTGCCATTTCCTGACGGAATGCCCCTTTTTAACCATTTACGTTCTCGTTTGTGTTTACCGTCTAAGTTATCAGCTGTTTCAGCAAAAAACAAGTGGGCTGTCGACTCTGTTTTACTTTTTATATGTTGTACCAATATGGTGAAGGCCATTTAATTTTTATTTCAGGACCCTCGTTTCTCTATGCCGTATTTTATAGACCTTTCTCCACATCCCTGTTGTCAGCTGTCTTATCTTCTGATGATTAGGATTAATGTGTCGTTCTTTTAACTCCTCTCTTCGTCTTTGTGTTCTACCATTCTGATATAGGCGTGTATGACCCTAGTTGTTTTTGTGCCCTAAAACAAAACAATCAATCTTTGTATGTAAATTTATTTTTATCCAAAGGATTGAAATGACACACACACTCTTGCTCGTTCACACCCTTGAACACAGTTATTAATTCTTACTGATAGCATAGGCCATTATGATTATATGGAAAGCTGAATAGTCATTAAAAGTCAGCTTCTGTAAGATACAGAGCTTCTCGCAAGTGGTCTCTCTGTGGTGGAATGCAGGGGCCAGGAGGCTCCAATAGAAGTGGCACAAACGTTTATTAGACACATCTGACTACGCATTTCTGTATTTGTGGCATGTTACACTCTCTCATATTTGTTGTACAGTGTTCCACAATTAACATTTGCATCAGCCTGTTAAGTGAGAAGTCAACATGATGTAACATTTCAAAATTATGTTTTGTGTGAAATGAAAACTAAGTGACATTTTCTATCTATATGAGTAGTTTAAAGCTTAATGTATTTAGAAAAAAGGAAGACTGATTGTCATACTTTGAATATTTTTCAGACCCAGGAGGGAAATCGGTTCCCACTACTGTGCAAAACATCGCTGATGCTGTTACACATGCGAGATTTATGGGCACTGACCAAGATAGTGACGGTGTTGTGCTTCTTGTCATACTGCAGGTGATGTGTTGTGGTATTATTTATAAATTAAAGCAATATTATGTCCTTATATACTAATGCAGTTACATGTTATTCTAGGTACTACGAACACTGATGTTTTCACCTGAGGGAATCATGCTTAGCAATGACAGTGTATGTGAAATTTTAATGAGCTGTTTTAGGATATGTTTTGAATCAAGGCTGAGTGGTAAGTAATGCTTAATGGTTTCTCTTATTTAGTAATACATACATCTTGAGCCATATTTCATGGGTTCGAAATGGAGACTTTCTGAACTAGTATACACATACATATTAATGTATTTTATATATTAAAAAAATGTTGTGACTTACCAAACAGGAAAGTGCTGGTAGATAGACACAATAAAACACACACACACACACACACACACACACACACACACACACACACACAGATATCGCAACCCAAGGTTGCTTCATCAGAAAAGAGGGAAGGAGAGGGAAAGATGAAAGGATGTGGTTTTAAGGGTGAGGGTAAGGAGTCATTCCAATCCTGGGAGTGGAAAGACCTACCTTAGGGGGAAAAAGGAACAGATATACACTCGCTCGCTCGCGCGTGCGCTCGCACACATGCACACAGCCGTCCGCACATATACAGACGCAAGCAGACATACTTAAAGGCAAAGAGTTGGGCAGAGATGTCAGTTGAGGCGGAAGTACAGAGGCTGTGTGTGTGTGTGTGTGTGTGTGTGTGTGTGTGTGTGTGTGTGTGTGTGCGTGCGTGCAAGCAAGTGTATACCTGTCCTTTTCTCTTTCCTGATGAAGCAACTGTGGGTTGCGAAAGCTTGATATCTGTGTGTGTGTGTGTGTGTGTGTGTGTGTGTGTGTGTGTGTTTGTGTGTTTGTGTGTGTGTGTGTGTGTGTGTTTGTGTGTTTTTTATTGTGTCTATCTACCAGTGCTTTCCCATTTGGTAAGTCACAACATTTTTAATATATTTTTCCCATGTGGAATGTTTCTTTCTATTATATTCATATAATTAATGTCTTTTGTTATATTTGCAATAACTAAAAGCGTTGTTCAGCATTTGCTGATCACGATGGGTAAATGAGTGTACATTGGAGATATCAAGTTAGATACAAAAGTTGGAGAGTTAGTGTGTTGAGGAAAGACAAATCAGTAATGTGGTGGTATGTAACAAACTTTCATTTGGATGGCAAGGTCTGTCTGTATCCCAAGAAACAAACCTGTGATAACTGGTTTTGTACCTTGCATTTTGCCACTCTGACACACTTTTATTCACGTGCTTTGTTTCCTAATTGCTAATGGTTGTAGTCCAAAAATATGGGTGAGAAAGATATATATTTCGGGGGAGTATAGTGTTGTCAGTAGAGAAGCAGTAACAGCAGAAAGGACCAGCAACTTAGAAAATGGACTAATCATAAGATGTCACATGAGTGACAAATCCACGAGGGACATTTCAACCTTGTAAACCTACCCAGATTGACTGTTTGTGATGTGATTATGAAGTGGAAACATGTAGGGAGTGGGGTACATTGGTTGATCAGCTCTCCATAAGCCACACATTTCTATGCTTCTGGTAGTGTAAAGAATGATTTGGGTTGGTGAATCACATTCTACACTATGGCATCCAGTAGAAGGTTTTGAGTTTGCCGTTTGCCTGAAAGATGGTGTCTACCATCACTTCTCGTGCCAGCAGTGAATTATAGAGGAGGCAGCATTATGGTATTATGTTTTACATAGTTATGATGTTATCTCCTTATTGTGCTTAAGAAAATACTAACTGTGGAAGGACACACACACACACACACACACACACACACACACACACGTTTTACAGCATTCTTGACTGTGTACAGTACAGTAACCATTTTGAGACAATGATTGACTGTATCAACATAACAATACATGTTATGCCTCATGCATCTGGAAGCCACAGCAGTTGTATGTAGCCAGAGTACCTCTGACGTGCTCTTATTATTGGTACTCAATCTGAGGGAAATACTAAAGCCCTCTCCCTTTTAATCAGTGTGTAGGGCCATAAATGGAGTGGCCTTTGCTGACTTCACTGTGCAAGGGGAGAGGGAGATGCAGGAATCCCTGCCAAAGAGTACCACTGTAGGTCCTCATTGTGTTTGACTGTGTTGGAAGATGGCGTCTTTGAGTCCTGGCTGATCAACAATGTCTGGGATGTAGCTTGGGCCTTTGTGCTGGGGAGTGGGTGCTGGATGTGGCGGTGACCAACAGTTCTGACTCCAAGGGAACCAAGGTCTGAAAATATTTAACCTCTGTGGAATGTGAGAGGAGAGTTCCATCCGTGGTGAAGGATGGGAGTTAGAAGCTGTATAGTGGGCAGAAGTGGTTTCACCTCCATTGGCTCCCACCACTAGTGATTGTCGATTTCCTGTTGGTGCTGAACATGAGGGCAGAGGTTGTAGCAGTAAGAGGCAGGATGTTGTGCTGGCTTGTCCTAGAGTTGTTGTGGAAGTCATGTTGAGTTGGTGGTGGAAGGGAAAAAGGGGGGGGGGGGGGGGGTAAGTATCTCATCTTGTTGACGGAGCTGATTCTGATGTCAAATCAGCTGCTCTTGACTGGCTGCAGTGTCAAATACCTGCCACCTCTTTTTGCTGACGATGATGTTTTAGGTCAAAATGGAACCCTGGCCAAAGTTATGATCCCAAACGTGGGAGCCCACACAGTTACATGACTCTGTGTGTGGGTAGTAGGCATAGCAGGTTGAACAGGATGTGGTGCCTATGCTTATATAACATTTTGGCTGGCTATATCCTTTTACAGGGATGGACTGAGAGGTTCTGAGGAAGCAGTTGAGTGTGTACCCAGATTCAGCTATCATCAGAATATTGCACATCTGTGTCTTGAATGTTTTGACCATCCACTCAGCTTCTGAGTCGGATGTGGGATTGGAAGGGGCTGTTGTTGGGTGCTCAATGCCACTGTGTTGACAAAAATCCTGAAATGCAGATGCCATAAACTGAGGGATGTTTCCAGAAACTAGGATGGGAGGTGTCCCCTTCATTGCAGATCTGATGGACAGGGCATGGATTGTAATTGCTGTAGTAGTTGTAGCAATCTGAGCAACACTGGAAAGGTAAACAGAGCATTGACAACTAGCAACCACGTTGCTCCCCAGAATGGACCATCAAAATCAATGTGCACCCTTTACCAGGGGTGGTCAGTACGTGGCCAAGGGTAGAAATGCTGTGCTCGGGCAGTTGCAAATGGAGGCATGGCAGTTACAGATGGTGCATTCAGTGGCATCAACCTCAGGTCAGTATACATGATGCTGTGCTATTGCTTGCATTCTGTGCATTCCCCAAAGTGTTGTGTGGATGAGCTTCAGTATGTGGGCATGGATTGTGGGATGAACTATGACCCAGCTTTCAGTGTCATCCATAACTAACATAATGATCTCCTCAGTGATGTTGGTCTGCACTGTAAAGAAAAATTGTGTGCTATTCCAGGTCGGCATCCTTAGGGAAGCCCTGTGGTGAACCCTACTGTATAGCTGGCAACACCCTGAGTAGGGGTGGATAACTCTCCCTGTCTGCTGCTACTTGTTGCACTGTAATGGAAAAATCAAGGGCGTGTCACTGATTTGCATCTGAGGCAAAGCACAGCACCTTGTGCCTATCAAATCCGGCATCTAGGCTGCACGGCAAGTGGAAAAGTGCTTCAGCTTTGGAGTGCTGTGTAGTTGACTGATAATGGATCTCATAAATATATATAATTAAGAACACCATTCCAGCTGCTGCTTTGTTTTATTAGGAATTTTCAAATGGGGACTGAACAGCAAAATGGTTTGTGATAAGTGACCAGGTGAAACTTAGTACCATAAAGATGCACATGAAATGTCTGGATGCCATATAAAGTAGCCAACACTTCTTTCTTGATGGTTGAATAATTCCTCTTAACTGCATTTAATGTTTGAGATGCAAATGCAGTGGTTATGACGTGTTGTCGGCATATTTGTGGGATAGTATGGCACCAACGCCCCAATCTGATGCATCAGTGGCAAGCATTAAACACATACTTCTTAAGTTGCACAAAGGCCTTCTGGCATGCCCCTGACAACACTGATTTAACACCTTTTTATGTGCAGTCGAGCAGATGGAAAATACGGACTGCTTTGGGAATAAACTTGGCAAAATAATTTACTTTGCTGAGTTCTGTGAAATTTACTTTGCTGTAGTTCTGTGAAATTGTTAGAAGGTGGTAATTTGGTTATTGTATTCAGGTGGTCTGTGTGGGTGGGAGCCCATATTTACTTAATGTATCCCAAGCACTTGACACTTGGCTCAAAGAGACCACAATTAAAACCATGGGCTTAGAGCTGCCCAAAAACCTGTAGGTAGAGCAGTAGCTGCTGCTACTTGGGTTGGTAACTAACAGATCATTTAAGCAATTGACATAGTTGGGATACATTGGATGAGTTGCTCAAAGTATCTCTGAAATATTATGGAAGCACTTATAACAATATATGCTGAATGGCATATTAAAAACTAAAAACTGTTTCATCTGGTACCTACAGGCAGTTAAAAGTTGCCATCGATGATATATAACTGTGAAAAATTATTGCTCCCAGCCAATTTAGCTTTTCCTCTCGGCCAGTTTAGCCAAAAATTCCTCCAGCCTTGGAAGTAGATACAGATCAACAATTTCTTGAGCATCAAAGCTAGACTTGCAATCACGTCAAATGTAAAGTGATACATTAGGTTTCTTACCTCTAATCATGGGCATAGCCCTCTGGCTAGATGGTACCAGAGATACCACATACACATACATAGTAACCTTACTAGTTATGCTTTAAGGATACTTGGATCTGGAACCCTGTTCTATAGCCTAATATAGGTTCAGATAGCTGCTTAAATTGCACACGCAACAAATAAGGTTCCATGAATGTGATCACAGTTGAAAGTAGATTAACATGGTCCTGAACTGGAAAACCAAGAACAAAAGGATCTAAACAAAAAATGTTAGTTGTTGTCCAAGAGATGACTACTGACAAGATTAGGTACCAGGCAGCATTTTTATACTTAGCTTATATTGAGATATTACCCTGCAGCAGGATCAACTAACCATTGTATGTCACCACTTTGCACTGAGGAGACCACAGCTGCGGGGAGCCAGTGCGTTGGGTACATGTCCTCAGTAATCACATACATGACCAAGCCTGTGTCCAATTGGAACTTGCCACCATCAAATTAATGTCCAGTTGCAACATGATACACTGCATCCTGTATGCTGCTGCCATGAGCACTGGCAAGATAGTGTGTAGGGTGCTGACGGCAGAAGTTTTTGATGCACTCTGGCTGTGGCAGATACTTGTGAGGTGCTCCAGTTTGCAGCATGCAAAACTAATGTCACAGTAAGGACAGTGACACCATTGATGCTTTGGGTTGCAATCTGAACACAATTTGACGGTGTGAACCTTTGTGAGGTCTTTTGACAATAATAGAGAGCAAAACATTCCATGATCCTCCGCTCACTTTGGAACATGTCAACATTTTTGTTTATGTGCATCTACCGATAATGAGGTTGGGTGATTGGTGACTACTGAATCCTAGGTTGCAGCACTACCAGATGAATGGATGCTTGGTAAATTGGTTGCTGATGTTGAATGGAAGTCATCAGGTGATAGTAGAGCACAATGGTGACTAGTACTCTTAACAGTGTTGAGACCAGAGGAATTGTGAAGCATAGTGTGCTCTGACACACATACTTCGTGATCTGTAGCAATTTCTAACGTATCAGTCAGAGTGGGTTCAGATACCTCTGAAGCCTTCATACTAGTTTTTCTATCAGGCGTGAGATGGACAACAGCAATGGTGGATCAAGGAGTCCACATATGATGCACCACAGTGTTTACAGAAAAAAAAAAATCACACTTGCATGCCAAGTGTTGTAATTCAGTAGACCATGCTGCATAGGATTGCTTACATTACTAACACACTAATTACACTTGTTGCAATGCTGTGAGTTTAGTGACATTAATAGTCAGTCAGCAAACCACAAACATCAGAAAAAGTCACACTACTAGAACACGAGAGTGGGCCTAAGTATTGCACCATTTCATACAGTTCACTATTAGAAGACAGTAAGAGCACAAACTGATTTTCAGGGTCAGTTAGTTGATTTGCCTTGCACTGTAAAATGAAGTGACATAAATATATCTCCCAACTCTTGTTTGCCTCATTGGAGCAGACAGATGGTGAGGGGGAGCTGAGGAAATGGCTGCTGCTGACTGTTGTTGGTTTTGCAGCACTCGTAACAGCCAAGACTGCTGTTGCTGGTAGAATTCCCAATGTTTTTCTTGCTGAATCTGTGCTTCACTGAAATAATTGCCAGTTTCCTATTCTACTTTGTGTAGGTAGAACACAGTTTATGATCACTTGCATTAGTTGTAAAGCAGAGACAGTCAGAATTAACAAGAAGTTCCTGAGGTCAATGAAAGCATAGTTCATAAAGTGATAGGATAACCGTAGCAAATCCTGGGTGTAGCAATGTTGTCTTAACCGTATAACAGTCCACGGAACAATCCAGATCACAAATGTAAATCAGGCAAGGCCAAGACTTTATTATCCAATGAAACATTACTGAAAACTATAGAGATTAAAGAGAGACTAACTGGGGTGAGCTGGGCTTCTGTACTTAGCGGCACATGTGTCATGAGGCAGCACTAAATAATGTGCTTGCCACAGTTTCGCCGCCTTGTGCAGGTGCAAGTTGCAGTTGTCGTATGTAAGCTGAGTATCTCTGATATGTTCTCCATATTGATACTTGGGCTAGGCAAGGAGTTTGAATCACCATCATGTACTAAAAGATGCCTGAATGTGGTGCCTATGGCAGGTGTAGAAGACAGCCACTACTTCTTCTCTCTCATATGCCAGCAGGTAATGCTCTGGGCATGTTGTGTGTTACTGCAGAGACAGAAGGCTAGGTTTCAATGACTGCTATGCTGCCAGATATCAGCCATCACAACAGTTCTGTTGACACTAGTTGACTGTAGTCAGCTTGAGAGATGAAGCCCATCGCTGTACCCCGGTCGAGGTCACTACCCAACATGCCATAATAGTTTCTTGTCACTGTTCAGAGGTACCATCTGCTTGTCTAGCCATTGAATTCAGGAAAATAAAATGAAGTGACCTTCTATGGAGGTGGGGCAGCCACAGATGAAAAGCGTCCATGGATGGCGATTGGAGACTTCAGTAAATATCATTGACTTCATAAACATTCAACATGCCTGGGTGCTAGTCAACTTGGACTTCACTTTCTGTAATGTCAGGTGCTTATAGTAGTCAGATAAAGAAGACTGTTCCATAACATGGAAATGATTGTGCTGAAAGTAAAATATGGGAAATACATCCAGCCAATACGAACATTATCTACAAGAACAATTATCAATGACAGAATGCAGTCTTTTGAATTTGTCTTTTTTTGCAAAAAGTTGTTATTGGGCAGAACTTCTTGCTGGAATCACAAGCATTCATAGACAGTGGAAGGTCAGAGCTTGAGATAGATGAAGTAGATGAAGCTATTCCAACAAGCACACATAACAAAGATTGCCATTGAAGGTTATATTATCCCTCCATCACTAACGAAACAAGTTCCAGTCATCAGTCAAGATGCTTGGTTAAACAAGCTTCTGTTGATTGCGAAAAGCTACTGAGGCTCAAAAAGTTGTCTACATACCAGTCAGTGATGATCATAAACATTGTTGATGGTGAAGGAGAACTTTCGATCAGTAATTGTCACAAGCAGCCACAACTCATCATGCATAAAGGTGCAAGCATGGGGACAGCTGAAATGACCTGGGAATTGCACTTAGTTCTAGCAATGAAGAACTGTGCTTCTCTACCACTACAGACAATGCATGGGACGTTGCTACTTTCAAACTGCCAATGGAATCTGGCCTGACTGAGGAACAATGTCGTTGAGTGTTAGCAGTTCTGCACAAATTTTTGGATCCAGAGTGGAGAAAAGACAGGGCAGCTGGCCCATGGTAAAACACTGTATCAGCACCGGGGATCATCCACTGATTAGCCAATGTCGTGCAGATTGTTGCTGGCTTAATAACTGTATTGCAGGAGAAGTGAAGATGCTGCTGCAAGATACCACTACTAAACCTTGAGTTCTTGGTCTTCTCCTGTGGTCTTCGGGAAGTAGGATAGCACTACACATTTCTGTTCTGATTACCGATGGCTGTCCAAAATCACACCCATTGACAGCATAGGCAAAATATTTCTCAGCTGTGGATATGCAGACAAGCCACTGACAAATTGAGGTTGATGAGGTTGGCAGGGGAAAGATTGCCTTCATAACACAAGACAGTTTCTGAGGGTTCAAAGATATGTCATTTGGACTGTGTAAAGCTCCAGCCACCTATACACATATTGTGAACAACCTGCTTTGACATCTTATGTGGATGACACTCATGTCTCCGAAGACTTCTGACGAACTTCTAAGACACCTGACAGCCATGCTGAAGGCTCGGAGGACAAGTCTTGTAAGATGGTGCTGATAGGAAAGTGTAGTGACGCTTCTCTCTCGCTAAAAAGGCAAAAAATGAACAGTTCTTAGTGTAGAGAATGTAAAAAGTGTGTGATGAAGGGTATTCTGTGTATCAAATACAACTTCTGGTTACACGAAAAGTGCGCAAAAGTAAATCTGAAGATCGTCAGTGATGATTTTCCGTGGACATGTCACGGTTGTTTTCATGATGAAACGGCCGATCTTGAGTGCAGTTGATACAAAAAACGAAATTACAAAATTACTACGAAGTGACATTGAGGCATTAAAAACCGTACTTTCGACCATCAAGAAAGAAAACGATACATTAATACAAGAAAAGAAGTCCTGTGTGTGTAAAAGCCATCAAACGGAAAAGCAAGATGTTCGCGAAAATATGAGTGACCGATCGTACTTTAAAAACAACATTTCAAGTGTTCCCGTTGATGTCTCGGTAAACTCAGTAAGCCAAAAACTGGAAGATAAATATAAATGGAAGGTGGTGACATACAGCAAAAGGAAAAACAAGGCGACAAATACGCAACAAAAGGAAAATGACTTTTTAATAATTGGCGATTCGCTGCTGAAGATTATCGCTGTCCCAGATTGCAAGATCGACGTACGACCTGGTATCAGAACGCATCAACTCGGTAAACATTTTAAAAATATGGTAAATGCAAGACGAGATACTACAGAACCAGATTCTGAAACCAGACATAACTATAATGGGGTGTTTATACATGTTGGAACGAATTTATTAAGGAGCAGCAGTGAGGAAGAAATGGCAAGCAAAACAAGAAACATGATTCGTTCTGTAAGAAATATGTATGCAGGATCTCATCTGATACTTAGCGTAATCATAAACAGTAGGTTGGTGAGTGAAAAATATATTGCCAAAATAAACTGTGCTCTTAAAGAACAATGTGATCGTCTTGGGGCAATTTTTATAGACCCAAACAAATTCCTATGTGAAAACTCGCTACCGAAGGATGGCTTGCATTTAAATAGACTGAGGTCTGTAACGTTCAGCAGAATGTTTGCAGATGTTTGTAAAATCATTAGATGCAAGGGAAACTAATATGGCCTGAAGCGGGTGAAAAATCCTACACTCCAGCTGGAAAAGAAAAATATAAGCACCATACAGAAAGACGATACTAAAGAATTTGCCCCAAAATACAGCTCACAACCTGTAAACCCACAAAAGAAAAATTACATAAAAGTACGTCATCAAAAAATTCAATACTTTGGTAACAAAAAATTAGAAGCAGAAGTACTCCTGAGTGAAGTAAGGCCAGACATATTATGCATAAGTGAACATGGACTAACTGAAAGTACAATACATAATGTGGCAATAAAGGACTACAAACTAGCTAGTTACGTCTGCAGATATAAATATAAGGGTGGTGGCGTTTGTATATATATTAAAACAGGTACTCTATCAAAGAATTTAAACAGTGAAGCTGCTACATTTCCCATAGCTAGAGAAAGAGACTTTGAAGTTACTGGTATAGTGGCAGAGGATTTTAGTGTTTTGTGTGTACAGGTCACCATGTGGCGATATTAGCATATTCCAAAAAAAAAAAAAAAAAAAATAATGCTAGCTTATTGAGAATGAATATGAAGAGAAATCTTATTATATGTGGAGACTTCAACATTGACATGGGAAAAGACACAAAAATAAGACAGGATTTTGAAGAATTGTTAATAAAGCATAACATGAAAGTGGCAATAACTGCACCAACAGGAGTGACTTCACAAAGTGAGACAATTATTGACAACATAATTACTAATATGTGTAACTATGAGTCACATGTAGTTCAGACAGAAATATCTGATCATCATGGACAACTAATCTGCTTTTGCGGAAGTAATGACACAGTATTAGAACCAAAACAAACAACCAAAGAAATTAGGATCATCAGTGAACGAAATATCAATATCTTTAGAACAATGTTAAGTAGGGAAACCTGGAATGAAACCCTACAGGCCCAGAGTGTAAATGAAAAATATGATGCATTTATTTAACAATTAAGTACCATTTTAATGTAGCATTTCCCAGAGTAAAGAGACAAGAAAGGCAGCAAGATCAAACACAGTGGATTACCAGTGAAATACAAAAATAATGTTAAAAAAGAAGTATAGAAAAACAATAAGAGAAGCGAAAGCAAGAGCAATTAACACCACTACAGTGAACTAAAAAAAAGACAAAGGCAGCTTGGAATGCAATCAATGCTGAAAGAAAGGAAAAAGGTGGGTCAAACAAAGAAGAAGGTATTAGGTCAATTAAAATAGACAACACAGTGGTCACAGATGGTATGGAAATAGCAAACATACTGAATAATAACTATATCAGTGTAGTAGAAAACCTAAAATTGGAAAGAAATAATCAAAAACAGAAGGGTATTAAGGTACCAAGAAGATTGTGCAGTACTATGTTCTTGAGACCAGTCACGGAAGATGAAGTGCGGAAAACTATACAGAAACTGAAGTCCAAGAAATCAGCTGGTGATGATGATATATCAAATCATGTAATAAAGCTGTTATGTGAGGAGATAATAACACCACTGCTGAACATAGCAAACTGTTCTTTCAGAGATGCAATTTTTCCAGAAAAACTGAAGATAACAAAGGTAGTGGCAGTGTACAAGAAAGGATGTAAGGATGATCCCAACAACTACAGACCAGTTTCACTGATATCACGTTTCTCAAAAATCCTAGAAATGCTTATGTATACCAGATTAGTTAACTATTTGGACAAACATAACATTCTCATGCCCTCTCAACATGGTTTCAGAAAGGGTAAATCTACAGAATCAGCAATTGTCAGTCTAACAGAATACATTTTACAGTTCTTAGATGAGAAAAAGGTTGTCTCTGCAATGTTTCTGGATCTTTCAAAGACATTTGACATCATTGACCATGAAATGGTGGTACAAAAATTAAGCAACTATGGAATTTGGGGGCAACCAGGTGAATGGATAAAATCATACTTGTGCAACTGCAAGCAGTATGTATCATTAGGAAACTAGTACCAATCAGAAACCAAATCCATCAAATATGGAGTGCCGCAGGGTTCGGTAATGGGGCCATTGTTATTAAATGTATTTGTTAATGATATAGGTGTTGAGGAGGAAGAAAAGAAAATATTATATGCTGATGACATGACAATACTAAACAGTGACCAAAATATGGAATGGCTTGAGAGAAGAGCATACATATCTGCAAATGTCACAGCTCTATGGCTGTTGGAAAATGAACTGGTTATAAATCTAAAAAAGACTATGTATGCAGTGTTTAAAAACAAGGAAAAGGCTATAGACATGGATTTAGAGGTTGATGGAACAAGGCTGGAAGAAGTAGAATCTGCTAGATTCTTAGGTATTCTTGTGGACAATGGACTGAAATGGAAAAAACATATTAATAATGTCTGTAAGAAACTGAGCTCTGTCATATTCTTAATGATGCAGCTATCACAGTATTCAGACAAGAACCTTCTGTGTACAGTGTATCATGGACTTTTCGAACCATACTTTCAGTATGTAGTGACTGTGTGGGGAAACTCAAACAAACAAGAGACAAAACGAGTGTTCACATTAGAAAAAAAGCAATTAGGAACATTTTAAGAAGAAAGACCTGTGAAACATGCAGAAACTGTTTCAAGAATTTAGGTATCTTAACTTTTTCATCGTTGTATCTATACAAAACAATAACGTACATCACAAAAGGTAGTGAGGACTGGATTACAAATGCTAGTGTACACACCCACAATACAAGAAAGAAGTACGGAGCATACCCCACCAACTGGCAATGCTAGAAAAATGACACCAGTACTCTGGTATCAGACTACTAAGAAGTCTGCCCAAAAACCTGCAAAGATAGTGTACTTCACAATGACTTTCCTAAGAATTTAAAGACTATCTCATTGTAAAAGAGTTTTGCAGTGTTGCAGAATACTTATGCCATTAAATTTGTATATATTGTTACTCATTATCAGTGATGTAAAAATGTAAGCTAAAGGTGTAGAAAAATAAGTGATAAAGAATGTTAATACTTTGACATGTCCAATATTACACGTACATTTACTGTACACAGTGTAATCTCACAGGATCAAATAAAATTCAATTCAATTGAAGTGTGTTCAGACTGCAGTCTGCTGCATGAATCTAAGAAAGTGCCTCTTTTGTCCTAAGAAATCTTGGGCACCTAGTGTATGGAAATGGAGTCTGTCCCAAACCGAAGAAAACAATAGCTGTCACCGACTGTCTGACTTGGCACACTGATGATGCAAGTAGTTCTCTCAGAATGTGCTCATACCATCAGTGTTCCATAAAGGACTTTTGTATCAAGGCACACTCCTTGCAAGAACTACTGCAGGAAGACACAGAATTTTCCTGGGAAAATGTACAAGAAAGATATTTCTCTACGCTTAAGGAGGCACTAACATCTTCCCCATCTTGGGAGATGAGAATGCTGAGACAGCACTTCATCCTGATGCTAGCACATACTATTTAGCTGCAGTTTAGTGCAAATTCAGGAATGTGCTAAAAAGATGATAGCTTATGCTTCCTAGTACTCTCAAAGTCTGAGAGATGAACTACTCTCTAATCGAGAAAGAGTGCCCTGCTATTGTTTGGGTCATAAGCAAGTTTTTGCTGTATTTTTTTGGAAGACCATAAACTGTTATGAGCGGCCACCGTTTGCTACGCTGGCTGACTAGTGTGAAAAATATGTCGGTTTGACTGAGGGTTCAGAAGTGAAATGTCACAATGGTTTACAAAAGTAGGCACAAACAAAAGGGCAATTGCCTTAACAAGAATCTGTGGGAAGAACACAGCAGTATGGATGAAATCTGTCAGTGCAGCAATAAACTGCATTGCTGCTAAATGGAAGGAAGATCAAAGACTGTTGAAAACTGTAAATCATTGAACAAAGAGGAATTTGGAGTTAATAAAGGGAATATTGTACAAAAGGAACTATTATCCAATCGCGTGGAAACAGTCACAGTTCATCCTAGCTCATCTACAGCCAGCTATTCTGAAGTATTTCTATAACACTCCAACATCTGCTCACCTAGAATTCGTGAAAACTTTACACGGAATAAGACGCAGGCATTACTGGTTAGGTCTCTTGCGATCCATTATACACTATGTGAATCACTTTAAGGAATGCTAGCAGTGGAAGTACATGCTGCAGTTACCTCTAAAGCATCTTGTTCCAGTTACATCTGCAGCAGTGCCATTCTACCAAATTGGAATTGATCTCTTTGGGATGTTCCCAAGTTGCAAATGAGAATCGATGGACAATAATCTGAATTGACTTCCTCACCCACTACACTGTCACCAAAGCTGTGCTGACTGCAGAAGTTCTGGACATTGTGGAGTTCTTTGTAGAAGACATCGTTTTGAAGTACAGCCTCGTAGCATTCATTTTGCTCCAGGGACTGGAGGTCAAAACAATAATGGATACACTGTTCCCTCTTCGACCAGGTGATACTCAGGATAACTGCACTAATCATCTCATCACCAGGCCCACTTGCTGTTGCTTTAAGCCTTTATAGAAGCATGGATTATTCTTGAAGCACCACAATTAGTGAAATAATAAAGTAAATAAATATAGGAATAACGATCATTAAATGGAAAACATTTAAGAAAAGACCCCATAATAACCTAGTTTACAACAGGTAGGTTATTCTTGACAATATGTTTATTCAAATACTCGCACACAGATTTGTATCTGAATGATGGCCTTACACAGATCATTAACTCAACATAATATTGATGAAGTCTTCTCAGTTTATCAACTGAGTCAAGGTGCCAGGTTGTGGCAACATTTCTTTACAGCTGCTGGGCCGCAGACTGCTTTGTGTTGTCTGTGTTGGCAGTGCCAATCGCGTGCCTGCAAAAGAGGTGTCGTGGTTGAGCTTTGCATCCTGGTGCGGCCTGTCCTTTCCATCTGATGCATTCACCGTTTTTGCATTGGAGTGTTCTTGTCCGTATTTTTGACGAAAACCGCTACCTCAGTTGACAAGGTTATCATGGATTTGTATCTCCACAGCCTCTTTAAGTATCAAATCCCAGAACTAGTTCCCCTGCATACCAGCTATATTTGTTTGAAATCAAACATTGGGTTCTCATTGAGGTTGCGATCTGCCACTGCAGGTTTCTCCTTTTGGCCTGGGCAAATGTTCCTCACTACATGCTCTGAGCAACACTGCAATATACATTGGCTGCATCTGGCTGATGTGTTGTTTGCCACTCTCGCAACTGATGCTGTAGACTCCAGGTGTCTGTATTTGTAGTTTATCCTTCACTGAGCCCAGCATATTATGGATTTTGGCCAATGAACGAAAGATGATTTTAATGTTGCTCTCTTCTACTATTCTTGCAATCTCAGCACGGGTGGCCCATCATACGGAAGGAACATAAAGCGCTTAGTGTCTTCTTCGCTTATGTCTTCTTCTTCATTGGTAGGACAGTGCATCTTATGTGTCTCAGAATATCTGTTCTCGCGAAGGTTTTTTCTCTATACACAATTTGGAAGGTAGATTCTCCTTGTCGCACATGTGTCATGCTCTGCTCTCCAAGGTGTTGAGCACAGATTTGCATTGTGCTGGATAGTGGCAGCTATTGGCGTTACGGTTTAGGTCGATGTGTCTTGTTCCTGTTATCAGAATGACCTAATGTGCCGTCAGTCATCTTCTTTATCAGTATGTTGAGGAAAGACAGATATCAGTTTTCTTCCACCTCCATGGTGAATTTAATATTGTCATGTAAGTCATTGAGGTGTTTAAGTAATTGTTGTCGAGTTTCTTCACCATGCGGTCAAATCATGAATGTTTCGTCCAAGTAGCAGTAGAACACTTTTGGTTTCAGGCATGCCATTATGAGAGCCGTTTCTTCAAACTGTTCCATGTGTAGATTTGCAATACATGGTGCCAGGGGGAGAACCCATGACCTCTCCACGTAACTGTTGGTAGAATTTACCACCCTATTGGAAGTATGTGACTGTGAGTGCATGGTGGAACGGTTCCACTGTGTCTTTGTCGAAGTAGCCCCTTAGTAATGTCAAGGAGTCCTCAAGAGGTACCTGTGTGAAGAGGGATGTTGACATCAAAGCTGACCAGTTCAGTAGTGTCCCTCAAAGTATCTTCATGACCTCCAATGGGTTTTTGACAGGGTGAGGACTATGATTCATGAGAGGCTTTAGTAGCTGCACAGGGTGTTTGACTATTTCATAAGTTAGTTAATTGAACAAAAATATGACAAGAACTCTCAAATGCAAAACCGCAAAGGCAAAAGGCAGTAGATCGGTTGGGCAGGCTGCACCAGGAAGCGACGCCTGGACCTGCCTCCGTACAGGGAGCCCCACCGCCAACGTGCTGCGACGACTCCCGACTCTTCCCCCCCCCCCCCCCCCTCCTCCTCCTCCCCCCCTCTCCACCTTGAGCCACTGCCACTGCAACCCTTCATTTAAACGAATTTTACTGTGGTCGGAATTATTCAATTACTGAGTCCTGAATTAGTGAATGTTTAAGTATTTCTGAGTCCATACTACACCATTTAAACCTGAGTGGCTCTGTGGCCACACAGTACCTTCCACCTTACCACTTCAATACCACACCAGCAAAAGACCTTACCTAAACGAACAACACTGGCCAACAGATCTTTAGATCTCGTATGTATGTCTATTTAAAATCTTGCTCACATGACCAATACTTGGGTCTCTCAACCTGATGATCATTCGTTAAATCAGATATGTTGGAATGTTTACATAACTTTAAATATTCACATTAAACAATCTTGAGTAAAATTTGATTTCATTGTACAATATTCTCAGTATACTTAGCATTAACAGTAAGCTGTATTTTCTTTGCCATATCCAGAGCTTCAGCTGACAATAGTCAGTACAACACACACACACACACACACACACACACACACACACACACACACACACACATGTTGTAGTCCTGCTTTAGTCGAATGACTATACCAAAGTCTTGGTAAATAACATATGGGTTGATGGCATAATAGGATAGTAATCTCTTGCTGGCAGTAATCTATAATGGACATTTGGAGAAATCGTGTTTTTGGCACTATTTTTCATATCATTTATAACTATTTACTTACTTGTTTTACAATATTAGATACTTGTTAAGTCCTTTGTTGACATCAAGAGCTACTCAACAGTGTGTTGTGTGCCTATATTGTGTGTCTATATCCTTTGTTTGATTTTATAAGTTATTCTAGTGTTAACTGTTGGTAACTTCATTAATATAACAACTGTATACACATGATTATAATTTTAGTGACCTTGTCTCACTGTCAAAAATCAGGAATGTCAACAATGTAGGAAAAGATAGTGCCACTTCCCGTAAAGATGACATGTTAAGTTGCGCGCATGCGCACGCACTCACACACTCAACTCCAGCAGCATGAGCCAGAATGCCAGGTACTGTTTAGATTTTTCATAGCATTTCTGTGATCAGCTATGACATTTTTGGTGAATATTGCTAGATTATGTTATAGTTTTAACGCACTCAGTTGTTGGACCGTCTTGCCTCACTTAAAATACGCAGAGGAATATTCCCCTTCCACTCAAGATTTCCAAGTTACTGAGGCCCTGTAAACTGTTGACCAACCCCTGGGTGCTCACAGCTCACTGCAATAACCTGGGTCGTTTGCCAAATGCCAAATCTGACTGACGTGGTCCAGCCACACGACAGCAAGTTGCTAGACACAAGACACTCAACCAAATATTCTGCGTATGCATACCACACTTAGTGGACTCGCCACTCATAATTTCACACTCGGAATTGATGGCATTGTGATGAATGGGTCATTTATTTAATTATTTATGTTTTTTCATGCTATTGATGAGGGAAAACATTAATATAATCTTCGAAGAATATAAAAACTGTTTTCCATTGATTTCAGAATTACTGCGAAAGTCTGCTGAACATTGCTTGAAAGACATGGTGCAGTTCCTGTTTTCCAGATTACCTCTTTTCTCAGAGGATCACCGGATCCCCTCAAATGTGAAGGTAATGATGTTAAGTAGCTACATAGTACTTAAAATTTCAATAGCTATCAACAAGGATCTATAAAGGTATAGTGACAGTATTTAAGAAATCCATTGTCTCCTGCAAATGTGTTTCCAATCAATTTGGTATGTCAAAGGACACAGTGTTTGAGTTTTAAAATTCATGAAACTGTCCTGTGCATGTACATCCCTTAAAAGTTCTTCCATTTGCAAGTCTTGTCATCTTTCATAACTACTGCAATGTACATAAATGTGAACCTCCTTACTGTGGTAAAGCTGTGTTGTAAAACCCATATCTCCTTGGTTTGATTCAGTACTTCACTTTTAGTTGTCTAATCTACCCATCGTTTAGTTGGTATTTTGTAACATCAAATTTTAGTAGCTTTTATTTTTTTCTTGGCTGTACTGTTTATATTCCATATTCCACTTACATGTAAAGCTACACTCCAAGCAAACACTTTCAGAAGAGACTTCCTAGCACTTAAATTTATATTGGATGTTAACTTCCTTCCTTTTGCAATCTTTGTTGCTATTACAAGCATAAATTTTAAATCTTCTGTACTTCAGTCTTTGTCAGTTATTTTGCTACCTAAATAGTAAAACTCTTAGATTACTTTGTGTCCCATTTTATGATGTGATTCCCTTCAACCCCATTTTATTTAATTTTACTACACGCCTTTACTTTCATTTTACATGTTTTTATAATCATCCAGCAATCTCTGTCGAAACACTACCTATTCCGTTCAACTGATCTTCCAAATCCTTTGCTGTCTCTATCAGAATTACAATGTCATAGGCAGACATGAAAGTTTTTACTACTTCTTCCTGCATATTAATTCCTTTGCCAGTTATCTCGGCTGCTTGCTCTCTGTACAGATAAAATAAAATGGGACATAGGCTGCAATCTTGTCATTGCCCTCTCTACTTCTGCTTAACTTTCATCTCCTTTAACTTTACAGCTACAGTCTAGTTTCTGTATAGGTTGTAGATAACCTGCCAATCTTTGTACTTTTTATTTACCATACTTCAAGTTTTGAGTGTCAACGAAAATAAGACAAGGGTAATGGGATGTAGTTGTATTAAGTCAGGCAGTGCCGAGAGAGTCAAATTAGGAAAGACACTAAATGTAATAGAAGATTTTTGCTATTTTGGCAGCAAAATAACTGATGATGGCCAAAGTAGAGAGGATATGAAATGCAGACTGGCTGTAACAAGGAAAGCATTTTTGAAAAAGAATAATTTCACATTGAATGCAAATTTAAATGTTAAGAAGTCTTTTCTGAGTGTATTTATGTGGAGTGTAATCTTGCACAGTAGTGACACATGGCTGATAAACAGTTCAGACAAAATGAGAGTAGAAGCTTTTGAAATGTGGTGATCAAGGAAACTACTGAATATTTAGATGGGTAGATCATGAAACTAATGAGGTTATACTGAATTGAACTGGAAAGAAAATAAAAGTAAGGCACTTCATGAGTAAAAGAAGGGATCAGTTGGTACGATGCATTCTGAGGCTGCAAGGAATTGTTAGTTTGGTATTGGAGGGAAATGTGGGGACTAAAAATTGTAGAGGAAGACCAAGGGATGGCTACAGTAAGCAGCTTCAGATGGATGTGAATTTCAGGAGTCATTTGTAATTGAAGAGTCTTCCACTTGGTAGACTAGTGTGGACAGCTGCATCGAACCAGTCTTTGAACTAAAAAAGATGATTACTGCTGCTGCTGCTACTGCTACTACTACTACTACTACTACTACTGACACTGACGCTACAGAATTTCAAAGTGTGTATTGTACTACATTGTCTAAAGCATTCCACAAATGCTAAAAGTTGTGTGGTCGGTGTTGCTTCGCATGTTCCTAAATTTCTCTGGAACCAAAACTGGTCTTCCCCGTAGTCAGTTTATACGAATATTATTAATGTTAGTATTTTGTAATATTGTATTACTGATGTGCCCATCAACACCAGGCTTGTTTTATATTAAGAGTATTAGATTCATCTTGAAGCCTGAGGGCATTTTGACAGCCCACATGCTCCGGAAATTTTTTGCAGTTTAAAACCTGTTTTTTGAATCTACGCAGTATCATATAGTCATGATACTGAAACAGTGTTGGCAATGGTTAAACAGTGCTCTGTGCCAAATTTTAGAAGGTTCATTCTGTCTTTTAGTCCTTTTCTCCAGTCTACATTCTTCTGCCATTTTTCATTCTCTGCTTTTCGTGCTATAAAATTCTGTATTCATCAAAATTATTTTTTGTATGTCTTAAAATACTGAATAATTTATCTCAGCATACTTTTTTTCATTCTCGTCATCTGTGGAATTACTAAGTTTTTGTACTTGTACTACTGTTCTAAGTCATGTCCTTGTGTTTGTCTTAGCTCTGTTTGTTTTTGTATTGGTAACTCAGTAATCACCTGAACAGAAATCCTTATCTTTTGCCACTGCACTTAACTAATTACCATCATTTCTAACTTCAACCTATTTCTCGCTTCAACCTTTCTCACCCATCATGAGACATTAAATTAATAGGCGACAGAATGCTGGCTAATACTTAATCTTCATATCCTATTGTCCTCACCAGAAGTGGGTCTTCTCAACGTGGAGTGTAAGTGACCAGCCTATCCTCCCACCCTCTCCCTTTCGAATCCTCTTGTACTCTTTGAGGAATAAACAAAGACTTCCAAAACCTTGAAATAGTTTTATCTGCTTTTAAGTGTTTTATTGACAGTACTGGAAAATTTATTTCTCAAAGGCCCAGTCAATCAGCCTCTTTGTGGTATAACAGTGTTCTCAGTTTAATGTGCCTTCTGATGCAATTATTAACGGATGTAACATAACATACCACAGTCCATTCCATAGAATGCCATATTTGCTTGTTCTTCAGCCATCACTACCCAAAGATCTGAATGGGCTACTATGTTACCTTTTAGAATATTTTACCCCAAAGAACACCATTAACATTAAACCTTCCAGAAAAACTGCATGCCTTCTGGGAGCTGAGTGGCTATAGCTTTCCTTTGTTTCAGCCATGCATCACTACCAATGTATTGTTTAATGTTACAAGACAGACTTAGTTAATTAACCAGAATGTTCTCCTGTCACTACTGAAAGAGGCTACTGCCTGCCTCTCTTCAGGAATCATATACTAGTTTGACCTTCCCATAGATACCTTTGTGATGTGGTTGCATCTCCTCTTTGGCACTGTATATTGTTACGCATACAAACCTTTGTGCTGTAGCAAAGGTCCTTTTATTGAAGAGGGAGAAGTACTGTGTAGACACACAAATTGAACACAATGTTATTGACATTCTCAGTCGTTCATTTGAAATGTATGGTTATTCATTTGAAATGTATACTCAAAGCTTAGAATGTATTCTGGATCATAGATCTTTCAATTTTCTTCAAGCATGTCAATATTGCCCTAAACAGATGCATGTATTTCTACAGTGTACTAAACTGAATAATATATTACTAGTTCCATATTAATGTTAATGCAGTTTACTGTCATTACTTATGCAGGCATCAATAATGGTTTTCTTTTGTGATTTATACTAACCTTTTTCATAAAAATGAGGCTGGAGACAAAAATGCGAAGCTTTTTATATAACCCTAGTACCATGTAGCATGAATATGTGATATCTAATGTTGCAGAAACTCAAAGTGAGAGCTGGTGCTATTGACTCATCTCATTCTAAGAGAAGAAGCAGAAATTCTTTTCGAATGAAACCCAATCGTACATCGACAAAGAATGATGAAAGTTCCTCTCTAGCAACAAAGGAAACTACTACTGCACGTCAGACAGGTGAGATGTCTTGAATTAGGAACTGTACAACTGTGGAAACTCATATTAATATTACTTTAGTTAGCACAGACATCACTTGCAGGAGCAAACAGCAACCCTGAGAAATTAAAATTGTAGAACAACCACACGTCAGAAGCAGTAACCCTTTTTTTAGAAATTAAGTATCTGAGGGGCACACATTAAATATGCATGGCTGTATATAAAGCCATCATTATACAGAATGTGCATGATGAGTGATACTATACGGAGCCACGGACATTTGGATATTTAATGTACGCTCGCATCTGTCAAGCGAAACATGTCAATAAAGGAAAGTTACGTATGATTTGTGGGTGGTTCCCCTCTAACTATTTGGACTTTGGATAAATAATGGAACTGCCTAAAAACTTTTATTACAGTTTGAAAATGAATGCTAGATTAAGATAATGCTAGACAAATCTAGATAAAGAAAAATTTTGCAGAACCTAGGTCTTCGATCTTAGTGTACAAGGCATAGCCATAAAGTAAAGTTCCATGGGGCTGTGAATAGAAACAAAACACAATTTAAATGAAAAAATTATTAGAACAGGAAGTGCTGAGCCATTTTCAACATAGTCACTATTGGAATTCAGACATTTGTCATATGACGGGACTATCTTTTGCATCCCTGTGTCACAGTTGTGTGCCATCTGGGACTGGAACTGCTGTGTGACAACTGCCTCTGCCTGTCTGTCAGTCTGAAAACACTAATGCCGACCAAACAATAATTTCTTGAGGTTCCAGACCATAAAGAAACCACTTGGAGTGAGCTCTGGTCTGTAGGGTGGATGATCAAATGCCTCCAAGCCAAACACTTGCAGGAACTCTGTTGTACATTGACCCATGTGGCCAAGTGTTATTGTGCAGCAAGACAACACTGGCACTAACCATTCACCATTGATTGTTTTGAATAGTCCATTGCAATTTCTGCATTGTTTCGCAGTAAACTTCAGTCACCTGTAACCTCTGGTCAGTTGTTTGGTGAGAACAAGTCCTCATCTGTACCAGAGCACTGAATACATCACTTTCGACACTGACAGTCTGCTTGGATTTCATCTTGCTGGGAGAGCCGCTGTATGCCATTAACTGCCGCCTGGTTTGGAGTTTTGTACACAACCTCTCTCATCACCTGTGAAGGTCTGATCCAGAAACTTGTTGCCATTGTCATGGTACCACTGTAGAAAAGTCAAAGCTGCCCTATATGCTTGGTTTTGTTTTCTGCAGTCAGTCGCTTTGGCACCCACTAGGCACACAATTCCCAGTAAAACAGGCTCTCTGTGACAATATTGTGTAACGAGCAACTGCACATCTGTGAGAACTGGCTGCTGAGTTTCATGATTGTGGAGCAACAATTCTTCATAATGCATTTCCATACAAGCTCTAAAAGGTCACCGTAATGATGGATGGATTCCTGCTGCACGCCTCGTCATGAATATTTTAGTGGCCTGCTGCAAAGTCTCTGCACCAGTGATGCACCATCTGCTTTCTTTATGATGTTAGGCCCATCAACCAGGCACAGCTGATGATGAATTTCTGTCAGCACAGTGTTCTATGCAATCAAAAATTTCATCTTGGCCACATTCACACGCGGCAGGAGCTGGAATACATGTCTATATTTTCAGCTGCTGCTACGAGGCTACTGAGGGACTTTGGTTCCTTTAGTGCATGCACTGTGTCACATCATTACAGTTAAAATGACATCTTTAAAGGTGTGAGAGGAGGGAAGCATTTTAATTACCACTGATGCTGAATGAGAATAAAATATATATGGTTTCTGTAATTCTATCTATAATTGGATATGGTAACTGCGAATTCTCAGTTGTACCAATGGAGCAACTTGATAGTTTGGGCCTCCACCATTCTCAAGTACAAAGAAGAGTGAAAACTAGAAAATTTCAATCACAGTTAATAAAAGTTCACATAATAACTTAACTGCACTATATGATGAGGTACTTAATTTTGATATCATCAGGTGGTGTTGCCTCAAAGTCCCAGATTTAGACATTGCTGATGTACTAATTTTTAAATAAAACACAGTGTTATCAATTTACTTCTTTTGTATTATGACTGATTTGAATGTATATTGATGAAATATACGTTTGTCTGGCAGCCTCCAAGAGCCACACCACAAACATCTTTCGAAAGACAATAACGCAGACTCAAGACTGATCACTCTCTCTCACTGCCCTGACTGATTCTCTTTGGCTTAGTCCTTGCTATGGCTCATGTGCCACTTCCTTTTGTATAAAACTAAACAATCAGATACATTGTCAAAATAACAATTAAGTCATTAGATTTTCATTACTTTCATCAACAAATGGGCCACATGTTGGCCTACATGTTCAGATGTTCAATTTGGAAAAGTTTACTTAATTCAATACACAATTTCAGTAAGTTTTACATTACAACCATTTAAATTATATTTTAGTTAATTATGAACAAATAACTTTGAATAAAATATTGTTAAGGTTTTTTTTTGATAGATCTTGAGTAGAGCTATAATTTTAAATAATTTTGAATGAACAAACATTGTAGCTTTCAAAAATAGGGGAGAAGTAAAATTTCAAGAATGTGGTGCAAGAAGAGTGCACATTTCATATCATGAAATTTCAAAGTTGGATTATTAACAAACAACTTACTGCCCTTAGTTGCTGTTATAAATTGGGTAACATATTAATGTGAAAATTAATCTGAAATAGTAAACTCATTTGTACAAATTTTTTAAAGGGCTGTTTACTACTGGAACTGGCTATAGACATAACAGTATAAAGTCGAGAAAGTTAAAAATTTGAGCTAAATTGACCACTTCAGAGGATGTTAACATGAGGAAGGAATTTCAGATAGGGATGTGAAGGTAGTCCCATTTCACAGTATCACATATTTGCAGTCACTTTGTGCAAAGGGAAACTTACTTTATGGATTCATCTTGTCCAATTTCCTAATGCTGGTGGAGATACTCATTTATTAACCTTGGCTGGAGATAATAAGAAACACAGACTATTTTGAAAAATGTGTTAGAATATTAGAAGTAATAGTTGTTTCTGTGTTTTACATAGCTTTTGCATGGAGGACATGCATGAAAAGCACATTCACAAGTGCTAAACCATTTTTGAAACATTATAAGACACACTTTGTGTACTGAATACATTTTCCCAGTTGATTAGCTTGCAGGGGACTTCCTTCCCGCCCTCCCTCCCTTCCTCCCTCCATCTTTTATGGATCCTTAATATTTTCAGTGATCTTTTTGCAGCAAGTGTACTGGAATGAACTTAGTTGCTACTTGTTCTTATTAGCTGTGGTGTGACCATTTTTATAAGTAAAATTACCTGTCTGGTGTAACTCTTTCCTTTTGTGGGTGGTATGCTACCAGTTGCAGCACATGTTCATACCTCCGGTGCTGTTCATGCTACTTCATCAGTATCGCAGATCTATTTAGTATATAAGAGCTATAAAGGACCACATTTATTCAAAGAAAGGACATAAGACTATATTGTAATTTCTTTCCTGAACATCATTTAATTCCACCGAGTTTGATTCTAACCCATTGCGCGAGTCATGAAATACAAAAACGCACAAACTAACAGTGGTTAATTCATATAATAAAACCATCTAAACCTGAAGAGCTGTTACATAAATAAATTAAATGCAATGCATTCTCTCTTAGCAAACAGTAGTTCAGTGGAGCAGCATGTCCAGTCTTTACTTGCTGTGATCCAGCAGCCCCTAAGTATTCAGTTCATCAGCACACTTGATGATGTCAATATGACCAGTTGCCGAACTATTGGACACTGACATTCAGATGTTCATCCATGAACTATTTCTTTATGAATTGTGCTGGGAGAAGCTGAAGTATCACAAGTCTATATATTGTTAATTGTAAGAAAATCTTATGACTTATATATACCGTGACTCTGTGTTATCATGAATTCGAGTAATAATAAATAATCATGTTCTACATGTGTACATCACAGAACGTTATGTAGCTCACAGAGTTTTTATTATGGAAATTGGGTCGTTAGTTCATCTTAATTGCCTTTCGGAGTTGTTAATTTTGGCACACTTAGAATTTCAAAGCTAAATCAGTTTAAAAGTGGTTTTTGTCCATGTGACATTATGTAAGGTGCTGTGTTCAAACAGCCAGTGGAAGTTATCAGAGGAACTTTTTGCCATGTATGCTGCTGGGAAACCAGCATGGATACATATCTGGACTGTCAGCTCCTTTTCTGCCAGCCACTGCAGGTATCTATAAAGGTCTGCCCATAGTTTACACATGGCTGCCTTGTTTTTAGCTGTCATTTGCAATGTCTTCCATCTGTTTCTGATGCCAACTCCTCAGCTTGGCCACTCAGGACTCCGTCGATATGACCATGCCACAGTTCATTGACATCTTAGCCACTGCTGTTCCCCTTACATGTGAAGGATTTTCCAATATTTTGTTCCTCTTCTCACTCTCAGGCTTCAGCTTGTCAGTTACATCTCTCATTTTAAAACAGTTGGTAAGGGAGTTTTTGGGCCTCGTACTTGACTCAGCTAATTGATATTTTGAAGGCACTGAATGTTGTGAAGTGGCTAAGTCATAGGCCTCATGGGGAAGATATGGTTTACACACTCCACTTTTTATGAAACTCTTGTACAAGCCCAGTAACATTTTTGATAATGCATGATTTATGATTCATGAAGATGTACATGTTGTTAAGACTGTTAGCACTAATCATTTTGGTGGAAGTATGTTGGTCTGTATGCAGGTGTGTGGAAGCTGCTACTTACTGTTTGGTGGTAGCTCCTCGTGCTATGGTTTGATGGCAGCTCCTCATGCTATGTTGGATGTGCACTATCTTGCTGTCAAGACTCTTTGATATTACAAATCATTGCTTGCACTGCTATGGAATCAGTTTGTATAAGTCATCACAAACGACAGCCATTTGAAGTCTGTACAAAGCACAACCTTGGTATGAATTTGTACCAATCATAACTGAGGATGGAATCAAATTCTGTCCTCATTACTGAAGAGCCACAGAATAATTTTAGTTACTGAAGTAAAGAAGTAAGAGTACTCCTGGAAACATTTGTAGTTCAATAAATTGGGACATTTAATATGCACTGCAACTATGCAGTAATAGTTACAAATAGGGTCAGTCAGAAGGACATTCCTGTCTGCCCTCAATATATTACCACAGACTCTGTTTACTGAATGATTTTACAGTGTGTGATGGGGTATTAATTGTGAACTTGAGGTCCCTGGAGCAGGTGAGACATAATTGTATTGTAAACTTCCTCGTGCTCAGACTCTAAGCCATCTAGACAAGACGTCTGGTCTGCTTCTCAAATGATTCAGGCAGCCACTTTTTCCTCAGCTCTTATTTTAGTCTTCCTTGTCTTTTGTTAAATTTTTATACTTCTGTATATTAATTGATTGTTTGCTTGATTGCTTGATGGATTGAGAGAGAAGAGTGAAAATGGAAGGCAGTGTTCAGAGTTTTTAACTGAGTTCATACTTTATGCTTAAAGGGTTTGGTATATTTGTCACATCAATCTCAAATCATTTAGCGAGGCTGCTGATAATCTCACCGCCGTGAGACATTGTAAACATTCTACTTATGCAGTGTAGGAGATTAATTTGCACTTGTTTCAAAAGGACTGCAGTTCTCAGGTTGCAAGTCATGTACTGTTTTTTCCACTCGGTGATTCCTGCCTTCAGAATTTGATACTTTTTTGTATAAACTCATACCCATTATTTTAGGAATGTTCGCAAAGCACCACTGCCTAAGATTTTTCAGTGGTGATACTCTTAAAGGTTTAGATTTTTAGTCAGACCTAGTAATCTCCTAGAGAAGAATTCTGTGTATGGTTATCGACTTGTTGTTAGATTGATCACTGAAACATGCTGAGCCATTGTTTGCACTTCAGAAACCTAAATTTATCCATAAGGTTTGTATTGCTTGTGACATGTTTTATACCTATCATGCTGTGAATATCCTGTATAAACTTACCGTGCCATCTCAGATTTGATAAATCTTAGGTTGCACCCAAGAGAAGCTAATCCCATGATTGTCAAAGTATTCTGTAGTGATATAAGTTTTTTCACACAGAGTGTAATGGATAGAGATGTCCTTAAGGGAGACGTGCAAGCATGAAAGGATGTGCTTGTCATAATTGATATTGCACCAGATGTTAATATTCCACTGATTTTATACTATTGTGTTGTTAAGAGCATTCATGTGATATTATAGTGTTGTGAATTCTCTTGAGAGTTCCAAAGACTACTGCCTGTGTAGCAGAAGTACTGCATTAGGTCATTAATGAAGGTACTTCTCTCCATGTTTGATGTGTGATAGAAGTTTTGTCCAGTGAACAGTTCTCCTGCTGTTTATCAATAATATTGGTGCCTAGTTTGCTGTGTAGACTTGCTACAAGACTAAGTCTGCATTGATGTGCCTGTCATTACTAAAAACTAAGCATTTTAGTGTACTCTTAGTATTAATGTCTGAAGAATATTAACAGTGACAGTCTTCTTTTCATGGTATGGTCTGCTATGAATCTCATTTAGGCAGCTACACTTTTATGTATTGTACTGTATGTTGTGTGTACTTCATTTGATCATTGTGTGTTATTGTTTCAGAGCCAGTGGGACCAGTCAAAAGTGAAGACATTCCAGCCAATTCTGTTTTGGCCACAACACCAGTTTCAGAAACAGGGGGCAATATTGTTGACATGCAGGGCTCTATTCACCACGATAGTCCACCTCTGGAATATGACAGTGGTGGCTCTGTCCATCATGGAAGTCCTCCACCAGAATATGACAGTGGTTTGGAAGACATTGGGTCCGCTCACATAGACAGCTCTCACAGTGAGAAAGTTACATCAGAGCAGCTCGTGCAGTTAAGTCCAAGTGATTCTGACTCCTGTGTGGTTATCAATGTTGAGACTGACAGTGTCAGCAATGAAATTTGTGAATGTAGCGATAGCGTTGAAAGCCCAGTGCTTGATGCAGCTCCAACTGAGCCAGTGAACAGTGTGTCAGTCAACCAAGGAGAAAATAAACAGGTGCTGACCGATAGTGCATTTACTGAAAACGAATCTACAGTTTCTGAAGATCAAGTTATGAAACAGGACACTATAAGCTGTCAAGATGTTTCTGTAGATGCAAATGTAAAGCCAAATAATGAGTCACACATTGGTGTGCCCTCTGTAATTTCAGATGAAGGTAGTGGAACAGTGATGTCTGAGACTCAAGATTATGTAAACCCTCAGGGCGTCAGATTTATAAACCAAGAAGTTGGTGAAAATGGTAAAATTTTATCAAATATTTCTATTTACACTATGATGTTAGTTTCAGTACCAGATGTTGCTTAAGAAAGAACATTACTTAGTGTAATTAATAATGTATGTGTATAGAATTTCTATTTATAACCTCCCATTTTTTTCCAGTAAACTCATTTAACAGTAAAAGAAAACAGTGTGTTGTATTGCTGTTTATTTATGCTAAATGTTCACATTATTGTTTTGTTCATTAGTGTAAGAAGTTATTCTGCTAAACACTGATAAAGAAACCATCATTAGATTAGATTTACTTTCATTCCAATTGATCCTTAATGAGGAGATCCTCCAGGATGTAGAACATGTCAAACAATAATACATCACAAATATTTACTACCAAAACAAATAAGCTAATGTATCTTTCACAGGTCCCAAGACGAATGGTAGTCATTTTAAAAAAAATGAACACTACATGAAAGTATCATTTTACAACTCATTTACTAAGATCGCATTAACACATTGAATTTAAAATTAAAAAAGTTTTTATTTATTTATAAGATAATAAACATATAATAGAACTACTACAGTACCTATTTACAATGATCACGTTACTGCACTGAAATGGTGCAGAAGTTAGATTGTGCACACGCGCGCACCCACCAAAAAAAAAATCTGTTGGTTCTGCTGAGAAATTCACCAATGGAGTTGGAGTAGTTGGCCACCAATAAATCCTTTAGGCTTTTCTTAAACTGAATTTCATTGGTTGTTAAGCTTTTTATGGCTGCTGGCAAGTTATTGAAAATGTGTGTTCCTGAATAAAGCTCACCTTTTTGTACAAGAGTAACTGACTTCAAATCCTTGTGAAGATTAGTCTTATTTCTAGTATTGATTCCACGAACGGAGCTGTTGGTTTGAAAAAGTGATATATTTTTAATGACAAATTTCCTTAAGGAATAAATATATTGGGAAGCAGTAGTTAGTATCCCTACTTCCATCAACAGGCCTGTATAGGATGTTTTTGAGTTCACACTACATATAACTCTTATTGCATGTTGTTGTGCCTGGAAAACTTTAGCTTGGCTTGATGAATTACCCCAGAAAATAATCCCATATGATATTATAGAGTTGAAGTAAGCATAGTATGCCAGCTTTTTCATTTTTATATCTGCATTGCAAATAGAGATTTGTTTAGACGCTTCAGCAGTTCTGTAGTGTGCTCCTTCCGTTTGAATTTATTATCGAGCTGTAATCCCTAGTATTCAACACTGTCCACTTCTATCAGCAGAAAGTAATAGGTTATAGGGACTGAATAGAAGTTAGTTAGCTACTTCCATTTACAAGTTGTTTTCCTGATGCTTGATAGTTACTTCATCAGACTTTGTGTGGTACATGGTGATGACTTTTTTAACTTTTAATGTCCTTGTGTTTAATTAAACTTCTGAAATTGTTCTTTTAAGAAATATCAGAATAGCACAGCACACCTGATCTTGCTATACGAACATGCAATCACACCTTTGGAGTTAAACTTAAGCTTTATGGACATTAATTAATTACCTTTTGTTAAAATTTTGTTTGTGGCACTAGCACTGAGGAATAAACCATTTTTCCTTGCCAGCTACTTTTCTTTGTTAAAACAATTTAATCAAAAATTTCATATGTTCAGCAGAAAAAAACTTTCATTTAGGCCTTATTTATGACCTTTCTTTGCAGAAGCAATTTAGTAATTTCTTTTTGTCAGTATTTTGGCTTGTTAGATGCAAAATTAGTGTCATGTCATCAGGCACTTGTCTGCGGCTTATGTTAATGAAATACTACACTCTTATTGGATGTGATTCAAATAATAGGAGTGTTTGACAGTGTGTTTCTTGCAGCCTGGAAAGAGCTTTAAGTCAGTAATAAATAAATTGTAATCTTGCCTTCTTAGTAGTTTTTAAAATGTGTGTTGCCTGTAAAACACAGTGCAGTTTTAATCATTTTAGTGTGACAATTCTCTTAAACTCTGGGGCAAAAGTGCCAAGTGAATTTACATTAAATAATAGGTCCCTGCAAACCTTGCAATAACACCCACCCTATCAAAAGTAAGAACTCCATTCTTTTTTCATTAATAAATAGCATGTGAAATAAATTTTTTTTTCCTGGCAGTTTCAAGGGAATAAATTAAATAAATGATTTCAATTAATGATTAAAGATGTTAATTTGCTTACACTGAAAAAGCTGTATTGTATTTGATAACTGCACATTACACTTAGTTTACTAACAAATAATCAGTTAATATGTAATATTTAGAAAATATCAGAAGTAACTCTTGGTAGAAAAAAAAAAAAAAAAAAAAAAAATACCAGCATAAATGTCAAAGATTTTGACACTCTATAACCTTAGGGCTGCAATGATTTTGGTACTGATCAACTGTGACACTGTTTAAAATTTTTTTATGTGATTTATATCTACCACTTCTTTGTGCATACATCACTGGAAAAGTAAAAGGATAAATCATCATTGCTTTTGTACTATTTTCCATGTTATATTCAAAATCGTACATGTTCAAATGAAAGTGGTTTGACAACAACCAATACTTTTAAATGTAATATGATAACAGAGGTGTTTCAAAGCTCTATCAGTCATCATCTCTCACTGAGAATTAAAAATAAGCACATGGCAGTGATATTTGAACCTCCCTTCGTTGTTCACCACACGGATGTATGAAAATCTGTCCCGTCATTTCCAAAAAGAAGCCCCAAGAATGGAGTCATGATTAGAAAATGAATGGCACTTTTAATGGAAATTTTGCATCTTGGTTAGTCTGTACATGGTTGTAGAAGGATTAAACAGAAATGGTTGTCAGCCGCTGAGTCTTTTGAAAGGCAATACACTTCTTAAGTCGATGAAAGTTGTCAGGTTATATATCGTTGCTTATTTAATATTTTTTTGTAACTGTATAATACTGCCGTTTACTGTACAGCTTGTTAAAGGTTTTGTTTGTGTGAAATAAGTGTACATATCAAGGAATGAAATGTTTGTAGTGCTAATACTAACATGTTTTTCTTTTCTGTAGGTGAGCTGTCCTTAGTGCCATATGGTATTGTATGTATTCAGGAACTGTTCAGGTTCCTGGTTTCTCTCTGTAACCCACTTGATAAGCAGAATGATGAAATGATGATCCATATGGGTCTGACATTGCTAACAGTGGCTTTGGAAACTGGTGCTGACAGTATTGGTAAATACAACTCTCTGTTGGCACTCGTTAAGGATGAATTCTGCAGAAACCTTTTTTCTGTGAGTTTTATACATAATTTTGTAAATGTGCACCAAACATTGTTTCAATTAATTTATTGATTGTCAGATTTGCAATTGTTCATAAAACAAAATATTTTAACACACAAAACTGGAAAATCTGGAATGGAATAACAGTAATAAAAACAATGATACTCACCACGAAGAGGAGTTATTGATTGTCAGTCGGGCACATTGAAAAAGGAGTACCAGATATTATTAGTTTAGTCTGTACTTTGTAGTTTTTATAGTAAGTGTTTAGTTCCCTCCCTCCCTCCCTCCCTCCCTCCCTCACTCTACAGTTCATATGGTGTATGTGTTGATCTCAGGTGAGTTGTATGGTGGAAAAAAAATATCAGTTGAAAAGAGTTAGAAACAGCAATGGAGTAATAGCATGCTGCTGAGCTGTTTTTTCATTTTATACACAATACTTCAACGAATGATCCAATCATCTTCTTTATGTACTGTGGATTTGCTGTTATCTCTGCTCAATGTGTGGACTTCAACTTGACTGAACTCCTGTAAGCATACTGTTAATCAGTAATGCTGGGAGAACGTGAGAGATCACAGCAAGGGAGTAGATCAAGAAAGATTGAACAGGTGTGGAGGAGGAGATTTACATTCAATGTCCCATCGACAGCGAGCTCATTAAAGACTGAGCCCAAACTCAGTTTAGGGAAGGCTGGAGGAACACGACTATGCCGTTCCAAAGAAACCATCCCTGCATCTGCCTTCAGCGATTTATGGAAGTTGTGGAAAACCTACATTGGGAGGGCTGGATGTGGGTTTTAATTGTTGTCTTCCCAAATACAAGTCCATTATGCTATCTCATTAGGTACAGGTGTGGGATGTGCCATGTGTGCAAAGGAGAAGTGCTTGGTAACTAAAAAATATGTAGGTGCAAACTAAAGAACAGGTGCTGAGAGTATATAGTACAGGGTGAGGAGGGGATCCGGAGGTAGAGTATCAGAAAAACAAAGATAAGTGGGAGTTTGGGGTGAGAAGGAAAGTACCATGTTTGCCATAACTAGGCAGTTCAGTACAGCAGGTCATTGGAGGGAGAATGGTGACATGAGTTGTGAGATAGTTCTTAAAGTTGTCCACATTAAACAGAGTAGCATCCTTCACAATTAGGTGGTCCAACTGCTGTCTGGCACAGTTAAACTGGCCATTCGTTTGTGTGGATAACTGATTCATAGTCATTCCCATACAGAAAATTATACAATGATTGCAGAGAAGTTGGTAGATGATGTAACAACCAGTGACAGGGCTAGAACGACTGGTAGTAGTCATTTGTGCAACTAAAGGAAAATTTGTGACTTAGCTGCTTTGTCACTGAATTATTTCAAAAGCGGCACTTGAAAATTTGTGACCATACTGGGACTCGAATACAGGTTCTTTGTTTCTCAAGAACAGTTGACTTGACAGCCTTGGTCATCTGGTCATGCTTCCCATCCACCTGAAATTCCCAAGTGCTGGTCACGACTGATACTTGAACCTAATTTATTTTTCCCTTTGCCTGCAGCCTCACTGTGCACCACAAGGGGCCAAACAATGGTATGCATCCGCATTGAAATAGTTGGCTTGATCATTGAGGCATATCTGTACTGTTGTATGTTTGGAGTTTATTCATGTCTGAAGGAACACTGTACACACACAATTGTGATCACACACTGATCAGCCGTAACATTATGACCACTTACCTAATAGCCAGTACGTCCACATTTGACACAGATAACAGTGGCAATGCATTATGGCATGGAAGCAGTGAGGCCTTGGTAGGTCGCTGGTGAGAATTGGCACCACACACACACACACACACAGACAGACAGACAGACAGACAGACAGAGAGAGAGAGAGAGAGAGAGAGAGAGAGAGAGAGAGAGAGAGAGAGAGGTCACAGAATTCCCATCCCATAAATTCCAGGGAGGGGGGGGGGGTGATAAGATCTGACCCCTGTTCAATTTCATCGCAGATGTGTTCCATTGAGTTCAAGTGTGGTGAGTTGGGGGCCAGCATCTCAATTGGAACAAACTACTGTGTTCCTTGAACCACTCTATCACACTCCTGGTCTTGTGACATGGAGCATTATCTTGTTGAAAAATGCTACTTCTGTCAGGAATGGGCATATATGGTCTGCAACCAAGTGTACAATACTCTGTGGACCTCATGGTCTCTGTCCCACAGTACAGATGTCAAGGAGCTGTTCTCCTGGATGACAACAGATTTGTGATGTCCCATTGTCATGATGAAGAAGGTATCAGGATTCATCAGACTGTGCACTGCTCTGCCACTGTGCCAACACTCAGTGCACATGGTCGCATGACAATTTCAGTTGCAGTTACCAATGTTGTGGTGTTGGCATGCGCGTGGGTTGTCAGCTGCAGAGGTCCATTGTTAGGAGTGTTTGATGCACTTTGTGTTAAGAAGCACTTGTACATTGTCCAGCATTAAAGTCTGAAGTTAGTTCCACCACAGTTTGCCACTTGTCCCATTTTACGAGTCTGCTCAGTGTATGTTGTCTGAAATCTGTATTGAGGGGTGGCTGCCAAACCCCACGACATCTGGGCATGGTTTCACCACATGTTTACGACGCTCACCACACCATTCCTTGAACACCTGACAAGTCTTCCAGTTTTCCAAATGGTCATGCCAAGCCTTCAAGCCTTCGGCTGACAAAGGTGCACGTGCACTAGGGTGCATGTGGGTGTGCACATGGGAGGGGGAGGTGGAGGAGGTATTGCACCTGTGTCTTGTAAATGAATGACCTATGGGTCAGGGGATGGGAGCAGTGGTGGCGTAGGGACAGCCAAAGATAGTGTATTTGACTTGGGAGATCATTTTCTGTGTCATATCAGGTAGGTTGTGTTGAACTGCTAAGACCTTGGCAGGGCCTACAGAATACTGAGACATGTTCTGTTTGTCAGTGTTAACAAATTGTTTGGGGAAGGGTCTGTCTCACTGCCTCTCTTGCAGGTGACTACAATGGCTCATGTCAAAGTTGCTCATTTTGTGTGTAGGGAGAATAGCTAGTCAGCATCAGCATCAGTTTGTAGATGGTGGATGGTGAGTGGTTTAATGATCGTGAGATTGGTGTCATTGGAGGGTACAGGGCTTAGAAGAGAGCTTATCTTCTGTGAAATTAATGCTCTTTGCAGATGTTTCAAAATTTTGTAAGTATGTGTGGATTCTGTGTTCTTATGGGTCAGGGGAAGTAAGTCTGGGAGAATCTGAAATGTGTAATGGGTTATGACGGAATCTTTTGGCAGCTATTGGAGATTTTTGGCTTGTAACGAGGCAAGGCTACTGAAGGATGAAACTGGCCATACATTCTGCACCAATTACAGGTACAAAGTTAGTTGTTTTTGTGCACGTGTGTGAGTGCAAGGTGTAAAAATGTTAGGTAACAAAGTTATGTTTGTCACCCTGTGTTCTTTGGCCATGGTATTGCATTGTTGGTACATGGGGATTAAATGTAGACTCAATTATGTGGACAGATTTGTTGGTTAAGGAGGTGGCTACGTCAAAAGCTGAAAAATCTTGCACAGTTTATAAAGAAAGGATATAATACTGAATGGTCTTATGAGAGAGTCATACATAGTGAAGGAAAACAAAAAAGTAGAATTTGTCTATTCATAAGAGGGAAGAAATAATAAAGCAAATGGAAATAAAAAGGATTCCAACAACAAATGTCAAGACAAAAAAAAAGTAGCCAGCGAAAAGGATTTAGAGAGAGAGAGATTTATGGATGAACAGACTCTGAGAAGAGGGACTTACTGGAAATCGTAAAAACCTCCAATACTATTAACAAACACTGTGTAAGCCACAAATAAGGGAACATGATCCTCTCTTTCATATCCTACATCATGTAGCTTTGACTATAAGGAATGATGCATTGTCTGAAGTTCAATGAATGATTGAAAGGGGGATTTTTAAAAGGACTGTTAACTGCTATAACAATCCCTCTGCGGCTGTTAGCTCATTGAATAATATATTGATGCCACAGAATTATAGCCCTTGTGCTGTAGATTTCTGATGACAATCACTTTGAATTCCCTCAGACATGCAAAACTCCAAGGAATGCAATGTACCGAGCAAGGTGATGCAGAGTTTAGCACAGTGGACTTGCTTTTTGGAGCACAAGGGTTCAAACTCACATCCGGCCATCAAAATTTATGTTTCTGATGATCTCCCTGAATCAGTCCTGGCAAATCCTAACCCTTTGAAGGGCTGGGCTAGTTATCTTCCCCGTCCTTGAACCAATCCAAGTTTGTGCTCCATCCGTAATGATTTCAAGGTCTGTGGGATGTTAAACCCTAATCTTCCTTCCGTCATTCCAGGGAATGAATATAACTCGGAAATAAAAATCCACCAAGTATTATTTCCAAATTGTTTGTCGCCTTCTGTCTGTGTGCATTGTTTTAGGTTTTAACTTTGTGTTGCCAACAAACATCTACAAAGAGCTAGCTGTAATGTGAATTTTGACATTTCTTTTTGCAAATGGTGTTTGTTCTGTTGTCAGGTGTGAAATTTTTCATTTGCAGCCTTCCCAGGTGAATCCAAGTTATGATCCAAACTCTGTTCTGTCCAGTCTTTTCCGAATTCGGAACAGTGCACAGAAATTGGGTCAGCTCTGTCACTGTCTTCATCAGTGGTATTGAGCATCATCCTTCCTGGAAGTCCGTTTTATGAAATAATTGTAAAGCCAAACTGTAAAGACAAAATCAAAATTCATGAAATACTTAAGGAAAAAATGGGGAGAAGATATCCCTGGGAAGGTAGTTATTGTATGTGAAGCTGCAGAACAATGGGGAAAAAAATCTTGCTCAGGAATACTTATTTAAATACAACCATGTGGAGGGTTCATATCCGTGGAAACCAAATCTTTAAGCGGGTGCCATATATCCCTATAGAAGCTTTTGTAGGCTGTGAAATGCATATATCTAAGGATAAATTCCCCGTTTCACTTTTCCTCTGTTTCAGGAGAATCAAAATTTCTTAGATTCTCAAAATCTCTCAGAATGTAAAACTCGGTATCGAGGTGATTAGTTATTGAATAGTCTATGTGTCTGAATATTCAGTATGTCTAATTTGTAAAGAACCGTTGAGTGTAATATAAGCAGACTTACTTATTCTGTTAGGAATATGAATTGTTATTTTTTTTTTGTAGTATTACTATAACACAGTAAGTGCTATACGCTTCAAAGAAAGTATCATCAAGAGTTCTTATCGAGTATATATCTCAGTGGTTTTTAAGGTAGTGATTTGATGAAGTTTTTCTGGTATATTTCAATTAGATAATGTAATATTTAAAGAGTAGTCTGTACACCTTTGTCACGAGTAGTACAAAGACTTAGACAGTACTCCTTATTTGGCGATGATTTCCCCCCCCCCCCCCCCAACTCTGCAATAGCAACATGCCCCTTACTGCCAGCATTCTGTTAACAATTTCTTGTGTGTGTGTGTGTGTGTGTGTGTGTGTGTGTGTGTGTGTGTGTGTGTGTGTGTGTGTGTGTAAGTGGGAGGGGGAGTACAATGGTTTTAATAATCATCACCATCATCATAATAATTTTCTTGTGCATGGTTAATTCTAAGGGATGACCAGATGCCATTCCTGTCACCACCAAATTACGATCCGGGATGGAATCTAAAAGTTGCACAAAAGAGTGATGCCACTCTAAATTTAAAACATTCAGAAAGGTTTAGAAAGTTTTCATCAAGTCCCAGTCTCTTACTTTAAGGTCATTGATGCTATTCATTGTCAGGGGATCAGGCTGGGTACATACACTTACAACTCAGTGTTAAGGCTGGGAAACCACCACTTACCATCTGGCAGCAGCTCCTTATAATGCATCAACTGTAGATCCATTGCTGTTCCAGAAGCAATAGTATTACTGTTGTTCATCATACTTTAAAACTGATTTTCGTAAATCATTCATGAACAGTGTTGCTGAACTGGGCTTAATACCATACCTAAATCGGCAGTGTTAGAGATGATTTCTACCATGGCCACTGAAGATGTGCAGAATTATTAAAAAATAATGAAGACTTAACATTGCACTAATTAGTGCTGTTGTGATCACGGACTCATAATATGTTTTATGTCATTTAATGGCTTAAAAATATTCCTGATACTTCCACATTTTCTGCAAGTCATCTGTAAAAGATTCTTCAGTGTAACGGAACAGACGTCAGTGTTACTTCTGACTGTAAATAATTTGACTATCTTGGTGAAATCTGTTTCTTAAAATATGCATAAGACTTTAATGTTAAAGTGATAGTAGGGAAATCATTTTTTTTATACAGTAGCCTTCTAAAAAAAGACTAGTAAGTTGACTTGTGTGAGCAACCTGACTTAAACAAAATATTGTTTTCCTTGTAAAAACTGTGGCGAGTGAATAAAATCTGGCTTGCCCTTCTTCCATATACCAGGTGCCTGTTTCCCTTACTTTACATTGATAAGGGATTTGCTCATCTGATGTATCCATTTCAGCTTACATGTTGTATGAGTAATATGTTTTTTTATTTGTGTGTTCTCATTATAATAAAATATCGTTTAATTTCCAGTTACTGAGCACTGAACGCCTCTCAATATTTGCTGCAGTACTACAAGTGTCATTCCTGCTGTTTGAATCTCTGCGTACACATCTGAAGTTCCAGTTGGAATTGTACCTGAGTAGGCTTATGGATATTATTATTGCAACTTCTCAAAAGATTTCATTTGAACAGAAAGAAATGGCATTAGGTAAATTAACTTAACCATACTGAGATGCTCTGCAGTACAAAATTTATGATTTCAGTCAGATGCAGTTAATTAGAATTTCTGTTTACCACCAGAGACAGGCACTTAGTCGTGCAATAAAACACTAGCTTTCAGGATCAGAGGTTCCTCCGATGAAACACAAGAAAATTATGGAGGAAATGAGACCAATGAAAAATTAGTTATAGGTGCACACATTCAAAGAGTAAAGGAATGCAAGTAAATCAGTGACTTTATTCAGGATCTCAATTAATTTGTATATTCGATTAGTCTTGCTTCCTTAAACCGTTTAGTCTCTTGTACATAATGAGGGAATCTCTTGTTCTGGAAGGTAGTGTTTTGTTGTTGACTCTGAATTCTCTCCGTAAATTTTTTCTACCTAAATTTCTTTATAATTCAATTTTGTTGATAATCTTTTATACCTAAGTAATTATTTGAAGTACCATGTCATTGTGTGACTTATTGATGCTTGTCATGTTTTTGCAGAAAGTATTGTCCAGTTGTGGAGGATTCCAGGTCTTGTAACAGAGCTATATCTTAATTATGACTGTGATTTATATTCACCAAATCTTTTTGAAGATCTTACAAAGCTCTTGTCGAAGGTGAATAAATTTGTATTAAAATTATTTATGAACAGGTAATATGTATAATTATGTTTGCTCAGATTTGTGTAATTTCATTTTCAGAATGCTTTTCCTGTGTCTGGGATTTACAACACACATCTGCTTTCTTTGGATGCACTTCTCACAATAATAGACTCAATTGAAGCCCATTGTTATAGTCGTATTCTTAATGAAAAACAAGATGGTAGACAGCATTCAGGTTTGTCATCTGTATATCATCACTACAGCTAGTCAAAACATTCTGGTAACATTCTCTTTGTTTATAATACAATGAATATTTATTGCTTGGTGCCTTCAGTACTGATAACACTCATCATCTCATTATCTCATTACTGCAAAAGTTTTTATATTTCCTTATGGAAATTCGCAGCAGTTCTAGAACAATGAGTTATTTTTCTTAAAGAGCATTTATCTGATGATAGATCAAAACTGAAGAAAATAAACTGAGGTATTGCAGAATAATGTTTGCTAATCAAATGAGTAAAGCCTTCTCTCTTACATACTAACATTCCTTTTTGGCAGTGTGTAAAATTCAATTCACTTACATCAGGAGTTCAAGCTGATTCTAGCAATCCAGGATACTAACCATTACATAGTCACCAAAGGATTGCAGGATGGTGCCTGACCATCAGGATGTCAAGTATTGGTGACCTCAGGGAATTGATAATGCCAAGTTCATGGTGAAGGCAGGACCCAAGAATGTTCTGAGAAGGTAAACAGCTGTAATTGGCAGTGTATTGTGTGCAGCAGAGTTGACAAGCACCTGTGACTGGGAATCGATGAAGTGGCAGTAGGCACTGAGTGCAAAGCCGGCAGTAGCCAGCTGGGTGGACTTGCTTAGGTTGGCTGTAACACCATAGCCCTACAGCAGTGAGGTGATAACAGCTAATGTTGCTGGCAGTCCTTGACGTGGCTAGCTGGGCTTGGTCTGGCCGGGTTTTACTAAGGATTTCTAAAGCCAATGAAGTGCTTGGTGCTGGTGCATGTTGAACAATCCCCTCTGGATGGATTCAGTTTGACACCTGAAAACATCGGGCTAGCTTGTCTGTAACTGTGTATAGTAGCAGGTGCAACTCGAGGGGGCACCAGCTGGTGTGGGGACTGCATTGGTCTTGGAAGGCTGGAAGCTAAGTTAGGACTGGAGTTGAAGCACAGCATGGTGCCGTCAACAAACTTGACAGAAGTCCAGCCTGATGACAGGACGGAACAGGTCTAACATCAAGTGACAAGAGACAAGTCCACGGTGCAAGTCCCCGATACTTGCTGGGTGGTGGTGGTGGTGGTGGTGGTGGTTTGTGGTGGTTTGTGGTGGTGGTGGTGGTGGTGTTAGTTCAAGAAGTTCTTCTTTTTGTCATATAAGTCTACCAAGATTAGGAAAGTTCCTGAGGATAATATTCCAATTACCATGTTACGATGCTGGTAATTGTTGCTGTACTGTTGAATATGGTGGAACAACTGTTCTGTGTTAATGTGCTCATTCTATGCTGCTATTAGCTTGTTGAGGGAATTTGTGATGGTACTAAGGCTGTAATTCAAGTAGGTTAACTTTTACTTGTAAATTACTGAAAGGACTGTCTGGCAGATACAGTAGAGCAGTAGAGGATACATCACATTCAATGCCGTAGTCCCTGTTATTGCTGTAGAAAGCTGAAAAGTCAATCCCAAGATGTCACGTTGAATTCCATTCAGAAGTAACCTGCTACCCCATAGTTCTAACCACTCTGTGTCCATTGTACACCCTTGCTTGTAGTAAATAGTGATAGCTATGATCGCGTCATACATCAAGTAGACCCAGTGCGGCCTTATTTTTTGGAATATGATTAAGAGGCAGGGATGTCCTGAGGGCATCCCTCCATACTTGTTCCCCATAGGAATAGCTCCATTTGGCTTGCTCCCATGACAGTTCGACCCACCATGGAGGAGCGTATTGAACCCGTTCCTTCTGGTATTAACAAAACTCTTCTGCTGTCAACTTAATGATCCAGTATTGCTGTCTTTCTGCCCTGCTGTGAATTAAACACATGCCAAAATCTCTGTACATCAAAACCTTTCAACTGTCACAACAGCTGTAAGTTACTTTCATTTCCACTGTTTCACCTAAATCTACAATCTGAAAGTACTCATACTCATGCTTTACTCTCACTGTGTACAGACAGCAAAATAAGCAAACGCTATTCCCTGCCATAAAAAAAAAAAAATTACTATATTAACAAGACACTGAAATCCGTCCATACAAACAACCCACATAATATCCCACAATAAACTATTAACATACCACAAGAATGAAATTCATAAACACATTATAACCTCAAATCAGCATTGTTGCTTGCCATCTGTCAACATCATCTGGATGTCATTTCGCAGCTAGACGGTGGTTGCTGTACCCATCCAGTGCTCAAAGACTTTTGTACATTCTCAAGCAAATTACATATATAAATAAATGAAAATAAAATCCCTTCATAATTTGCTCATCATTCACTGCACATACTCTCATTACCATGGAACATGAGATGCAGAAAATGGACATGATAAATACAATGTCTCTTCTATTGCTGCAAATGTGCAGCAGCATCAATAATGCCATGTCTCTTGTTGCCATCTCTGCGAGTGACGAAACTTTAATCAACTTCCTCTTTTCCTTATATTGGCCTAACACTGTGTCTTCATGCATATGACAAAGTACGCGCAGACTTTGTAGTAGTGGCTTGCTCAACCTGTTGTTCCAATTTTCTTTTCTAACCCCCTCCCACCTTTCTTGGAACCAATGCCAGTAGTGATGGCAAAGCTTCTGCTGTACCCTGAAAGGCTCATATACGTCCTACATCCTACATGGATGACTACTCACTACGCAGTAATTACAATGTCACATTTACTGGCAATGTTATCTCCACTATTTGGTTTTGACACCAATAGCAATTGCAAAACTTTGTAGTCTTCCTCTTTGGGGTATAAGGGCTATCAACATTACACACTATCCTACATCTTCTTTGGCAACTTGGCATTTTGTTGTGCCATTTGCTCTTACCATTCCAAGGCTTCATTGTTTCCTTTCTGCACTTGGCACCATACTGTCTGTAATGTTTTTGCAAACTTCTGTGCTGATTTACCATCCTTCCCCCTTGGATGGTGATATCATCTACAGATTATATACCACATCGTATGAAGACAGACCTGTACCCTCATTGATTTTTGAATTGTGTGTTGCAACACTGTAAAGTAATAGCAAATCCCAGTTGCTACGGTGACTCAACATAGGAACTCAAAATCTCTCATATCATCCTGTGCTCACTTTCTGATCTGCTATTTGCTTGCAGGTGTAACACACTTGTTAACTTACAAATTTGCAATAAATGACACATTTGCTTTATTAGTTCCTACACAAAGTTAGTAACTTGGTCCGCAATCAAAATCTTTGGGATTCTGAATTTTAAGAGCTAATTATTCACCATTGCTTGTGTCACTGTATCGGCTTGTTTATTCATGTACCTATCATCTCCACATAATGTGAAAAGTGATTTGTCGCTGTTAACATACAACACTGTCCCACTAACATTTGCCCAGAGGACTCAAGATGTCCAATCCAACCACATCAAATGATTTGCTTGCTTCTGGTAATCTCTGTAACTGAATACATTGGTGAATTAACTCAGCAAGTTGAACATATAATACAGAGTATTTTAAATGCTGTCCCACGTCCTATCTCCTTATTCAACTCTAAACTTACTCAACAACAGGTCATTCCGTTGTTCCACAATCCCATGGCCTGCTACCACATGATGTGTGCCTGTCTTAATACTGCCCCCTGCATTGTAGCTGGAACCACAGCAGAAGGTCTGTTACTATTTTAATTTTTTTTTCTTACACAACAGTCCGCTGTGCACAGTGAATTGTAGTTGCATTGCAAATAGCTTGCAATGGTCATCCTGAACTTCCACTTTCTCCCAGTCTACAGTAGATTAGAAAAATATCTGCATTGCTACTGATCAACCAAAATTTCCATTATACTCAGATAAGTGTCTTTTACCAAGAGGTTACAAATTTAGCTGTTATCATAACAAAACAATATGCCTTCGTACCATCCTAAATGTTCTTTGGGATGATTACCACCAGTATCAAGGACTGATTTCTTCAATAACGCCACCTTGCAACTACTGGTTAATAACCTCCTCCCTCACCAGTTGTAGGTGATGAGGCATACAATATGGGCTTATGATACACAGATTGTTCATTCTGTTTGGGTTTCTGTGCTTTGCTGGCAGTGGTCCATGAGGACAAAACAGACTCTGAAACTCTTTTAAGTGCTACATTCCTAACCTTTCTGTTGCTTTCAAGCGCTCTACCTTTTTTTGTATAATGAAGCTAAGCTGTTGGTTTGTTTAAGTTTAGGGCCCGAATTTGCTCTGTCCATCTCGTCTTCCACAAGTATCTCTCTGTCAGTAATAATCAACCCTCTAGACAACACCATGCCTATAGTCGCAAAGTTTTCTATTCTTACGGGTCCTACCTGCTCACCATCTAATTCCTGTGCATGTACGTCACTCCTGTGTACGAAATGCCGTGCTTTAACCAGTTCCTCAGTCTTCTGTAGTTAGTTTCTATGCTTGCCCATTGCAGTTTTCTTGCACCTTGCAGTACATTACTGTGCGAATTGATCCTTATTGCCCTTGCACACAATTTAAATGGTGCCCCTTGCACCAAGGATGGACCTTGCAGCTGTGGGGCATCATCAGTATTTCTCCTAGATGGAACACTGTTACATTGATTTCTACCTTGTGCTGATAAAGCTCAATTTCAGTGTGATGTTTAACCAAGAAATCTAACCATTAGATTGTGAATTAACCATCACCTGCATGAGACAGTGTTTCCATAGGAGCCCAGAAATTTTTAGCTCAACCTGAAAATTAGGTGTCACTGAAAATACCGAACACATGTTTGTTCTACCCACTCATCTTAACACCATGGCATGCACAACCTCCTTTTCCCCATGTGGCCAAGACTTGACACAGACACCTGTAAATAAGCATCAAATGAAAACTTGTTTCCTTCCATCCACAAACCCGCATAAGCAAAATTCTTTCATGAGACACATTTTAGCCTTGCTTATATTCACTGGGAGACCTATGTGGCAACACTGGAGCTCCAGTTACTTTTTAACAGAAGGTTAATATTCCCATCCTGTGTTCATCTATCAGACCCCTTTTTAGGTTTCTGTCTCCACTCCCTTTCTGTATGTCCTAATCGCTCTCAAATTTCTTACACTGCAGCTTATGGTATTTCTAGTGTATGTAGCCTGATCAGTTGTATCGGTAACACTTCCTCAGAGAAATTCACCTTCTGTTCTGGACTTGCCACCACTTCTGTTTATTCCAATGCTGTTGCAGTTCCTACGGCTCCAGTAAAGTTCTTAGGGAACTCTTCCTGTGTTTTTCCTCAACACATCAGGAGGCAACTCCCACAAAAATGCGTCTCATGCTCTCTGTTCTGTCCCTTGCAGGATCCTGTTAGTGCCATCGCTATCTGTTACTCGTACATTTTGACATAAAGTTTCTTTAACTTTCTCATTAAATTCTGAATGGGTGCTCTATGCTTATGTGACCCATTGGTCAACTTTTTTCTATGCGACCTTTAGCTGTTCTTCCTTTTGTATTACTGTAACAATCCTACCCTTAGACTCTCAAATGTTGGAGTGTTCCGTAACTCCTCAAAATATATTACACACACCTAATGTCCCTTGCCAAATGTAATTTAGCCTTATGCAAGTTGTTCCTCTGGCTGCCAACCCAGCTTAGCTGTTAACCAGTTACCAAGGAATGCAAAAACACCCTAACCTCCTACACTAGAAAAAGGAAAGACTAGCTAGCAGTGCAAGCTTCAAGGTTTAGTGTTGCCATAGTTAATGAGGACTGTTCCGTCCGATGTTCCCTCAGTGCCTCTAACTGCTTGCCTAATTCCATATCGTCTGCTTACATATATACCATTTGAATTAGTAAAGTGTGAACTGCCTTCATCGGGTAACCTTCTCTACCACTTGTTTAGACATTGCAAGGCCCATGTGTACAATGAAAGGAAAGTATTTAACAGAAAAGGATCGACACCAAAATCATAAGTGTGAGAAATGGTACTGCACTCAGAATAGTAAAGTTTCATTGTAGACCTACACCCATAATGTCTCACTGGTTTCCAGTCACACTTCTGATACTAAATGTAGTGCTCTGGGTTACTGACCATTATGTATTCACCCTCGGATAGCAGGATGTCCACTTGGCCATGATGACATGGAGTGTGGGTGACCTCTGGGAGTGGGAAATTTCGGGTCTGTGCAATAGTGAAGCCAGAGGTTAAACAGCTTTTATTGGCAACACATTATTTTCAGTAAAATTGGCCAGTGCCCAGTGGCTGGGGGCCACTGAGGCTATGTGGTGACTGCAGTGGTGGCAACAGCTGGCTGTGTGGTCTTGCTGAGGTGGCAAGGGACCAGACAGCCCCAAAGTCGATGGAATGTTAGGTACCTGGGCACACTAACATCCCCACAGGGTGGATCCAGTTTGATGCCTGAGAGCATCAGGCTAGCAGGTGCATGGCTGTGTCTACCATAAGGTGCATCCTGTGCAACTCACCAGCTGGTGTGAAAACTGCAATGGGGCTGTCACTGGAGTCGGAGTCAGGAAGGCTTGAAGTACAGCACAATGCTGGCAGTAGACATGTCAGTAGCCCAGTCCGGTGTCAGCACAGAATACATCTGACATCGTGTGACGAGAAACAAGTTCAGAGCGCAAGTGATCTTTAGTTTGGTTGGAGGCAGAGGTATATTTGTCTGGGTTGTGTTGTCAAGAAGCCCACTTTGTCATATATGCCTAGATAGAGCTGGCCCAGGTATTGACATGGAGCAATCTGGCAGCATACGGAGGTAGCAATATCACATGTGGGAGAGGAGAAGTCAAATATACTTGCAATCCATTTGTGGTGTACTGCAAGACCGGTCCTCGAGAAGTGTACATTCTCCACAACTCTTGCCAGGTTTTTCTTTATATATTCTATATCTTTTAGATTCCATTGGTTATTCATCTGGGAATTCAGTCTCATGGAGGGCTGCTATATTGATAAAATGAATCATACATTTGACGAATTTTATTTTTAAATAATATAGTTACTCAAATTGAATGAAAAAATGAAGAAAAAAAATAATGATGGACACAAGAATCGAACCTTTGTAACATTAATGAATTAAAACTGCTTAGAGAAAATCAGTCAATTTTCTCAAGAATTTTTGAGAGTGACATCAAAGTGCTTTGGAAGATTGCTATGTGAGTTTTGAATCTCAATTACCATAAATATAAAGAGTTACAAAATTCCAGTTGCCATCTGGTCCCCTTCTGAAGGCAATAAATGTGTGGGTGGTGTGTGAAGGTAGAGAGCAATTACGAAGGTAGACAAATGTATTTTCTCGGTAATCTGTGAACTGACCAACAAAAATTACTGCATGTCTTTTATATTTAAATTAATATGACAGTTTCAGATTCAGAAGGAGGTGTCTTGTCAAACTTAATTAGGTGACTCAAGGTGAGCACCATGTTTACACATGCCATATAAAACATGATAAATATACAGTTGTGGTAATGAGGGGCACTCGTGAGATGTCATAAACAGTAGAGAAGTTTATAAAGTTGAAAATGTGATTTATGGATATATTTTCCAGTAATACATTATTTGATTGTGTGTTACCTATTAGGTTCAAGCCTTTTTTGCAGAAACAAAAATTTGTAATGCATGTTACTATCCTGCAGCAGTCACTGATACAAAGATATGCTTATGAAAAAGATAATAGTTTCTTATTGCAGCTTCAAACAATGTATTTGTTTTGTATTGGAAAAGCACTTACATTTTTCTGAAACGTAACATATTGCCATATACTTAACATATTATCTAAAATTTGTAACCATAAATTATCAGCTTCTCTGTCCTGTTACCCACGAAAAAAGCAATATTGAATGAATTATTTACAGTTATTAAACATAAGGTACAATCCGAAAAAGACAAAAACATTTCACTGAAATGCCCTGGAAATTGTGTTTTTGTCTTGCTTATTATCCCATTAAGCTATGTCTTGGTATTAAAAAAGTTATCTTGGATAAATTCTTTACTTCCAGATGGTTTATCTGACATTGTCTCAGATGTAGAGTCACTGGCTGCAGCGGAAATATTGAAATATGGCCAACATACATCAAGATTTGGAAGACAGAAAATATCAGAAAATATACCAAGTCATGAACAGTTGATGGCTATCAAACATAAGAAAAAGGTATAGTCGGAGGTATCTAAAAAAATTATTAATTGTTTGCAAATACTTAGTGGTTCCTTACATTTCACAACATTTTGAATGAAAAATATCCTTCAAAAGAGATATTGTGTAATAAATTAAATGAGTCATATATCATTGCACAGATCACTTTGCCAATAGGTTATGCTTCCTCCATCCATTACTTGGCTTAAGGTCAATACCACTGAGATTTTTCTCGCAGGAAAAGTTGTCCTCCGCACTGCAGTAGAATGTGAGAGTACACACATTGACGTTTTCATGAAGGAATAGCTGGCCCATGAAATTTTGGGTATGCAGGCACAGAAAAGTGATTTTTTTTCCCTTCTAATATTTCGACCATATACCTCTTGGCCACCTTCAAAGGTGCCGACAGATTCAAGTTGCAGCACTTGCTCTGTTGTTTAAAACCAGCAGACTGTGCCATTGTGCATGCTACCACAGTTGGGTAAGTTCCAGAGATGTGGATTGGTGGCAAAGTTGTACACATAAATGGAATCTGTGGCTGATACATGCTAGGCTATCAGTGTATCATCATGAGATGCACTGTAGTGAAGTATTTGTGAGTTCATTAAAGAAAATCCTGGATTCCACAATTAGTCAAAGCTGAAATTGTTGTCTCTATTGATTAAATTCTTTGCCAAACACATTTCAGTTGCTTCTTTTATCACCAAGTTACAAGAAAATGAAGTCGATGCTATAATTTAGATATTTTCATACCACATAGTGACCAGTGTTGATGCAGTGCTCTGGCATAGCCAGTTTATTGGGTTTTAAGAGCTGGGTGTTCCTGCTTCACTTTGTGCGTCTTTCATGAACTCTAAGTGTCACTTGCCTAATGTATGAAAGGCCACACTTGCAGGGGACTTCGTAGATCCTAGCATTTAGGAGCATCAAGTAAGAACCCAAAATAGATGCTGTCTTTGATGAAAGGCAAAAAATCACTAACTTGTGCTTGGTGGAGGCTTCCCACATATGGCAGGAGAGCCATTGATTTGAATCTGTTTGTGCCTTCTTTCTCGTTCCTTATCTCCACCTTATGTTTTATTTGTAGTACCTTGCATTTGTGTTGTGAAGAAAGCCCATTCGCTTCAAATCTCCCTTAAAGAGTAGAAGCTCATCCTGCAGACTGTTTTCATGAGCAATGATGTTTGCTTCATGAACTAGTGTTGTGAAAACACTCATCTTGTAAGACTGCTATTTGCATGTAAATGTAAGTCCATACGAGATGGCTTCTAATAAACTACTTTTCAGAAAGTACCATCATCTTTGCAATTAATGAAAACATACAAAGAATGGAAGGCATCCCTCCTTCTTAATTTTCATTGTAAACTGAATTTTTCTGTGAATAGAAAGTAGATTGTTTGAAAATTTCCATAATTTATCCTCACTTTCAAGATATCTCCAAAATGCTGTGGGTTTCCCATTAAATCAGCTGTGGTGGAGCACTTTATCAACACTGGTCACTCTGTATGATATGAAATGTCTAAACCATAGCATCTACTTAGTCTTCTTGGGACTTCATGGAGAGAGAAGCAATTGAAAGCCATTTGATGCAGAATTTAATCAATGTAGATAGTGGTTTCAACTTGGACCAATCATGAAATCTGGCACTTTCATTAATATACTCACAAAGTCATCACTACGGTAGAGTTCATAATGATACATAGATCCCAACTTAGGTCAACCACGTAGCCATAGATTCAGTTTAGGCATATTACTTTACCACCAATCAACTTCTCTGATGCTAATGTATCTATGGCTGCATGCCCAGTGATGCAGACCAAAGATTTAAGAGGATGGAGTGACTTTTGCAGCTTCAGTCTGTCAGTCCAATCTGAAGAGCCTGAAAGGTAAATAGACAAAACTAACGTTTCTGTGGCTGCATGTCTGAAGTTTAATCAGAGTAGCATATTTTTGAATAATGTGTATCAAATGGCTCAGTTGCAAAATGTATTTTTAGTAGGCCATCACTTTATTCTCCTGCTTTTCATTTATCCATGTGTCATTTATTGCCAGATTTCTTTGTTAATTTCCATTACCTTGCTTTGCATCCTGCAAAGGGCATCTTCGCTCTGAACTATAAGAGACCATTTTGCATGTCATAGGATAGGTAAATTGCCCCTGCCATTTCCTCATTTAAAAAACTGAAGGATATCTGGAATCCAAAACTTTTTCTTTTATCATAATTTCTTTATGTATGTGGATGTTATCATAGTAGTTTGAGATTGGAGATAAATTTCTTTATTAATGTTTAGGACCATGATATAATAAAGTTGCTTCTAGCAACTTGGCAGGATAACTACAGTTAGTATTAAAATAAGATGTGAACCGTTTGTGAGGTATGTACTTACTTTGTTTTAATGTAACATGATCAGTGTAGGTGGATTCATTGTCAGTAGTAGAACAGTGAATAAAATAGAGAGTTTCAGTTGTCAAAATTGGATAATAAAATTGGGGGAATCTATTGATTCTAATTAGGGATGATACCAAAAAGATATTTACTAAAAATTCTGCAGATTGAACATTAGGAAGATCCACAATATCTGACAGAATGCATGAAATATGACATGTGACATGCAGTGTTCAGAAAAATAATTCATAATAAAAACTTTTTCAATGTTTTTACATAATTCTGGGAATAAAATAACTTACATCAGTTCTTTGAAATTGTTGTTGTGTATCTCAACCCTTTTTCCTCAAACTTTGCCCTCTGTCGCATCACTCCCCAGACTCCCACCTTCCACACATCTCTTGAGATACACAAAGTCAACCATACGTGTCACCCCACTGCTACTGTGGCTAATATCTGAAGTCTCACTTAAAGGATATTTGTCCTGTGGACCTACCACCTCAACCCTTGATGTGTAGCCTGCGTTCTAAATCAGTTAACACAAACTGTCTTTTCTACTTTCACTGTCCCCTTACCATTATGGGACAATACAGAAAGAAAAATTGCTGGGATCACTGCACTTCAGGTGTAGGTCAAGATCCATAGTCTTCTGGGCCATCAAAGACCTGCATGGTGGTATTTGTACCAATGTGTCAGTTATTGCTGTGATGACCCAACATCTGAACGTTATTCGAAGATTCGATCAACATAAGTATTTCAGTTGTATTATGCTTGAAGGTGTTTCTCTTTCGCAATGCTGAGATAATATTATTGTCTCAGTCCTTAATTAGGCAAAAAGTCATCAACCATTGAAACATACATAACTGATTATTCTCAGCAATGTGCTGCGCAAACTGCTCGAAAGGATGGTTCCTGGCAGTTGTGCTGGGCTCTCAAATCATGGTGCCATTCATCCCCCTATCAGTATCGTTTTTGGGAGCATGATGCACAACCGATCATCTGATTAGGTGGGAAACAGTACTGTGACAGGCATTTTGTAACCAGCACATCATTGCAGCCTTTTTTGATGTGAATGAGGCATATGACACCACATTTTCTTTACCATCATGTCACTTTTTTTTTACCCTCCATGTTTGGGGCTTTTGAGGCTCCATAATGGTTACTTGTCCCTCATGGCTCTGTACCGAGTGTTGCACACTTCTTAATTCTCATGAACAGGCTAGTGATCTCCATCAGATCACTGGTCACTCTGTCATACAAGAAGGCAATTTGTGCACTTTGTATAGGTCCCAAACTGAAGCCTTGCCTTGAACATCAGCTACAAATTGCCAACTGAAGGGCCTCTACTGGAGCCCTTTCCCATAGCTTCCAGCAGTTATTTCGCTAAAACATGAATTGTTCATTACTGTCATAATACCATGGTCCCTCATGACCCAGAAACGTACATTGGTATCCATTGTTTGAATATTGTTACATAGACCCATTTTTTGGGACCCTTCTTTGATAAAAAGCTTATGTGAGCCATATTTGTCAACTAGACTGGCTGCATCTTTGCCCACACCTTTTGGAGTGCAGTTTGTTGCTCTCTTCCATATTTATTGGAACCCAGGTCTCATCCAGATTGCATTATGGTTGCCAGGTTAATGTTTCAGTGGCAACTTCAGTTTTAAAATTATTGGACTCACTCCATCATCATGGAATGAGCCTGGCCACTGGTGCATTCAACTAGTCCCATAGACAATCTCCCCGCCAAAGCAGCAATTTTTCCTCTGCAGTTTCGGTGATACCAACTCGTGCTCACTTATGCAATCACCATACGGCAATTTCCCGATCATCCAACCTAGCAAATTATTTTTGCATGCAAGGGTCATCGACCCAGTCACTCTCACCCTTCTGTGGGATTACCAGTACACCATGAAGCAATCTGATGGGACTCTCTGCTAATGTCCTTAGAATGGGCTCCCTGTGTTTTCCAGGACGCCGCTCACCTTCAGCTCCCTTGTTTAGTACCCAGACACAAATTAGGACCAATATACGAGGGTTGGGACTTTAATAGTGGCAACTATTTATTTACAGCTCGTACAAGATAGATAGGGGTTTCAAAGTTTTACTGACCTTCAGAGTAGTCACCAGCATTGTGTATAACCCGTTGACAGCGATGTAGAAGTTGTAGGATAGTCTTTGCAGTGCCAGTTTTGTTGACCGTTCAAGCGGCGTGGTCTATTGCCTGACGAATCTGTAGCAGTTCTGAAACGAATGCCGTGAAGTGTTTCCTTTAGTTTAGAAATAGAGTTGAACTCACGAGGGCTTAACTCAGGGGAGTGCAGTAGGTGGTATAGCACTTAGCAGCTCCATCAGTCAAACAAATCAGTAACAGCTTGCAGTGTATGTGCTTGAGCGTTGTCTTGCAAAATGATGGTCAGGTCCTGCAGAAATTGTTGTCACTTCTGTTTCTAAGCTGGTCATAGGTTCCAAAAATGAACAGCATAGAGACAGAAGTGATGACACTTGCTGCAGGACCTGATATCATTTTGCAGGACATTGTTGAAGCACGTACAGTGCAAGCTGTTACTTATTTGTTTGACTGATGGGGCTGCTAAGTGCTATACCACCTACTGCACTCCCCTGACTTAAGCCTTCGTAAGTGTAACTAGATTTCTGAACTGAAGGAAATATCTACAAATGCTACAAATTCATCTAGCAACAGGCCGCACTGCTTGAACTGTCAACACAACTAGCACTGCTAGGAGTATCCTATGACTTCGACATCACTGTCAACAGGTTATACACAATGCTGGTGACTACCCTGAACATCAGTAAACATGTATCTATTCTGTATGAGCTGTAAATAAATAGTTGCCATTATTAAAGTTCCAACCCTTGTATTTCAAGGTCCTGAAGTTAGTTGCCCCAATCACCTTTAGGCATCCGTTCCTCTTGTTCTTCAGAAATATCAAGGTGCTACCATCATTTACAATGATGGCTCTAAAACCAATGAGAAGATGGGATATGCTTTTATATTTCCCAGTGGTTGTTTCAGAGCCGATAACATTAACAGAGCCCTATGTTTTATTAAATAGGCCTTCCTAGGCTGCATTTTTGTTTGTAGTGGCTCAGTGAGCAGTCTTCAGGCTGTTGGTTAGTGTTACTCTTCAGTCTATAATACCTGCTGTTTGTGACTTTCTCTCTTACTGTAATGGTACTGCCTGCTCATTTGTCTTTCTGCGGGCCCCAAGTCATGTAGGTATTCCAGGGAAAGATCTGGCTGATTGTTTGCCTAGAGAAGCAATTCTTCGCCCAACATACACTTTGATGATTCCAGGTGTGGTCTTGCCGTTTGCAAATAACTCCCAATACTCAAAGATGGAACGACATCTGGTGGCCTACTGCCCCCTCTAATTAACATCAAACTATCAAAGAAACAACTGATGGATGGTACTCCTCCATCAGTTCCTCTCAGAAGGAATTCCTCTACATCCATATCATCCTATGATACTTCCACATCTGTCATAGCAGTTTAATTCATAGCTTATTTTACATAATGATCCACCCTCACATTCTTTTCACAAATCTTAATGGACAGTACTCACATCCTGGAGGATTGCTTTCTGCTCCTGACTCTCCATGTTAAACATGGTCTTCGAGATTTGTTGCCTGTAATATTGGCTGGAAACTTGTGGACTGTTGAACTGGTTCTCCATTTACTCTGTGAAAGTGGTAGGTATTATCAGGTAAAATGTTATAAACTACTTTTGGGTTGGGGGCAGGTGGCTGGGTTTGGCGTGTGTTCCACCACATGCTGGGTCTGATGAACACTTGATCTCACCTGCTTTGCAAGCTACCTAGGTCATATCTATTTTACTCTATCTCAATTGCTTTTTTTCTGCTACACTCTTTTTTTTTTTTTTTTTTTTTTTTTTTTTTTTTTTTTTTTTTTTGTGAATAATAGGTACTACTTCCCTCCGTAACATGTTGGTATGGATAATTTGTGGCGAGGGGACGGACAGGGGTAGCAGAGGCATGTGGAGCAACAGGGGACACTTGCGTGGCCTCATCCACCTGCAGACCTTATCAGTTCTCTCATCGTGATCTATTATTGTTCATCCAACAAATGTTCACTATGTTTCTAACCTTCAAATTTTTGCTATTATGGGTCTCCCTAATATAAATTATTCTTTATTCTGTAATAGACCGATTGGTGGTGTGTTCGAAGCATGTGGGGTCTCGCTCACTTCAGAAGAGCCCTGGGTGACCTGTTGTCTGCTCTTACTTATGTAATGGCCCACCCCATGTAATTTAACCTCTTCTATCAGTATTGCTTTCAGTGCCTAGATTTTATAACTCAGACATACTTTCATAATCTGGCCAAATTTCTCACAGACATCACTAAGTCCAGATGAAGAATATCTTGACAGTGGGACTGTTGATCTCAAAAATGAATACCACATTTGAAAAGGGGAAGGTTGGGAGAATGTTATGAAAATACTAATGTTTGTCACCAATTGTTCTGTGACCAATGCAGAATTTGAGAAAACAATAAAACTTTTTTAAATGGAGATTTTTGCCTGGAGACCATTGTTGACCCATATAGACAGACGTACAACTCTTAAAGAATGTGTTACAAATGAAGTTGCCACCACCCTCTCAGGAAGAACAGTTCTGGCCATAGAAGCGTAGACTGAGTAGGCCTGTCAAAAATCTCAAAAGCATCAGATCACTCTTTGTCTTGATTCTGAAGAACACAAAAGTGATAATGACAGTAGCACTGAAGTCCGCCTTCGGGAACTACTACAGCCTTCTGTTAGAGCATTCCCAGCCGGACTCCAGGTTCATTTGCCATTGGGGTGGAGCTATTAAGCCCCATGTGGATATGAAGCTGAGGTGCAACAGCCAGTTAGGCAGAGCTGCTGCCTGTCTCCATCACTGATATCTTGTTCTGCTCTTGTGTCCTCACAAACCCTGCTTGGTAGGAAGTTTCTAATGATTTGAAGTCTAGTGACAATTTCCCCATGCATATACCAGACAAAGCAGTGTATCGGTAGTGAGCAACATAAATGGGATTCTGTAAAGCCAAGAAATGGAGAGATGGGATTAAGTGAAATACATCTCTAGTAGGATCCACCTGGCTGCTGACTCATTGATTCCAAACTTTCTAGAATGATGTAGAAGGCAGCCTGTTCATTAACCTAATGTTAAGCACTGCTTTACAATCAGGCTGTAAGGTAAAACGGATCAAGAATACATATTAACAGAAATTTCTGAACTTGGTAAATCATTTCAATAAATCATCAATAGTATAGAAGGCTGTATAATTTGTGCGAAGGGAGTTACAAAATGTCCTGTTAGCATGTATTTTGAGGAATGGGAGTCTCTGACCGAATAAAGGTGAGATTGACGTATGCCTGTTGGCTTCTGCAGAAGCCATTTGTGTAATGATTTCTCTGAGGTTTTGTCAGCCCAAAAGGCTGTCATTGTCAGAGCTTCATCCTTGGTTGCTGGTGACAAGCTGGAATTAACCCTTTGACTGCTGGGGAGGTGTTAACTCGACATGCCTCGCCGTTCCCCTTTCACACCCGACGTGTTTAAGTGCGGCCTATGGGTTTCCCTACAGCGCTGAGGATGAGTTGGCACATACCATGCCACTGGCCTTTTCACTGCTAGGGACGAGTTTAGGTGCTCTGAGTCACATCTACCTTATGACTGACATGTAAAAACGCATAGCTGTCTTTCCACTCTGCTCTTCCAGTAGCTGTTCAGTGGTCTGACTGTATAGTTTGAGAATGCGTATATGTTTCTTTCTGTGTTCCCTCTTTGCAGAATTTGACTTTGCTCCATGTATTTGTCAGTTTTATTATTATTTCTTATGTCTGGTTAAAAATGGAAAGTGACGCAGACCTTTGCTCAAGCGTGACTTCTTTTTAACTGTACAGTATATGTTACATTGCTTTTGGGAACTTTTGGGTAATTGAACATGTATCAATAATTACAGATTTCGTAAATAAAATAGAAAGAAACTTCCACATGGGAAAAATATATTAAAAACAAAGATTCCAAGACTTACCAAGCGGGAAAGCACTGGCAGACAGGCACAATGAACAAAACACACAAACACACACACAGAATTACTAGCTTTCGCAACCGATGGTTGCTTCTTCAAGAAGGAGAGGGAAAGACGAAAGGATGTGGGTTTTAAGGGAGAGGGCAAGGAGTCATTCCAATCCCGGGAGCGGAAAGACTTCCCTTAGGGGGAAAAAAAGGACAGGTGTACCTCGCGCGCGCGCACACATACATACACACACACACATACACACACACACATACATACACACACACACACACACACACACACACACACACACACACACACACGTATCCATCCGCATATACACAGACACAAGCAGACATATTTAGGCAAAGAGTAAGGGCAGAGATGTCAGTCGAGGCGGAAGTACAGAGGCAAAGAAGTTGTTGAAAGACATGTGAGGTATGAGCGGCGGCAACTTGAAATTAGCGGAGGTTGAGGCCTGGCGGATATCGAGAAGAGAGTATATACTGAAGGGAGAGTTCCCATCTCCGGAGTTCGGATAGGTTGGTGTTGGTGGGAAGAATCCAGATAACTCGGACGGTGTAACACTGTGCCAAGATGTGCTGGCCGTGCACCAAGGCATGTTTAGCCACAGGGTGATCCTCATTACCAACAAACACTGTCTGCCTGTGTCCATTCATGCGAATGGACAGTTTGTTGCTGGTCATTCCCACATAGAAAGCGTCACAGTGCAGGCAGGTCAGTTGGTAAATCACCACGACCGTGGTACTGGATCGTCGGGAGTATGTGGCTGAGGGACTGCGTCAGCTTTCAGACAACTCTACATACAAAGTTTGCCAAGGTAACCCCACTCTTGATGTCCAGGTGGAGCTTCAAGGAATCCTCAGAACCTTAGGCCCCCTACAAAACCTTTCACCTGACTCCATCAAACTCCTGACCCCACCGACACCTCCTACTCCTACCTTCTACCTACTTCCTAAAATTCACAAACCCAAACATCCTGGCCGTCCCATTGTAGCTGGTTACCAAGCCCCCACAGAACGTATCTCTGCTTACGTAGATCAACACCTTCAACCCATTACATGCAGTCTCCCATCCTTCATCAAAGACACCAACCACTTTCTCGAACGCCTGGAATCCGTACCCAGTCTGTTACCCCCAGAAACCATCCTTGTAACCATTGATGCCACTTCCCTATACACGAATATCCCACACGTCCAGGGCCTCGCTGCAATGGAGCACTTCCTTTCACGCCGATCACCTGCCACCCTACCTAAAACCTCTTTCCTCGTCACCTTAGCCAGCTTCATCCTGACCCACAACTTCTTCACTTTTGAAGGCCAGACATACCAACAATTAAAGGGAACAGCCATGGGTACCAGGATGGCCCCCTCGTATGCCGACCTATTTATGGGTCGCTTAGAGGAAGCCTTCTTGGTTACCCAAGCTTGCCAACCCAAAGTTTGGTACAGATTTATTGATGACATCTTCATGATCTGGACTCACAGTGAAGAACAACTCCAGAATTTCCTCTCCAACCTCAACTCCTTTGGTTCCATCAGATTCACCTGGTCCTACTCCAGGTCCCATGCCACTTTCCTAGACGTTGACCTCCATCTGTCCAATGGCCAGCCTCACACATCCGTCCACATCAAACCCACCAACAAGCAACAGTACCTCCATTATGACAGCTGCCACCCATTCCATATCAAACGGTCCCTTCCCTACAGCCTAGGCCTTCGTGGCAAACGAATCTGCTCCAGTCCTGAATCCCTTGACCATTACACCAACAACCTGAAAACAGCTTTCGCATCCCGCAACTACCCTTCCAACCTGGTACAGAAGCAGATAACCAGAGCCACTTCCTCATCCCCTCAAACCCAGAACCTCTCACAGAAGAACCCTAAAAGTGCCCCACTTGTGACAGAATACTTCCCGGGACTGGATCAGACCTTGAATGTGGCTCTCCAGCAGGGATACAACTTCCTAAAATCCTGTCCCGAAATGAGATCCATCCTTCATGAAATCCTCCCCACTCCACCAAGAGTGTCTTTCCGCCGTCCACCTAACCTTCGTAACCTCTTGGTTCATCCCTATGAAATCCCCAAACCACCTTCCCTACCCTCTGGCTCCTACCCTTGCAACCACCCCTGGTGTAAAACCTGTCCTATGCACCCTCCCACCACCACCTACTCCAGTCCTCTAACCCGGAAGGTGTACACGATCAAAGGGAGAGCCACGTGTGAAAGCACTCACATGATTTACCAACTGACCTGCCTGCACTGTGACGCTTTCTATGTGGGAATGACCAGCAACAAACTGTCCATTCACATGAATGGACACAGGCAGACAGTGTTTGTTGGTAATGAGGATCACCCTGTGGCTAAACATGCCTTGGTGCACGGCCAGCACATCTTGGCACAGTGTTACACCGTCAGAGTTATCTGGATACTTCCCACCAACACCAACCTATCCGAACTCCGGAGATGGGAACTCGCCCTTTCAGTATATCCTCTCTTCTCGATATCCGCCAGGCCTCAACCTCCGCTAATTTCAAGTTGCCGCCGCTCATACCTCACCTGTCTTTCAACAACTTCTTTGCCTGTGTACTTCCGCCTCGACTGACATCTCTGCCCTTACTCTTTGCCTAAATATGTCTGCTTGTGTCTGTGTATGTGCGGATGGATGTGTGTGTGTGTGTGTGTGTGTGTGTGTGTGTGTGTGTGTGTGTGTGTGCGCGCGCGCACGAGTGTACACCTGTCCTTTTTTTTCCCCCCGAAGGGAAGTCTTTCCGCTCCCGGGATTGGAATGACTCCTTACCTTCTCCCTTAAAAACCACATCCTTTCGTCTTTCCCTCTCCTTCCTGAAGAAGCAACTGCTGGTTGCGAAAGCTAGTAATTCTGTGTGTGTGTTTGTGTGTTTTGTTCATTGTGCCTGTCTGCCGGCGCTTTCCCGCTTGGTAAGTCTTGGAATATTTGTTTTTAATATATTTTTCCCATGTGGAAGTTTCTTTCTATTTTATTTGCAGTTGATAGTATAATTGATATAATGTCAACTTTATCCTGATGCCACATGTCCTTGACTTCTTCAGCCAGTTGGATGTTTTTTTTTTCCAATTTTTTTTCTCCTGTTTTCTTTTGTATATTTGTTGTATTGGGTATTGATATTTAGATTAGTTGTGTTGATTTCTTCTTTTTATTGGTGAGTATGATGTCAGGTTTGTTATATGGTGTTGTTTTATCTGTTATAATGGTTTTGTTCCGGTATAATTTGTATTCATCATTCTCCAGTACATTTTGTGGTGCGTACTTGTATCTGGGAACATGTTGTTTTATAAGTGTATGTTGTAAGGCAAACTGTTGATGTATTATTTTTTGCTACATTGTCATGTCTTCTGTGGTATTCTGTATTTGCTAGTATTGTACATCCGCTTGTGATGTGATCTACTGTTTCTATTTGTCGTTCGCAAAGTCTGCATTTATCTGTTTGGTATTGGGATCTTTAATAATATGCTTGCTGTAATATGTGCTGTTTATTGTTTGATCCTGTATTGCAATCATGAATCCTTCCATCTCACTGTATATATTGCCTTTTCTTAGCCACGTGTTGGATGCATCTTGATCGCTGTGTGGCTGTGTTAGATGATACGGGTGCTTGCCATGTAGTGTTTTCTTTTTCCAATTTTCTTTCTTCGTATATGTTGATGTTATGCAATCTAAAGGGTAGTAGAAGTGGTTATGAAATTGCTATTTATATGAGTGATTGATTTGTGTATTTTGCTAGTTTATGCTTGTTATATAAAGAATTTTCTTAAATTGTCTACCAGTTCCTAAGGTAGGTTTTTCATGTCGATAAATCCCCTTCCTCCTTCATTTCTGCTTAATGTGAATCTTTCTATTGCTGAATGTATGTGATGTATTCTATATTTGTGGCATTGTGATCATGTAACTGTATTGAGTGCTTCTACGTCTGTGTTACTCCATTTCACTATTCCAAATGAGTAGGTCAATATTGGTATAGCATAAGTATTTATAGCTTTTGTCTTGTTTCATGCTGTCAATTCTGTTTTCAGTATTTTTGTTAGTCTTCGTCTATATTTTTCTTTTAGTTCTTCTTTAATGTTTGTATTATCTATTCCTATTTTTGTCTGTATCCTAGATATTTATAGGCATCTGTTTTTCCATCGCTTCTATGCAGTCGGTGTGGTTATCCAATATGTAATCTTCTTGTTTAGTGTGTTTTCCCTTGACTATGCTATTTTTCTTACATTTGTCTGTTCCAAAAGTCAAATTTATATCATTGCTTAATACTTCTGTTACCTTTAGTAATTGGTTGAGTTTTTGATTTGTTGGTGCCAGTAGTTTTAGATCATCCATGTATAGCAAATGTGTGATTTTGTGTTGTTATGTTCCAGTAAAATTGTATCCATAATTTGTATTATTTAGCATGTTGGATAGTGGATTCAGAGCAAGGCAGAACCACAAAGGACTAAATGAGTCTCCTTGGTATATTCCACACTTAATCTGTATTGGCTGTGATGTGATATTATTTGAATTTCTTTGGATATTAAGTGTGGTTTTCCAATTTTTCATTACTATGTTTAGGAACTGTATCAATTTAGGATGTACTTTGTATATTTCCAATATTTGTAGTAGCCGAGTGGGGTACACTATCAAAAGCTTTTTGGTAATAAATGTATGCATAGTGTAGTGACCTTTGTTTAGTTTTAGCTTGATATGTCACCTCTGCATCTATTATCAGTTGCTCTTTACATCCTCGTGCTCCTTTGCAACAGCCTTTTTGTTCTTCATTTATAATTTTGTTCTGTGTTGTATATGTCATTAATTTCTGTGTAATGACTGAAGTTAATATTTTATATATTGTTGGTAGGCATGTTATGGGGCGATATTTTGCTGGGTTTGCTGTGTCTGCTTGATCTTTAGGTTTCAGATAAGTTATTCCATGTGTAAGTGTATCAGGGAATGTGTATGGGTCTGCAATGTAACTGTTAAACAATTTATATCTAAAAACAAAGATGATGTGACTTACCAAACAAAAGCACTACAGGTCGATAGACACACAAACGTACACACAAAATTCAAGGTTGCATCTTCAGGAAAGAGGGAAGGAGAGGGAAAGATGAAAGGATGTGGGTTTTAAGGGAGAGGGTAAGTCACATCATCTTTGTTTTTAGATCTATTTTTCCCACATGGAATGTTTCCCTCTATTATGTTAAATAATTTAGTTAGATGTGAATGTGTTGAGGTGAACTTCTTCAGCCAGAAATTTGCTGTTTTATCTTTTCCTGGGGCTTTCCAATTGTGAGTAGAATTAATTGCTTGGGTGACTTCATGTTGCAAAATTATCACTTCAGGCATTTGTGGTATCATCTTGTATGTGTCTGTTTCTGCTTGTGTCCACCGTGCATGCCTGTTATGTTGTACAAGGTTTGACCATATGTTGCTCCAGAAGTGTTCCATGTCTGTTATGTTTGGTGGATTGTCTATTTTACTGTGTGTGTTATCTATGGTAAAATTTCTTTTGGTTTGTGTTGTACAGAGTTTGACCGTATGTTGCTCCAGATGTTTGGTTTTGTTTCCTCCTATTTTCACTTTTTTTTATCTTCTAAGTCGTTTGGCCAATGCTTGTAATTTCTGCTTCTTTTCATCTAATTGCTCAATCGCTTCTTGTTGTGAGATTTTACCGAACCCTTTTCATTTTTTTCTGACATTTCATTTCTTATAAACTGTGTTAGCTGTCCGATGTCTTTTCTCAGTTTTTCTATTCTGATCTGTAGCCTGTGTTGCCATGCTGGTTTTGTGAGTTTCTTCTGTGTGTTGGTTGGTTCTGATCTCTGCCTAGTGTGTATATTTAGTGTAGTGAGTGCTCCTATATAAACCAGTAGTTTTAACTCTTCCATAGTTGTGTTTTCATTTATGTTGTTGTGTATGATTTTGTTGATAGTTTTTATTGTTTTGACTTGTGGGTTATTTGGCGGTCTATGCAAGAATGGTCTAATGTCTGTATTTGTGTCTTTGTATTCTATATATGTCGGCTGAAATTTTTTTCTACATCTAACATGTGTGTCACTTCGTGTTCTATTTGTGCTTGTTCTGGTGGCTGTCTTAAGATTTTGTTTTCCTATGATTGTTTAATTGATGCGTGTTGTTCTTTGTCTGTTTGCTCTGGGATGTTTGAATCCATTACTGTATTTTTTTCTTCTTCTGATTGCGCATTATTTTGTTTCAGTATTTGTTGTACTTGTTTGATGTTTTCTAATTCTGACTGGGTTATCCTGTTGTTTTTTTTATTATTATACGGATCTGATCAGCTAGTCATTGGGTACTGTTAAAAATTTTAATTCTGAGTATCTGGTTATAAATGTTGTGTATACTTGTGATCTGTATCCAGTTGTGTTGGTTCCTAGGTTTGTTGCTTGGTAATAACAGAACATGAGGTGTCGGGTAACTACATCTGTCCAACTCATCCTCGGTCTTTGTTTTCCTTCTAGGGTGGTTGCAGGAAGCATATCCTATATTTGGATTTAAATCATTTTACAGTTTGCCAGCAGTGTTGTTACCATTGTGGGCAGGGATAGGGTTCAAGTGTCGTCCCCGACAATGACGGCGCTTGTCCGAGGCTTCTTTAGTTCTGTCCTGAACCAACTAATCACACTAAAAGGGGGGTGGGGGGTGTAGCCCTATCAGTGGTTTGTTCTTTTCGTCGTCTTTTATGACTGGCAGAACATACCAGAGGCCTATTCTTTTTCCGGGCCTGCACGGGATTTATTCTTATTATTATTAATATTTAAATGGGAGAAATGTCACTGTGCCGTGGTTGCACAGATAAAGAGGACGTGGATATACTCACTAGGAGCGACAGTGAGTGTGAATTATCTGATTTTGCTAGCAGTGATGAGTCTCCAACAGAATCTCAAAGCTGTAGTCCTCAGCCCTTTACATCAGAGGGGAGAGCAAGAATTACAGTCAGCAGTTCCTGTGAATCTGAGGAATCAGAAAGTGACAGTGACACGTTTGACTGGAAAGAAACCAATTTCCATCTGTTAAACCATTACTTTGATGACTCGAGTTCAGGAAACAAATGTAAACTAGATACTGACCTTAGCATTCTTTCATTTTTTGTGATATTTCTGTCTCAAGAGCTGTTGCAATTTATATCAAATGAAACAAATCGATTTTACGTTTACAGAGAAAATACTACAGAATCTGTTTATTCTCGGCTGTCAAAGGGGGAAGACTCTGGATTTGAGGAAATGTATTGTTTTGTTGATATTTGCCTTCTAATGGCACAAGTTAAGAAGTTAAAATTAAGTGATTATTGGCCTAGAGATACACTTTTGAACAAACCAGTTTTCAGCAAAATTATGTCTAGAGACAATTTTTGTCTATTTCTGAGAATGCTATACTTCAGTGATCACTCTGCAAGTACTTTAGCTGACAGTCTATTTAAAATCAGGACAATTGTTGACAAAGTTTGCAAGACATTTTGTTATTCATTTCGTCGACATCACAAGCTGTGTGTAGATAAAGTCTCTTGATGTTCAAATGGCGATTATCTGTTAAGCATTTATTCCAACCAAGCTAAGTAGATTCATAATAAAGACATTTGTACTGTCTGACTGTCAGTGTGTGTGTATTTTGGATTTTGTTGTATATACAAGTGCAACAACAGAAATTGTATTTCCACAACTTAGTGAAAAGTGGCGATGTAGTGGCTACTCTTATGGGACTGTATTTGGAACAGGGTCATATTCTGTATGTCGATAATTGGTACTCCAGCTTGGGCCTGTTCCTGTGGTTTCACAACCATGGAACAACCACATGTGTCACTTGTCATAAGAATAGGCACAACATGCCAAAACTGCAGAAGAAATTAAAATGAGGAGAAACTGAGTTTAAGTCCATTGACAAGATCCTTGCTATCAAGTGGTGCGATAAGAGAGAGGTGCGCATGTTTCCCACAAGTCGTACAACACAAATGAGTGAAACAGTGAAGACTGACAGAAATACTGGCGAAAAAATAACGAAACTTCAATGTATTGTAGGTTACAACTCAAGTATGGGTGCAGTTGATGTTGTTACATGTTACTGAGCTCAGTGGAACTAGTGCGTAAGACTGTGAAATGGTACTAGAAATATTTTTTCACATTCTGGATTTGTGCTTTATAAATGCTCATGCTCTCCACTGGTCAGTAACAGGGCAAAAAATGGTACTCGCAGAGTTTCACCTTTCTCTCGTAAGGGAGATGGAAGAAAAACATGCTGCAGAACGAAAAAAAGCTGGTAGGGGAAGGTACTACGATGACGAGAATCCTCTGCAATTCACAGGGAGACGTTTTCTGGCTTTTATTTGTCAGTGAACATTCGCAGAAAAATATTCTTATGTGCAGATGTGTGATTTGCACTAAACAGAAAGTAAACCGGGGAAACAAAATACCAATGCAAAACTTGCAACGTTCCATTATGTATTGCACCTTGCTTTGAGACTTATACAAAGAAGTGTTACTAATCATTGGGAACTAAATCTGAAAATATTTGACACTTCTGAATGAATTACTAAAAAAATGTAAAAAATATTTATATTTTTAACTTTGCCAGTGTCTGCCCAAAGTCCGGATCATAAAGGATGGGAAACAGATGTAACAGGTTTAAAATTATTCAAACAATGCCTGACTTCTTCATATGTAGCAGTTTGCTGGAAAATGAACGGACTTGGCAATTGAGATGGCGCAATATCTGTACTGGGGCAAATGTAATTACGCCGAGTACATTGCACCAGTATAACAAAACTCATACAGTAATCTACATATGATGCTTTGAAATTATTAAGACATAACATAGACAGTTATATTCTTTTATCCTTAGTAGTACAAATATAGATCACATTCAGGTTACTTGTACAAAACTTTTTTTCTGTAATCAATTTCAAATGCCTTTGATCAATGAGAAATAACATGCCAAAGTTAAAACTCTGTTCTCTGTGCGATTTTTCTTCCTACTTTGCCTCTGTTAGCCAATATTGGAAAATAAATCATTGTTCTGGGAAGGGTGGGGGCTTAAAATTGGTTGTTCAAATGAGAGGGGCTTTGAAGCCTTAATAGAAAACTGTATTTGTAAAAGAAGTATCGAATATACCCTGCTTTCATTCTTTCAAAAAAAAATCAACACCTTTTTGACGAATTTGTAGATGATTGGAAAATATTAGGGAAATAAAAATTTTTATTCCATATCTTTGTGCTGTCAATCTATTGCACTCTAAATTGCATTTTCATCATGCTTTCACTCTACCAGACATGCGCTGTGAAGTTTACATTGTTTTCAAGGCCGATTTTCACACCCAACTTTCATTGCAATTATACAGCTTGGAATGTTTTATAGAACATAGTTTTCTAACAAAATCAGAATGAAAATACTGAATTATTGAATTTCTTATGAAATCTTCAATTTTGCACTTAATTCTTTCAATACTGGAAAGTGCTACTCAAATCGAACTTTATATTTGAGTACCTTGCATTGTTAGGTTATTGCACTCCAAGTTTCATGTTTGTCATAGCATTCATCCAGGAGATGCAAGAGGCCAAACTTCGAAGTTTTTTCGGGTGGCTGTTTTTTTGGCCAATTTACCTACAATTTTCTGACTCAATATGGCTCATAAAATTCTTTTCATTATTATTCTTAAGAGAACGCATAAAGTTGTACAAAATGGCTAAATTTGATTTCTTTACAAAAACTTTTTTTGGAGATATTAGAGCTCAAAGTTGCCAAAAATTCACGCTGGCTTTGCGCGAGTCGTAATCAGTCCAGAAGTATTCATCACAGGATGGATTGGGAAGCATGGGCCGCTCCGGTCCCACTGGTGTCTCTGAGGAACAGGCACTTAGCGCAAGTAGCTGGATTACGCCGCAGTCCGCGGCGCCTCAGTGTGGCAAGCACCTTGTGTGCCTCAAGCTGTCAAAGGGATAAGCTAATGGCTGAATATTATTATATGTACCTGTCCCATCAACATTGGCGAAGAACCTGAGACAGAAGCCAATAGACAACATGTCAGCGAGTGGCTATGAAAACCTCAAAAATGTTGTATAAATGACATTGCCCAAATAGTAGTGGACCATTTTGCTCAAAGCCCTGTCACTGGAAGCTAAGATCGAGCTTTTTGCTGTGATTGTTTGAGAGAAGCAATTGAAACTTCAGTTCTAGAAATGACAAAGCATCCAACCTTCCATTGCTGTTGTGGGAGCTTGCTACGGATATGTTGAAGGCAGAGAACTTTGCACTTGTTCATAATAAAATCCATCACATCATGCTACAGCACATTGCTTCAGGTGATAAAAACCTTGTCTAGAACTTTTTAACTTCAAATAATTAATAGAATAGTTCTTTGATATGTGGGGAGAAGCTATTTACATTCCTCTCCCCAAACATGGGAAGGAGTGAACATACTTCAGAAACTTTTTATTTTTTACTCTCATTAGCTTTGAAGAAAAAGAAAAATTGGAGCAGATGGGTAACTGTCATGGTCTATTCCTTAGAACCAAGGCTGCACAGTAGTCTCTCTTTATGGATCCAAAAGATATCACTCCCCTATGGACAGTCTTGCCTTGCTGGAGGTGGCTCATTGTCAATGATTTTTTTGAATTTTCATATTTTTCAGCTTTACAGGAACAGAAAGCCAGTTGCAACTAGTAATTAAGAGGAAGATATGGATTGGCAATATCTTTTTACTTTTTACTGATTTAAAAAAAAATCTGTGCATGTCTGTTTTAAGTATTAATCTCACAGAATTTAGATTGTGCAAACGATTTAAAATCTTATAAAATTCAGTTATTATTTGGGCTTTTTTCCTGATCAGACTTATCTGATTGCTGCACCTGATTGATCGGAAAAACTATTTTACAGCAGTTACTATCTAACAAAATGTGGATAAAAACAATAGTTCATCAGCCCCAGTTTCATAAAGTGTCTGTACAGTCCAAACTTGATTGTGATGACACAGTTTATGGGGCTGCTCACCAAAAGGTGCAGATACTGTTCGCTGTGGGATAACTGAGCTTAGTTGCTGTCACTTTTAGAATTGCCCCCATTCTCAGACTCTACACAGAGGCTGATGAGCCCTCACTCTTATCATGATGCAAGAGACCTATAAAATCTGCCTTATTCCACTGTATCTAGCAATTTTTTAACACTCTGTTGCATGACAGTTTTTGGAAAACAATTCCAGTGAAAAAGGTATCTTGAGAGTAGGGTCTGATACACAGAATGCTATGTAACAGATCAAACATGAAATTTTGATGTAATTTTTATGTATTCAATATTTTAGGTTTGTTTTGTCATGTGGCCACAAACTGAAAATTTTGGTTAATTATTAATCATTCAGTTTGAGTCATGGAAACAATGTGCTAGCATGAAGCATCATTTTACATGCATTAAAAATGTCATCTAAGTGGCAGAAATAATTCATTCTTTCAGCTACTTCCACATGTGTTTATGTACACTCGACATTCAGCAAAAATTATCTATCTTGAACTGTTTAAGTCTACATAATGATGTTAGACATTCCAGCTCAATACAGACAGACTGTGTGTGTTGCCAGACAGTAACATTGTGCTTACACAAGTGATTGCTTTAATATTATATACAAATTTAAGGTTTGTACCAAATGGCAGCATTATGCAATAGCAGCTTAAAGAATTTTAACAAGACAATGTGTTTTCTCATTTGCAATGTATGCAGGACAGAAAGCACTTTTAGGACTGTACGTTAAGATAAAGACAGTAGGTATCTTCTTTGATTTGACTGAACGATATGAATGAGTCAACCATGCTATACTCTTTTTGTTAGCTGTATCAGTACAGAATCTGGGGGAAAAGCCAGATATGAATGAGTCAACCATGCTATACTTTTTTTGTAGCTGTATCAGTACAGAATCTGGGGGAAAAGCCAATAAGTGGTGCATTTCATATCTTGCAAATGTGAAGCATAACGTTGTCCTTTAGGGTCAACAACGAACAAGCAACAAATTGGAATATTGACTAGTACTGGAATATGAGCAGTAAGCATGATTAGGAGTCTACTCTAAGTCCACTGTTTGTTTTAATCCTTCCCACCTGAGCCTACATCATAATGGGTCTCCATTTTTTATCTATTTTGCTGGTCTGAGTCTATTGCCTTGCTTCCAACTGATCTGCAACATTTATGCATGTTCTGCATTATGTATTTCTCTTGCTATGCTGCTACCTAGAGCTAGTAAGTCATGGTGCAAGGAACTGAATTTTGTAAAGATGAAAGCACTGTGCCATTGCCATGTCAGTTGCTCACAATTAGGTTAAATGGAATTATTTTGGAGAAACATGGGGCATGGTTATTTGGAAAAGAGTATACAGTCTTGTACTATTGACAGTTAGCAGTAAATTCATGTCTATGCATAATAATTTTGCATTAAAATTGTACTAGCACAATTTAGGCTTCAATGGACATGGTTGTCCATTTGCTCTATCAGCACTTTTTATATATTTTTATGGGAAAGCTTTGTTGCACATTAGCATCTTTATATGCCAGAATGAGATTTCCACTCTACAGCGTAGTGTGCGCTGATATGAAACTTCCTGGCAAATTAAAACTGTGTGCCGGACCGAGACTCGAACTTGGGGCCTTTGCCTTTCGCGGGCAAGTGTTCTACCAACTGAGCTACCCAGTAGTAAAGGTGTGAGGATGGGGCGTGAGTCCTGCTTGGGTAGCTCTGTTGGTAGAGCACTTGCCCGTGGTAGGCAATGGTCCCAAGTTCGAGTCTTGGTCCGGCACACAGTTTTAATCTGCCAGGAAGTTTCATCTTTATATGCAGTTCAAACAGAAGATCAGATTTGTTATCTGTTACAGGTTTCTGGTTTGTGTGGGTTTCATTGATGTTCACTGCATTTCATAGATCATTCAGTTGTCAGCTGCTGGTTTCTGCACAAAAAACACTGTCATGAAAACCAAACTGCAAAATTTTGTCTGTCTTTAGCACAGGTTCTTTTGGCTGGTCCAGACAGAAAGAGAAGAGCAAAAAAGTGAGAGTCTTTGTTAGAAAAATGAGCCTCATACCTCAAAAAGCCGAAAAATATACAAGCCTCGTCCAAAACAAGGTCTAGACAAGAGATACAATGAATATAATCACTAGCCCACCAGGGATGACATTTTGCCACCACAAACATATCATTATGAGCATGGTAAGAAGAGAAGTGCATAAACTGCAACCAGTACATCTGCCTTACAAAGGGAAGCGGTTCTTTTAAAATGTCAGTGAAGTGAAGCAGTCTGCACTATGTCTTTGTATTACAGAGGTTATAAATTTGTTTCGCTTACTATATTTTATGCCATAAAATTTAAATACTAAAGCAGTTGTGGCTTCTAAGGAGCATATGAATAATTTCAGATCAGACATTTAAAAAAAAGTGTTAGGAGTGCAGTTCCTACTAAATCTTCTCACAACATTTTAATAAAGGTTTTTTTTTTTTTTTTTTTTTTTACTCGAAGGGATCTAAGCAAGGGTTATCCTTGATTCCTTTTAAATGCTATGTGGCTATCTGTCAGACTTTTGTTGCTATTAGGTAAGTGACCAAAGACTTCTGTGGCAGCATAATTTACCCCCTTCTGAGCCAAAGTTAGATTTAACCTTGAGTAGCGAAGATCATCCTTTCTCTTAGTGCTGTAGCCATGTACACTGCTATTACTTTTGAATTTGTTCGGATTGCGAATGTATATATTGTGAGGCTACAATGAAGATCTTTAGCTCTTTAAATAAGTGTCTGCAGGATGGTTATTCTGTACACACTTTTGTGCAATGAACACATTTTTACTCAATGATGAGTTACCCCAGAATATGATGCCATACAAAAGCAGAGAACGAAAATAGGCGTGGTAAGCTAATTTACTGAGATGTATATCACCAAAATTTGCAATGTGCCTAATAGCATAAGTAGCTGAACTCACATTTCAGCAGACCTTCAGTTTTTTTCCTTTCCCAGTTCAACCCCTCATCAATGCATACACCTAGAAATTTTGAATATTCTACCTTAGCTACCGATTTCTGATCGAAGTCTATATTTATTAATGGTGTCATTCCATATTCTGTGTGGAACTGTATATACTGTGTTTTGTCAGAGTTTAATGAGAGCCCATTGATTTTCTGAAAAACATTGTTTACAATTTCATCAGTTAATTCTTGTCTGCTAGGTGTGATAGCTATACTTGTATCATCGGCAAAAAGTACCAGCTTTGCATCTTCGTAAATATAGACTGGGAAGTCATTAATATATATTAAGAACAGCAGAGGACCCAAGACCGAACCATGGACTAGTTCGATTAAACCACATTTTCCCACGTGGATTCGGTTACCTCTTGTCATTGGTTGAAATAAAAATTTCCTATCCACTGTCCTTTCCATTCCTTCTACTGTGGAATACTGTCACACATCCAGTCTATGATATACATCAGGGCTGGCCGTGGCATGCCAAAGCACGTGAGCCACATTTGTGGTGTGTGTGTGCGTAGCACAAGGCAAGGCCTATCTCAGCTTTTCTTTGCCCTTCACAAAAGTATCCATTACAGTGCCAAATTTTGTTTAGTATTATGGCATGGTATTTTTAGGGCAGCACAACTCTCTTCAGTATGGCAGATTCGTGGTGTCAGTACTGTTTATTCTTCACTATTTGATTGTGGTGTGAAGGACCTTCACACGTGCAGTGGCTGTTTGTAAAGAAAGAGGCAGTCCAGTGATTTGTTATTATAAGCCTTTAAAAATGAGTAGGAATGACAGAAAGAGGTATGAGAATTCTCAGTATCTTTTATGCAGTTGCATAGTTTTCAGTTACTGCAGATTTGCTATGAAATGACATTACATTACTATGAAGAAAGAATTTAAAGACTTACTTGACAATGATAGAGCAGAAATTATAGCGATAAACAGACTAGATTCATTGTTCTATCCAGCAAGGAGCTCTTTGCACAAATTTTGCAAGCATTGAAGCACAAGAAAAAATTGGTGGTACAAACGGAAATTTTTCTGAAGTTGCATACATTATTTGTGCAATAGTTTTTGGTAGCACTGAACAAAGAGTGTGGAGACTATATGTAACTACAAAGTACAGTGTTTAAGTCAAGGGGTATGCCTGGAATGATTTTTCAATTTAAAACCTGCTGTCATTGAATTTATGAAGGAAAACAGAGTGCAGGAATGAAAATGACATCCAGAATGGATTGCAGACTACACTCTTTTAAGTGAACTTGACTTCGCACTGCAGACAGTAAGACATTGCAAGGTGAGAAATAACTTATTTATTATTTGATGAGGATGCTTTAAAAACAAATTCACATTTTAGAAGGGACAAATTCCGACCAACACAATCCAGTTGCCTTAGCTCATTGACCTTAAATAAAAAACAAGGTTTGAAGAATACATTGTGGCCTTGACAGAATCAGGTTTTCTAAATGTTTTGAGGACATTGCCAACCTTACATCTTCTTTGGAGCCATTTTCAAGAGCATTTGTTGTTTCAGTTAAAACCATCCTTGTGCACTTGCAGATGTAACTCATTGATCTGCAATGTAATTCCCATTTTAAAGATATTTCCTTTTATGTTAAAGCTGTTCAGGACATCTACATTGTTTCCCTCAGGTAGAGTTTCCATGTCTCCATAACGAGGTTGCAAAAGCGGTACAATATTTTGGTCAGCATATGTGTGTGAATCAGCTTTTTTCAATTATGAAACTAAATGTCCCAATTACATGGCAACTTGAGTGAAAATCTGTGAAATTGTCTGCTCGTGTCCGTATGCCAACAGTTTGTACCAGATAAAAGTTATAATATGTCTTCAGCATGCCCAAAACAAATAATACTGGAAATTTGATTAGTTTGTGACCTATGTTGTTGAGAAATTTGAAACATGAAACAGTCTTGGGCAGTGCAACTGTGTTGGCAAATAAAATTTGAAGTTTCCACCTTTCCCACTCACAGCACAGCATGGCATGGTGATGGGAGAAGTATGTAGCCAGGATGAGTGCTGTGCCACATGAGCCAAGACACAGCTCATGAGCTGAATTCTTGGACACCCCTGATGTGCACCCCTGTCCATATCTATGCCACTCCTGTTCCCAGCTCCTGCGCCAGGTGTCGTATTCTCGAGGAAGACCCCCATGTAAGACTTCTTCCATACAACTGTATAACATCTTCAATTTGAGCCCTGTCACTAGAACTGCATAATCCAGAAGAGTAATGGTCACCTGCAAAAGTTAGCAAGCCATTTACCAACTTGGCAGTGGTCACTGCATAGTGTTCTATGTTGATGTAACACCAAAGCAACTATCCATCTAAATGAATTGCCAACTCCAAACTATGACCAAAGACCAAGTGGATTGCTACATTGTGCTATTCAGTATAATATGATAGAATTAAACAGCTTCAAAACCTCTGAGACCCAGATCACCATCTCCTTTCCACCGCCTCCTTTCCACCATCTTCCTTCAACACAAGGTTTTCTGAATACCACTGGTGGGAATTTCCCGTCCTATGTAGCCTTCATTCTGGCACTCTCCCTGACATCTGCTAGTTCCTGTTTGCCACCTGCCTCTGTCACCCTTCTTTTTCTAACTGTGTGCAATAGGCCGCATGATGCGCAACTTTATTCCTGATGTCCATGGCGAGGTCCATCTTAGCAACCATGACACCGTGCAGCACGGTACAGCTGGACCCAATAACATGCCAAATGGACCGCTTAGGATTGGCATCACATTCTCTTCACCAACGAGTGTCGCATATGCCTTATACCAGACAGTCATTGGAGAAGTGTCTGGAGGCAACACGGTCAGACTGAACACCTTAAGAGACACTGTCCAGTGGGTGCAGAAGCTGGAGGTTCCCTGCTGTTCTGGGGAGGCATTATGTGGGGCCGATGTATGCTGCTGGTGGTCATGAAAGGCACCGTAATCGCTCTATGATATGTGAATGCCGTTATCTGACCGATAGTGCAATCATATTGGCGAGGCATTCGTCTTCATGAATGACAATTCGCACCCTCATCGTGCACATCTTGTGAATAATTTCCTTCAGGATAAAGACATTGCTTGACTAGTGGCCAGCATGTTCTACAGACATGAACCCTATTAAAAATACCTGGCATAGACTGGAAAGGGCTGTTTATGAACAACATGACCCATCATCCACTCTGAGGGATCTACTCCAAATCACAATTGAGGATTGGGACATTCTGGACCAACAGTGCCTTGATGAACTTGTGGATAGTATGCCATGACGAATACAGTCATGCATAAATGCAAGAGGACGTGCTCTTGGGTATTAGAGGTACCAGTGTGTACAGCAATCTGGACCACCACCTCTGAAGGCCTTGCTGTATGGTGGTACAACATGCAATGTGTGGTTTTCATGAGCAATAAAATGGACAGAAATGGTGTTTATGTTGATCTCTACTCCAATTTTCTGTACAGGTTCCGGAACTCTTAGAACTGAGGTGATGCAAAACTTCTTTTGATGTGTGTATTACAGAGTTATAGCCTGCTGTATAAGATAAAATGTTATGTAGTGTCCCTGATGTTTTTGGGCAATATTAGGTAATGATGATATATTAGATGTTAATTATTGGATGGTAGCAACAATCTTTAGGAAAATATGATGTTTTAATTTTTCTTTACTGCCCATAAACGTTTAGATACAGTGTTAGCAAAAGATAACTAATGCAGTACAATTGTTTATTCCAAGTCAGACCTTAATAAACTTCAAATGTTAGGTGTTAAAATAATTTTTAGTTATTGTTTGTAATTTTTTCCTTTGTTCCTTTTTCAGTTGCTGGCTACAGGAACCGAACATTTCAATTCAAAACCGAAGAAAGGTATCCAGTTTCTGCAAGACCACCATCTTCTCTCAACACCTCTTGATCCTCAAGAAGTTGTCCAGTTCTTACGCGAGAATCCTCGCCTGGATAAAAAAATGATAGGCGAATACATAAGCAATAGAAACAATCTCCAGGTTTTGGACAGTTTCGTAAAGTGAGTGATTATAGCACTTTTTAGGTAATGACAGTTACTAATACTCTCTTGTGTCAGGCACAGGGCTTGTAACTGATGTGTTGAACATTTGTAAAGACACATATGAAGCAGGATTTTTCAGCTGTCATCATCTTCATTAAAACTTTCCTGAGTAAGTGAAGATGTTGGTGAGTTATGATACAGACAAATATTTCTGCCAGTGGTAGAAGTGGCCCCTCATCAGGATGATATATTTATGATTCGTGAAGGGCTTGTCTCAGGTTTTATATAGTGTATCACAGCCATATCTCTTATCCTTGTTGTGAAGGCGAAAGTATAGTTAGGTGGTCAATAAAATTCTTCTGGATTTGTGAGTGCATTGCCAACTATAAAATTCCTACATTTCAGCCTTCCTCAGGATGTACTGCTAACTGCTGTTAGCAATATACTCTGAGAAAGGCATCTAGCAGTAGTCACTGAAACGTTAGAATTTTATAATTGACAATGCGGTCACAAATACAGAAGAATTTTATTGATTGTTACAATGACCACAGAAGCCTACATTTACATATAGTTAGGTAGTGTGTAAGCCTTGCATAACGGTATAGTGTTGTTACACTCATTATGATACTTTGCTGTTAGGGACTTGCTTTGTTGTCAGTCATAGGCGCCCATGTTCTTTTAGCTGCACTCCAGTAGGTCGCTTTGTCTCGCCAATGTATATTAATTTCACACTTAAAGCTAAGGTTGTAGACTCGAGCCATTTAGAACTTGTTAGCAACATCTGTCATAGGCGCTAGGACATCTCTGGATTTTGTTGCTGCTGCAGAAAATTGGCTCAATGTCTACTCAGTAGAAGATTCTTCACCACACTTTGAATGACATTCTGCAGATGTGTTAAGAGGGTGGGTTGTGTTGTTAGATTTCGTCCTTCTGTTTAGTTGTATCATATATTTCCATAGTGCTATGTATTGTTCACTGGTCATAGCCACTTGTTCCAAAAGTGGATCATAGTTTCTTTAGTCCACCTTTGTGTGATATTTTGCTAATGTGGTATGATATCTAAGCAGAGAATTTCCACATTGCTCTCATTACACAAACTGAATACACCATATTAATGAGACAGGCTACTTGAAGGTGAAATTGCAGAATCTATGATCATGTTTTGGAGTCTGAGGGGGCATCATTTCAATCTACCAAACCAGCAGAAAAGTTGAGAGATGTACTAGGCTCCATGAAGGATGCTGCAGACAAGCTGCACATGCCCCCCCCCCCCCCCCCCCCTCCCCCACACACAAACACCTGTGTGTGGGGTGGTCTGTGATTGCTGCTTAGTATACATTGGTGAGACATGGCGACTCATTAACACATTCCTAATGGAATGCAAGGACAACACAGCAAGACAGCAGTAGCAGGATATCATAATATGTGTGGCAAAGCTATACAGATCTGGGAAGCTTGTGTACTTGCAAGGCAGACTTTTACCGTTAAGGGCAGGACTGGCTACTGCATGCCAAACTTCACACTTGGAGTGTGGGCTGGCCAAGCCCAGGCTTGTCACTCAGCATTGCTTGCTCCTTCTCAGAAGTACCTGGAACAGCATGACATTTCATTTAGCATTGCAGTTACGGCATTTTTCAGGTGTCACAAATCTCTTCAGTTCAGCAGAATTGTGCTGTCAGCACTATTTAACCTTCGCTATTTGTTTGTGGTATGAAGGACATTCACTGGTGCAATGGCTGTTTCCACAAAGGCGGCAGTCTAGCGATATATTGTAGGAATCTTGACAGGTAGTGTACATTTACTATGAAATTACATTACAGTACCATGCAGAAAAAATTTAAAGATTTAGTTAACAATGAAAGAGCAAAAGATTACAGTGATCAACAGACAAGATACATCATTTTGCACATAATAAAATACTTTGTGCTAAATTTGCAGGCCTGGAGCCTGTGAAGAAATTGGTAATAAGAATAGTAAAATTTCTGCATTATTCCATTGACTGTTACAATAGTTTTCAATGGAACTAAAGAGAGAGTATGGAGATTTGATATATTACTGCAAAGTACACTGGTTAAGTCAAGGGGTATCACTGGAATGATTTCTCAATTTAAGACTTGCTGCTGTTTAATTTTTTGAAGGAAACAGGGGTGCAGGAGTGAAAACTAGAACATTTGGAATGGAGTGCAGACTTCACATTTTAAGTGGACTTGACTACACACTGGAAAGTAACTTCTTTCTGATTTGATGGGAATGCGTTTAAAAAGAAAATCACATTATAGAAGTGGCACATTCTGACAAAGACAGTGCAGTTCCCTAAGCTCACTGGCATTAAAGAAAATGAAAGGTTTGAAGAATTCAGTGTGGCCTAGACAGAATTATAAAGTAATTTTTATAAAGCTTTGAGAACATTGTCAGTCTTATATCTGTTTCTAAGCTGTTTTCATTTGCCATTTCAGTTGGAAACATTTCTGTGCATGTGCAGACGTAACTGATAGACCACAGGGTAATTCCAATTATCACAAATCTTTTTATGTTGAAACTGTCCTAGACATCTACAGTGCTTTCCTCAGTTTCCACAGCTCCATAATGAGGTTACAAAAGTGCTACAATATTTTGATCTACATATTTGTGTGAAAGACCTTTTTTGGATTATGAAACTAAATTACGTGACAATTACTTGGTAATTTAAGTGCAGAATTCTGTGAAACAGTCTGCATCTGTCCAAGAGCCAGCAGTTTGTTCCAGATAAAAATTATGTCTTCAATGCACCAAAATTAATTAAATAATATTAAAAATTTGTTTTGTTTGTGATCTGTGTTGCCGTGATCTGTGTTGCTGTGAAATGCAAAATATAAAACAAAGTAGCATGCAGTGCAACTGCATTTCATTTAAATGCAGCATGTTCGCAGTTTCCCCTTTTCCTCCTCCTTGCACTCAGACAGCATGGCTTGGCGGTAGGGGCAATGTGAAGCACAGCTAAGTGCTTTGGCACTCGTGCCCAGATATGGCCTGCAAGCCAAAATATTGGCCGCCCCAGTTATGAAAAAGATACTAGAGATGATTGAGATTGTTAAGTAGCTTTTTATTACGAATTATGATAAAGGACACAGACTACAATCATCTTGACTGCTAGCAATAGCTGGCCTGCACGCAGATGGCATCCACGAGGCTGTCCCGCCAGGCATTCTAGCGTGGCAATAAAACTTAATAGCTGAAGGCATGGAACAGACTGTGCCGTCTGTGCTACCAGGCATTGCTGGAGCAGGTCTGTTTCCCTGTACTGGTTTGGCCCTCTATCATCTGTCAGCCTACAGGAATTAAAATCATAGACTAGTGTCAGTAAAAGACACGCTGCTGCCACTCAACCAAAAATTGAAGCAGTGATGTTCTTGATGAATTATCACTAGGAGCAATGTGAAATAACACTAGATAATATCTGAATGTAACAATGGTCTGATTCTAAATGTACCACCCCGCTGGAAGTCACCTGCAATGTTCCCAAATTGTTGATCTAATAACAACATGATGATGGGGTCATGTGCTTAGGACTGTTATTTTGAAGTTAGTGTTGTTATATTAATATATATTCAACATGTATTGTTTTCTTTTCATTTTGTTTTTGCTTTATTTGTTTCACCTTAAAGAGACTCCAGACACAGGAACTATTCTACAGCAACATGTAATCTTAACACAATATTTAGTCTTGGCACTTTATATGTGAGTATGTTATTGTGACAGTCTTGTAGCAGTCTACTTGATTATTTGATCTGTGGTTTATTAATCTCAGAACATACATAATCTGAATCTTTCGGTTTAGGTTTCGGGTTTGTGTGTTCTAATATGATCTGTTAAAAATATTTTATTTTGCTCTTCTTTTTTTTTCTCTTTTTTTCCATTGAAAATAATTTTGTCTGTACTGTCTTTTAAGCTTTTAGGTTAGGAATTTTATTCCTTAATTAGTTCATTTGTCTATGATGAAATATTTATTTCAGTTTTTACTTTCCTATTTTACACTGGAAATATTCGTTATAGTTGTGTTCAATCCTGCGACCTCTGTTTTCAGGCACTTGCTGTACTTCTAATCCACCAGGCGTGGTGTTTACTGTGAATAAGTATATTTAAGAGCAAAATGGAAATACTTGTCAGGATATCAACCAGTATTTAATTGTTTTTATTTCTATGTCTGTACCTACTTGTCACACTTAGAAGTATTGTGACTGAAAATACTTAGTCACTCTGTAGCAGGAAATTAGTAATTACTTAGTAAGTGTCAGTCACCACTTCCTAGCTCATTCATTTAATTTTCTTATTTTTATCTAAAAATCATCATTAATAACTTATCATACTGTCAAAGGTAAAATTATGGAAAGGAATTAGCCTTTTATTTTCTTAGTAATTTGTGTAACACCGTGACACAAATTGAAAATTGAAAAGTGAAAACAGTATTTATAGACATCAACTTCTGAGTGTGACAAGTATATAATTGTCGTCATAATCAGGATCACCATCCAGCATACTCATTATCATGTACTTGTCAGGCTCGAAAGTATGACGACTAAAAATACTGTGGTCACTGTGCAGTACATTTTACCTTGTTACAGAAATGACTTCAAGAAAACAAGACTGATTCCAGGCCATAATTCTCCCTGTAACCATCTGTACAAATGTTACCCATCAAGAATTAGATTAGATGTCCTTTTTGTTCCAGTATATCCATAGTGACGATACTTCTATTACTACCAAACCACTGTGACAATCATATGGTAATCAGAGAAACAAGATTTCTTACTTTGCGGCTCACATATTTGGTGCCGTCTTTAATCATTCATGTCTACTTTCATTGTTCCTAGGAGAAAATGTACCTCCGCTGCTGATCTTGATTAGTTATCAGTTCCACGTCAGTTACTAGAAATGTGTTGGTGGTAATTCACAGTGAGGGCCAATGTGTGAAGTTGCTCCATCATTTACGCATGGCTCAGTCTTCTTCTCCATAAAAACTGCTACAGGTTTTCTAATAAGTGAGAGTTATCTCCTACAAATTAGTTTCTATCAAGATTGTGTTGGCGAAAGATTTGTCTGTAGTATGTTTGTGCTTTACATTTAATTTTAATGGAGTCCCTTTCCTTTTCTGGACATAATGTACAGTACTTCGTAATTTGTTTTGATTACAGTTCTTGTCAGCCTTATTCATTCCATTTCATTACTGAATTATATAGTGTTCTGGTAACCAGTAAAGGATGGTTTCTTTGTCGTCATTGTTGTTGCTATTCTTTATCTTCTTTTTTCCCTCTTTTTCCTTGCAATACACCTTCCACCTTCTTTATATTGACATTAACAGTAGTTACTAGTCCTGTACCCTTCCCCCTAAAATCCAGGATCCTCTACCTGAATCATCAAACATTGTGATGCCTTACACAATGGTTGTGTTGTATCCTTTGGATTTTGTGGGTGTCGATTCCCTCCTTTTTTGGCGGCGGAGGGGAGGGAGGGGGAGTGAAGAGGTTTTAAACTGTATGTCCAAGGTAATTTGAGCTTTCATTTCAAAAATGTATTTCTTTCCTGCCTTTGTTTCTGAGTGAGACTTTCTGCTTTCTTAGGATTTCCTTTAACTTTAATTCATACTTCAATGTTAGAAAAACATTCCTAAAGATTTTAATATAATTCTAATATTTTGCAAATGAAACCTGTTTTTAAACACATTTCTTTCATTTTGAAATGGATCTGAAGAGATGTGAACAAAAATGTTCAAAGACTAGTGCTGTAGAAAAGTGCAAGAATAACTGATCAAAACAATTCGGAGGAAAGGGCTCTTAGTTACAAACATGGAAGTTTCTGAGATTAATACATTCTATTATTGTGATTATTATGATGCTACCATGTTTTTTTTTGTATTGTTCACAGATCTTTCGACTTCTCTGATATGCGAATTGATGAAGCTTTGCGTATGTACTTGGAAACTTTCAGGCTACCAGGAGAATCCCCACTTATATCGTTAATTATGGAGCATTTTGCAGAACATTGGCATGTGAGTGTTAAAATGTCATGGCTACTGTATTAAAATTCGTAAATAGTTAAGAGTGCCATCTCTAAAGCAAATAGCTTCATTATTGGTGTATAATAATTTACAGAAATGCAATGGTGAACCATTTGCAAATGCAGATGCTGCATTCACGTTGGCATATGCAGTAATAATGTTGAATGTTGATCAGCACAATTATAATGTAAAGCGTCAAAATAATCCCATGACATGTGAAGAATTTAAAAGGAATCTGAAAAAAGTGAATGGTGGGGAAGACTTTGATCAAGAAATGTTGGACGACATATATAAAGCTATCAGGTAAGCCTTCTCTCTCTCTCTCTCTCTCTCTCTCTCTCTCTCTCTCTGTATTAATCAGTGTTGGTCAAGTTGGTCAGTTGGAAGCTTAAACAATATGAATAATTTAATTGTTGATGAATACTGTGGCAATTATTATCTTTGTGTTTCTGATTTTGTTAAAGATCTGAAGAAATTGTTATGCCAGCGGAGCAAACAGGATTAGTAAGAGAGAATTATCTATGGAAAGTTTTACTTCGAAGAGGTGCCAGCAAGGATGGTATTTTCATTCATTCTCCAAATGGATTGTTTGATCATGATCTATTCTCTCTCATTTGGGGCCCAACTGTGGCAGCATTAAGTTACATCTTTGATAAAAGCAATGATACAACCATTTATCAGAAAGCAGTATCCGGATTTCGGTGAGCATTAAGTTATATGAAGCTCTATGGAACATACTGCAGTTAATTATAGTGCATGTGTATGAAATTAGTGATACAAATATGAATATAACTGCATTTGAAAAATATTTAGGTCAGGAAATAACTTCACATTTGTTGATTATGAGTCCTCAGCTATTGTAAATTTTCTGAAAGGTAACATTGTTCCACAGCTGGCTGATTATAAAAGGATGGTGTCCAATCACCTAGCTGTCGAATTATGTTGTTATATTTTCAGCATATCTGTAATATAGAACTGTGTAAAAATAAATTATATTTTTTATTCATTTGATATTTTACTGAGCAAATTGCATTACCATTGTATACCCTACAGTTCAAAAGTAAAATACTAAACTTTGACTAAGGAGTTTTATTCAATTTTAAGGTCACTTTTTGGTAATTTTAGATCAAACTTAGCATGTATCTGAATAGTTTTGTGAAGTGTTGATCATTTTTCACCCAATATGAAACACACCATCTCATTTTGAAGTAAAATGTGCAACACTTAAATTACTTCTAAGCTTTTGGTAATTTGTTGTTTACTTTCATTAATATTATAAACAGCACGTAGACAACAGATCAGAATCCTTCCCCCCCCCCCCCCCCTCCCCAGTCATGTCATGTATGTGTAACTTTTCATCACACTTTGTAATTCAGTAAGCATCTATTCATTAATTGCTGAAACTGCCCTTTTGATTAGGAGAGGAAAAGATGAATCCTTTCTCTTAATGGTATACTTACCAGTATGTAACAATCTGTGCTGCTTATGTCGAAATCTGCTTCCATGTGCAGTAAAGTCAAGGGCAATTGTGGCCACTACCCATATAAAGACTGGTTGGATGCATTCCTCACTGTCTTCCCTGTTTGGTGAGTGTCATTCAAGAGAAGAGAAAGGCACCCATCCCCACCGCCACCTACCCATATATATGCTATTTCACATAGAAGACTACTTACAGACTGGTTCAGAGCATCATATTCTTTACTGTTTCCATTATTTATAGCGAACCAAAGATCACCCTATAGCCTGTTATTAAGTCACCTAGACGGTGAGAATTAAGGTGACTCACCGAAATCAGGTGAGTCCCCTCAAGTCTCATCATCTAGGTGGCATATTTTGATGTGTTCTTCAGTCCAACTGCTGTAACTCTTGGCTAGTTAGTGCCATCTACCACACATGTAAAAAAAAATTAAGGTGTGATCAAGGTATTTTTTGGTTGTTGTTGTGGACTTCAGTCCTGAGACTGGTTTGATGCAGCTCTCCATGCTACTCTATCCTGTGCAAGCTTCTTCATCTCCCAGTACCAACTGCAGCCTACATCCTTCTGAATCTGCTTAGTGTATTCATCTCTTGGTCTCCCTCTACGATTTGTACCCTCCACGCTGCCCTCCAATACTAAATTGGTGATCCCTTGATGTCTCAGAACATGTCCTACCAACCGATCCCTTCTTCTAGTCAAGTTGTGCCACAAGCTGCTGCTCTCCCCAATTCTATTCAATACCTCCTCATTAGTTATGTGTTGTACCCATCTAATCTTCAGCATTCTTCTGTAGCACCACATTTCGAAAGCTTCTATTCTCTTCTTGTCCAAACTATTTATCGTCCATGTCTCACTTCCATACATGGCTACACTCCATACAAATACTTTCAGAAATGACTTCCTGACACTTAAATCAATACTTGATGTTAACAAATTTCTCTTCTTCAGAAATGCTTTCCTTGCCATTGCCAGTCTACATTTTATATCCTCTCTACTTCAACCATCGTCAGTTATTTTGCTCCCCAAATAGCAAAACTTTTTTACTACTTTAAGTGTCTCATTTCCTAATCTAATTCTCTCAGTATCACCTGACGTAATTCGACTACATTCCATTATCCTCATTTTGCTTTTGTTGATGTTCCTCTTATACCCTCCTTTCAAGACACTGTCCATTCCGTTCAGCTGCTCTTCAAAGTCCTTTGCTGTCTCTGACAGAATTACAATGTCATCGGCGAACCTCAAAGTTTTTATTTCTTCTCCATGGATTTTAATACCTACTGTGAACTTTTCTTCTGTTTCCTTCATTGCTTGCTCAATATACAGATTGAATAACATAAGGGATAGGCTACAACCCTGTCTCACTCCCTTCCCAACCACTGCCTCCCTTTCATGCCCCTCGACTCTTATGATTGCCATCTGGTTTCTGTACAAATTGTAAATAGCCTTTCGCTCCCTGTATTTTACCCCTGCCACCTTTAGAATTTGGAAGAGAGTATTCCAGTCAACATTGTCAGAAGCTTTCTCTAAGTCTACAAAAGCTAGAAACATAGGTTTGCCTTTCCTTAATCTTTCTTCTAAGATAAGTCGTAAGGTCAGTATTGCCTCACGTGTTCCAACATTTCTACGGAATCCAAACTGATCTTCTCTGAGGCCAGTTTCTACTAGTTTTTCCATTGGTCTGTAAAGAATTCATGTTAGTATTTTGCAGCTGTGGCTTATTGAACTGATAGTTCGGTAATTTTCACATCTGTTAACACCTGCTTTCTTTGAGATTGGAATTATTATATTCTTCTTCAAGTCTGAGGGTATTTCGCCTGTCTCATACATTTTGCACACCAGATGGTAGAGTTTTGTCAGGACTGGCGCTCCCAAGGCTAATGGAATGTTGTCTACTCCAGGGGCCTTGTTTCGACTCAGATCTTTCAGTGCTCTGTCAAACTCTTTACGCAGTATCTTATCTCCCATTTCATCTTCATCTACATCCTCTTCCATTTCCATAAAATTTCCCTTAAGTACATCGCCCTTCTATAGGCCCTCTATATACTCCTTCCACCTTTCTGCTGTCCCTTCTTTGGTTAGAACTTGGGTTTCCATCTGAGCTCTTGATATTCATGCAAGGGGTTCTCTTTTCTCCAAAGGTCTCTTTAATTTTCCTGTAAGCAGTATCTATTTTACCCTTAGTGAGATAAGCCTCTACATCCTTACATTTGTCCTCTAGCCATCCATGCTTAGCCATTTTGCACTTCGTGTCACTCATTTTTGAGACGTTTGTATTTCTTTTTGCCTGCTTCATTTACTGCATTTTTATATTTTCTCCTTTCATCAATTAAATTCAATATTTCTTCTGTTACCCAAGGATTTCTACTTGCCCTCGTCTTTTTACCTACTTCATCCTCTGCTGCCTTGATTACTTCATCCCTCAACGCTACCCATTCTTCTTCCACCGTATTTCTTTCCCCCATTCCTGTCAATTTTTCCCTTATGCTCTCCCTGAAACTCTGTACAACCTCTGGTTCTTTCAGTTTATCCAGGTCCCATCTCCTTAAATCCCCACCTTTTTGCAGTTTCTTCAGTTTTAATCTACAGTTCATAACCAATAGATTGTGGTCAGAGTCCACATCTGCCCCTGGAAATGTCTTACAATTTAAAACCTGATTCTTAAATCTCCGTCTTACCATTATATAATCTGTCTGATACCTTCTAGTATCTCCAGGGTTCTTCCATGTATACAACCTTCTTTCATGATTCTTGAACCAAGTGTTAGCTATGATTAAGTTATGCTCTGCGCAAAAATTCTACCAGACGGCTTCCTCTTTCATTTCTTAGCCCCAATCCATATTCACCTACACCCATTTAAAAATAGTCATCCGTCGGTGGGTGGGAGGTGCTGTGGGTTAAGGGGCGGCCAGTCCCTTCAAAAATATTAACTTCTCATCTCGAACATTTTTGAAACAATGCTTATTTTTAAAGATATTAAACAAACACCCTGTACACATTCTTAGAATTCTTTTATTGTTGTTATTTCAAAGATTCTGCCATTAACATTAAATGTCTCTTGACCCTTGGCTGCTTGAATTATTTATTGTCTGTGCGTCAGAGCTGTGCTCTCGTGGCAAGTATGGTACCTGTCACTCTGTTTCATTTCAGAGTTCACAGGTCTTGCTACACCTCGTGTTGCTCATGTTAGAAATGAACAAAAACAAGCTATAGAAACTTATTTTGGTATCAGTGCATACATTTGTCACTGCTGGGAATTTGACTGTGAATAAAGTGAAAAGATGCAGAAGACAAAGGGATATACACAAGCTAAATCAGCATTTCAAGTCCCTGGCATTTTTGTAGAGGCAGATCATATAAGACTACTGTTAGAGAAAAAAGTGGCATTTTAGGAATGAACTTCTGTCTGAACAGAAGAATTAATATTGCTAACTTCATCAACAGATGAAGAAAGATGGATTCAGCATTTTATTTATATGATACAGGTTTTCCGTGCTTTCCCTAAAATGCCAGGATGGTTCCTTTGAAAGGGCATGGTTGCCTTCCTTCCCCAATCCTTTGGGACCACTGACCTTGCTGTTTGGTCACATCCCCCGAATCAACCAACCATCCAGCTTATTTTTATGGAGGGTATTTAGGCCTCTGATCCGACAGTAAGAAAAACTTAATTTGGACAAGTTACTCAGAAAAAGAAGTAGCTGCATGCAAGGATTAAATTTAGATATATTTCAATGGTAAATGTGTGTGTTCATATTGGAGGTTCATCTAGATTAGAAACAGTTTTACATTTGATTCAGAATTGCTTGTGATAATTTTCCTTTGATTTAGAATCCACACCGGACTCTCATTTGGAAGGACTACAGCTCAAACCAATGTATGGCCATCCAGATTTAGGTTTTCCACAAATTTCCTAAATTGCTCTAGGCAAATGCCTGGATTGTTTCTTTGAAAGGGCATGGCAGATTTTTTCCTGATCATTGATACATTCTGATCTTGGCCTCAATCTCTAATGACCTTGATTTACAGTCATCTTACGGCTCTGAAACTTTTATTCCATCCCTTAGTCACAAATTGAATTTATTCCATGTCAAAGATAAAGTAATATGTTTTCTTATCTTTTAATATATCTTAGAGAGTGAGAGAGAGAGAGAGAGAGAGAGAGAGAGAGAGAGAGAGAGAGACAGAAACCTCTTGTTCCTTTCAGATTAAACAGTGCATGCACTGAAAATTATTAATCTTGTCAATACTTACTCTTACCGTACATTGGTTTCAGGAAATTACTAACATTTCTCAAAAGTTGTTTTGTGAATTACAGTTTGGTTTCTGAAGTGAGAGAAGTACAGAATCAGCCATAGTAGAATTCACAATCCTCGGGTATTATTTTAAGACCAGTACTGTTCCTAATATAGTGCTGGGAAAAAATTCTCTTGGTTGATGACTGTGATATTATAGTCACTGAGAAAGCAAATGGAAATCCTCAAGGAAGTTTACAATTAGTGATTAAGCAAAAAAGTGACATTGAACATAAAGAAAGCAAATGCCATGAATCTCAGTTTGAAGATGGAAAATGACATTGCTAAATTAAATGTAGACTGTGTAGCAGATGCAAACTTTCTAGGAATGACCACTGATTCTTGGTTGAGGTGATGTGAACACACAGATGGTTACAAACAGAATGTCAACAACTTGTTATACTGTTCAGTGTGTAACAACCAGTGTCTTTTAATTACATACTATTGATATGTACACTCAGTTCTTCTGCACCTACATACATACTCTTCAAGCCATTAAACGGAATATTGCAGAGGGTACCATGTACCACAGCTAGTCATTTTCTTCCCTGTTCCACTCTTAAATGGAGTGATGTAAAAATGACTGTCTACATGCCTCTGTACAAGCTCTATTTTCTTTTCCATGCAGAATTTATGCAAAATGTATGTTGGTGGCTGCAGAACCATTCTGTACTCAGCCACAAATGCAAGTTCTCAAAATTTTCTCGGTAGTGTTATGTGAAAAGAACATTATCTCCCCTCCAGGGATTCCCGTTGGAGTTCACAAAACATCTCTGTAATACTCGTGTGTTGATTGAACCTACTGGTAACAAATGTAGCAGTGTGCCTCTGAATTGCTTCAGTGTCATCCTTTAATGTGGCCTGGTGGGATTCCAAACACTCCAGTAGTACTCAAGATAGGGTCACACCAGGGTTCTATACATGGTCTCCTTTAAAAATGAACTACATTTTTGCAAAATTCTTGCAAAATGAAGTCAAGCATTCACTTTCATGACTGCCAACCTAACATGATGATGCCGTTTCATATCACTTTGCAAAGTTATGCCTAGATGTTTAATTGATGTGACTGTGTCAAGCAGCACATTACTAATACTGTATTCGAACATTACAGGATTGCTTTTTTGTACTCATCGATATTAACCTACATTTCTCTACACTTAGAACATACTACCACTCGTTACACCAACTAGAAATTTTGTCTAACTTGTCTTGTATCCCACTAAAATCACTCAAGAATGACAGCTTTCCATCACCACATCATCATCAGCAAACAGTCGTAAATTGCAGTTGACCCTGCCTGCCAGATCATTGATATATATAGAGAATAAGAGCAGTCGTATGGTACCTCCCTAGGGGTACTCCTGAAGATACTCTTGCCTCTGCTGAACTTACATCACTGAGGACAACTCAATGGGTTCTATTACATAAGTAGTTTTTGAACTACTGAAATATCCTTATGCTTGGACCTTTGGCAACAGTCTACAGTGGGGCACTGTGTTAAACGCTTTCAAGAAATCTAGGAATTCGTAATCTGCCTGTCGTCCTCCATCCTCGGTTTTCAGGAAAGACCTTGTGAGAAAATGGCAAGTTGAGTTTGACACAAGCAGTGCTTTCTAAATCTTTGTTAATTCACTGGAAGAACCTTTTATGTCTCAAGGGAATTTACTATATTCAAACTCAGAATGTTTCCAAGAATTCTACAGCAAACTGAAATTAAGGATATTTTTATGTAATTAACTGACATTAAGGATAATTGTCTGTAATTAAATGATGATAAGGATATTGGTCTGTAAATATTCGGACCCATTGTTTTACCTTGCTCGTATGTAGGGGATCACATATGCTTTTTTCCAATTGCTTGGGGTCTTTGTTCTGAGTGAGAGATACATAATAAATGCAAGCTAAGTAAAGATGTCAGTGTTGCAGAGTACTCCCTCTAAAATGAAATTGGAATTCCATTTGTATCTGGCAACTTATTTGTTTCAACTCTATGTTGCTTCTTTATGTGAGGGATGTGTGTTTGTGTCCTCCATATGGGAATCTGTGTGATGATCAAATGACAGTATGTTTGAATGATCCACCATTTCTTAAATGCAAAATTTAAAACTTAATCTTTCCTTTTGATGTATTCCGTTGCAACACTAGACTGGTTGGTTGCTTAGGGAAGACTTGTTGATGAGTGAGTACATAGAAACCTTCGACCTACATAGTGACTTTACATATAATCAGAATTTTCTTGGGTTCTTAGCAAGATCGGTTGCTAAGGTTTGGTGGTGTAAGTTGTTGAAAGCTACTTATATTGATCATCTTATGGAGATGAATTTCTACCATTTTTTGGCATTGACATTTGCGCATTCTTTTTTGAACCAAGAGTGCAACAGTTTGTGTTTTCTCAGTATTTCCCATATTTTATTCTTAAACCATGGAGAGCCTGCTCTTCCTTAATCCACTTATGTGGCACGTACATCTCCAGAGTGCAATTAATGTTTTTTAACTTTGCCCATAGCTCCTCTATGGCCATCATATTGGAGCTAAATAATGTCCATTTGCTGTCTAAGTGGGCTGCTAACAACTGCTTGTCGGCTTTTTCTAGCGTAAATACTCTTCTAGCCTTCTTGATGAATTTATAACTTAACTATGATGACATGATCTCTAAACCCTGTCTCTATACTGACACTATCGATAAAATCAGGCCTGTTAATAGCCACAATGTCTAAAATATTTCTGTTGCATGCGGCCAGTTGAGCTATTGCATCACGGCAAGTTTTTGGGAAAATGTTCAAAAAGACTTCACAAGACTGACTGACTGTACCACCTGCAACGAATCCATAGCCCTACCAGTCTATACTCAGTAGATTAAAGTCGCCTCCAAGTAATAGTGCCTTTCAGAATTACTGGGTGTAGATTTCCATTCAATGATTCTACAACTGTTACTGTGAAGTCAGGTGCTCAGTAAAAAACACGTTAATTAACTTGAGTTCACTTAGGCCTGCTACTCATGTCCAGATAACTTCAGACTCAATTTCGTCCTCAGTAGAGACAATATTTCTGTCGACAGCAGTGAGCAGTCTCTCTCTTATGGTGTATAATCGGTCTTTTCTATATACATTCCATACCCTGCTGTGAATACTTTGAGGCTTTGTACTTTCGGTTTCAGCCAGCTCTTGGTTCCAAGAATAATTTAAGTGTAACAACTTTCCTGAAGGGCAGAAATTCAGGAATTTGGTTACAGATATTTTGACAATTTACTCTTAAAATTTTGACATTTGAAGTGTGTGTACTTTGGTTGTAATCTGATTTCTCTCTGTGGATCAACTGGTGACTGTTCATCAGATGCCCTCAAACTACTATCTAGACTGAAGGACAGCATGTGCACTCCACAACTACTCCCACATTGATTTTCTGCCTTGAGCGACGTAAATGCCATACAGCCCACAACTCGGCCTGCAGTGAGTGCAGATCCCACATGATGGGTACACTGCAAGATTCCTTTGTAGTAGAGCCTATGGGTGAAAAAAGTGATACCTGAGGTGATTTCTTAGGATGGATAGGATGTGTGACTACTGTGTACGGATGCAGGAGGAGCTGGCCACTGTTCGCGAACAGCTGAACGTGTTGATGGTCGTGGTCAGCCGTCTCCAGGTTGCTGCCTCGGAGTGTAGCGGCAGTGGGGAGTCTGGTGCGTTGCATGGTACACTCCAGGTGTTACATGCTTCACCAACTGTCCCTGCTGTCGAGACATCTTCGCAGGTGCCGGGCTCGGTTGGGCCACACTTTCCCCAAGGGGAGTGGCGGGTTCAGCGGCATTGGCGGCGCACGAGGTGGAGGGTCAATGTGGAGGCTGGCCGTGTGGCGTCGCCCGCTCTGCCTGTGAGTGGGGATGTGGCCGCTCCTTCAGCAAGGTCTGAGCAGGCACACGCGGGGAGGGGTTTATTAGTGATTGGGAGCTCCAATGTTAGGCAGGTGATGGAGCCCCTTAGGGAAATAGTGGAAAGGTCTGGGAAGAAGGCCAGTGTTCACTCTGTCTGCTTGCCGGGGGGTCTCGTCTGAGATGTGGAGGAGGCCATGCCGATGGCGATAGAGAGCACTGGGTGCACCCGACTACAAATTGTTGCTCATGTCGGCACCAATGACTCCTGCCGTCTGGGTTCAGAGGTTGTCCTCAGTTCATACAGGCCGTTGGCGGAGTTGGTGAAGGTGGAAAGCCTCACTCATGGGGTGGAATCTGAGCTAACTATTTGTAGTATCGTTCCCACAACCGATCGTGGTCCTCTGGTTTGGAGCAGAGTGGAAGGCTTAAACCAGAGGCTCAGACGATTCTGCGGAGATCTGGGGTGCAAATTTCTCGATCTCCGCTATCGGGTGGAGAAATGTAGGGTCCCCCTGAATAGGTCAGGCATGCACTACATGCAGGAAGCGGGTACAAGTGTAGCAGAGTACATGTGGAGTGCACATGTGAGATTTTTAGGTTAGAGAATTCCCTCCCTAGGCCCGACGAGACGCCTCCTGAGACGCGGCAAGGTAGGAGTGGGCGAAATGCTGCAACAGGGAATAACAATATTAATCTGCTAATAGTAAACTGCAAGAGTGTCTATAGAAAGGTCCCAGAACTGATCTCATTAATAAACGGTCACAATGCCCACATGGTATTAGGGACAGAAAGTTGGCTGAAACCAGATGTAAACAGTAATGAAATTCTGAACTCACATTAGAATGTATACCGCAGAGACAGGCTGGACAGTGAAGGGGGAGGCGTGTTTATAGCAATAAGAAGTGCAATAGTATCGAAGGAAATTGACGGAGATCCGAAATGTGAAATAATTTGAGTGAAGGTCACGGTTAAAGCAGGCTCAGACATGGTAATTGGATGTCTCTATAGGCCCCCTGGTTCAGCAGCTGTTGTGGCTGAGCACCTGAAGGATAATTTGGAAAATATTCCGAGTAGGTTTCCCCACCATGTTATAGTTCTGGGTGGAGATTGTAATTTGCCGGATATACACTGGGAAACTCAAACGTTCATTACGGGCGGCAGGGACAAAGAATCCAGTGAAATATTTTTAAGTGCTTTATCTGAAAACTACCATGAGCAGTTAAACAGAGAACTGACTTGTGGTGATAACATATTAGACCTTCTGGTGACAAACAGTCTCGAACTATTTGAAACAGTTAATGCAGAACAGGGAATCAGCGATCATAAAGCGGTTACTGCATCAATGATTTCAGCCGTAAATAGAAATATTAAAAAAGGTAGGAAGATTTTTCTGTTTAGCAAAAGTGACAAAAAGCAGATTTCAGAGTACTTGGTGGCTCAACACAAAGGTTTTGTCTCAAGTACAGATAGTGTTAAGGATCAGTGAACAAAGTTCAAAACTATCGTACAATATGTGTTAGATAAGTATGTGTCAAGCAACATCGTAAGAGATGGAAAAGAGCCACCGTGGTACAACAACAGAGTTAGAAAACTGCTGCAGAAGCAAAGGGAACTTCACAGCAAACATAAACATAGCCAAAGCTTTGCAGAAAAACAAAAATTATGCAAAGCAAAATGTAGTGTGAGGAGGGCTATGCAAGAGGTGTTCAATGAATTCGAAAGTAAAGTTCTATGTACTGGCTTGGCAGAAAATCCTAAGAAATTTTGGTCTTATGTCAAAGCAGTAGGTGGATCAAAACAAAATGTCCAGACACTGTGACCAAAATGGTACTGAAACAGAGGATGACAGACTAAAGGACGAAATACTAAATGTCTTCTTCCAAAGCTGTTTCACATGGGAAGACTGCACTGTTGTTCCTTCTCTAGATTGTCGCGCAGATGACAAAATGGTAGATATCGAAATGGACCACAGAGGGATAGAGAAACAATTAAAATTGCTCAAAAGAGGAAAGGCCGCTGGACCTGATGGGATACTAGTTCGATTTTAAACAGAGTACGGGAAGGAACTTGGCCCCCCCCCCCCCCCCCCCCCCCTTCTTGCAGCGGTGTACCGTAGGTCTCTAGAAGAGCGAAGCGTTCCAAAGGATTGGAAAAGGGCACAGGTCATCCCCGTTTTCAAGAAGGGACGTCGAACAGATGTGCAGAACTATAGACCTATATCTCTAATGTCAATCTGTTGTAGAATTTTGGAACACGTATTATGTTAGAGTATAATGACTTTTCTGGAGACTAGAAATCTACTCTGTAGAAATCAGCATGGGTTTTGAAAAAGACGATCGTGTGAAACCCAGCTCGTGCTGTTCGTCCACGAGACTCGGAGGGCCATAGACACGGGTTCCCAGGTAGATACCGTGTTTCTTGACATCTGCAAGGTGTTCGATACAGTTCCCTCCAATCATTTAATGAATAAAGTAAGAGCATATGGACTATCAGACCAATTGTGTGATTGGATTGAAGAGTTCCTACGTAACAGAGTGCAGCATGTCATTATTAATGGAGAGAAGTCTTCCGAAGTAAGAGTGATGTCAGGTGTGCCGCATGGGAGTGTCGTAGGACCGTTGCTATTCACAATATACATAAATGACCTTGTGGATGACATCGGAAGTTCACTGAGGCTTTTTGCAGATGATGCTGTGGTGTATCGAGAGATTGTAACAATGGAAAATTGTACTGAAATGCAGGAGGATCTGCAGCGAATTAACACATGGTGCAGGGAATGGCAATTAAATCTCAATGTAGACAAGTGAATACGTAGAAAGATAGATCCCTTATCATTTAGCTACAATATAGCAGGTCAGCAACTGGAAGCAGTTAATTCCATAAATTATCTGGGAGTACGCATTAGGAGTGATTTAAAATGGAATGATCATACAAAGTTGATCGTCGGTAAAGCAGATGCCAGACTGAGATTCATTGTAAGAATCCTAAGGAAATGCAATTTGAAAACAAAGGAAGTAGGTTACAGTACGCTTGTTCACCCAGTGCTTGATCTGTACCAGATAGGGTTGATAGAAGAGAGAGAGAAGATCCAACGGAGAGCAGTGCGCTTCGTTACAGCATCATTGAGTAATCGCGAAAGCGTTACGGAGATGACAGATAAACTCCGGTGGAAGACTTTGCAGGAGAGACACTCAGTAGTTCGTTACGGGATTTTGTTTCGAGAACATACCTTCTCTGAGGAGTCAAGCAGTATATTGCTCCCTCCTACGTATATCTCGCAAAACGACCATGAGGATTAAATCAGAGAGATTAGAGCCCACACAGAGGCATACCGACAATCCATCTTTCCACTAACAATACGAGACTGGAATAGAAGGGAAAACCGATAGAGGTAGTCAACGTACCCTCCGCCACACATTGTCAGGTGGCTTGCGGAGTATGGATGTAGATGTAGATGGAGATCTATGTGATGCACCAGAGGGTCCACCACTACTACACCCAGAGGCAGTGGCCTGCTGCTCACAAACTGTGGCATTCTCCTCCTGTGTCTGCACGCAGTATGAATGCACCCTATTGATCCTGCAAACGTAAGAATAAAACAAACAGAAAAAGCTAATTATATAACTTGATAGTCTCCTGGAGCTTCACCAGCGGATGCTAGCAGCTAATAGATATATGGTCAACGGTTACTGGCCATCTAATACAAACAAAAGAGTACTGAGCTACACAACGTGGCTGTACACATTACTGTTACTAAAACCTCTCAGATAAAAAAATACTCAGTGAGTTTATGAAATAACAATGTAGGAAAAGATAGTGATACTTACAGTAAAGAAGCCAAATGTAGCTTTTGGCCACAACCTTTGTCAGTAAATGCACACGCACACACCTCATGCATACACAACTGCCAACTCCAGCATCTCGGGCTGGAATGCCTGCGTCTCAGACAAAATAGATCTTGATTTTAGGAAATCATAGCCTTGTTGAAGTAGCTGATTAATATGTGCAAGACCAGGATAATACTGAGAAGCAAGTGGTGTGCTCCAAAATTGTTTCTTTGGAGGGATCAGCTTAACCAGGATCAGCTCGGGAAATCTGCTTTTGAACTAGGCTGGTGAAGGCTGAGTTGAGAATGGCAGTGTATTGTTGAAGAGAGTTTGCATCTGAACAAATATGTTTGCCTCGATTGCCAAGGTTGTATGGGAGGGAACGTTTGACATGGAAAGGATGCAACTGTCAAAACGTAAATATTGCTGTTCGTTAGTAGGTTTAATATGGACAGAGGTGTGTAGCTGTGCTTCAGTGAGGATGGGATCAGCATGAAGGAAAGTGACATGGTATTTGGAATAGGACCATGTGAAATTTAATTGGGAAAAGGTATTTAGAGATTCCAGAAATTTTAATGGGTCAGCCTCTCTGCAAGTCCATATGGCAAAGACGACATCAATGTATCTAAACCAAACCAGGGGCTGAAGGCTTATGGTTTCCAGGATAGCCCCCTTGAAGTGGCCCACGAAAAGATTGGCACGGATGTCGTCTCGCTCTGTACCTACATCGCCCATGTACATGGTTTGTCTGCTGCTGAAAATATCTTCAGTCATTGCCCTCCTGATTCCAAACCTATGACATCCTTCTTGCTCACTTTAAATAACTTATACTTACCAATACTACAAACCCCAGACAAGGAGGCGAAGTCTACATGAAAATTTTGTCTGCAGTAAGTTTGTATATGTACATGGAATACAAGAGGCTAAAATAGTTCCCAATATATCTGCTTGTTTTAGATCCATGTGTTCCAACAGTGGAATGGATATACATTCCATGGTTGTTAGAAATTCATCTCTTTACTCGCTTTTTAATACCCAGCCTTATAATATCCAAAATAGACTTTTACACCTAGTGCCACGTGTAATGATGTATTCTTTGTAAAAGTAGTAGTCAGACATCAGTCCTCTACTTCTAGCACTCTTACTTTTTGACCCCACTGGTTTTTGTTAATTTTTTTGTGTGCTTTCTAACAAATGCTGCCTAATAGAAATGAATCATTAGTTCATATATGGATAGGTAACTAGAAACTGGAAAGACAAACATTTTGTCGTAACTCTGTTAATGATTGATAATCATGTACTATAAATTATTGTTTGCTTTAATTTCATGTGGATTGATCAAATTGTTTGCAGTGTTTAAAAACAGTCTGTGTCTGAATGTGTGATTCCTAGGAATGTTAGGTAGGCAGAGACCTTAGCCCCTTCAAAGAGTTTAAAAAGCTGTTAAATTTGTCCTAAATCAGCTTAAGATTTGTCTGCTTAGCTATGATATCTACATATCATTGTCAAAATACTGTTTCAAAATAACCCACGTGTCATTGGGATCCACAGCTCTCTGCTTCTTGCTGACTACTCCTTTTCAGCAACAAAGCAAAGATCTTCTCTTCTTGTTGATATTGAAATACAGTCAAACCTCGATATAACAAATTTCAGGGGACCATGAAAATTAAATAGTTTTACCAGTGTTATTGTTGTTATGAGTTTTTTATTGTTATTCTGACCAGGGAGCCATGTTTTCATGGTTGAGAAGTACATTACGATTAGATTAGATTAGATTAGATTATATTAGATTAGATTCAGTTATCGTTCCATAGACACAAAAAAAGAGAGGAATCTCGTGGTGTGGAACATGTGAGAAAGTATAACGTAAGAACATAAAGCATTTGAATATAGTACTTACTACCGAATTAACTCGCTGTCAAAATGAAACATTATTATGCACTATTAATAAATTTATCACACACAAATTACCTAAGACTGACTGTTGCGACCAAGTTCTGTAAAAACTGAAATCTAACAGACATTTTTACTTAAGCTGGCTGAAGTCTCTGTTAAGATCTTCATTTATAGAGTAGAAGGAGTTGCGTATCAAAAACTCTTTCAAACTCTGTTTAAGCCGTGCTTTATCTTAAACCAAGTTTTTGATGATTGCTGGCAGTTTATTGAAAATGTGTATTCCTGTATATTGAGCCCCTTTTTGGACCAAGGTAAGGTCTTTATGTAGATTGTTCGTATTCCTAGTAATGATACTGTGTACTGAGCTATTGGTTGGAAATAGAGATATATTTCTTACAACAAATTTCATTCACCATGTGGGATAGCCAAGCAGTCTGCGCAACCCCCCCACCCTCCCATTGGAGGTTTGAGTTCTCCCTCGGGCATGGGTGTAAGAGTTGTCATTAGCGTATGTTAGCTGAAGTTAGATTAAGTAGCATGTAAGCTTAGGGACTGATGACCTCAGCAGCTTGGTCCCGTAAGACCTTACCACAAATTTCCCATACCAAATTTCATTCAGAAATAAATATACTGAGAAGCAGTGGTTAAAATAAAAATGTTCATTGAACAGGTTTCTACATAATCATCTTGAATTTATACCACAAATGATTCTTATCACACACTTGTGACCCCTAAAAACTTTTGATCAGTTTGATGAGTTACGCCGGAATATGATCCCGTATGATGTAATAGAATGAAAGCGAGTGGAGTATGCAAGTCTCTTTTTGTATTTATATCTGTAGTACTTTTACAATTAAAAATAACATTAAAAGACAAATAATGAAACTCATTTTGTTCACTTCATTTACTAATACTGTACCTGTAGAATATCTTACTTTTGTGTACAGAAAAATTCACTTACTTTCCTTTGTTTCTTTTTTCTTAAATATTCTCTTGTGAATATTGTCTTTATCTCCTCTAATGCTATCAACTGCTAAGCTCAAAACACTGGGAATTGCAGATGCTACTTCCGGAATGGTTACCAACTGACCTATTAGCTCCTTCAGAGGAAGGGGATTTGCACTTATCACATCACTGTCATCATCAGAATCTTCAACAAGTGAATTACCCTTTCGTCCTCAATTATAAATTCATCTGTTTATGCTTCAAATACCAACACCTTATCATCCACTGACAGGTATTCATTCAACTACTGAAGCATCTATGGCTTTACCAGTAGCTGCTGAATAAATCTCCAGATCACTTTGAATATCATCCTGTTATTTCATCCGCCACAAAATTCTCACCAAAATCTTCACTTGCAGAAATTCTTGCATTTTTTTCAGCAGTTGACAATTGCATTTGGCTGTACACTGTTCCAGGAACAAGCAATCATGTCACAAGCCTGCTTCACATTGAAATTGTAGGGATTGCTCACCTTTCTTTCAGTGTTTGCGATCATGTGTTGAACTAAACGTGAGTGGTGTTTTGTCTTAAAGTTTTTAATTACCCCCATATCTTGTGGCTGAAGAATTGAAGTACAATTCAGGGGGAAGTAGCATAGTTCAATGTTCTTGAATGCTGGAAAGTAGTTATGCGCACTACAATTATCCACCAGCAATGTAATTTTCTTATTCTTCATTAACATTTCTTTATCAAGTGAAAGCAGCCACTCACTAAAAGGAGTAGACATCATCCATGCTTTTTGTTTGCCTTGTAATTGACTGCAATAAAAGAAATCACATTTACAATGTGACTGTAGCAAAACATTACAGCTGAAGCTATACTGCACTTAATTAATTTATAAATTAAAGGAATGTAAAATAAGATGCATTTACCTTCCTACCAAGTAAGCTGCTTACATTTTTGAAGCACCATGGGTTTACGGATCGTCCAATCACCAGTGGTGTCGATTTGTGTGTCCCTGACATGTTGCTACAGAGAAAAACAGTTAGGTGTACTTTAGACTGTCTCTCTCCTTTGCTCTTTTCTCATATAAAGGCCATCATCTTCTCTGGCTTCAGTTGATAAAACAATTCTGTCTCATCTGTTTTGTACAGGTTTTCAGGACTGTGTTTTTCTGACCGTTTACACATAGTGTTTTTCCTTAAAGATTCTGCATGACCTAAAGGTGCTGATTGTTCTTCTCCTGAAATCATTTAAAAAATGATCCCATGCCTGTCCTTAAATTTTTGCAACCATCTGTTACTTGACTTAAAATTGGATTTCCCAAGCAACTTGGGAAATCTAAGGCTTTTTGACCTATCAACGGACCATTAATTGGTACATTCTGCACACGCATCTCATTAAACTACCACAGTGTAGGACTCTCCACATCATCAGTAGCAGCCGTCTTCATTCTTTTTCTTGAAGTATTAAATTTGGCACCTACAAAACTTTCTTCAATTTCTTTTCACTTTTTAAGGAATGTAGCCAACGTTGATTGTCCAAGAACGTACTTCCTTGACACATCTGCTTGTTTCATTCTGTTATCAATGTCTTTGAAAACTTCCATTTTTGTGTCCACCCTTATTTGTTTCTGAGTTGCAGCCATTGTCCAAATCTTAGCGAAATCCAAAGCATTTACATCAACTAAAAACATTCACAAATCGCAAAAATCACGGTGGTATGTTGCGCGTGAGCCCAACAAAACACTTCTGTTTGCTAGTGAAGCTCAACAATGGACCAACTAAACACTCATTCAAACAAAGGAGCTCTTTGACGTTTGCCGCTCAGCACAGCTCGCCTGCGGTTGTTCGCTATTCTCTTTACTGCTAGAATAAATACAGTACTGTAGTACGTAGCGAAGATTCTGGAAAAAAAGTGCCATAAGTCTTGTAGCTAAATAAGCAATACATACTGCTATAGTGAGCTGCTTAGAAGTAGGAAATAGTCAATTCCTCAATATTTTGTCTTTATAATAACAGGATGTTGCTAAATTTATTTCAGTGTTTTAATGGGGATAATTAACATAATGCATATAGGTAATCAACTGGGCCATATAAAATTATCACTGTACCTGTGTTTATCGTTGGATTGGTAATCGTTATATGAAGGTTTGACTGTAGTTGGATAATATTTATTTCTGCTTTGAAAGGAAAAAAGTAATCTTGTCCTGTGGCTCTGTGAAGAATGTTATAAATTTTACATAATTGTAGGATTAGATCAAACATTTTCGAAATTGCTTACTCAAGCCTGCTTAACTCAAATAATTAATAAACATAGTGCTTGTGTTTGCGAAGAAAGAACACTATTTAGTAAAGCAATGCTGTTTTTGTACTGGCAAACTAATGAGATACATAGGTAGATATGGAATTGGCACTGGAGCAAAATACTCGGTGAACACTGGAGATTTATGTTCAGTTGGCTGCGCTGCTGTTTCATATTAGAAATAAGCAAGAAGCAACTGTGTCACATGATTTTAAGAGTTGTTTCTCATTATGTTTATATTGCTTTAGGTACACCATAACTTCTGTATGACATTTGATATTATATCCACATTTCATTTATCATGTTAATACTTGCAGACACACATTCAGAAGATGAAGATTCACAATATACCTTGTCTTGTTTCTGTTGTTTTGATTCTTACTTCACCGTTGGGCTGCACAGTCAATTTTCATCATGTTTTAATAGTACAAACAGGTCTTCTTTTTCCTTGCAGGATGTGGAATGCATGTTTCATATAACTAGCAAGCTAACAAACACAGTGTAATAAATCACCTTATTTTACCAATACTCTCTCTTTTTCAGGAAGTGTGCAATGATTTCTGCACATTACGGGATGAGTAATGACTTTGATAGCTTGATAATTTCATTATGCAAGTTCACAATGTTATTAAACAATGCAGAAACACCAGATAACCTGACAGTTTCATTTGGAGCAAATCCAAAAGCTCAATTGGCAGCAAAAACAGTCTTTAACTTAGCACACAGACATGGTGATATACTTCGCGAAGGTTGGAAAAATGTCCTTGATTGTATTCTGCAGTTGTACAGATGCAAGCTTTTGCCTAAAGCTCTTGTGGAGGTGAGCAGTCCCAAAACATTTTTCCCTTGTTCTACTTCATTTCATTTTTTCACGGTTTCATAGAAAATTTCTAATGACATTGATGCTTATCTCTTATTCTTATTTAGAGGTCCTGTCACACATATAAGGAATTATTTATAATTATGTCAAATGAACAGATAAAACCCAAAAATTCGTATAGAAATAAATGCACTCCATGTCAGGTGTTCGATAAAACTCATGATGATGATTAATATTTTTCATTTAGGCAGAAGACTTTATTGATCCAAGTGGGAAGATTTCCCTGATGAGAGAGGAGACCCCATCTCAGAAGACAGAAACAGGACTCCTGAGCTCGCTCTATTTGTATATTGCTCTTGGAACAGGTATTTATTTTTGGGCTTATGATACTTCTGATTCTACAGAACAGCTTATCTTTATTCTTCCTTCATTTTTTTTTTACCTCTTAGTAGCAGGTATAGATTGGAAGAAGAAATTCCTTTCTTCCAGTGTTGTGTTCTAAAAATTATTACTTTTATCTTGTTGTTAATGAAGTTGCAAACAAAGTACAACTATTGCCCTGCTGCTAGCACAGTGACGGGTACAGTCTCTCAAATTTTTGTATGTCCATTCTTGGGATTGGAGGTCTGAGGGACTTCGACCGTTCACTTACATAGTGAAATAGGACACCTACAGCAATCCTTAAGATGTCATTATATGGCTACCAGTTTTCGTGCTTCAGTGCACCATCTTCAGGCATCAGCTGTTGCTGAGGGGTTTACATCATCTGTACACACGATTCATCAGTGGGCAACATCTATAACAGGTTTTTGCAGACTACCTGTAACAGTGATATTCTCTCTCCAACCATCAGCTAATGCCACCAATGTGCAGCAACTGCTTAGAAAAGGAATGTAAGTCCACAACTTTCCATTGTCTTCACAGTTTTCTATTAAACATCTTATTACACTAATTTACTGCGGCCTTAAACAAATGTTAAATACATAAAAGTCTACAAACAATAATGTAGATATCTTCAAGAATGAAAACCAAACTTTTCCATCAGAAATTATAGTTAGGCATGCCTTTGGTTGTCAGGTACTTTGTGGCTGTGATGACTTGTTTTTGAAAGGACTTGTGAATTAATAAATCTAGAGATACAGTTAGCTTTGTTTATTTAAATGCTTGAAACTCCAAGGTATATTAGGCTTTGTGAAGACACTCCTTCCATTACTTCTCCCACAATCTGTCAAATATCGCAAAAATGCACGCTCTTGGGTGTCAGTCTGTGGTTGCTATTATGTCTTAGAGTATATTAGTAAAAAAGATAGTGTACAAAATTCTTTTGCCAATGCTACGTGCTCTCTTCTCAATTGTTGTATTAGCATCGTCATCATAAAAGATACCAAAGCATGCCTGTGGATTAGTCTTGAAATTAATCAGGAAATATCTGAAGCCAGGAAAATTTAGAGCACTGCATTCCACAGCCAGGAAGACATTTGGGAATTGATGAAAATTGTTCAGACAGGCTAATACACAGTGATTCATGTCATTGTACTCGAAAACTGGCAGATGTGATGAACTGTGATCATTCCACCATTGTGCAACATTTGCATGCAGTGAGGAAGGTTAAAAAAATTGGGTAGTATTTGGTATCACATGCTCAAAAAAAATCACAAAAATCAGCAGTTGCCATATGTGCATATCTGCTCGCTCATCATCAGTTAGCTCATGAACAATGACCGTTCCTGTCCTGTATCATTAATGGTGGCAAGAAATGGATCTTAATGGTAGCACAAGGAAAAGAAAGGAATTGCTGAGCCCAAACAAAGAAGCAACTCCCTTTTCAAAGACGGAGGCATATCAACAAAAGATAATGTTACGCATCTGGCGGAAGAACGTTAGTGTGGTATACTACGAAATGCTTTCCTGAGATGTAACCATCACTGCTGACCTTTACATTTTATGTATACATTGTCCTTTGTTATTTGTAGTTCACTGTTGTCATTTGAGTTTATAAACTGTCATTTTGTCAATTATGGGTTATTCTAACTATCCAGTTAGCACTCAAAACAACAGATGAGACATCTTGCAGATGCAGTCGAAGAACGATGATAAGGAAGACTGTGTGAAGTGATGCTACTCCACCATAATGCCCACCTGAATTCTGTTAGACTGACAAAAATATTATCCAGGAATTGAGTTGGGAAGTCATTCTGCACGCACTGTGTTCACCACATGTTGCACCCCAGATTTTCAGTTATTTCTGTTGTCTGTTAAACAATCTACAAAGAACTTCCTTTCTGGATGAAAGTGCGTTCCAAATATGGATCAACAAGTTCTTTGCCTCAAATCCACATGATTTCTACAGTCATGGAATCAAAAAGTTACCCCAGCATTGGCAGAGTGTTGTAGATAGTAAATGATAACATGTTATTGATGACCAATGTCTCTGTTATGTGTATCTGTTGGGTTTATTAAAGTTATGGAAAGATGCTATGAACTTGTGTACCAATCTAATATGTTCTATGAAGATTCTTCCTTGAGCTAACATAATTTTTTTTCCTACCCTTACACATTTTTGTGATGTCATCATCAACAGTGAGTTCTTTTTTCTCTGTCAGATAAATGGGTGAAATATTACTTGAGAAAAGTTTAGATTTTGAATAGGAGTAACTGTATTTAAAAAGTTTCAGGAAATATACACACACCAAAAACAGTTTTGCATCACCTCGGTTGTGAGAGTCCCAGAAGCTTTACAGAAAATTGGAATAGAGATCAACTTAAACATCATCTCCATCCATTTTATTGCTCATAAAAACCACACATTGCATGTTGTGCCACCATACAGCAAGACCTTTAGAAGTAGTGGTCCAGATTGCTGTACACACTGGTACCTCTAATATCCAGCAGCACACCCTGTTGCATTGATGCATGCCTGTATTCGTCGTGGCATACTATCCACAAGTTCATCAAGGTACTGTTGGTCCAGATTGACCCACTTCTCAACGGTGATTGGTGTAGATTCCTCAGAGTGTTTGGTGGATTACGTCGTTCATAAACAGTCCTTCTCAATCCATCCCAGAATGTTTGATAGGGTTTATGTCTGGAAAACATGCTGGCCACTTTGGTCGGGTGATGTAGTTACCTTGAAGAAAGTCATTTATAAGACATGCATGATGGTGGCACGAATTGTCATCCATGAAGACAAATGCCTCACCAATATGCTGTCAATATGGTTGCACTATCGGTCGGAGGATGGTATTCACGTATTGTACAGCCATTATGGTGCCTTCCATGACCACCACCGGCGTAGCAGGGAACGTCCACCTTGCTGCACTCACTGGACAGTGTGTATGATGTTTAGCCTGACCAGGTTGCCTCCAAATACATCTTCAGTGATTGTCTGGTTGAAGACATATGTGACACTTATCGGTGAAGAGAATGTGATGCCAGTCCTGAGCAGTCCATTCGGCATGTTGTTGGGCCCATCTGTACTGCGCTGCATGGTGTCATGGTTGTGAAGTTGGACCTCACTGTGGATATCGGGAGTGACGTTATGCATCATGCAGCCTATTGTGCACGTTCTGAGTCATAGCAAGACATCCTGTGGCTGCACGAAAAGCATTATTAAACATGGTGGCATTGCTGTCTGGGTTCCTCAGAGCCATAATCCATAGGTAGCGGTCATCCCCTGCAGTAGTAGCCCGTGGGCTGCCTGAGCGAGGCATGTCATCGACAGTTGTTGCCTCTCCGTATCTCCTCCATGTGTGAACATCACCACTTTGGTTCACTCCGAGATGCCAGGACACTTCCCTTGTTGAGAGCCCTCCCTGGCAATAAGTAATAATGTGGACGTGATCGAACCACGGTATTGACAGTGTAGGCATCGTTGATCTTCAGACAACACGAGCCATGTACCTCCTGCCTGGTGGAATGACTGGAAATGATCGGCTATTGGATCCCCTCTGTCTAATAGGCGCTGCTCATGCATGGTTGTTTACATCATTTTTGTACTGATTACTCTGAATTATATGGTATTGCCATTCTAATTTGGGCTTCCTGTATGAATTCCAGTTGAATGCTGGAATGATCCCAAACGGTTGACCATGGCTGTCACCTTCCTTGTTTCCAGCTCATCATCAGTAATTTAAAATTAACATTTTGTACTGTGATGTCAGTATTATGATCTTAATGTATAATTTGTTTTTTGAAGAACCATCAAACCAAAAATCACCATCTCCTGAAGACCAAGAACACATTCGCTCGGCACGTGCATGCGTAAGAGAGTGTCATGTAGAGCAGCTAATAACTGAATCAAAGTTCCTTCGTATAGACTCTCTGCAGGAACTAGTGAAGGTGAGTACCTATGATTATTCAGTGATGCAGAATACACAGTCCTTCCACACTGCCACATGACCAGAATTTGTTTTGTCTCATGATGTTTATTATAACTTCTACAAACAAATTATCCTTTGTAACATGTATACGTTTGAAGATATCCTTACACATTTCTGATCTTTTTTAGAAAACATAGATAATTATTGTTGAAAGTAATTAATTAAGAGCAATCTAGGCAATATTATTTTGGAAGAAATTTAAAGTTTTATTAGAATTAAAAAAAGCATTATATGTATTTTTAATGCAAAAATTAAATATTTTATTTCCTTCCTAGGCTTTGATATATGCCTCCCATGGCCCAGATGGTCATGTTTCCTTGGGCCTTTCTTTTGAAGAAGATGTTTCTGTATTTTTCTTGGAACTTTTACTGAAGATTGTAATACAGAACAGGTGAGAACTGAAAAGTGTGCAATGTTTTAACATTAATATTTTTGTAATATAGGTTAGCATAATGGAAAATAGCTAAACACTTGCTGCTTGATAAGTCAACTTGAATTTTTAAGGTCTAGGTTTCTACATAAATTTTAAACTATTCATTAGTAAACTGCCAGGCAGATAGGTTATTTATTTTTTAGTTACTGGTTACTACAATTTGTTAGCAATTTTTTTTAATTAAATGGAAGTGTCCCTTGAATGGTGCTTAGCTGATGGATTTTTGCAAAAGCTCTTCAGATTTTGGAATATTATGATACTGAATTAAAGTTTGTATTTCATTGAAAATAATCCAATTTTGAATGTATAATGTAATTGGCTAGATAAAAAATATACTCACAAAGTGGCAGTAGGAGATCACACACTTAAAGATATTTACATTTGCAAGATTCTGGAGCCAATGGTTCCTTCCGGCAGAAGGGTTGGAGTGGGAGGAAGAGGGGTGAAGGAAAAGGACTGGTGAGGTTTAGAAAATGTTGAGGGTTTGGAAAAGTTGCCCAGAATCCTTGTCAGAGAGACTTTCTGGATGGGATAAGAAGAAAAGACTGATTGTTGGGGATTGCATGAGACGAGATTTGAAAATCTGAGAGCTTAAAGGTGGAAGATATTGTAAAATGCAAGATAGAAGTTACTGCCAAAACATTGTGCATTAGTTCATAAGAGCAGGAAGCTAAGTATGTACTATGTGATGGACGTAGGCATTGACATTTCAGAAACTGAAAAATATAGAAAACTAGAAGAGAGTGAAAAAGGAATAGTTACTGTGAAGAAATGCTGAGATGAAGAATTTAATGTAATTTTAATGCCAGGTGTGTGTCGAGAACCAAGGACATGTTGTAATGCCAGTTCCCACCTGCTGAGTTCTGAGAATCTGGTATCTGGAGGAAGAATCCGGATGGCACGTGTGGTGAAACAGGTGCTGTGGTCACAACTGTCGTGTTGCAGATCATGCTTGCAATAGGATATTCTGTGCTGCTGGTATACATTGTCTGCTTACACCCATTCCTGCTAACTGATAATTTGGTGGAAATCGTGTCAATGTAAGAGACCGAAGAGAGTTTTAACAGCTGATATGACATTTTTCATTTCACTGGTGTTTCTCCCTGTAATAAGGTATGTTTTATTGGATATAGGGCACCACCTATATCAGTCCTATAACTGACAAACTATATGAGGTGCATGGTTCCAAAATTCGTCTTATCCATTTTTTATGAAAGCTGAGTTATTGCCTTATCTCTATAGCTCATGTTGTTTGGCATCTCTTCCAATAAGAAAACTGTTCCTAAAGCTGCTTTTTCCCCTTGTAAATATATCACAAAATTAAGCTGACATTTCCAAAACATACCTTATCCTAAGATGTTGTTTCCGAAATCCACCTTATCCAAATATCTGGTACAGCAACTGGAATGTATCTCAAATAATAATGTATGACGTAAATGTTAGTACATTGTTTTTGAAGGGCTGAGTTCACTGTGTAGTCTTTGAAACAGTTGGAAATACTGTTCACCCCAGTTTCTCACACACACGTGTTTGAAAGACATGCCAGTGGTGTTTAAAGTTTCAGTAAAACAGTGTACATTAATGAAAAATGGGAGTCCGTTGGAGATCAGCCATATGCATATCAGGAAGAAGACAAGAGATCCTTAAAGATGGAAAAAGAATACAGCTAAATGGAATAGGTAAACATGCTTACCTATATGTTGCTGTAACATAACCTTTTGTCTGTCTCAGTCTTCCGTTTAAAAACTATTGAAGTTTGTTAGATTTACTTTGTAAACCATAGAACCATCTTACTCGTAATCCTTTATTCAGGTATGTTTTAAAACGCCTGCCGACAATTCCTACTTGCAAACATGCGAAAACCGTCTTCCAGTGCAATGAACTTTGCAAGATGTAAGGTGATTTCATCAGGTGTATTATAAGCTCAGTGTCCAGGTGAGACAAGATGAATTTATTCTGAGATACACAACTCAAGAAGCACCTAAAACAGAGAGCTGTCAAGCAAAACAGTTCCAGGAAATGCCTGTCTGTGAAGTATTTCATCAGAGTCAAGGCAAGCAGTGGACCCACATTAGTGCAGATTTGTCAGAAGACCTTCTTATCAATACTGGGCATAGACAGAGTGAAAAGAGTGTAAAAAATCATTCACCACAGGTCTGTCACCAAAGGAGATTGGAGGAGGTGATGCAAGATCTTCCAAGTATCTCAAAATACAAGAAGAGGTTAAAGTCTTCATTGAAAAACTACAGCCCGTCGAATGTCACTACTGTAGACGCAAATCTATGAGATTGTACTTGCCTATGGAACTGAGTGTTCACAAATTATGGCGATGTTATAGTTGAGGAGCCTTCCCTGAATGAAGGTGACGTAAGATTATTTCTGAACAATTTTTTTTTTGACTGATTATAATATTAGTTTCAAGGCACCAGCTATTTGTTGTATGTTCTGAATGTCAGTTCCTTACCCTGAAAATGAAGTCAGCTTGTCTGTCGCTGAAAGAAAAGTTATCTGCAATGACAAAATTTTGTGTGCATAAGGTCAAAGTGGCTGCTTTTAAAGCCCTGTTACAGAAAGAAGTCAGCGGTGATCAAAATTTCATTTGACTGTCAGAAGAATATGGCCTTGCCCTAGCTATCAGATCTTATTACTCCAGGCAGTTACATGAATATAACCTTACAATCTGCAGAGGTGGGTCAAAATCTCCTCAGAACAAAGAAACGAATATGATCTACAACTGGATCGAATGCCCAAAAGGGTGCAATGAAATTGTTTCCACTTTACACTACCTGAACCGTTCTGATCTGCAGAAGGTTAAAACTGTTGAACTGTATGCAGATAGATGCCCTGGCCAAAATAAGAATTCTGAAATGGTTGGAATGCTGTGTTGTTGGTTACAGCTTGAGTCTCCCATTAACATTCAAGTAATACATCTAATGTTTCCTATTGTTGATCATTCTTTCCTGCTCCAGACTGTATTTGGAAGAATAAAATGATGTGGAGAAGAAATGTCACAGTGGATCCTGCAGGATATATTGAACTGTTTGAGGAAGAAGGTACTGTTCTAAGACTCGGAAGTAATTTCCCCGTACAAAACTGCAAACATGATGTATCTTAAATAAATAAACCTCCAAGTGGATGGCATTTCCGACTTCACCAGTGTAAAAGAATTATCTAAGTAAGGCAAGTCTGGTGTTTTCTGTTTTCTCTTGAGGAAGCATTAGAAAATTGACAATATTACCTTAAGTACTCTACCGAAAGGTGTGCCCCAAACCTGGAAAAATTAAAGGATATCAATAAACTGCTCTTGAAATGGTTTGGCGAAGTGTGGCAAAGGAATGAGGACTTTATCTTGTATTCCAGCCTAATGAAAAAGGGACATGCAGGGAATGAAAATTTCACTGAACAGCTAGACGTAGGTGAAGATGAATATGAATGTGGTGATGGAGGAGACACTGACTTCAGAATATGAATGATTTGCTGTTAAATCAGCACTCAGATAATTTTCTGTATACACATTATTACAGTTTTAAAAATGTGTAGGAAAATAATGTGTATCGTGCAACAGTTTCTTGATATTTTTGGAAAATTTTGTTACACTATGATCGATATTGAGTTTATTTATTGGCATTTAATGTTCTTATCTACTATGACTGAAATATTTTGTGATTTCAAATAACATAAAAGAACGTCAATAATAATTCCAATTAATGATGAAAATGATAATAATTATGTTTTAGCTACATTGCAAAACCCTCCCTTATCCATGATGACAGCTCCAAAACCCTACTTATCCAATGTTGAGTTCCAAAACATGCCTTATCCAATCTTATTTGTAAATATCTTCGTTACATGTCACAAATTATATGCATCTCTCAGATATATCAATATATATAAGTACCTTTCTATAATAAGCATCAGCAGATACATTTATTTTACTAAAGGTGAGCAAGAAATGTTTTTTTCGGTTTCCTGAAAGACTTACAAAATAGATAAGATAGATTCTGGAACCATGCACCTCATACGAGGGGCATTTAAAAAGTCCGTGCAAAGTCAGAGAGATGGCGCCACCGGCGTGTATCGAGGTCATGTTTAGTTAGTAGCATCTTTGTAAAGAACACACACCAAGTTTCGGCCATATTGGTCTATGTCTTTGTGTTTGGCATTCGTGTGAATCAAGGAAGTAGAGTGATCGTCAAAAAATGCATGAAAAAGAAGTTCGTGTGGTGATTAAACATTACTTTATGAAAGGCAAAACGCCTCAGGAGACTAAAGAGAAGCTGGATAAAAATTACAGTGACTCTGCACCTTTGATTAGAACAGTTTATAAGTAGTTTCAAAATTTTCAGAGTGGTCATATGGACATAAGTGATGCTGAACCTTTTGGATGCCCTGCGGAGGTTACTACTCCAGATGGATGACAGAAGAGTTGAGGTGCGTGAGATTGCTAGTGCTGTGGGCATCTCAAATGAATGGGTAAATAATATTTGTATAAACATTTGGACATGTAAAAGCTATCCGCAAGATGGGTTCCACGATTGCTCTTGCTTGACCAAAAACGGAATTGTGTAAAGTGTTGCAAGGATGGTTGGCAGCTGTTCAGGAAGAATCCACAGGACTTTGTGTTGTTTCGTCACTGTGGATGAAACTTGGATACATTACTATACTCCTGAGACCAAACAACAGTCTAAACAATGGGGTACAAAGAGAGAATCTGCACCAAAAAAGGTGAAGACCATTCCTTCTGCTGGGAAGGTTATGGCGACTGTCTTTTGGTATTTGCAGGGGATAATCCTCATTGACTATCTGGAAAAGGGTAAAACTGTTACAGGTGCATAGTATTCATCATTAGTGGACCGTTTGAAAACCGAGCTGCAAGAATAACGCCGGTGATTGGACCGCAAAAAAGTCTTGTCCATCATGACGATTCACCAGCACACACCTCAGCAGTCATGGAAGCACAATTAATGGAAATAGGATTCCAACTCGTTTCATATCCCTCCTATTCTCCAGTCTTGGCTCCCTCAGACTACTATTTGTTCCCCAGTTTGAAGAAATGGCTGGCGGGACAACTAATAGCTATTTTGCAGACTTGGACAATTTCTGTTACTCAGAAGGGATCAACAAATTAGAACAGAATTGGACGAAGTGTGTAAGTCCAAAAGGAGACTATGTTGAAAAAATAAAAAAAAGGTTTACCCCAAACATACAAGAAGGCCCAGGAAATCTGTCTACAGAGTTCGTTTGTGAGATAGTGCCTGTCCATGAAGACCATAGTAAAATCCTCAGCTTAACAGGCAGGAGACTTCTCATCACTGCAGATGTGCTACCCATGGGTAGTCAGACTATAGGGGAGTTTTTTTTTTGAAAGGGTGGAAACTATCGAAATGCAGGTACTATTAGTGGTCAATTTTGCAGTGGTTGCACTCTAAAGAGAAACAAAAGTGGTAACATGGATTACATATGTATGCAGTTTTCTCAACTAAAAAAGAGGCCATTGAATAATTCAGACCACAACCTAGCAATGGGAGAAATAAAAGTGAAGTTGGAAAAAGTCTGGAGAGATAAAGCAAAGGAAAGGCTAAACATAGAAAGACTCAGAGGTAGGAAAGGCATCAGATTTGGAGAACAGATTTATGGAAAAATGGCATAGAGGTAGTGTTGATGAAAGTGTTAATGACAGATGGATAAAAATGGGGAAAGACTCGTGGATCTGCCAAAGAAGTACTAGGAATTAGAGTATCCCACCGCACCAGGAAAGAGTGGTTAACAGAAAACATGATGAAAAAGATGGAAGAGCGGAGAAAGTGGAAAATTGTAGAAACTGAAGAAGGCAAAAAGCGGCACAGGAAACTGAATAGTGAATTAAGAAGAAAAACTGAAGAAGCAAGGGAAAAATTGATGAAACAGAAAATGGAGATAGGGGGAAAGTATGAAATGATGTATTGATTAGCTAGTGAGGTAGTTTTTGAATGTAAAAGAAAGAGGAATAACTTGGAGATAGAAAGAGCAGATAGTACTCTAGCAGAAGAACCACAGGAGGTTTTGAACAGATGGCAAGAATATATTGGATGTCTGTATAAGGAGGGTGGAATGCAAAGCGAAATTAAGGTTGAAGAGGAGCAATATGTGCCAGAAGATGGAAAGGGATTCACCATCTTGGAAGCAGAAATAGAAAAGGTGCTGAAGAAGATGAAGAATAGGAAGCCATGTGGAATTGATGATTTGCCAACAGAACTGTTGAAGAGTCTGGGAAACAAGGCAAGAAAAGAAATAGTCTACCTCTGTAACAAGATATATGACAATGTGGAAAGGCCTGAGGATTTCCTTGCAACAGTAAGGATATCAATAGAGAAAAAGAGAAACACTAAAAAATGTGAAGAGCATCGGACCATCAGTCTAATTTCTCATGCAGCTGAGAGCGTCGAATAGAAGGCTATATGGCAAGCATGATAGAGGGTTTCCAGAGATCAGTTCGGATTTAGAAGAGGAAAAGGAACAAGAGATGATATTGGCCTGTTAAGAACTATAGGGAAAAAATATATGGAAAAAGGTAGAGAAATCTATGCTGTTCTTACAGATTTAGAGAAGGCTTTTGACAGAGTTCAGTGGAACAAGCTGATCGATATTTTGAAGAGGAAAGGGGTAGATTGGAAGAGAGATGACTGATACAGAATCTATATTTACAACAGAAAGTAACGATAAGGATTGGAAATGAAATGTCAGAAGGAAGCAGCATTGAATGAGGTGTTAGACAAGGTTGTAGTTTTTCCCCACTGTTATTTAACGCAAACTTTGAAGAGATTATTTCGAAAGCCTTAGATGGGAAAAGAGGAATATGTATTGGTGGGAAGAGAATAGAATGTATAAGATTTGCTGATGATGTGGTATTATGGCAGAAAGTGAGCGGACAGTGAATAACATACTGAAAGATCTGAATGAAGCTTGTGCGGAATATGGGATGCAAATAAACACAGCAAAAACTAACAGTATTGTCATCATTACAAGACGCAGGCTGTTCAATATTAAAATAGGACAATCTACCATTAGCCAAGTAAGCACATTTAAATATCTTGGAAGCACAATAACCGAAGACTTGAGATGTCACCAGGAGGTGAAAACTCTAATTGCTGTAGCGAAGGAGGCATTCAACAGAAAGAAGACTCTTATGTGGCAAATTAGATAAAGGTCTAAGGAAAAGGCTTGGCAAATGTTTTGTCTGGAGTGTGGCTCTATATGGGGCAGAAACATGGACGCTGAGATGAGAGGATGAAAATAGCTTTCAAGCACTGATATGTGGATGTGGAGGAGAATGGAGAGAATAAGCTGGATGGAAAGAGTGAGTAATGAAAGATTAATGGAAAGGGTTGGCGAGAGAAAGTGCTGAAGGTTGTAAGAGAAAGAAAAAAGAAGTGGTTGGGACATTCACTGAGAAGGGAGTGCTTGATAGCAGATGCTTTGGAAGGATTAGTTTGTGAGAGAAAACTGAGAGGAAGAAGGAAATACAAGATGATAGATGACATAAAGGGAAGAGGAAATTATGCAGACCTGAAGAGGATGGCAGAAGACTGGACAGCCTGGAGAACTACCATGTGAAAACCTGCCTTTTGGCAGAACACTGATGATGGTGATGATGATGATGAATTTTGTTTTGTGTGTTGGCCATAGTAAGGTCTAAAAAAACTATCAACACAAAGTAAACATATTACCTCATATTTGAAAAAAAAAATTAATAACAAGCCACAGTTTAAATGGAGATGACATCATTGGCTTTGATTTAGTCTGAAAAATACGGATTTCTATAAGTACTAACTAATAATGGTTTTTGGAACAAGACATACAGATGATCTTACAACAGTTGGACCAAATGAATTTAGTACACACTTTTCGTGTACTACTATTTTGTGAACTTCTGCTGTTATAACAATGATCCACAGGACTCCTCTGTGTCATTCCCAAAGTTAATGGCTGGCTGTCCACCAGAGGAATGACAGAGTTTTTTATTTTGAAGGACAGTTTTCTTGGTAACTTTTTTCCCTAATCTTCAGTGAGCCAGAGGTTTCAACCAGGGACAGGTAAGTAAGGAAATCTCAATGTCAAACAGCAGTGTTGTTGTTGTTGTGGTCTTCAGTCCAGAGACGGGATTGGTGCAGCTCTCCATGCTACTATATCCTGTGCAAGCTTCATCATCTCTCAGTACCTACTGCAACCTACATCCTTATGAATCTGTTTAGTGTATTTATCTCTTGGTCTCCCTCTACGATTAAACCCTCCACGCTGCCCTCCAATACTAAATTGGTGATTCCTTGATGCCTCGGATCAGATCATGTCCTACAAACTGATCCCATCTTCTGGTCAAGTTGTGCCACAAATTTCTCTGCTCCCCAATTCTACTCAATACCTTTTCATTAGTTGAGAGATCTACCCATCTAATCTTCAGCATTCTTCTGTAGCACCATATTTTGAAAGCTTCTATTCTCTTCTTGTACAAACTATTTATCGTCCATGTTTCACTTTCATACATGGCTACACTCCATACAAATACTTTCAGAAATGACTTGTTGACACACAAATCTATACACAATGTTAACAAATTTCTGTTGTCCAGAAACGCTTTCCTTGCCATTGCCAGTCTACATTTTATATCCTGTCTAGTTTGACCATCATCAGTTATTTTGTTCTCCAAGTAGCAAAACTAATCTACTACTTTAAGTGTCTCATTTCCTAATCTAATTCCCTCATCACCCGACTTAATTTGACCACCTTCCATTACACTCGTTTGGCTTTTCTTATGTTCATCTTATATCTTCCTTTCAAGACACTGTCCATTCTGTTCAACTGCTCTTGCAGATCCTTTGCTGTCTCTGATAGAATTACAATGTCATCAGCAAACCTCAAAGTTTTTCTTTCTTATGCATGGATTTTAATTCCTACTCTGAATTTTTCTTTTGTTTCCTTTACTGCTTGTTCAATGAACAGATTGAATAACATCGGGGATAGGTTACAACCCTGTCACCATCCCTTCCCAACTAGGGCCTCCCTTTCATGCCTCTTGACTCTTATAACTGCCACCTGGTTTCTGTAGTTATGGTTCACTGCATAAATGCAGTATATGCAAAGTGTCATTGAGGGTGCTAAGGTGCAGGAAATCAGAAATTCAAGATGACCTCATACCATATTTTATGGATATGTCATATAGCATGCACATCTTATCAACTACATCCAAATCATTATTTGTACAGTTGTATTAGCTTATTATTTCTGGTTTCTTTTCAGATACTGCATCGGCATCAATTTTTGTGTCATTGTGTATTTTTAACATCAAGATCACCACTTTGTTAGGGTTCAACATGTAATAAACCAATGTGCCAGGAGGATGGAAGCCAAATTTTCAAGAATTTATTGGATTGCTGTTTGCCACACAAAAGTCTTTGCGGACGTCTCTCTTGTCCATCCGCACTATGGCAACCATGGTTGTTCTACTTTCAAACAGCTGCTTAGCGACATGAAGTGAAGAGAACCAGTTGTCCATTGTTATATCAATGTTTTTGCTGAGCACAGGATGTATGATTCTCATTACCACATCATCTCTTTCATTACTGTAGCGATATGGCCCCTCTCATTGTAGGCCTGCATATATTTCCAAGTTGAAAGTATATGGGTAGTGAGCATTGACAAGCACAAATACCTCCACTCTGTATTTTGTGGGCTTGCTGGGAATATACTGCATAAATGGACAGTGTCCCCTGAATGCCAAAAGCTGTTCATCCAAAGTCGTTTCAACATTCTGGAACACAATAGTGTTGAAAATTTGTAAGGAACATACAAAATACTTCACGCAAAAATTGACAAATTCGCCCCAATACATGAAGTTCCCAGTCAGCAATATCAAACTGCAAAGTTCTGATAAGAACTTTGTTTGAGCGTAGTCAAATACACACACAAAAGGATAATTATTCTTGATATGGTCTATTTTTATGTTAGTATATGTGACTATGAGGTCAATGATATTATGATATTATTGACCAAAAAGGGATGTGCAATCTTCAGTAGTAGTTTTCTGTTTGCAGTTTCTTTAGGATGAGGAACCACATATTCAATGTTAAGAGTTTTGCTTGGTCCTACATTCAGAGGAGTAGTCTTTGACCATTTCATGTCACCTAAACAAGTGTTAGAATCAACCTACCTACTTCTCTGGGCTGGTTCATCACATGAAAATTCAGAACTGTTTTCAGATGCCTTACTGGGGGCTTCTTTCTCTTGCTCAGACTCAGGCTGATGGTCGTGCTGTCCCAGAACATAATCTGCATCATTAGAATTCGTGAAGAGTATCTTTCTCCTCCTCAGTCTTCTTCAGCAACTCTAGAATTCAAGCTTCTTGCCTCTGATCCATAATTTTGCTAAAATTAAATCAAACTACATGACTATTTTAAATGTTTGTATGCTGTAAAATAATAATCAGTTAATGTAATAAACATATTCCAACAAAGTGAGGAAAAAAATTGACTACCGAAAAAAATGTGTTCTAAATATACTTAAGTAATAGTTTGTGCATATTACAATGGTAGATCACAGCCTTTGACAAGCTCCTGTGGCATAAGAAGTGACCTGCACTTACACTAAGCTGAGAAGGTCCCCCAACAATCAGTCTTAAAGTACACAGAGGCTCAAAGCAGTGTCACAACTTGATTTTCAATTTTTTTAATTTCCACAAGTGGGTCACTTATGTAATTCCTACAACTACTGCAGGGTTTGGGCTTGATATGGAGAGAGGTATGAAGCTGTTAGAGATGTGGAGTTATATGTCTGGGAAGATGGCTTATTTGATTGGGGAGAACTGGGTGAAGATATTGACGCTCTGGGGGAATGTGACTGTGATGTCTTGTCCCTGGGTCTAGATCATGAAGATGTCACCAGTAAACCAGAACCTGACAAGCCGTTTGTGGTTTTCAGGTGGCTTTGAAGTTTTCCTTCAGATATACTGTAAACAGGTCGGCATAGTGAGGTGGGAGGATGTGACACTGGTGCCTATGACCTTGCTGCAAATTGTTTTTTATGTCTTCCCTTCAAAGGTGAAGTGGTTATGCGTGAAGATGTAGCTGGATGTGTAACGGGTGAGGTGGCGCTTTAGGAGTTAGAAGGATTTTGGGAGAACTGTTGTTCAATAGCGGCAAGGCCATGAGCACAGAGGGATTATGGCATATAAGGAGTGGCGTCAGCAACATGGTGGTGGTGATGGTCAAGAGTTTGTGAAGGAAGTGCTTCGTATCTTTTTTTCATGTTGGTGGTTATAATGTGGCAGTTGGTTGGAGGTGTTGATAAACAGAAACAGAGATACTTTCAGAGGACTCACAGTAACCAGATATAATGGTTTGGTTCTATGTATTTTGGGAAGCATGTAGAAGATGGGTGCATGGAAAGTTGTTGGGAGTGGGATAGGAGATAGCCAGGGCAAGGGGTTGCTTCTGGGAGGAGTCTAAGGATTTGAGTAGCGATTGGAGGTTATGCTGAACGTAGGTGATGGGATCACTGTGACAGGGCTTGTATGTGGAGATAGAAGACATTTAGCAGACGCCTTCTGTCAGGTAATCATTGTGGATTATTGTGACATTGTGAAACCTGTGTCTGCAGGGTCTGTCTGGATCACTGAGACAAGAATGATTAATTTGTATATTTTATGTATGTCTCCTAATTTGATGCACTCCTCATCCTCAGTCACTGTTTAACCAGTTTCTGGTATTCGTTGTGTGTGGTGATAGCAGCACACATAAAGACAGATGAAGGTTTTTAGAACTTTAGTTGTGTGTTTCGGAGATTTTTCACTTTGTAGCAGCTATGCACAAAAATAATGATTGTGATACTAGTAATTTGATATAGTGAGTCTATTCCCTAAATAAATATGGATTTTTTTTCTGTCTGTTTTGTGACATACTTCCAGATAATACTTCAGTTGTTGCTAATCAATCTCATAGTGAAACAGGTTATCCAACTTCTTCACTTTTCTAATTACAGCAAGACTGGAGTAATTAGATCCATTGTCACTACTGAGAGCTGTTAGGCAAGGACATTGCTAATATGTTTTCTAAAATTTTGTTGGTGGCTGTGATGCATGTGCTGACGTTCAACTTTCAGTGGTCACATTACTGCCTTATATATTTTGGGACCATTATGATGCTAGAACTAGATATTCTGAGCTGCTTCTACTAATATTTAATCAAATTTAACTTTGACATGATCCCACAACAAGGAATTATTGAGCCAGTCTCAAAAAATATGTTGTATATGCCAGTCACTTTCCGATTCTCCAGTTTAATTTGGAAACATGCAGCTTCTGATACTCTTCACCCATCTAGATGCTAGGACCATTTACCTTATCTGCTGATATTCAAGGTTAGATTCTAGCTGACAGTGTTATGGAAAGGATAGATTGCTACTCACCATATATTGGAGATAGGCACAAAAAAAAAAGACAATCATAAGAGTAAGCTTTCAGCTCAAAAAGATCTCCTAAATGAGACGTAACACACACACTCTTACGCAAATGCCACTCACGCAGTTTGTGATTGAATGTGCATGTGTATGTTGTCTAATTCAGATGAATGACTTTTTGGGCCAAAAGATTGCTTGTTTGTTGTGTCTCTCTGTGATGCAACATCTCTGCTACATGGTGAGTAACATTCTATCCTTTTCATAGTATGGTCATTATTCCATCCTTGATTTTCCATTGTAAGATTATAGCTGAATAATTAAGCAGATTTATATTAAAACATCAGGAACAGAAGTCTGCTTACTAAAGAAGCAGGTAAAACTGTAAGATAAGATACGTAAATACAGTGAAAGGTTGTTGTCTGAGAATATAAATGCCTTTTTAGAGAGTAGAAAAAGGGATAGTTGGAAGAGAAGAAAGTGATAAAAAGATGGCTGTGAATAAGCTGCTCAAGATACAGAATATAAAAGATCTGCTTGGAAATCGAAACTAAATCAAATTAAGCCTCCAGTTAGGCAACTTTTGTTTTCATCATACATGAAAATACCAAATTACTGGGATCAGGTTCAAAAAGTTGGTGTAAACTGGGCTATGGCTGTGACAATACACACATGCCTTTCATATTAACATTATTGCATTGTGACTTAGCAATCTCTCTCTTTCTCTCTTTAATGCCATTTTATGGTGTCAGTTGCTGAAACATTTTTTAAGGGTTTTATGGCCTATATCTAACACAAGTGTAACAATTCATGATCAAGCAGAAATGATGCACAGACTGTCCATTTGAAAAGAAAGAAAAAGGAATAGCAAAATACTAGTAAATGAAATTACAGGTTAATGAATAGTGTCATTTCTCAGTAGCTTTGAAGTTTCCTCTAAAATGTATGTCATCCTAAAGGTAATTTTTGAAATCCGCAGACTTAATGGAATGATTTGCATTTCTTGTTTGTCATTTTCTTGTCACCGTTAAAGCAGATTTCATGTATGAAATTGATGTTTCATTATTTTTATTTTAATGAACTTCTTGTACATACATTAAATTTTGGCTGCAAAGTAACCAAATCTGCTCCTTCCATTTCCTCCCTGTCCACTCTCATTTCAAATTTGTCATTAGGTCCTTTTTGATTATTTTACAGGGATCGTGTGAGTTCAATATGGCAGGTTGTAAGAGATCATATGTATAGCCTAGTAATGAGTGCCTCAGCTTGTGATCATTGTTTCTTGATGGAGAGGTCTGTTGTTGGTTTGCTGCGATTGGCCATTCGACTTATGCGAAGAGAAGACATGAGCCCTATGGTGAGATGAAATACCTATTTATTCATGTTCATTTGTACCTCTCTTCAAATTCTATAATGTTGTAGGTTTACTTGTACCAGGTCGACATTGGAATATCGTAAATGTCTGTGCAGAAATTTTGTTGCCAATCTTAGTTCCAATAAGAACATCACTTACACAACCAGTACTAGATCATTCTCAGCTAGAGAACCATGTAAAGCATGCACAGCGTATTTGTTGTATATGATGTATCTAACATCATTAATGCTTGACATCTGTGTTAGGTCAAAGGCTTAGGCTACAGCAGTGTCTAACAGATATGATAGCATAGTTATCTGTATTAGAGCTCTTTGTGAAATATTATGTTTGTTAATGAATTGCAACACTATAGCTTCATGTACTTCATAAATGTTTAGTGAACTGTTCTTCTGGTCAGTAAATTAAGTATAGAGGTGAAAAGAATGAGTGAGGGGAATAACTCTTTCCATGGCATTTTGGCTTGACCAAACACATAACACATTTTAGAAGTGCAAGTGTATTCTCACTTTGTTGAAATTGATTAGTTTGAGCTATGAATTTCTAAAGTTACTATGTTTTTCAGTGAGATTTTTGTGAAAAAGAATGACCATGGACAGTGTAGAGATGCTGCTCCACTGTGACAATGAAATTCACTAATAATGTATTAAAAATGTATATATATATATATTTCTGAACAAAACACATTCAGTACTCAGTTCTGTAGTTCAACCTTAAAAAGTATTAGCTATGATGTGGTTGTTGTTTATAAAGAGATATTATGAGACCACAAGATTAAAGATAAGTAAAAGATTGAAATGAAAGAAACATTAAAATGTTTCTAGTTTCATATCATTTTAAACATGTTGTAGGATACAACTTACAGCAATAAACTTTTTACGAATTTTTTTCCATTTTGGATGAGTTATTATTATTATTATTATTATTGTTATTATTATTATTATTAGTAGTAGTAGTAGTAGTAGAAGAAGAAGAACAGATGAAACATAGAGGTACGTTTTTGTAGCAAAATAACCATAGCATGCACCACACAGCCATTCTGCAGAACAGAGTGTACTGTAAGAGTGGTGAGGAAAGAAAGAGATGGTTACTGAAGCAAAGTGTGCAAACAGATGAGGAAATTGCAAGAGCTAAAGACATTTTGTATAAAGTGTGATGGATGAAAGCTAATTTTCCTTTAAGGAAGTTGGGGAAAGAAGATCATAAAATAAAGGAACCTCTCAGTTTTGATTAGGCCAAATGAGGTTTTACAGACTGACAGGTTCTCTAAGGGAGAGAGACGCTAAAGTCCCAGAGTGCAACATTAGAATGGGGTTGATGAAAGAGAGATGTATGAACTATTTGCATGGAAAAGTATAGAGGATACCAAATGAAGATGTAAAAATGATTAGTGCTGTTTTTTAATATCATATCTTTTGAGCCTACTGTGTATGTTCGAGCCATATATCCATCTTACTGCCAGGAGGTGGTCTGGGTTTGAATATCACATTAGTACAAATTTCCATTCATTACAGTGCAGATTTATCATTTTTGAGCAGGTTTCACTGTTATTTCATGCCAGTGCATTACATTTATTTGATCACTATCAATTCTGTACATTTAATTTGAAAAAGATTAGTTACTGTTGTCATTTTTATGTTTTCTTTGGATTATCGTATTCTTAATACTGAATTTTTTTGGCTTATGGTATTCTTAATTCTGAATTTTTTTTTTTTTTTTTTTTTTTTTTTTTTTTTTTTTTTTTTTTTGTAATTTAGTTTCATTAAACATATTCTTTTGATAGATTTAATTGTTCTGCGTGATACATTTTTCAGGTTCTTCACTCTTTAAGAATGTTGCTCTTGTTGAAACCTTTACCACTTCTCCGTGTTTCTCGTCAGATAGCTTATGGATTATATGAGCTTTTAAAGACAAGTGCTGCTAATATTCATTCAGAAACTGACTGGACTATTATTTTTACCCTGCTGGAATGTGTGGGTGCAGGAGCACATCCACCGAAAGTGGTAGGTGACAACAATGGCCTTCCAGATGAACAAGGTTTGTACTGCTCTTAATAAATCATTGTGTGTGTGTGTGTGTGTGTGTGTGTGTGTGTGTGTGTGTGTTTGGTGGCAGAATGAAAATAAAAAGGGAATAAGAAACATAATTGCTTAAATATACGTGGTTATTCTAAATGATGTACCTATTTTCAAAACTTCGTATTTATTCAAGTACAAATCCAAAATTAACAAACTTTATACCAGTGAAGAAAGGAGGTTTCAAAGTTTTTTCATAATGTTTATCAAGTTAATAAATTTAATTATTTTTAATTAATTAGTTTTTAATAATTATTTAATAATCAGAAATGTGAAAAATGTTCAATGTGGCCATCATTGGCTGCACAGCAAACATTGTCGCGTTAGCCAAACTCATCCCACACACGCAAAACCATATCTGCTGTTACTGAGTGCACAGCACCAGTGATCTGGTTCCACAGATCGTTCAAGTGATTGATAGAGCTGGGACGGAAACAGCTTCCTTCACATAACTCCATAAGAAATAGTGGCAGGGTGTGAGATCAGGAGATCTTTGTGGCCAGAAGTGCAGAGCCAGGTGTAGGTACTGTTCTTTTTTAGTAAATGGTCCATCAAGATTTATTATGCTAAAAGAGGACTGTGGGGAAACCCCCATTACCAAGCTGTCATTCATCACAACTGAGAGACACTCCATCTGTGTCGTGCAGCATGATAGCTTCCCACTTATCACAGCATCATCAGAAAACAGTCACGGATTGCAGTTCATCCTATCTAGCAAATCATTTATGTGTAGAAAGAACAAGAGCTGCCCTATCACGCTATCCCGGGGCACTCCTGACGATGCGCTTGTCCCTGATGACATATGCCATACAGGAGAGTGTACTAGATTCTTTTACTTCAGAATATTTGAGCCACTCACATATCTGGGATCCTATTCCTTTAGAATATGTTCAAGAATTGTGCAGCAGACAGATGTTAATTATGTTGGTCTGTAATTTTGTGAGTCCATTCTTTCTCTGTTGTTATACTGGGTGTCCCAGGAGAATGGTCATTATTCAGGGATACGAGACACAATCAATCAAAGCAAAAATGTGGTGTGAATGTGGGCTCTAAAATGCATACAGTAAGTGCCATATCCCCAAATATTGACCATTCCTTCTGGGACACGCCATATGGACAACTCACTTTGGCTTTATCCCAGGAATATTGAGACTTTGTGCTCTGAGAGGTACATGATAAATCTGAGGTACTTATGGGCTAAATCTAAGAACACTCTCTGTAAAAATGAACTGGGCTTCCATCTGGACCTGGTGACCTGTTTGTTTCCAACTCTTCCAATCATTTCTCTGTGCCACATATGCCTATTACCATGTTCTTCATTTGTGAATCTGTGTGACCATTTCCAATTTGAGTCTGCCGTCTTCTGTTTCCACACCAGACTGGTTGACAAGTGAATGGATAGAAGCCTTCAACCCATGGTGCTTTTATACAGGTCCAGAATTTTCATAGGTTTCAGCAAGGTCTTTCCTGAGGTGTGACAATGGAAGCTTTTGTATACTTTGCCTATCATTTTTTATTTTTATTTATTTACTTATTTACTTTTTGTTATAGAAGCATGTCGACATTTTCACATTCTTTTTGAATGGGGTGTGCAACAATCCCTGCTTCCTCGACATTTTCCAAATTTTGTCATTAGACCACAGTGGGTCTTTTCCATCCTTCATCCACATACTCAATTAATACTTATCCAAAGCACTCAATCAATTCAAATTTTGCCCTTAATTCTTCCATGTCCACAACATTGGAACTATGTGATTTCTATTCATTATGTAAGTAGGATGGTAACTGTGTATCTGCTATTTCCAATATAAATATATATCCTAGCCTTAAAGAATCTTAAGGGTGTTAATAAAGTTTAAGGGGTTAGTTTTTCCATGATTCTATCTGACGTTTTATGCTTAAAAATATTTACATGAGTTTTTGAAATTATTCGTACACCTGTGAGGAAAACTATACATGACAAACATTTGAGAGTCACATGAGGAGACCAGTGTCCTATCTTTTGGATAAGTATGGGCACATAGTTAAAACTCTGATTTATTGCAAATCAGTAAGAATGTTAGACATAAGGTTTTAAACTCTTGTAGAGGTTTTTTTCATAATTTTCTTTTAAAACTTTCTATCTAAAATGCCACTAACTATGAAGAAATCACATATTGTCAGTTAATTGAGATTTTGTTGATTACTCTTGTGACATTGTTATTTATTACGGATGGAAAACAATTACTATGCATGATGGATGTAAATCTTTCCATAATTGAAAAATCCAGTGGGGACACACACACTTCACTTTTATTCCATCCATTTCCAATGAGCCTATGTAACCTCTTTCCATTGATTGTGGCAGTATCATTAAGGAGTGCAGGCAAGAAGTTCAAAGAAATAAAATAAAATTGAAAAATAACCTTTTAGGTGAAATTTCAGCAGTAGCTTAAACTTCTGTCCAAGCTGGCAAGGAGTGGCAGTCGTGCGCATGTGAGGTATGCTTGCTTGTCTGAATGTGTATTGTCTTTTTCCTTTTCATAAGGTGGCTTTGGCTGAAAGCTAAATGTGTAACTGTCTTTTTGTTGTGCCTCTCTGCAACTCAATATGTCATCTTTATGGTGTGTAGCAATCTATACTTCTCATAATTGAAGTTTCTGAAATGAAAACTGGTGTGAGCCAGTATTTGTGTGGTGTGGCCAACTACATAACTGACTTACTTTCAGCTATTCTTCACTCCCAAATGGTGGTGGTGGTGGTGGTGGTGGTGGTTTTAAAAAGCACTGTCTTAGTTTCTCACTAACTTTCATACCAATAGAACCTGGGACCAAATTGATTTTTATCTGTCACCTCTATTATCAATCACAGTTACATGTAGACTGGTTTCCCTGAACACTCTAGAGCTTTAATAATATGGACCAAAAATACATAATGAGGTTTTATGTATACAGTGTCATTGGAAATTGTTGGGTCCTTCAGAAGATCTTTAGCTGAAGTAATGCTCACGTCCTCTTTAATGTCTTCCAAATGCTTGCTGTAATATTCCATAGCCTCTAGCCACGTTCCCCTGCGAATAAGTATGGGTTCTGGTGGAAGTGGTAGGTTGGGAAGTTGTTTAGAAATAACTGGATTATTGTGGATGCTTTAATAAAAACCTTTTTGATGGTTGAAACTAGCTTATTGACATGTGAAAATTCGAGACATCATCTCAGCTACACGATTCATGGCAAGAGCAAGACGTGATATGGAGCGAGGCTGGGTAAAATGCTTTCATCAATTTAACAGCAGCAGTCATATATGCGGCTGCATCGGTGTAGATTACAAGTATTTTATTTTAATCTAGACTGTTGGGGAAAAGTAATTTGAGGGCTTTGTAAACAAAGTGACCAATTGTTTCCTGGGTAGTCTTTTTTAGCTCCATGCTGCAGATCAGATGAGGTACAGAGCGAGTGTCAGGATCTAACTTTCCAACAGTCAAATTAGCCACATATTGATCTTGTCTGGCAGTTCTCATTGACAGAGAGCCACATGTGTGAATCACCTATATCTTCCGTTATCCTACGCAATGCATTTTCATATAAAGTATCTAAATAGTTCTTTCTCATGTGGATTCTGATGGAATGCTGCAGTGGCAGTATTTCTCTAGAAAACTTTTGAACTGGCTATTTCCAACTGCGTTGAATGGTATGTTTGCTGCAACAATGGCTTGACACAGGTCAAGATGAAATTTGTTTTTGTTTGTTGCATTTGATTTAGTTACAAACATTTGTTTCGAGTTTGATTTATTTTTTAAATTTACCGAGTTTTTAATCCCTGCAACAAGCTGACTTAAATGCAACCTCTGTTCAGAACATACCTAAAAACAAAAAGAAATGAGAAGTACTTTGTGGAAGAATTTACATATGAGATATACTTAGCAAAATTAACTTACATTAAGGGTTTAGAAACAATATTTTTGCATTCACATGTGTGTGGTCAAAGATAACTTGGGAAAAACAGTGTTCTCTGAATGAATGGGCATAGCACATAAAAGGTTAACATTTTACTTACGTCTTTGTTGCACACATTGTAATGAATAACTGTTCTGCCTGTAGATAAATCGGGAAATTTTTGTAACCACTCAAGAGTCAGAGATGATTTGGAGCTGGCTACTTTAGACTTCCATGGCTTTCCACAAATACACTGTCGCTGTGAAATATTTCATCACTTGCAAGCAGCACAATGGCCGACTGAATGAGGAAAGCACAGATGTTTTAAACAGGCTGTTCCAACAGGGCAGGAAGGTGCCAGAGGCAGATCACAAGGCTTCTCCGTGCCCTGCTGGCCTATTTGATGGTTCACAGTGAGCAACAACTCTCTGTGGAGGAGGGTGGGCTGGAACAGCCTGGCATATGCTGTCGTCGCCTGACTCACAATTGACGTTCGCGCATGCAGACAAACTATTTGTTAGTCAGTTACTATTTTCTAAGTAGCCAGGAAGATCAGAAGAGTAGTTTTAGTCATACAAATTTAATGTGACTGGATTTTCAAAAAATTATAGGTACAGTCAGGTTCTAACATGAAATCAGGTATTTTTAGGATTTTTTAAAAATGCAATAATATCAGGTTCTGACATGAAATAAGTATTCTAGGTACCATAAAATTTCAATTTTTGATAAAGTATTTGCGTAGTTTTCAGCTGTGAAGACCACAAAAGAGTGTTAGTTATAAAAATTTTTATTTAACTGGATTTTTAAAATTTAGGTACAATTAGTTACTAACCTCAAATAAGGTATTTTTAGGTGCTAAAAACCTAACTTTTTGATCATAAATTGGCATAATTCATGTATGTACAACTTTTATTGCCTTTATTTAATGATGAACAAAATAGGTTTTTACCTAAAATCCAAAGTCCACTAATGACATATGTGGTGCCATTTGCAATGTGAATTAAACATGAACTTGGTACCACACAGCGTTCAGTGAACAAAAAGGCCATGGTCTAATCACTATGCTGACAGTTGTAGCCTTTGTAGTAGGAAGTTAGAAAAACCATCTTCCAAATATTTAAGCACGAGTAATATAGACAACCGCATATTAGCTGTGGGACTTCCTCATGTTCAAAAATTCTGTCAAGGGATTAGAAAAAATGGAGATGGAGGGAAAAGACCCAGACATGTACAGACAAATGCAGCTATTTAAATATTGATTAAAAAATCCTTTAAAATTATACTTAATGCATTAAATAGATTGTGATTCTCACAACAGTGCAGTAGGAAAGTTATCTATAAAGTATCCTTTCACAGTGCTTTAGAAAAGAATACTTAGTTGTTTAGAAAAAGTGTAATAGGTACTGCAGCTATTAAGTAACTTTTCTATACATTTGTAGCTATCATTGAGAAACTTATTATAATATAAAATAAAGTTTCGTATGCCAATGTCACAGAAGCTGACCAACAGAGATTTGGGAGTGGCCTGTGCATCATTGGCACTATCAAAATGTGGACTGAATATAAAATTCTGCAGTTGTAAGATAATGTGGAAATCATTGAGAGAAACTACAAAATTATAGGATGTATGAGCAAATCCTTCACAGCACAGCTCCTGGATATCTGCTTTACATCTATACTCTACACGCTACTGTATGATATGTGGTGGAGGGTACTTTAGTAATATTTCCCCTTACCCACTTTTCTATTCCAGTCACAATTGGTCTTGAATATCACTAGTTTTACCTTCATTGTCTCTTTGCCTATTATTCTTAGAAGAAATATTTAGTGACTCATCTAAGAGTCTACACAGAGTTATAACAATAAACCACACTGTGCTACACAGTGCCTCTCAGTAGCATCTGCCAATAATAATAATAATAATAATAATAATAATAATAATAATAATAATAATAATAATAATAATGGATACAAATGGATAGGTTAAAGTTAGATTTAGTGGGAATTAGTGAAGTTCGGTGGCAGGAGGAACAAGACTTTTGGTCAGGTGAATACAGGGTTACAAATACAAAATCAAATAGGGGTAATGCAGGAGGAGGTTTAATAATGAATAAAAAAAATAGGAGTGTGGGTAAGCTACTACAAACAGGGTAGTGAACGCATTATTGTGGCCAAGATAGACACGAAGCCCACACCTACCACAGTAGTACAAGTTTAAATGCCAGCTAGCTCTGCAGATGACGAAGAAATTTATGATTAAATACCAGAAATTATTCAGATAGTGAACGGAGACGAGAATTTAATTGTCATGGGTGACTGGAATTCGGTGGTAGGAAAAGGGAGAGAAGGAAACGTAGTAGTTGATTATGGATTGAGGGGAAAGAAATGAAAGAGGAAGCTGCAACTTAATCATAGCTAACACTTGGTTCAAGAACCATAAAAGAAGGTTGTATACCTGGAAGAAGCCTGGAGATACTGACAGGTTTCAGATAGATTATATAATGGTAAGACGGAGATTTAGGAACCAGGTTTTAAATTGTAAGACATTTCCAGGGGCAGATGTGGACTCTGACTACAATCTATTGGTTATGAACTGTAGATTAAAACTGAAGAAACTGCAAAAAGGTGGGGATTTAAGGAGATGGGACCTGGATAAACTGAAAGAACCAGAGGTTGTACAGAGTTTCAAGGAGAGCATAAGGGAACAATTGACAGGAATTGGGGGAAAGAAATACAGTAGAAGGAGAATGAGTAGCTTTGAGGGATGAAGTAGTCAAGGCAGCAGAGGATGAAGTAGGTAAAAAGACGAGGGCTAGTAGAAATCCTTGGGTAACAGAAGAGATAATAAATTTAATTCTTGAAAGGAAAAAATACAAAAATGCAGTAAATGAATCAGGCAAAAAAGAATACAAACATCTCAAAAATACAGGAAGTGCAAAATGGCTAAGCAGGGATGGTTAGAGGACAAATGTAAGGATGTAGAGGCTTATCTCACGAGGGCTAAGATAGATACTGCCTACAGGAAAATTAAAGATACCTTTGGTGAAAAGAGAACTACTTGTATGATGGCGGATGGAAACCCAGTTCTAAGCAAAGAAGGGAAAGCAGAAAGGTGGATGGAGTATATAGTGTGTCTATATAAGGGCAATGCACTTCAGGACATTATGGATATGGAAGAGGATGTAGATGAAGATGAAATGGGAGATACAATACTGCATGAAGAGTTTGACAGAGCACTGAAAGACCTGAGTCGAAACAAGGCCCCGGGAGTAGACAACATTCCATTAGAACTACTGACAGCCTTGGGAGAGCCAGTCCTGACAAAACTCTACCATCTGGTGAGCAAGATGTATGAAACTTCAAGAAGAATATAATAATTCCAATCCCTAAGAAAACAGGTGTTGGCAGATGTGAAAATTACCGAACTATCAGTTTAATAAGTCATGGTTGCAAAATACTAATTACAGACGAGTGGAAAAACTAGTAGAAGCCGACCTCGGGGAAGGTCAGTTTGGATTCCGTAGAAATATTGGAACACGTGAGGCAATACTGACCCTATGACTTATCTTAGAAAATAGATTAAGGAAAGGCAAACCTACGTTTCTAGCATTTGTAGACTTAGAGAAAGCTTTTGACAATGTTGACTGGAATACTCTCTTTCAAATTCTGAAGGCGGCAGGGGTAAAATACAAGGAGCGAAAGGCTATTTACAATTTGTACAGAAACCAGATGGCAGTTATAAGAATTGAAGGGCATGAAAGGGAAGCAGCAGTTGGGAAGGGAGTGAGACAGGGTTGTAGCCTATCCCTGATGTTATTCAATCTGTATATTGAGCAAGCAGTGAAGGAAACAAAAGAAAAATTCAGACTAGGTATTAAAATCCATGGAGAAGAAATAAAAACTTTGAGGTTCGCCGATGACATTGTAATTCTGTCAGAGACAGCAAAGGACTTGGAAGAGCAGTTGAACGGAATGGATAGTTTCTTCAGAGACAGCAAAGGACTTGGAAGAGCAGTTGAACGGAATGGATAGTGTCTTGAAAGGAGGATATAAGATGAACACCAAAAAAAGCAAAACGAGGATAACGGAATGTAGTCGAATTAAGTCGGGTGATGCTGAGGGAATTAGATTAGGAAATGAGACAATTAAAGTAGTAAAGGAGGTTTGCTATTTGGGGAGCAAAATAACTGATGATGGTCGAAGTAGAGAGGATATAAAATGTAGACTGGCAATGGCAAGGAAAGCGTTTCTGAAGAAGAGAAATTTGTTAACATTGAGTATTGATTTAAGTGTCAGGAAGTTGTTTCTGAAAGTATTTGTGTGGAGTGTAGCCATGTATGGAAGTGAAACATGGACAATAAATAGTTTGGACAAGAAGAGAATAGAAGCTTTCGAAATGTGGTGCCACAGAAGAATGCTGGAGATTAGCTGGTTAGATCACATAACTAATGAGGAGGTATTGAATAGAATTGGGGAGAAGAGAAGCTTGTGGTACAACTTGACTAGAAGAAGGGATCAGTTGGTAGCAAATGTTCTGAGACATCAAGGGATCACCAATTTAGTATTGGAGGGCAGCGTGGAGGGTAAAAGTCGTAGAGGGAGACCAAGAGATGAATACACTAAGCAGATTCAGAAGGATGTAGGCTGCAGTAGGTACTGGGAGATGAAGAAGCTTGCACAGGATAGAGTAGCATGGAGAGCTGCATCAAATAATAGGCTCCTTTTACCAAGCTCCCGACTCAGCAGCATTAGTGGCAGAGCAACAGAGAGAAAATCTGGAATACATTTCACATAAATTTCCTCAGCATGTTATAGTCTTAGATGGAGATTTCAATTTACCAGATACAGTCTGGGGCACTCAGATGGTTAGGACAGGTGGTAGGGACAGAGCATCAAGTGACATTGTACTGAGTACACTATCTGAAAATTACCTTGAGCAATTAAACAGAGAACTGACTTGTGGAGATAACATCTTGGATCTATTGATAACAAACAGACCCAAACTTTTCGACTCTGTAAGTGCAGAACAGGGAATCAGTGATCATAAGGCCGTTGCAGCATCCCTGAATATGGAAGTAAATAGGAATATAAAAAAGGGAGGAAGGTTTATCTGTTTAGCAAAAGTAATAGGAGGCAGATTTTAGACTACCTAACAGATCAAAACAAAAATCTCTGTTCCAACACTCAGAATGTTGAGTGTTTATGGAAAAAGTTCAAGTCAATCGTAAAATGCTTTTTTGATAGGTACGTGCCAGTAAAACTGTGAGGGATGGGGAAAACCCACCGTGGTTCAACAACAAAGTTAGGAAACTACTGTGAAAGCAAAGAGAGCTTCACTGCAAGTTTAAACACAGCCAAAACCTCTCAGAGAAACAGAAGCTAAACGATGTCAAAGTTAGCGTAAGGAGGGCTATGCATGAAGAGTTCAGTGAATCCAAAAGTAAAATTCTATGTACCGACCTGACAGAAAATCCTAGGAAGTTCTGGTCTTACATTAAATCAGTAAGTGGCTCGAAACGGCATATCCAGACACTCCGGGATGATGATGGCATTGAAACAGAGGATGACACGCGTAAAGCTGAAATACTAAACTCCTTTTTCCAAAGCTGTTTCATAGAGGAAGACCGCACTTCAGTTCCTTCTCTAAAGCCTCACACAAATGAAAAAATGGCTGACATTGATATAAGTGTCCAAGGAATAGAAAAGCAACTGAAATCACTCGACAGAGGAAAGTACACTGGACCTAACGGTATATTAATTTGATTCTACACAGAGTACGCGGAAGCACTTGCCCCCCTTCTAACAGCCGTGTACTGCAAGTCTCTAGAGAAACAGAAGGTTCCAAATGATTGGAAAAGAGCACAGGTAGTTCCAGTTTTCAAGAAAGGTCGTCGAGCAGATGCGCAAAACTATAGGCCTATATCCCTGACATCAATCTTTTGTAGAATTTTAGAACATGTTTTTTGCTCATGTATCATTTCATTTGTGAAAACCCAGCATGTACTCTGTAGAAATCAACATGGATTCCGGAAACAGCGATCGTGTGAGACCCAACTCACTTTATTTGTTCATGAGATCCAAAAAATATTAGATACAGGCTCCCAGGTAGATACCATTTTCCTTGACTTCTGGAAGGCGTTCGATACAGTTCCGCACTGTCACCTGATAAACAAAGTAAGAGCCTACGGAATATCAGACCAGCTGTATGGCTCGATTGAAGAGTTTTTAGCAAACAGTACACAGCATGTTGTTCTCAATGGAGAGATGTCTACAGACGTTAAAGTAACCTCTGGAATGCCGCAGGGGAGTGTTATGGGACCATTGCTTTTCAAAATATATATAAATGACCTAGTAGATAGTGTCAGAAGTTCCATGCAGCTTTTCGTGGATGATGCTGCAGTATAGAGAAGTTGCAGCATTAGAAAATTGCAGCGAAATGCAGGAAGATCAGCAGTGGATAGGTACTTGGTGCAGGGTGTGGCAACTGACCCTTAACATAGACAAATGTAATGTGTTGCGAATACATAGAAAGAAGGATCCTTTATTGTGTGTTCCACTATTATATAGTCAAACACTGGTAGCAGTTACTTCTGTAAAATATCTGGGAGTATGCGTGCGGAATGATTTGAAGTGGCATGATCATATGAAATTAATTGTTGGTAAGGCGGATGCCAGGTTGAGATTCATTGGGAGAGTCCTTAGAAAACGTAGTCCATCAACAAAGGAGGTGGCTTACAAAACATTTGTTCGGCCTATGCTTGATCGGTTGGTAGGACATGTTTTGAGGCATCAAGGGATCACAAATTTAGCATTGGAGGGCAGCGTGGAGGGTAATAATCGTAGAGGGAGACCGAGAGATGAGTACACTAAGCAGATTGAGAAGGATGTAGGTTGCAGTAGGTACTGGGAGATGAAGCAGCTTGCACAGGATAGAGTAGCATGGAGAGCTGCATCAAACCAGTCTCAGGACTGAAGACAACAACAACAACAACAACAACAACAACAACAACAACAACAACAACATGCTTGAATATTGCTCATCAGTGTGGGATCCGTACCAGGTTGGGTTGACGGAGGGGAGGGGGGGAGAGAGAGAGAGAGAGAGAGAGAGAGAGAGAGGATCCAAAGAAGAGCGGCTCGTTTTGTCACAGGGTTACTTGATAAGCGTGATAGCATTGTGGAGATGTTTAGCAAACTCAAGTGGCAGACTCTGCAAGAGAGGCGCTCTGCATCACGGTGTAGCTTGCTATCCAGGTTTCGAGAGGGTGCGTTTCTGGATGAGGTATCGAATATATTGTTTCCCCCTACTTGTACCTCCTGAGGAGATCATGAATGTAAAATTAGAGAGATTCGAGCATGCACGGAGGCTTTCTGGCAGTGTTTGTTCCTGTGAACCATACGCTACTGGAACAGGAAAGGGAGGTAATAACAGTGGCATGTAAAGTGCCCTCTGCCACACAGCGTTGGTTGGCTTGCGGAGCATAAATGTAGATGTAGATGTAGTATACTTCCATTGAATAAGTCTGACATCTGCCTTACGAGAAGTTTTATGTGGTGTTTTCACTTAAAATTTCTTTGTACACACATTCCCAGATACTTAAAATGTGACTGCTTCCAGTGATTACGTGGCAATTGTGTAATCAATCAGTAATTTATCTTTCTACCTGTCTACGGGCAATATGTTAGATTGCTTTATGTGTAGTGTTAGTGGTCAGTCTGTGTACTCTGGAAGTCTTCCTGCATTTCACTACAGTTTTTTGATTTCTTTGTGTATATCATCATCCACAAAAAGCTTCACTGAACTAAAACACTATCCACCAGGTCATTTATATATACACTGACAGGGAAAAAAATCACAACACGAAGAAGGAGTTTGTGACCTAAACAAAAGTTAAGTGTTTCTACTTCTGAAAGATGAAATCTATTCAGATTTCTCGGCAGTTGCATGAGAGTGGTTCTCATAATGGCCCTATGAGGATCAAATCAGGTTTGCTTCAAATACGTGCTGTAATGGTCTTGTGTCGATTACCTTTGAAATTGGTCACAGTAAGTTGATGCTAATCAGAAATGCCCTTAGAGCAACAAAGATGTCATTATCAACAACTCACTGAGTTTGAATGACGTCATGTAATAGGACTACGAGAAGCTTGATATTCCTTCTGTAATATTGCTGAAAGACTTGGCAGGAGCGTAGGCACTGCACTTGATTACTGATTGTAGTGGTCACAAGAATGTATGGTTGCAAGAAGACCAGTTCCGGGCGACCAAGTGGGACTACATGTTTGGCATCTGGTATTGGTGCTTTGTGCTGCATCTGCATCAGCAATTTCAGCAGCAGTTGTCACCACAGTGACACAACGGACTGTTACAAATCAGTTACTTCAAGGACAGCTCTTAGCCAGATGTCCTGTGCTGTGCTTTTCACTGAGCCCAAACCACTGCCATTTGCGACTTCAGTGGTGCCCAGTGAGAGCTCATTGGAGAGCAGGTTGGAGGTCTGTTGTATGTTCTGGTGGAAGCTGGTTTTGCCTTGGTGCCTGTGATGGCTGTGTGTTGGTTAGGAGGTTGCCAGGTGAGGGCCTGCAACCAACCTTTCTGCATGTTGCACACACTTGACCTCACCTGGAGCTATGGTTTGGGGTATGGTTTCATATGACAGCAGGAGCACTCTTGTGGTTAACATGCATGCATTGACTGCAAATTTGTATGTTCATCTGGTGATTCGACAGAATAACACTCCCTCTCATACCATTATTGTAACCTGTGGTGGCCCGGTGTAACGTTAAGCTCTCTCTATACAGCTTAAGTGTTTTCGTGCACTTGTTGAAGAATGCTGGTTCTGTTTTCTTGCAGCGCCGATGTCTTCTGCTAGCACCGGACGCTTCTAGGAAGGGGAAATTTTCACTCTCTCTCTCTCTCTCTCTCTCTCTCTCTCTCTCTCTCTCTCTCTCTCTCTCTCTTCTTATTTAAAAAATATGCTACTCTTGGAATATCATTAAATGCATCAGAACATACTTATTTCCACTTACTACAAAAAATAATTTTAAAAAAATAAAAATAAAAAAAACACTAAACTTTATGGCGTAAGCCCACACATTACCGGGCACCCAGAATCAGTTAAGTACACATTTTGAACACTATTAATACATAAGCTTTTATCATGGCTGACTATCCACGTACTCTCAACGGCAGTTCAACGTATAATAAACAGTCACTATTTCGAGTCTCTCCATTTGTTTTTTAACAATACAATGCTACATTACTCGTTGCAGCCGGCCACAGAGCTTCAGGGCTGTATTTGCTTATTCTTGGCAGGTCGCACTGGACACTTGCCAGCACTGATGTATTATCTCCGTTCCAGTTTCACCTGCACAAACAATAAATGGGTGCAGTATCCCATGCTCATCCTTACGCCCTGCTTTAAAATAATGTGTGTTTGAAATGGCTGGAACACAAGTGTCTCCAGACCTCTGTAAAATTCTGGGGGCACTCCAAACCCAACATCCTCTACACAGAGTGTCAACAAGAGACATCATCGGATGACAACTCCAGCATGACCCACAAACAGCATTAACCATCCCTGTATTAACCAACTACATGCAACAGTCATGGAACTCCATCCCACAAATTGACATCTGGCACCTATACAATGCAATACATGCATGTTTGCTTGCTTGAATTTAACATTATGGTGGTTGCACTGGTTATTAATGTATTAACATGTTACATTTGCATTGGTTTATCTTGTGCTTACATTACCATATGATCAAGCAGTGTTAATCACTTAAATATGTTATCAATAAACACTCACTCGGAGTATGTATGAATTACTTTTATGTCTGAAGATACCTCTCTGCTAACAATGACATGCTACATTCTGTATTTCAGCTTTTTTTCTTCATTTAGGAATTCTTCAGTCCAGTCACAAAGTGTGCCTGATATTCTGTATGCTTGGATTTAGTTCATTAGAGAATGCCTTCTGAAAATCAAGGAACTGGATGCCAATGGCTAATTATTTCTGGGTCTTGTAGACAAACAGAGCAACCTGAGTTCAACAGAATCAATGTTTGTGAAATCCTGGAGTTTTTGACATTCAGAAATCTCATAATATGTGAGCACAAAATGTGTTAGAAAATTCTACAACATACTGCCTTCAGCATTATACTGCTATAGTTTTGTACATCTGTTCAAAAACTCTTATCAAAAACTGAGATGACCTGCCCATTTTTCCAGTCACTGGGATTGTTTGGCTCCTGCAGTGATTGTGTACTACAGTAAAATTTGCTGCATGCACCTGAATGTTGTTTTATATCAGCAGATCACAAGCACTGAACATATCCCTCTTCATGTTCTTACCAACTGTCTCAATTTCTGTGGTTTTTCATTTTTACATCTCAAAATCAATCATAGCCCATTTCATACCTGAACACTATGCACATTAATTTGAGAGCTTGGTATCAACAAGTAACTGCTTTCACCTTACTGCTAAATATATGTCGATGCTGCTCTTGTGTGTTTGAATTTTAATTTTTTTTATATTCATTTGATGAAAAATTTTCTCAAGAGCAAATGGTTCTAGACAATTTTGTTCACTAAGTCAGGACATATCCTGGAGTGTGATCTGAGTTCGGTAATCGGATAACTGTTGATCATTGTGTGTTTTGTTCTGGCTGTTTTGAAAATCTACAGAGAAATGTGCATCAGTGTTCGCGACCTTTTTTTTTTTTTTAGGAATGTTGTGTTCAGTATTAGACAACATTGGGTTATGAATATGAATCACTGCTGTGTTCTGTGTATCTGGTAACTTTAACTCAAATCTGTCAGTGCAATTGGTCCATAAAAGAATCATTTTTCAGCCCACAAACAAACATGATTTACCAAGTGATTGGGAAGTGTCAAATGTTGCATATAATAACCATATAGAAATTTCCCAATGAATGGCATTTGATTGTATTGTAACACAAGTAACTTAGGTTTAGGTTAATCCTTGTTTTTACAACCAGCAGATCATGGTTGGGTAACATGATGGAGTGTTTCTCTACTGACAATGACTAGACAGTTCATCAAACTGTACTTGCACCCAAAAATACTGCTGCAAGAGTTTGGTTAGAAGTCACACTGTGAATTATTTATTTGTCCTTATATTGTTATATTTGGTAGATTATAGATATTATATAATTCCGTTACAACACCTGTAATAATTCTTTCAAGAAAACACAATGTTCATTTTTTTCTGTAGTTTAGTTAGTGAAATTTTCAACTTACTTTTTAGGGTTGTGTTCTGCAACTGGCAAGTCCGATGGTGAATTAACACGTGAAGAAAACAGTGACTTGACAAATGATCGTGGGTGTACTTCAGATTCGGAGTTGAGTCGCATTTCAAATAGGCATGGAAGCCCTATTGAACGTTCTACCAGTCCTGAGTTGTCATCAAACAGTGGTGGTGGCAGCTGGATTTGGGTATGTTGGAGCAGCTAAATTAAAATTAAAAATGTTTGTGTACTGACAGCTTTTCAACAAAAAGTATGAAAGATCAAAATTTTATTTTTATGCTGATTTATCAAGACAAATTTGTGAGGGTTTGGGTGATTTCCAAACTGAAGGCCAGGCTTTGTACTCCTGATAAATAGGATTTACTTTAAATGCGTGTGGCCCAGCAATTGTCCATGAAGAGAGGCTCCATGACTGTCTTGTCAACAGGGATCAGGGCTACCAGGTAAGTTTGACATGAAACACTGCACTGGCAGGTATACACAGAGACTGCACCCAGCAGTTGACGCATGGTGAGTCTTGGCAACACTGACTGCACATAAAGTCGAATGGCGGTCTGTTGCCCACCATGGATCATGAGCCCCACGTCAGGGGGGAGGGGTGGGGGCAGATGGCTGCCGCTCATATGAGACACTAACATAATCCTGACATTTTATAAGTGGATGATAAGAGTGACACTCATAGAAATAGAATTTCTCAGCAGTATTCACCAGGAAAGCCTACATTCACAAGTATAGCTCCTTGTTTCATGGAGTGAGACTTCAGAATTGAAAAGAGGGGTACTGAAAATGCTTTCCAAAGCATGGACAAATTGAAATAAATTAAATAACGCTGACATAAAGAAGAGCTGGTAATAAATGGCAGTAAATGAGCCAGTCTTTTGTTTCCAAATCATACGATCATCTTTATTTTTCTTTTTCTCAAACATCTCATGAGATTTGGCATTGCATGATACATTGTTTGACTTACTGGTGCCTACAGTATTTTTTGTTATATTTTACTTCTATTGCTAAAGGGTGTGATTTTCACTTGTTGTCATTGCTTTTGCTTCAGTGGTATTGAATCATGTTCTTAAGTTCATACTCTTCCACAAATTTTTCACCTGTTTAAAGTGTCCAAAAGAGCGACACCATTCTTGATCCAGCAGCAACTAAGAAGTAAGACACTGAATTCTAGACATTGGCTGTGAGTGAGCATTGATGTAAATCTAAGGGGAAAATTGAAAATTTGAGCTGGACTGGAATTCAAACCCACAGCTCCTGCTTACTAGGCAGTTGCTCTGACCTGAGCCATCTGAACTCAGTGGTCATTGCAACTGCATGCCACCTGTCGGACCCATATTTTCAGCTTATCCACACACTATGAATGTAGTGCCCCTTGCCCATTGTCCTCATTACTCACAACATTTTGCCGATTCCTCAAAAACTTCGACTCTGTTGTGCATCCTCATAGAAGAGATCATTGTCTGCCTTCACCTTAATTATATGTATGTGGTGTCTGTTCTTTCAAACTTGTCTGAGGAACAGGCACCACATATATCTAATTAATGCTCTCCAAAAGAGCAGGCACCACAATTAAGGTGAAAATAGCCAATAATATCTTCTGTGTGGATGCACACCAGGCTTGAACACTTAGGGGAATCAGTGAAATGTCACCACGAGTAATGAGGACAGTGGGCAAGGGGCACTACATCCGTAGTGTGCAGGTAAGTTGAGAATTTGGGTCTGAAGGGAGGCGTTCTATGATAGTACATGCAGTTGCAATGACCACTATGTCAGGACTGCTAAATGATCAGAGCAACTGCATAGTTAGCAGGAGACCCAGTTTCAAATCCCAATCCGGAACAGATTTTCAACTTTCCAATTGATTCACATCAATGCCCACTTGCAGCTAGTGTCTGTAATTACTTTGTGTCTAAAACAGTGTTTTAATGTCATAGTCATGGCAATTATTTGTAAACAGGTGGGACCAGGAGCAGAAATACAACCTCTTCCTAAGCGGAACTGGACAGCAAATCAGTTCAGTATAGTCCATGAGAGGGAGCTTTTGGCACATGATCCATATGCTCATGTGAAATGTTGTGAGAGCCTCGCTTTCCTTGTAAGAGATGTTGCTCACATTACTCCATACAACTTTGAACACTGCGTTCATTGCATACGAACATTTGTTGAAGCTAGCCTCAATGGAAGTAAGTAAACAATTGTTTTCTATTGCACACTTAAATTCTCACATGTCCAGTGTCATTTCAGTGCTAATGGGTATGACACCCCTCCTCCTCTCTGAGTTTGCTTTTGTTGTGAATTCGCTGCTTACATTGTCTCATCTTGGGTAGCAACACTTAGTACCTTAGAAAATTTTTGCATTGACTGTGAAACTAAAATTACATGGTCCATCCATTTCATATTCCACACCTGTGTTTTGCAAGGCTGCAGCATGGTTATCAATGATTACTTTTTTCATGTGGGCTGTTTTTTTATTTAACTGTGATTTAGTTATAGAATATATTTATGTTTCAGAATTATTGTATCTTAATTTTAAATATGCTGTGGCATTCCACATGCTTACATGAGCCCCACAAGCTATCTTATACCACGTGATTGTGAGAGATTCATGATATCAGCTTTTTATTAGATTTGCAGTTGGCAAATGGGAAGAAAGATTATCAGTATCACTCTGCGTAAGTCCAAATTTCTTCAATTTTACTTTTATGGTTATTCCATGAAATGTATGTTGGAGATACGTTTTGGAGAATGAGTTGTGAGAATGTTAAGAGCGAAGTTGTTTATGGTGCATAATGCTTTATAGCATCTCCACAGAAATTCATGGGAATTTCTGAGATATTACAGATCAAATGATTCTGCAATGAAACATATAGCTGATATTTGGATCTTCTCTGACTTATTGTTTTAATACAACTTGATCAAGGCCCCAGATTGCCAGACCATGCTTCAGAATTGACTGAATGAGGGTTTTGTGAATGATTTACACATCAATGACACTTCATCAAGGTCCACCAGCAAAATCTGAGTTTAAGATAAGTCTTCTCTGCGTATAGATTTATGCATGAGTTCCATTCTATTTGGACTGATTGTCTGACATATTTGGTGGTTGTCAAATGATATCTAGTCTTTCCATCAATTTATGCACATTACATTATATTTTTCTATGTTGAAGGTCAGTTGCCAATCTTTGCAGCAGGTCATTATCACTTTCAAGTATACATCCATTTTGTAACAATTTCTAACAATGTCACCATCCTGACAGATCTGTGTCATCTGCGAACAACTCAACAGAGCCATAAATGATAGAACTGCAAAGTCATTTGTAATATTGTGAAAAGCGATATCTTTGTGGCGCTAATTTGAGGCATTCAAGATGCTGCTTTTGCTTTGACATTGCTTCCCAGTTAAAAATTACATACCAATTTTTGTTTACCGGCATGTCTTCAGTCCACTCATACACTGTTCATATGTTGCATGTGAATGAATAGACATGTATTGAAGGCTTTCTGAAATTCGATAAACATGGCTCAGCCAGATCGCAACACAACTCCTATTTTCAGCTGATTCTTTTCTGGCAACAATTAATTTATCATTAAGGTATTGGAACAACAAAACATTTCACATGACTAGGAAAAGGTGCAGGGCCTTCAAATCTAATGCTGTGAGAACCCACATAAGAGAAGTTACCATATTACGCCATATATCTGCCATCTGTATTTGGTGAATGAACGGACCAGGAGGCTTTTCACACAAGCAGTGATTGTGGGATGTATGTTTATTCCTTCAGAGAAATTGTTTGTCTCCAGAAGAAACAGTGTGTGACGACAACAACATATGTTTCATAGTTCCACAATGTATTCACATCAGTGAGGTAGATTTGCAGTTCTGCACCTTTGTCTCCTAACCATCCTCATAGGTCTCAGTGCCCTGCACTTGTTTTTTTTTCCACGTAGCATGTTTTGTTGTTACAATGAGTTTTATGATGAGTGAACTGTTAACTACTAAAGGCATGGTTGAAAATAGGGCTTCTGTTATGATCTTCAGTGTAGTAATTTTGGAAGAGACAAGTCACTATGATGAATGTGGAGAAAGGAAGCAGTGCTCAAAACGCTGTTATATTAACACTGACTGCTGGCATTGAAAATTGAGAAAGGTCAAGAGCCTTAATTTTGTCACCTTCTGTTTTCATGTCACCCATTCCTCACTGACAATACTCTCTCTCTCTCCTCCCCCCCTCCCCCCCCCTCCCCAACTCTTCTTTCTGCTCTCCTCTCCTCTCTGAAATTAACTTGACCTATGGCCTACAAAACAGTTGAGTATGTGACTGAGAGCTTTCACAGAGCTGAATGTTTGTAGTTGTCTGCCCAGGAAATTGCACTCTCTTCTAACCTTTCTCACCGTTTAAAATCAGTCAACAGTGTTATTATATTATATTTATTGGCACTGATTCCTTCCCTAGATTTGTGAATGGAATGCTTTGATCATGTTCATTACTTGTTAGTCCGACATGTTCGCTGCATGCGAGAGTTGAGTCATTAACCACTAAAGATATCTTTTGAAAAATCTGTCCATTATAATACTACAATTTTTTTCTTACCTGCTCTCGTACATGTGTTTATATCCAGTTCTGCATGTGGCAAACTGTACTCTATTTATAAGCTTACTCTTATCAGTATTGTAAAATGTTAATAGTAGAAATGTGGCCTATTGCAAAGTGTAATAAATATTTAAAAAATGTTGGCAGTAGCAGCAGAAAATTCAGCATAGGTTTAATACAATTTCAGGAGGCAATTAGTTAAATTTGCTGTAGCAGATGGAGGGAGAAAATTGAAATAATGAACTCAGTTTCTCAGCAAATTAGTTGTAGTGAAAGAGCCAAGAGAAAGATTAGTGTATAGTCTTCCAAGACACTTGATTAGTGTGACAGCTGTAATAGCAGTCAGCTTAGTTCATTGTGTCCTTTATATTGTTCATGATTTCATTGATGAGAGAAGAGGTTTTTATGCAACTATTAAATCATATATCAGACTGGAACAAGTGTGGAGGAAATACAACCAATTTGGAAACAAATGAAAGGTTTTAATTCTGTGAAATTCAGAGATAAAAATTGTGTGTGTGTGTTGTTTTTTTTTTTTAGAAAAAGAGCTTATGTAGGGGTCTATAATCGTTGGCAGTTAAAACATACAGTGATTGATGGTAACCCATAGGAAATGGCAGCAAGGGACAGGAAAGGATACCAGGTGCACTCAGTGTGTATGCTTGGGGGTGTCATTGAACGTGTTGAAGAGGACATTCCAGCAGCCATTCAGGGAACAAGGTGCAACCAGCTGTAGAATGTTGCACACATTGGAACAAATGATGCCAGTTGTGTGAGCTCAAAGGTCATATTTGGGTCATTCCAGTGACTAGCAGAGAAGGTAGAGAAGACCAGCCTTGTTTGTGGAGTTTAACCAAAGCTCACAATTTGCAGCATTTTTCCCAGAACTGATTGTGGCTCTTCGGTTCTTAGTCGAGTGAAAGGACGGAAACAGATACTTTGAAGGTTCTATAAGAAGCTAAGCTGAAACTTCCTGGACTTATACCATAGGGTTGAGAACTGTAGGGTGCCCCTAAATGGGTCAGGTGTGTACCGCACGTCAGATGCTGCTACTCAGGTAGCTGACTGTGTGGGGTGGACACAAACGTTTTTTAGATTAGGTGACTCTCCATCCAACCCATATAACGATAGCTGTAGGAAAGCCAAAAGTATCAGAGCAAGATCAAAAGAAATGCATCTCACAGGTGAGAGTATTACAATCCTAATAGTAAACTGCCGAAGCATGCACAATAAAGTGCCAGAGTTTGAAGAGCTCATGAAAAGCAGTGAAGCACACATAATACTAGGTACAGAAAGCTGGTTTAAACATGAAATTGACAGAAGTAGGTTTAGGGGAAAATTTATGTGTAAATCAAGAGGATAGGTAAATGGGAAATTGAGATGGTGTATTTGTTGCAATAGACAAGAAACTCAAATCCACAGAGATAGAAATTGAAGCTGCATGTGAGATTGATTGGGCAAGACTCAGCAGTATCAAAGCTTTGGCATAAAATAATTGGATCCTTCTATTGCCCATCGTACTCATCTTCTGATGTAATGGAAAAACTTCAGATAAAACCTCAGTTCACTTGTACATAAGTTCCTAAACCATTCTGTAGTCACTGGTGGAGACTTCAGTCCTCCAACAATTAATTGGGAAAAATACTGTTTCATTAGTGGTGGACATAACACATCCTGTGAAATATCACTAAATACTCTCTCTGAAAACTACCTAGAACAGTTAAAAATCCCACTCAGAATGAAAATATATTGGATCTATTGGCAACAGACAGACCTGACCTCTTTGGGGATGTCCACAACGAAATTGGTATAAGTGACAATGATGTGCATGTGGCACCAGTGATTACCAAAGTACAAAGGGCAACTAAAACAAGCAGGAAGATATATATGTTCAGTAAACTGGATTTAAAAAATCAGTGGTGTCATCTCTCAGTGGGGAACTTGAAACTTTCAGCACATGACAGGAGCATGTAGATAAACTCTCAAGTTTAAATGAATTGTTGACCAAACGCTGGAGAGAGATGTACCCAGTAGTGAGAGGGAAACTCCATGGTGTACAGTTACTGTAAAGAAACTGAGATTATTGCAAAATGGGTGGAATACAAAGCATGGGGATATAAATAGAGAGATGCTGAATAAAACTGGCTGTCAAGAGAGCAACGCATGATGCCTTCAATGACTACTGTAGCAGCATATTGACAAATGATCTTTATAGAACCTAAAGTAAGTTGGGTCATATGTATGAAATGTTTAACTCCATTTTCAAAATTTCCTTTACAAAGAAAAACCTAGAACTGTCCCAGTTTAATCCTCATAACAGAGAAAAGATGAATGAAAAAAGTATTGGCATCTGTGGTATTGAGGTACGGCTGAAATCATAAAAACTGAGCAAAACTCCAGGACCTGATCGAATTCCTGTCAATTTTTTTACTGAATTTGAGAGTGAATTTGCCCCTCTTCTAACTATAGTCTGTTGTAGATCCCTCGAACAAAAAAAACTGTGCCAAATTGTTGGAAAAAAGCACAGGCCACACCCATCTACAAGCAGGGTGGTAGAAGTGATCCGCAAAACTATCGTCCAATATCCTTAACGCCAATTTGTTGTAGAATCGTAGAACTTATTCTGAGCTCAAACATAGTGAAGTATCTTGAACAGAACAACCTCCTCAATGCCATCTAGCATGGATTCCAAAAACATCAATCATGTGAAACCTATCCTGCACTTTTCTCGCATGACATACTGACAGCTTTGAGTCAAGGCAATCAGGTAGGGCTGCATTTCTTGATTTCAGAAAAGCATTTGACTCAGCACCACACCTATGCTTATCACCAAAAGTATGATCATATGGTGTATCAAGTGAAATTTGTGACTGGATTGAGGAGTTTTTGGTAGGCAGGACGCAGCATGTTACCTTGGATGGAGAGTCATCGACAGATGTAGAAGAAACTTCAGGTGTACCCCAGGGAAGTGTGTTGGGACCCTTGCTGTTCATGTTTCATATTAATGAACTTGCAGACAATATTAGTAGTAACATCAGACTTATCTACAATGAAGTATTATCTGAAAGAAGCTTCATGAACATTCAGCCAGTTCTTAATAAGATTTGAAAGTGGTGTAAAGATTGGCATCTTGCTTTAAATTTTCAGATATGTAAAATTGTACACTTCACAAAACAAAAAAAATATTATCCTATGACTATAATATCAATGAGTCACTGTGGGAATTGGGCAACACATACAAATACCTTGGTGTAACACTTTGTAGAGATACGAAATGAGATGATCACACACACTCAATTGTGGGTAAAGCAGGTGGTAGACTTTGGTTTATTGATAGAATAATGGGGAATTGCAATCAGTCTTCAAAGCAAATTGCTTGCATATCATTTGTGCGACCCCCACCCAACCCCCGAGAATATTGCTCAAGTGTGTGGGTTCTGTACAGTACCAACAGGGGTATTGAACTTACAAAGAGAAGGGCACCACGAATGGTCATAGGTTTGTTTAATCTGTGGGAGAATGTCGCAGAGATACTGAAGGAACTGCTGACCTGGAAGACTCGTGATGACAGATGTAAACTATCCCGAAAAAGTTAAGCAACAAAGTTTCAAGAACAGGCTTTAAATGATGACTAGGAATGTACTACAGTACCTTACATATTGCTCAAATAGGGATCATGAGGATAAGATTAGAATAATTACACACACAGGCATTCAGGTAATCATTCTTCCCACTCTCCATATGTGAATGGAATGGGAAGAAACTATAATAACTGGTGTAGTGGGAGGTACACTCTGCCATGTACCTCACAGTGGTTTGCAAACACTAGATGTCCTCACAGTGGTTTGCAAACACTAGATGTCCTCACAGTGGTTTGCAAACACTAGATGTAGATATAGATGTAAATATAGATATAGATGTAGAAGCTAATGTGAATACGGTTTTCTGTTGGGTGTTCCTGAGTGCCACCCGTCAGTCTACTATAGGTTTTGCCATATTTTATGTTTCAGTTAAAATGCAATGCCTACAAAGCTTGCCACTCAGTAGACGCACTCATATCACACCGAGGCTCCAGCTCTCGGCTGTGATAAGAGAGTGAGTGTACAGATTGGCAAGTTGAGTGTTTATACTTTTCCTTATTTTCCATTTAGTAGATTTGTTAAATTTCATGCACATGTGTCTGTTTAAGAAGGTTAATCTCACATTTTTGTAAGTGTAAAGTCATTCAGTCTTTAGTGCAATAGTTGCTCACTAAATAGCCCGCTACATAGCCCCAACGCATCAGCGTCCATTGGTAACACATCAGGAGGATAGCAAGTCGCATATCTAGGATTGTCTGCTTTTATTGTTCACTTCTTCAGTTAGTCTTACTAGGAGGGGAGGATGTGTGTGGATGCAGCAGGAGCTGGCTGCAATTTGACAGCTGAACATGTTGTTGGCTACAGTCAGTCACCTTCAGGCTGCAGCCTCAGGGTGTAGTAGTGGTGGAGAATCTGACGCGTCGCATGGGACACCTCATGTGTCACTAGTTTTGCCCACTGGCTCTGCTTCTAAGGCACCTCCTAGGGCACATGGTGTCGTGGATCCAGCTTCACAGCAAGGTGAGTGGTGGGTGGTAATGTATTCGCGTCACTCTAGGCGGAGAGATAATGTGGAAACTGGCCGCCTGGTCTTGCCCATTCATTCTTTGAGTGGACAGGTGGCTGTTCCTTCAGTAGGGTCTGAGCAGGCACATGGGGTGAGGGGTTTACTGGTTATTGGGAGCTCCCATGTTAGATGCATTATGGAGCCCCTTAGGTATATCACATTCAGGGCTAGAAAATAAGTCAATGTTCACTTGGTATGTCTGCCAGGAGGGCCTCATCCAAGATGTGGAGGCGGCCTTGCCGGTGACTATGTAGCATGCAGGGTGCAATTAGCTGCAAGTTGTTGCTCAGATTGGCACCGACTACACCTGTTGTATGGGTTGTGAGGCAGTCCTCAGCTTGTACAGGCAGGTGGTGGAGGTGGTGAAGACTGCTGGGCTTGCTCGTGGGGTGCAAGCAGAGCTTGCAATATGCTGCATTGTTCCCAGAGTTGATTGGGGTTCTTTGATTTTGAGCCGAGTGGAGGGACTCAGCAAAAGGCTTCGTCGACTCAGTGATCTTGGTTGCAGATTTCTGGACCTGCATTATTGTGTGAGGATTTGTTGGACCCCCCCCCCCCCCCGTTGATAGGTGAAGGGTGCACTACACAAAGGAAACAGCTACAAAGGTAGCAGAGTACCTGTGGAGTGTGCATGAGAATTTTTAGGCTATGCGATAGTTTGGAGTTCTCTGATGAACAATCGCCAGTCGATTCACAGCAAGGGAAGTCAAACAGTGTTCAGAATAAAAACACTTCGACTGTAACTATTTTATCAGTAAACTGTCGAAGTATTCATAATAAAGTTCCTGAATTTACTGGCCTCCAGGAAAGTTCTCACGCTTAAATTATTCCGGGACTGAGAATTGGCAAAACCTGAAGTGTAAAACTCTGAGATATTAAATGACTTGTGGAACTTATATTGGAAAGACAGATTAGAGGCCATAGGATGGGAGAGTTTTCATTGCAGTTGACAAAAATTTGTTGGATGTTCTTACCAGCCACTCAAATCTGCTGTGGCAGTTCTAGAATCATTCAAAGAAAGTGTACGGTCAATGGTGTGTAAATACTCAGATCATGCAGTACTAGACAGAGGCGACTTTAACCTACTGAGTATAGACTTGGATGTCTATGAAGTCATTGTGGGGGTACAGACACAGTCATGTGAATTCTTTTGAACACGTTTCCTGAAAATTGTCAGGTAGTTGGGCAGCTCACATGCAATGGAAATATCTTAGACCTTGTAGCCACAAAGAGGCTGGACCTTATTGACAGTGTCAGTATAGAAATGGAGACTAGTGATCATGATGTCATTACAGCAACTATGATTATGAAAGTTAATACATCAGTCAAGAAGGCTAGGAGAGAGTTTCTGCTAGATAGAGCAGATAAGCAGTTACTGACATCGTACTTAGACAGTGAATTGGCTTTACTTTGTACCAGTAAGATGGATGTAGAGGAATTATGGGCAAAGTTAAGCAGATTGTAAATTGTGGTCTGGAGATTTACATGCTTAGTAAGTGGATAAAGGATGGAAAAGACTCACCATTGTTTAATAACAAAATTTGTAATATGTTGAGGAAGCAGAGGCTGTTGCACTCCAGGTTCAAATGCAACATACAACTACTACTACTACTACTACTACTACCACCACCATCAAACCTTAGGAAGGGAAAGGTCCAGCAGAGAACTCAAGAAAATTCTGGTTGTATGTAAAATCACTATCCGGGTCTAGTCATCCATTCACTCTCTTGTTGACCAGTCTGGTGTGGCAGCTGAAGGTAGTGAAACGAAAACCAAAGTTTTAAATTTCATGTTCAAGAAATTGTTCGTCCAGGAGAACCGTCAAACATACCATCATTTGACTATTGGACAGACTCCCGTATGGTCGACATAGAAATAAGCATACTTGGCATAAGAGAAGCAAATTAACGACTAGAAAACAATTAAGATGAATGCCAGTTCGATTTTGGAAAGAGTACTCTACAGCATTCACCCCCTTACCTAGCTTCATTTATCGGGAGTGTCCTGTCCAGTGCAAAGTCCCAAGTGACTGGAAAAAAGCACAGGTGATTCCAGTGTATAAGAAATGTAAAAGAACGGACCTGCAAAATAAGACCAGTATCCCTAACTTCTCTTTGCTGCAAAATCCTTGCATATTCTCAGTTTGAATATAATAAACTGTCTTGAAGCTAAGAAGCTTATTATGTCCATGAATCAGCAGGGTCGTAGGAAGCATCGTTTGTGGGGAAACTCATCTTGCCCTTTTCATATGATATACTGAGAACTATGAATGAAGACCAACTGGCAGATTCCATATTTCTAGATTTCTGGAAAGCATTTGACAGTGTCCCATGGCAGGCAGTTAACAAAGGTACAAGCATATGGAATAAGTTCACAGATATGTGAGTGACTCAAACTTCTTAAACAATAGAACAATAGAACCCAGTACATTTTCCCCGATGGTGAGTGTTCATCAGTGGCAAGGATATTGTCAGGAGTGCCCCAGGTAGGTGTGAGGGACCACTTTTGTTCTCTGTATACATAAATGGCTTGGCAGACAGGGTGGGCACCATCTGTGGTTGTTTTCTGATGATGTCGTGGTGTATGGTAAGGTGTCGAAATTGAGCGACTGTAGAAAGATAAAAGATTACTTAGACAAAATTTCCAGTTGGTGTGATGAATGGCAACTTGCCCTAAATATGGCAAAATGTAAGTTAATGTGGATGAGTAGGAAGAATAAACCTGTAATGTTCGGATACGGTATTACTAATGTCCAGCTTTATACAGTCAAGTCGTTTGAATACCTGGGTGTAACGTTGCAAAGAGATGTGAGGTGAAACAAGCTTGTGAAAACTGTGGTAGGGAATGCAAAAGGTTAATTTTGGTTTATTGGCAGAAATTTAGGAAAGAGTGATCCACCTGTAAAGGATGCTGATGTGATCTGTTCTTCAGTACTGCTAGAATGTTTGAGATCCGTACCAGGTCAGACTGAAGGAAGACATTGTAGCAATTCAGAGGGGGCTACTAGATCTTTTACCAGTAGGTTAAAACAAAACTTGTGTGTTAAGGAGGTGCTTCAGGAACTCAAATCGGAATCCTTGGAGAGAAGGTGTGGGCTTTTTTTTTTTTTTTTTTTTTTTTTTTTTTTTTTTTTTTTTTTTTTTTTTTTTAGGAAATACTATTGAGAAAATTTAGAGAACTGGCATTTGAAGCTGACTGCTGAATGATTCTGCTCCTACCAACATACATTGCGTAAATGCTGTTAATGAGAAGAGAGCAATCTGGGAATTTACGGACACCATCGTGTGTAATTTTTCTTATGCTTCGGTCAATAATGACCTTATTTTCCAACCTTTCCTTGAGATTACTCTTCATAAGATAACCTACCCTTTTCTTCTTTTCCCTCCCCCCTCCCCTCCCCCTCCCACTTCCAGTCATTAGATGTGCTATAATTAATGGTAGATGTAGTATAGAATAGATAAAACACAAATAGTTTGTAATACTTGCTAATGGAAAAAATTGTTTTTGTTATGTTTTGTTCTTACATTATCATCTTAATACAGATTAACAAGTCTCTTTTACTAACTTGACACTTTCTGAAAAGGTGAAAAACGCATGAAAAAGAAGACAGCTAATTCTGCAAAGGAAAAACCAAGAAAGAAAGCATCTAATCGCCGGAAAGAAGAAAAAATCAGAGCTCAGTCTCCGCAACGATCTTCTAGTCCATATGATGCAGATGAGAGTGATTCTGAGGAACTCCCTAGCGGCTATCAACAAGTGTCAATCCAGGTGAGCTATAGAAATGAAGGCATTGTTTGTCCAAAGCAAAAATTCTGAGGGGGGATTTGGAATTAATTTAACAATAGTCCTCCTGAACAAAATTTATTTTGTGGACAGTCTAACATACCTCAACTTTTAAAAGATCTCAAACTTTCAGTTATAAAAGAATAAACTAAAAAATGATTACATCACGAACCACATGCACAGTTCTGGATTATTACCTCAAGTTTTGATCAGTGCTGCAAGGGGGGAAAAAAGGAGAGGAGTTTTCAAGCATCAATCACTTAAAAAATTAAAAAACTTCTCTTTTACTTAACTTTGATGACTTAGTACAGTCTATATTTCTTCATAGTTATGGTTGTGTTGTCTGGTAGAGATTCATATTACATTTGATTGCTGAAAAAGTCAATTCAGGTTCACTTTTTTGTTCTGATAAAAATAATGGAAAATCCAGGATGAAATGTAATAGTATTATGTAAAGGGTAGTTGCAACTTACCATATAATGGAGATGCTGAGCCACAGATAAGTACAACAAAAGACTGTCACAAAGTGAGCTTGCAGCCAATGAGGCCTTTGTCAGAAAATGTACACACACACACACACACACAGTGTCTCTGCTTTGTGGTGAATAGCAACTACCATTTACATACTGTTAAAAATAACAACTCATTTTGAAGTGTGCAGAGCTCACTGGTACATTTTCCTCAAGAACTCTCTGTCATAAACTTTTATTACTAACAAAATTTCCTACATTGTCATCACACAGAGTACAACTGTTCACAACAAACCCTCTCCAATAACTATTTACCACACATCTCAACAAAAACAAAGATGTTGCAAGAAGTGGCATAATATGTAGACTATACAATCAGTAGAATCCATATTTATTATCAAGAGTGTATTACATTTCATTAACATTTCATGGAGGAAACAGAAGCTTATTAATTTATCTTTTAGAATTAATATGGAAACAAGTATGATCATAAGTCATGAATATTTAAAATTATATTTAAGTACAAAAACATTGAAAATACAAAAATGATGATGATTCTCATAAAATACTTAATCTTGTGTTAGCTTCAGATATCGAAATTATTGTAGTGACGCAAAATTAAAACTTCAGTCTCATTGGATTGTGTTGTGTGCTAATGTGTATGGATTCTCCAGTATGTGACGAAAAAGTGTTGCACAGACCAGTTCCATCACACCAGCTATAAAGATACATATTAAAATGACACTGGTATTCATTATTTTTGTTATCCTTCTGCTCCAACCATTTGTGCTATTGACACATGAAACCATCAATGCATATGCAGATAAAATTTGTGTCCAGTTGTTTGTCATGTCTTGTCTGTAGGACAATACATTTCTTACCATACAAATGCTCCATGAAGCTGGAAATGACTATGTTCATTTAGAGCTGTTAGAGAGGATGACAAAATATTCTCATATTTACTGCGATTTCAAAATCGCTCACAAAGCAGCGCATGAATTTGGGTGAAAGACTATTTGCAGGTGTCCAGCAATTTTAAGTGTCCGTCAGTGGAGGACGCTAGTTCATGGTGGGGTGATGAAGCGTACACATAGGTGGCTGTTACAGGAGCATCCTCTATTGAAATCCATGCTGTCTGCAAATACTGTTCCATCTGTGGCACACAGGCTCATGTGTAAAGGTGAAACTACATGTCCGTTCTCTTGTTAGGATGCTCACTCGTGATGCTAAAAACAATTGTCAGATGTCACCAGACATGCCATTATGAATAAATTCACCAGAGATGGAACAGTATTTCAGAGGGCACGGATTTCATTAGAGGATGACTCTGACAGCTGGCTATGTGCATGTGTCGTCAGATCAAGTTTTACTATAAAGCAGACACCGTGAGCTAGCAGTCTGAAGATGGCTGGACAGTTACAAGCAGCCAACGTGATCTGACTGCAATACCAAAACCTCATAGAATGTTCAGTATGCTGGGAAAACTTCAAGAATCTGGGTAATAATTAGATAATAAAGAAATAACAAAGAAGCCAATTTAAAGGTCTGTGTTCGCTGGGTCGATCTGGTCTTCTACATTAAATTACGTTACATTAGGGGCAGAATATGACCTCCCTGTGCTTCAGTGTACTTTTCATAATATGTTAATATGCATTTTATGCAACTCTGTTGCATCAATTCTCAAAATTTCATTGCAAATATCATGCTTAAAGTCTTCCAGTGTTACTGGAATATTTGCATGCACTTTTCCATTTAGAATGCCCCACAGATGAGTTACAAGTGGTTAGATCAGGTGAACGCAATGGCCAGAATCCTCTGCCGACAGTCCTGTCTTATGTGAATCTTTCATGAAGACTGACTATCATGAAGTGTGACAGGTCACCCTATCATGTTGAGAGACAGCAAAATACAGCAATGGATCAAACATTCCACTCTAAATTTCTTTGACATTGTCTCGTATAGTAATTCCCCTGTTTTGCCTTACCATTGTCCTTCTGTTCTTGGACGTGATCTCGTTCTGTAGGGCTTCATCTCAATATAGCATAAACCATAAAACATGGTGACAATACCTATGTGACATGTACACTTGTTGCAACAATTTACATGCCACTTTTTTGTGCTCTGGATCATATGTGCTCAAATATCTGCAAAAACAGCAGTTACACAAATGGGCAGTGTTCAATTCTTTTTTAAATTTGCGGCTGATCCTGTAGTATGCCACTTTGTCACCAAATCCTGTATACTGCTGTTTGCTGGTATGGAAATGCCGTGAAACTTCTTTGCAGAAATATCGTGCATTTGCTTAAATGAACTGGTAGACACATACACCTCCACTATTGCAATTTATTCTTGAAAAGGATACAAAAAATAGTCACTACAACTTCAAAACAATAGAGGACGAGTGGTGGGTGACAGTGAGCAGTCCAGTAGTTTGGGACAGTTTTTCGTGCACTACCCTATACCACATATTGTATCCACTTCGAATTATCAGTACATCCTGCATGAATTCGCCCACTGAGTGATAGCATTTCAGTACCGGTGCTTCATATAGATTACTTTTCTGTGCCCCTAATTTCATTTGTTCCTATATATCAAGGGTCCTGGGCAAACAGTTTAAGGTAGTGGGTAAAATACCATAAAGTTTTGTGTGTTTCTTGTATTGTGTGTGACCATGATGATTTCTTCAAATAATTCCTTTCTGGTATGCAAAAATTTCATAAATAGATGGGGATGTGAGAGTTAATATTTGTAAGTTCCCATATAATGGGCAACATGGTTCTTACTGATCTAGAAGGTACATATTCCAAATGACTTTTTCCTATACCTTCAATATCTACAGTATGTTAGCCAACTTTCCCAAAAAACAATACTATGCCTAATAATGAACCCAAAATAACCTGTACATACTACTTTTTGTGTATCAATGTTAGCTGCAGCTCATAATATATGCACTGCAAATGCAGATTTGCCCAGTTTCTTGGCAAGGTACCTGATGTGTACCTACCAGCTCTGCTTTATATCCAAATTTAATCCTAAGAATTTTAATGAATCCGTTTCTTCTATAACTTGGTTGTGGTGAATAATTTTAATCTGCTCTTATTTTCACTGTAAGCTTTGGAATAGCATCCCCTACTCATGTAACTGAAACAGTCTTTCTAAACTACTGGGATAGGCCTAGTGATCAGTCATTCGGGAACAGTTTTTGCATCCAGATTTTTAACCAAGACAGAAGTAATGTCACAAACAGAACTGGTGAGGTGCTGAAATTCAATGATAATTCATTCACATAAATCAGGTAGAGGACTTGGGACACACACTGAGAGATTTTACAGTTAGAATAATAATTTACTCTCATTTAATATAATAATAAATCCTTGTTTTTTATTACGTAGGTAAGATTTAAGCCATTGTAGAGTAGAATAAGGTTGCTCATGTCATACTCCGTAAGGGAGATTAGTATATTTGGTAGGATAATTTAAATAACACAATTTGTTTTGCGTATGCTGAATCTTTCTTTTTTAAGCTATCAACCAGAATATGCAAGACAAAGATTACTACTAAATTATCATGCATGACTTAATAAGAGTGAAAAGCTAAGTGCACTGTATGTAACCGAGGTGGGAGGGATAACGACGAAAAATAGACAGGTCAGAAAATGAAAGATGTAGAAAAATATAAATGGAGTGAAGAAATGAGCAGTTACTGTGAAGAAATGCTGGGATGGATGGAATTAATGTAAATTAAGGCCAAGTGGGTGGCAAGAACCAAGGACATTTGTAGTGCTGGTTCCCACCTGCAGAGTTCTGGGAAACTGGTGTCTTGGGGGAAGAATCCAGGTGGTGCGTGTGGTGAAACGGGCACCAAGGTTGTGACTGTCATGTTGTACAGCATCCTCTGCAACAGAATACTGTGTTGCCTGTAAACACACTCTGCCTATGCCCATTCATCCTGACTGGTAACTGGATGGTAGCCATGCCGATGCATAAGGCCAATCAGTGTTTACATAACAGCTGGTGTATGATGTGTCATTTCACAGGCGGCTCTCCCGTTGTCGGTATATGTTTTTCCAGCTACAGAGCTGGAATAGGTGGTGGTAGGAGGATGCACAGGGCAAGTCTCGCAGTGGGAGGCAGTTACAAGGGTAGAGGAGTTGTGGGGTAGGGAGTTGGGTGCAGAAGGAGCATAGAGTCTGACAGAGATATTGCGGAGATTGGGAGGATGGTGAAAAGTTGTTCTAGGTGTAGTGTGCAAAATCTGAGACAGAATGGATCTCATTTCAGGGCATGGTTTTAGGAAGTCATGGCTGATTAATACATTCGAGACAAGGATAATACTGGGTGACAAGTGGTGTGCTCCAGAGTTGTTTTTTGGAGGGACCAGCAGCACCAGAATTGCTGAGTAGATTTTTTGTGTGTCTGTTTACATCATACATCTACATTATATTGTCAATAATTCATTATTTTTGTTGATACGTTAGCCCATGCGACCATCATTCCTTCTTGCGTAAACCTCTTGCCAGTCTTTGTTGTCACCTGTCTTGTACAATCTGTCATCTGTTTTCTATCTTTTGTGCTATTATTCCAGTTGATTTTTTGTCTGTACTACCCAAAATCAGCAGTTTGGCCCTACATCTCTACTAGTACCAGTTTTCGTGCATGTAGACAGGTCCATTGTTATTTGCGAGTTTGCATATAAGAATTCCACTGTTATTTACGAATTTGCCTACAGTTCACTACACTACAGGGCCTTTTCCCAATCATCTTTCACCAATTTATTTTCAAATTTGACAGCTATTTTGTTTCCTACCTTCCACTTACCCTGTTTCAACACAAATCTTTCACATTTTTGTGTGTTTTCTTTTTGCCAAACCACTCTGATTGACCTTTACTGTTGTCTCCTACATTACTTTATTTGACAAGCAAAGTAGTGTACATTGTCTCCTGTGACTTTCTCTTTCTGTCAGCCCAGTTTTTAAAATTTTGCCTCCTTTCATGACTTTCCCTTTTAGTTTTTTATTTTCGAGTCATTTATTTGGATCATATAGACCACACTTGCGGCGAGAAGTTCTCCCCCCACTCCTTGCCTCTTGTTAACCATTGTCTGTTCTCACAATTTTCGTGTGCATTTTTCTGATTTTTCCAAATGTTTTCCAGGCTTTTCTTTTGTTTTTCTATCTTTTTCACCCACTGCCTCTTGTTTTTGCCACTCCCACCCCTGTCTAACACTCCAAACCATCCTCTCTTGCCATGATGAATCCTATCATATATTGCAACAGTTCTTTTCGAAAATATGCTTTTGCACTATCAGAATTAAGGTCCCATATTCTGTTTCTTGAAACGTACTTGTCCCTTGGAGTTACTCCCAAAGGGCTAACACTGAAAGTCCCTGTTTCCAGATGTAATCCTGCTCTACACCCGCTTATTTTACAGTTTAAAATACAGTAATCTGTGACCTATATGCCTCATCTGCCAGTTTCCACTCCACCAGACATCTCTCTGTTTACAAAATCCTACAGTTATCTGCCCCTCATGTTTTCTTGGATGGTATCATTTTCCAAGCCAACTTTAGATGGCAACAACATGCCAGACTTCACCTCAAAAAGCTATGCCTCCTTCTCCTAAGCTACCTCAACAGTAGTGTTTCCCTTTCTGTCCCTCTGCAGCTCTCTAAACAACCACACCATCAACCACCACTCACCTCCTTCAAAACGAGCTTGGCCAACCTCCTTAATATCCCACAGCCTTCACCACTGCCTCTCAGATCAGTAATAACTCATAACCAAAAGAACCAATCACAGCAGTAAAGTGTTCCCAACCTCTCATCCAAAGCACTCCCCCTCGCCTGTATTATCTAGTCTTACCCAAGGCTCTCACTTTCAGCCCTAAACCTGCATTTAATCAAGCTGCTTTGGTGATGGAACTACTTTCCCTTACATGTAACATCAACTGGAGGTATCACTTTGCAATGTAATCCCAAAACCTTTCCAACAGCAAACAGTCACAACTGGATCCACCACCACTACCTCAGAATCATCCCTTGCAAGCCTTCCAAGAATTCCTCACATCCAGCATTGGTGCACAACCTTTCCTCAGGTCCCAACAACAGGACCCTAACCTTCTCTCTGCAGAACTCCAGGCTCTACGTTCCCTAAAAGCTGTTGACTCCATCATTATCCTCCCAGCAGACATAGGCTCTCTCTCTGTGGTACTTGACCAACAGAAGTATGGTAGTGAAGGTCTACACCAGCTTTCTGACAGTGGTAGATACTGGGAGTGGTAAGCAGGGCACATGGGCTGCTGGAGTGGAATGCTGAACCCATTTGAGGATACAAAAATTTATTTTCACATTGTTTATTAAAACAGAGCACTGGTAACAACACAATTATTAATTAGTATTTGCAGATTGTGATGATCTACACCAATCGTTCAATTGTTTAAAAGCAAGAGAATAATTCAAAAAAATTTAAAAGAAAAACAGCCTTATAGCCCAAACTTTAAACTCATAAAAAATTACTTTACACAAATATAATTTTCACCTAATTACAGATCTGAGCTCAGTAGTCAGTTATCAGGCCTTGTGAATATGAAAAATAACAATTTGTAAAAGTTATTAGGTTTAAAAAAATACTCAAATAGAAAGATCTCATAAATACTTGAATTAAATGTTATGGAAAACATTCGGCAATATGATGATATGGTAACCTGAAACATCTACACAGCAATTATCACATTCTTGACATTTGACATTCACATCAGCTGCACGTCTGAATTCTGTGCTCAAGAGCTCAAATGGCAACAATGGGCAGGAGGGCTTGTGCACACCAGTAACGGGTTCTAGAACACACAAACCCAGTATTAATACACAGTTCATTAAAATACTAAAACCAGCAGCCAAGCATTGGGTAGTGTCAAATGCAGGAAGAGATGTTAAACGTTATAGTGTGACAACCACAGTTGCTATTAAAGCATTAGTTCTTTAAGCAATCTTCATTGACATGAAATTTCACTTGATAAATTTCTAAACCACAACTAGTTTGAGGTGATACTGACTAGACAATTGGCACACAACCTTAAATACCAAAGCACTGTATGATGGCGCGAAGTTGTTACTATTATAGTATGCTACAAAAGGAAGTTGGCAGTTACAATTTAAATTAGCAGCTGAAGTTTTATGCAGAGAATAAACTGTGATTTGTCAAATTGACCACTTAACATAATAATAATAATAATAATAATAATAACAATAATAATAATAATAATAATAATAATAATAAAGGGGTCACTGAATATTGCCCACACTTTTAATTCAAGATAAATGTAACAGAACCAGGGCACAGCGCAATTGCATGGACTTGCAATATCAAGTAACCCGGACCCACATCCAAGTGGTTTAAGGAATGACTAGCAAAAATCAAAGTGTCTACACAGTGCAATCGCATCCAAAAGTTCCAGCACAAAATGGCTCACTATTCGAAGTTAGCCCAGGAGCTAGCTGTTAACATGCATGCCAGGGTAAAGTCCTGCACTCTCCTCAGGATTTGAGATAGACACAATTCTTAAAGAGAGACTTTGTCGACCAGTGACTGCTTCCACACTCCAGTCCTGCTCGCCGCCAGACCCAGGCTTCGGAATGTCAACAACATGTGTTTTTGCAGTACACCAAGCGTCAACTGACTACTCGCGATACTCTGTGCGATGTCTTCCCTCTCTACATACAGCATCTGCCAACAAGATCCCATTCCTGTGATTCAAACTGACCTGCAGTTCCTCCTAAAATAATCATGCCCCCCACAAGGACTTACACCTCAATCCATAGAATTTCTTACCCCACCCAAACCATGCACCCCATCTTTTACCTTCTTCCTAAGATTGACAGACCAAATCGTCCTGGCCGTCCTATAGTTTCTGGCTTCAAAAAGCACCCACCAAATTTATATCTGGCTTAGTTGACTGACACCTGCAACCCACAGTACAAAGACTTCCCTCCTCTATTAAAGATGCCAACCATTTCCTAAATTGTCTGAAATCTGTTCCTGTCCCACTCCCATCACACATCTTGCTTGTCACCACTGATGCCATCTCCTTCTATACCCCCCCCCCCCTCCCCCCTTCCATACATGGTCTGTCTGCTGCTGAGCATTTCCTCAGTCACGCCCACCTGTTCCCAAACCTATGACATCATTCTTGCTCATCTTAATCAACTTTATACTTACCACCAATTACTTTACCTCTGAGGGCAGATGTACAAACAGATTAGGAGTACAGCTATGGAAACCAGGATGGCTCTTTCCTTTGTCAACCTTGTCATGAGTTGCTTGGCTGGGGCTTTGGCTTAGATACATTGATGACATCTTTGCCTTATGGACTCATGGTGAGGCTGATCTGTTAAAATTCCTGAAATCTCTGAATACCTTCTCCCAATTAAATTTCACATGGTCATATGTCGAATCCCATGCCATTTTCCATTATGTTAATCTCATCCTCACCGAAGGTCAGCTACGCACTACTGTCCACATTAAATCTACTAACAAACAGCAGTACTTACATTTTGACAGTTGCCATCCTTTCCATGTCAAACGTTCCCTCCAATACAGCCTTGGTATTCGAGGCAAATGTATTTGCTCAGATGCAGACTCTTCAAGCAATACACCACCACTCTCACTTCAGCCTTCAGATTTCTCAAGCCATCACATCCAATCCTGGTACACCTTACCCCTCAGCTTTGAAGCACACCACTTGTCACCCAGCATTATCGTGCTCCAGAATGTATTAATGACCGATGACTTCCTAAAACCATGCCCTGAAATGAGACCCCTTCTGTCTGAGATTTTGCCCCTCACACCTAGAATAGCTTTTCTTAATTTCATCCGTTTCAGCATTTCTTCACAGTAACTACTTGTTTCTTCACTTGATTTTGGTTTTCTACATCTTTCATTTTCTAACCTGTATATTTTTTGCTGTCCCCCCTCTCACCTCAGTTACATAAAGCACATTTAGCTTTCCATTCTTATTAAGTCATGCACTATGTTTTAGTAGTAATCTGTCTTGTGTATTACCATGTCTTCCATCTTTAAGCTGTCAGGTTTTCAAATCTTGCCCAGAACAGCCCCCAAAAATGTCTTTCTTTCTCATACAGCCTGGTAAGTTTCCCCCGACACAGGGTTCTGGGTGACTTTTCTGAACTGTACCCCTTTCTCTAAACCTCTCCTGTCTTTTCTGAACTGTACCCCTTTCTCTAAACCTCTCCTGTCTTTTCTGAACTGTACCCCTTTCTCTAAACCTCTCCTGTCTTTTCCCTTCCTTCCCTATCAACTCTCCTGCCAGGAGGAAGAGCCACTGGCTCTGAAAGCTAGTAAAAGTTAAACCATTTTGTGTGTGTGTGTGTGTGTGTGTGTGTGTATTTTCCCCTGGTGCTGCCTTTACTTCTTCCATAGTTTCTTGTAATGAAATTGCACATCAGGTACAAAATATAAATTCTTAACAAAGTGCTTAAACTGGCACGTTAAAATCAGTTGGTATGAACGCAGATGTCACAGAAATATTTCTTAATTTTACTTTCCATGCCAGCACATAGGTCATGTACCCAAACTTTACATTTCATAGAGTGAATAAGATCTTCTTCACGATATTCCTTACACACTTCACATAACCAATTCACACTGTCCTTTAATTTTTTAGTCTTGGGGAAAGTTTTCATATACATGTCTTTTTTTTTAATTTTCCTTTTCTGTGAATTCAATTCTCTTTCTGTAAGGACATGATGTTGATTTAAATGTTGGTTTAGACTGTGTCTTACTTCTCTTTAATTGTTTTATACACAAGACAGGAGGTAAAGTGTTCTAGCAAGACATTATTTGTTGACTTAATTTCGGCAACAGTTGCAATATTGTTTTTGGATCCACATTCTGGAGACATTGTAGAAGGTCCAGACTGTTTATTGAATGGTGTTGCAATATTAGGTGGCTTTCCAGATTTTTTTTGTGTTGTTGCTCCAGTCCATCAGCAGATTCTTGGTCTGATTCATCAACAATATGTACAGTCTTTGATGACATTTCTATTGTATGAAATGATGATTAAATCAAGACCCTATGCTGTTGACAGGCGTCGATACACATTAACGGGTACAGTTGAAAATGTATGCCCTGATCAGGACTCGAACCTGGGATCTTCTGCTTACATTGTGGACACTCTGTCCATCTGAGCCACCGAAAGCACAGAGGATAGTGCGACTGCAGGAACTTATACCTTGCACACTCCTTGTGATACCCACATTCCCTACTTTATGTCTACACATTACATTTGTAGTGCGCCTGCCCATTACACTCATTACTCGCGGCAGACAATCTTACCCAGTCCCACAAGAGTTCGGGCAATGCGTGTGCATCCAGCACAGCAAGAGGAGGTCAATGGCTGGTTAGCCTTAACTATATGATACATCTCTATTCATCTTCATGCATCTCTATTGTGTGGCCACAAGGCTGCTGCCTTTAAACCATTTAATGCTGTGTCCATTCAAACTTATTTGGGGTATGCGTTATCCAGGATTTCCACAATATTTGCTTTTATGACACTGACAGAATTTAAATATAGCCCTGAAAATGCTGCATCATTATAGTTGTTTTTCAGACATGATAGAAAACATGTACCATCACAACAGTCAGTGGTCCGCTTACTTGTATTTGCTTACTCTCATAACTATTTAGTTCAATTTTAAATCACTTGATGTTGCATTTTGTACACGTGGGATAAGATATTATTGGAGTACAACTTAGACTAACACAACTTTACCCTACTGACCCTAATGTTAAACTTATCAAGTTTGCAAATCAGCAAGGCATGTTTTACACGATTGAAAGCATTCGTGTGGTCACAGCAGATTCTTGTAGCCTTAGTGCTCTTGGCTAATGTCATGCTTACTTCCTAAAAAAAGGGAGAGGGAGAGAGGGGTAGTAGTAAATATTTAGGGAAAGTAATGTGTTGGAGAGATTAGTGAATGTGATGCTACATTTAATCAAGAAGAGGTCTCCAAAAAAATCTGTCTACTCAGTGATTTCATGGTTCTTTTCTTGTACTGTTGTTCAGGCACAAGTCATATTCTTAAAAACAGTATTTATATTTCAGCTGTTGGATTTGATGCACACACTCCATACTCGAACTGCCCACATATTCCAGTGGTGGGCAGAGGAAAATGGTGACACTGATATTACTTCATTATGGGGACAGGCCTGGTGTCCACTGCTTCAGGGAATAGCCAGGTTGTGCTGTGACTCTCGCCGACAGGTTAGCTGTGGTTCCATTATTTGACTAAGCAAAGAAATATTTCATTATATGACTAAGTGCAATCCAGGAGCTCAAACCTGTGATGCTCAGAGAAACTGTATATAAGGCATGCACTATTTAATCGCAATGCAATTCATTGCAGGTCCGAATGAGTGCCATCACGTATTTGCAGAGAGCATTACTTGTTCATGATCTCCAAACACTGACAGCTCAGGAATGGGAAGGTTGCTTCAATAAAGTTTTATTTCCATTACTGACTAAACTTCTGGAACCTATCAGCCCTGATGATCCAGGAGGCCTTGAAGAAACACGGATGCGTGCAGCAACAGTTCTTTCAAAGGTTTGAGACTAGCTTGTTGAAAGTTTCAATAATGTGCTGAGTGTGAAATTAAAAGTCAGTTTTTGTAATGATCACTGTTACATAGTAATTTTGAAATAAAAGCGAATGTTACCTCGTATTGATCATCCTGTGAGCTTATTTATATATGATATTAATTTCTTTAAAAAAAGAAGCAATGACCATCCATTAGAAGTCATGACACTATTCAATATATAATTGTGTGAATATATACTTTTTGTAAATTGTATTTTTTTAGATCTAATAAATATTTCTGTGTGCAGGTTTTCTTACATCACTTAACACCACTGCAGTCGTTGCCGACATTTAGTGCACTTTGGCTCACTATTCTGGACTACATGCGTCAGTATATGAATGCAGATAAAAGTGATTTACTGGTAAGTTCCATCCTAAATAACTTAAGCTTCCAGACATCGTTATATGCTGTATGTTACTGAAAGGCGAGCAGTTGTTTTGAAAGGTTATACTACGGTCTGTTCTTACTTATTACTGTCCTAACTCATAATGTGCTGCTTTGTTAAAGTATTGTTATGCTCTTATGGTAATGGAATGTCCTTGATGGAAAACAATGTAAAGAGCAAAGGCAACAATGCCCTATACAGTTGAGCCATCAAGTGGTCAATAGGCACATAAAGACTGGAAAAGATTATCGGGCTTACAGACAATACCAAAGCAGATTATTAAAGTACACTAACACACACAAACATCTGCACAGTTATATTGTCGCAGCCATTTACGTTGTACCAGCAGTGCAGCTCAACTGGTGTAGGCAAGTGGACTGAGTGAGGGAAGGAAAAGAAGGAAATGATAAAGTGAAAGATGGTCAATAGCTTGCAGGGAGAGGCAACAAGCACATGGAACAGGAATGTGGCACTAGTTAGCTCACTCTGATGCAGATCAAGGAAGTTACCGTGTCACGCACAATGAACTCCAGGAGTATGGATGTACAAGTAATGTGTGTTCTTTGTGCCTGCTTGCATTTGAGTATGCTCTAATATGATCTTATACATATGTTTATGACTTGGAATTAAGACTTGAAAAATGTGTAATAATTGCTTTAATGTTTGGGCTAAGAAATAAGTTATTTGCAATTACCATTTAAAATAATATCATCATTCTGTGCATTGCTATCTTCAGTCAGAATTCTCCTCCTTTTGATTAACACTGTAGTGAGTTGTAGCACCTAATGAGAGTGATGGTACAGAGTTTATCAGAGCTGTGCTATGCATATTGGAAAAAATGTTTCTGATATTCTCTGATAACCATCATAAAAAAACACACTGAAAAATAGTCTCTAGTTTCTCAAATATGGTGCTGACTTAATATTATTTTTGAGAACATTAGGACAGCTTTGTCCATGTATGTGCGTTTTTCTAGCAGCTAGTGCTATAAAAGCGATTGTGTTAAAGGGCCGGCTTTTGTATTCTTTTGCATTCTTTTGCATGTCCTCATGTGGGGGGGGGGGGGGGGGATGGGGGCACAAAATGATGGGAGGAGTTGACCCTGCTGTAACACATCATGACAGTAAATAACAAATAACTTCTCGCTAGGTCACAAACAAAGTTTTATTTTCTTTGAAAGTTCAGTTTAGTGTGAGTTTTTATACTAAACTCCTCTGCAGATTAAACAATGTGTCAATTAGTGATGGCTGGGCAACAGACCCTATTCCAAGTTTGGCACTATCAAACATTTCAAGTGGGTAGTTTTTATGCGCATGCCTAACCCACAAATAGTAGTCTACATTGCCAACTTTTATAAGAATACGGCATATTACATCAATAGCTCTAGTGTAGGAATTATTTCTCAGAATTTAATGCAGTGGTCAATAATTGCTAACAGTGAACCTTCAGTAATTTTAAAGCACACATATCCTCAACAGAACGACTACTGGTGCATACACACAACACATGTAACATATCATCATATAACTAGTTTTTCAAATCCTAGCTCTTTTTCTGGCAGAAAACACACACACACACACACACACACACACACACACACACACACACACACACACACACACACTCTATCCCTGCAGTGGCATACTGTTGTTAAGGAACAGTTGCCTAGGCTCATGGATGTAGGAAGGTGGTAGGGAAGGACATACAAGACAAGGAAGCAGTTGTGGGATAGTGCAGGGCAGAAGGGGAAAGACAAGAGACCCAGTGTCTGCACAAGATGAAAGGGGACAGAGAATAGTTGCCTGGTCTGATGGATATGGGTAGGCAGTAGGAAAGGACACATGAATGGAGGAGGTCGTTACAGGATAGTACAAAGCATAATGGGGAAAGACGAGTGACACAGTGTGAATATAAGAAACATATTCAGGGAGAGGGAGACCGGGGGGGGGGGGGGGGCGGCGGCAGTGTGTTGGAGAGGGGGAGACAGGTGTGGGGAGAGAAAGGAAAAGAAAGAAAGAGAGAAGGTGGGGAGAGGTAGAGAGAGAGAGAGAGAAAGAGAGAGAGAGAGAGAGAGAGAGAGAGAGAGAGAGAGAAATTGATTTCCACATTGGGTGATGGGGGGGGGGGGGGGGGTAGGAGAAAGCAGTACATGGTGTGGATGAGGAAGGAGTGGTGCAGAGATTGTCAAAAGGGAAAAGCTAAGGTGCAGCAATGGGTAACAGGTTAGTGGAGGTTTAGGAATGAGGGATTGCGAGTTCGCAGGATGTGCTGTAGAGAAAATTCTCACCTGTGTGATTCAGAGAAACTTGTGCTGGAAGTAAGTATCCAAATGATGTGCATAATGAAGCAAATGTCAGTCACTTTTATTGTTGTGCAGAGCATGTTCGGCACCTGGATGGGCAAGTTCGTGGTTTGCCACAGTTTGTACAGACCATTCCTGCTAGTAGACACTGGGTTATCTGTTATGCCTGTATAGAATGCCACACAGAAATTGCAGAATAGCTAGTATATAACATTTTCAGATTATCTGACCTATAACATGACTGCTTTTTCACTCATTCCTCCCATTTATTGGGTAGGTAATGACTGTGACTGGACTGCAATAGGAGGTGGCAGGTGAGTATTTGGAATAGATCTTGCATCAAGATTGTCCACAAGAGAATGACCCATGGGTTGCTGGATTGGGAGTAGTTTTGGAATAGAAATGGACAAGGATATTCTGTAGGTTGGGTGGATGTCGGGGATAGGATATTCCTCATCTCGGGGCACAATGAGAGTTCGTCGAAGCTCTGGCGAAGGATATGTTTGAGCTGTTCAACGCCAAAGTAATACTGGGTGATCAGAGTAGCACTGGTCGGCAACTGATTAACAGGTTTACTGGTATCAGAGGAAGAGATGGTGCAGTAGTTCAGTTTATGGGTAAGCTGGATAGGATATTAACACATGAAAAGACAGATTGCTGCTAACCATAAAGAAGACACATCAAGTTGCAGACAAGCACAATCAAAAGAGCTTACATAAGGCTTTCGGCCAAAGCCTTCATCAGCACGTAAGATTCACACACACAAGCAACCACACCTCATGTGCACACGACTGCCAACTCCAGCGTCTTGGGTGGATATGCTGGAGCTGGTGGTCGTGTGTGCGTGTGATACGCTAGCTTGTGTTTGTGAATGGTGCGTGTCTCTTTTTACTGGTGTAGGCTGTCGTCAAAAGCTTTATGTAAGTATCTTTTAATTGTGCCTGTCTGCAACTTGACATGCCTTCTTTATGATCATTAGCAGTCTGTCTTTTCATACATTGTTGATATACCTGCGTGGAGTTTCCATTGCTGGATGGGGTACTGTCAGACAATAATGGCTCTGGTAAGAATGGCGACATTTGTTTGACAACTCCTGTTTTCCACTGCAGATGTAGCATTGTTGTTTAGAGAGGCTGTTAGAAAGAGAATTTTAATATGGAATGGTTGACAGCCATCAAAGTGGAGATACTGTTGGTGGTTGATGCACTTGAACAAACATATTTATAGGGCCATCTGAGAGGTAGAGATCTACTACTTCTACCTTTTACCTACTCTGCAGTCTCTGCAAACCTTTGGTGGGGGTGGATGAGCTAGACGGGAGGGGAGGGGGGTATGGAGTATTTTTAATATTTTTGAAGACAAATGGTGACTTGTAAGTGGACATAAAAAAGTTCCAGTTTTGTATCTGTTAACTACCTACATATACCAACTTTTAAGTCATGTTCTGGAAACAAAACAACTGAATACAGTACTTTTTTCCTTCCTCTGAGCTAGGGGGTTGGCAAATTCTGCCCCTCCCTCCCCCCCCCACCCCCCACCACCACCACCACCACCACCACCACCACCACCACCACCACCACCACCTCCACCACCACCTCCACCACAACCACCCTCCGTGCTTCCATTGATGGGTGTCCATAGCTGGTTACAGTGTTCCCACAGAACGAACCTTTGTCTTTCTTGACAGACACTTCCAAACTATTCTCATTGTACATCAGAATCACTGCTCACTTCCTTCACTCAGGTGCCAAAGTTCCTGTCCTGTTATCACCAGACACTTGTTAGTCACTGTGGATGTGATGTCTTTGTTCATCAACATCCATCCCTACCTTTCCCACTTGGTACAACCACTTCGTTCCTAATCTCCATAGACAGCCACATCCTGACCAACAATTATTTCACTTTTGAAGGTCTAATTTATAAACAAATCCATGGTACTGCCATGTGAACTCCCATGGCACCATATTATGCTAACTTACTTAAGAGCTATCCAAACTGTCCAGTCAACATTCAAAACCCCTAGTCTGATTCAGGTTCATTGATGACGTGTTCATATTTTGGATGCATGGCAAGGACAAAGTTTGCTCTTCCCTCCATAACCTCATCATCTGTTCTCAAGCCCACTTCACCTGATCCTTCTCAGTGTCCCCCCCCCCCCCCCCCCCCCCCCCCTCCTCAGAGGGCTCGCCACTCGTTGGCAGTTCGTGCTTGGCTACCATGGGGCCCCAGCCTTTGCAGCACTTTTTCCCTACCATGCTGCGTGTCTATTCTCTTATCCTCTTGCTATTCTTTTTCCCCTCCCTTGGGTAACATTTCTGGGGTATTATTGGGAATTCTGTTGCTGACCTGCAAACAATCTCAACTTTCTTTTTGGCTTCTTTTTTTTCCTTTCTTTGTTTCCCTTCTCCTCTCGTTCCTCTGCTTCGGCATTTGAGGAGCCTCTTCTTTCTTCTTCCTTCTTCCCCCCTGTGCACTCCTGAAGGCTGGCCCATACGTCTGACGCATAAAAGGTGACTGGGTAATGATAAATTCCCAGCCCCAGGTCAACAGGTAGGGTTTGTACGTACCCCTTGGTACAGGCCAGGCCCAGGAAGGGGTGATTGCGTGAGCTGTAACCTTCCCAGGTTGCCCATTGGCCCCTCCATCAGGTGTTCGGGAGATGTGACCTGAGGCGTGAACAAACACCTAAGGCGGGTGCACCCCCCTTGTGTAGGGGGCCCCCAGTTGGAAGGATTGTGCTATCAGAGATGCTGGCAACCATGGAGGATTTCCTCGTGATGTGTCACTCATCCTCTCCATTGATGTCGATGAAACGAAAACGTAATGAGGCTACTGATCTAAAGACTCTTCCCGCTGCACCGCAGTTCCTTGTTGTATCACCTACTGAAGATGGTCAGTCCTTCACCACGGTCGGTCCATTTATTTTTCAGAAAGGTGTTGATGCCATTGCAGGCCCTGTGAAACCCTTCTCTCATTTATGAATTGGCACTTTGCTTTTGGAGACAGCTTCTGATACTCAGTCACAACTACTTCTTGCTGTCTTGCTTCTCCACAGCTACCCTGTTAGTGTCGAGGCACATAGAAGTTTGAATTCTTCCCATGGTTTAGTTTACACTGTGCTGCTTAACAGTCTGACTGAGGCTGAAATACAATCTCACCTCTCTGATCAGGCCGTGATTGCTGTTCATCATGTTACGAAAAAGGTTGATTCTTCCTTGGTGCCCACCCGCACTCTCTTCCTCACATTTGATAGGGTGGTATTGCTGTCCAAGATTAAAGCAGGCTATGAAATCATCACAGTCCAGCCATACATTCCAAATCTGATGCACCGTTACTAGTGTCATCGATACAATCACACTAGAACATCGTATCGACACCCGGCCAAATGTGTAACCTGTGGCAAGGATGCACATGAGGGCGAATGTCTGCCTCCTTCTCCCCGATGTATCAGCTGTAACTCCTCCCGGGATTGTCCCGTGTATCTCGACGAGCGGGCTGTTAGAGAGATCCGGGTAAAGGAAAAAGTGCCTTACCCAGTAGCTCGCAAGTTACTAGCTAGCTGCAAACCCTGTGTTCTCCTGTCTGGCACTTATAGTTCGGTTCTTGTTACCCCTTGCTCCACGAAGGACATGGCTACATAGACACGCAACCTCAAATTTGGCTCTGAGATTGTGAAGTTGCCCAGTATCAAGGTAGCATCACTGTACCCCCGTCTTGCTGTGCAGTAAACTGTCATACTCTCGCCTCATGAGGCAAAGCTACCCACTACACAACTGGTAGGCAGGAAAGGCCAGAAGGAGTACTCCTGGGAAGACTTCCTCTGTCCCTCCAGCCAACCAACACCCAAGTCTTCCTCCAAGCAGAAGGGCTTGAAGAAGTCTGCTGAAGACAAATGGTCTTCCTCTTCACCAACTTAAAGATCCTGCTTGACGGTGTTGCCACGTGGTCGCTTAGCCCAGCTGGCCTCTGTCTCGCCGTTGCGCGCCACCAACTGTTTTTTCGGCGTTGGACTCCACTGACCGAACGCACAAGCATGTCGATGCTTGTGTGGACCCCATGGAGCAGGATCCTCCTGCTTCTGTGCCCTGTAGTAGTGACTTTCCACCGGCTGTCCCTCGGCGGACACTGAGTTGACACCCCTACATCTCTTATTCCTTATGTCTGTCCTCCAATGGAATGTTTGCGACCTTTGGTCCCACAAAGAGGATTTACGGCTGCTTCTAGCTTCACATTAACCCCCTTGTACTTTGCCTTCAGGAAACGAAATAGCACCATAAAGACCGCTTTGAGCTTCCACATTACTTACCGATTTGTTGTGATCTTCCCCTGGGTTCGGTATCCCATCTCATGGGTGCGTCATGCTGCTTATACGGAATGACCTTCGTAGTCAACCCATCTCCCTGACTACCCGTCTTCAAGCTGTTGCCATTCACCTCTTCCTTCCCCACCTGACTTTCTCCCTCTGTACGATTTATGTACCTCTGTCCTTTGATGTCACCAGGACTGACTTTTTTAAGCTTATTGGTTAGCTACCTCCGCCATTTTTTTGCTACTCAGTAACTTTAATGCACATCATCCCCTTTGGGGTTTTCCCAGGGCCTGACAGAGAGGTGCTCTCTCTTGGCTGACATTCTTAACCAACTCAACCTCTTCTGCCTTAACCCTGGTGCACCAACTTTCCTTTCTGACTCCTCGCACACCTATTCCCATTTTGACCTATCCTTGTGCACTGCCCAGCTTGTCCATCAGCTTGAGTGGTTTGCTCTTTCTGACTCCTACTCTAGCAACCACTTCCCCTGTGCTCTCCGTCTGCTGACTCCTACTCCATCCACATGCATGCCCAAATGACAGCTTACTAAGGCTGACTGGCAGCTTTACTCCTCCTTGGCGACCTTTCCAGAACAAGATTTTCCTCAATTGTGACGACCAGCGGGACTACCTCACAAACATTATACTTACTGCTGCAGAATGTGCAATTCCTCGCACTTTCTCTTTACCACACTGTGCCCCAATCCCTTGGTGGACTGAAGCGTGCTGCGACGCAATTCGCGCATGGAGATGTGCTCTCTGCATTTTTAACCAACACCCTATGCTGGAAAACTGCATTCATTATAAACAGTTGTGTGCAAAGTGTCGGCGAGTTCTTCAGGATAGCAAAAGAGCTAGTTGGATTTTGTTCACTAGATCTTTTACCAGTTCCACGCCTTCCTCTGTTGTGTGCGCCAACTTCCGACGGCTCTCTGGAACCAAGGTCCATTCCCCCATTTCCGACCCGACATTAGGTGCTGATGTCATCGTGTATCCTGTTGCTATCTGCAACGCCTTGGGCCACCATTTTGTGCAAGTTTCGAGCTCTTCCCACCTTTATCCATAGGAAGTGAGTGGAGGAGGCTCAGAAAATACCCTTCTCTTCTCCAAATCATGAGTGCTACAATGCCGCCCTCACTAATGAGGGAGCTAGGTCATGCTCTCAGTTCATCCCGGTCCGCCCCTGGACCAGATGCTATCCACATTCAGATGTTGCAGCACTTCTCTCTTGCAGGCAAGCGCTTTATGCTTAACACACACAACTGCATCTGGGCAGAGGGCACATTTCCTGGATGCTGGCGTGAAGCCACAGTCATACCCATCCCTGAGCCCGGTAAGGACAAAACCCTTCCTTCCAGCTACCACCCCATCTCTCTAACCAGCTGCATTTGCAAGGTGATAGAACACATGATTGATGCCCGGCTGGTGTGGTGGCTCGAATCTCGCCATTTACTTACGAATGCACAGTGTGGATTTAGAGCGTGACATTCTGCAGTTGACCATCTCATTACTTTGTCCATCCATGTCATGAATGGTTTTCTGCGGAAATCCCAGACTGTGGCATTGTTTCTCGATTTGGAGAAGGCCTATGACTCCTGCTAGAGAACTGGTATCCTCCATACTCTTTACACATGGAGCTTCCGTGGGCACTTACCCTGTTCTCTTGGAGCATTTTAACAAGACCGAGTTTTCAAGGTGCGTGTGAGTTCTGCTTTGTCGGACACCTTTATTCAGGAAAATGGTGCGTCTCAGGGTTCCATACTGCGTGTTATTCTCTTTGCTATCGCTACTAACCTTATTATGGCCTGTCTCCTGCTGGCCATCTCCGACTCCCTTTTTGTCAATGATTTTGCCATGTGCTGCAATTCTCCAAGCACCTGTCTCACTGAGCAGCATCTTCAGCACTGTCTTGACTGTCTTCACTCCTGGAGCATCGCCAGTGGCTTTTTACTTTCCATTGACAAAACTGTCTGTATGAATTTCTGGCAGTGCAAATGGTCTCCCTCACTACCTCTGTCTTGGCCCTGTTGCCCTTGCGTTTGTTGACACTACGAAATTCCTAGGTCTCATGCTCGATAGGATACTCTCTTGGTCCTCCCATGTCTCTTTCCTGGCAGTCCACTGTACACAGTCCTTCAATGTCTTCAGTGTCCTCAATGGTACTTCTCGGGGGTGCCGATCAAACCACCCTCCTCCATTTGTACCGGTCCCTTGTCCGTTTGAAACTTGACTATGAGTGCTTTGTTTATGCATCTCCATGCCCATCCCTTTTATGCCGTTTCAACACTATCCACTTTTGTGGCATCCGTTTGGCCACGGATGCCTCTTACACCAGGTCAGTTGAGAGTCTGTATGCTGAAGCTGCTGAACTACCACTGTCCTACCACTGTGACTTTTTCCTCAGCAGATATGCATGCTGTTCGTCTGCCATGCGTGGCCACCCTTCCTATGCCTCATTCTTTGATGATTCCTTAGATCGTCATTATGGGTCTCTTCCCTGTTCCCTCCTGGCGTCCGCTTTCACCACTTGCTACGGCAGCTTAACTTCATGCTACCTGCAACTTTCCCCGTAGGTGTGAACCCTTCACGACTTTGGCTTCGTAAAGCAGTCCGTGTTAACCTTGGCCTTCATTCGCTTACTAACGACACTACTCCAGCCTCGGTCTGTCGCCTCCAGTTTCACGACCTTCGCATGGAACTTAGCGTCATTACCTTTGTATACACTGATGGCTCTCGGACTGACTGTGGTGTCAGGTATGCATTCATCATTAGCACCCGTGTCTTTTGATATTGGCTTCTGGCTCACTCTTCAATATTTACGGCTGAGCTTTTCACCTTGTATCACGCCAGGTAGTACATCCAGCAACACAGCCTGCCAATTGTGTCCTCTACTCATACTTACTCATCGTCTTCCAAAGTCTCTGTACTCTGTCCACTGCTCATCCCGTAGTGCAGTACACCCAGGAAAACTGTCGTTTGCTCACTCTTGGTGGAACATGTCAGTCTGCATGGAAATGAGGTTGCTGATGTGGGTGCCAAGACTGCAGTCCTCCTACCTCAGCCCATGAGTACCTCTATTCCCTCCGATGATCTCTGCATTGCCATCTGTCAGGCGCTGGTGTCCCTTTGGCGTCAGCAATGGTCCTTCCTTCACGGGAATAAGCCTTGGCTTCTTAAGCCTCTCCTGGTACCTTGGACGACCCCCTCCTCAGCCCTCCCACCGGGAGGAGATTATTTTAACTTGGCTGCATATTGGGCACTGCCTTTTTAGCCATCATCATTTGCTCACTGGCACTGCCCCACCACTTTGTATGCATTGCGCAAAAATTTTAACTGTGCGCCACTACCTGCTGGAATGCTCTTTTCCTACTAATTTATGTTCCATCTTGGGTTTGCCGTCTGATTTATCAGCTGTTTTAGCAAATGACATGCAGGCTGTCGCGTGTGTTTTATTTTTTATGCGTCGAAGTAATATAGTGAAGGCCATTTAACGTTTGGTTTTGAATTTCCATTTTTGTGTGGTGTTTTTAGCCCTTTTTTCCATGTACTTTGTTTAGATGTCTCCTATTCTTTCCAATGGGACTGACATATAGTCTTTTCCCTTGTCTCTGTGTTTGCAACCACTAACAGTACCTCCACCATGACAACTATCACCTGTTCCATGTCAAAAAGTCTCTTCCTTACGGCCTCGCCACTTCTACAGTAGAGTTATAGTTTTCGGAATATGTCAATATTACCAGAACCTTTGTTGATAGACAATGTTCTGCCCAGCCCATCCATAAACAGATCTATTCTGACATGAGTAAACTTGTTAACCAGCCACCATCCCCATTCCAATCCTGCACCCTGTGTGTCATTCCACCATGGCTGACCTAAGTGTAAGACTGACCCATACACACTCACACCTCCTACCGCAGTCCAGCCATATTAACTACCCAATAAAAAACAGAGACATGTGTAGAACAAATCATGTTACATATCAGTTATGCTACAGTTGCTGGGCAGCATTCTGTGTGAGTATGATGGGTAACCATGTGTTTGGATGAATGGCCACTGCCAACCTGTGGCAAACTGCATGCTTGAGCATTCATTCGCCAAACATGCTGCACACAACACAAATGACTTCAAAAGCTGCCTCACTACATGTGCTATTTTGATATTCCCTTCCAGCATAAGTTTCTCAGAACTACGCAGATGGGAACTACCTCTCCAGCACATCCAGTACTCTTGCAATCGTCATGTCAAAAAATTCCGTGAATCTGTTTCCCTCCCCTCCCCTCCCCTCCCCTCCCCTCCCCTCCCCTCCCCTCCCCTCCCCTCCCCTCCCCTCCCCTCCCCTCCCCTCCCCTCCCCTCCCCTCCCCTCCCCTCCCCTCCCCTCCCCTTCCCTCCCCTCACCTTACCTTACCTTTTCTGTTCTGTCAATCTCCTTACAACTCCTTCCCTGTCAAGAGCCTACCACTCTTGCCCCCTAAGAATTCTTTTTGTCTTGTAGAGCCACCAAGTCATTTGTCTTTCTTGCTCCCGCATCACCACTGCCTGGCTATCACATCCAGACCTCAGGCATCTTTCCCTAACCCTTTTCCACACCCATCAGCCCAGGCAACTGCACTTCAATAATCATTGTCACCTTGGCTTCGGTGGTGTGTGTGTGTGTGTGTGTGTGTGTGTGTGTGTGTGTGTGTGTTTGTTTGTTTGTTTGTTTGTTTGCTGTGTTGTTGAATGTGAGTACTTTCTGCCAGAAGAGGAAGATGAGTCAGGACTTGAAAGCTAGGTAGGAAACAATTTACTTCTGATTCGATGTGGATACATTTCAAAAGAAAATCACATTGTAGAAGGGGCAAATTCTGACAAACACTGTCCAGTTTCCTAACCTCACTAGCACTAAAGAAAACACTAGCTTTGAAGAATTCATTGTGGCCTTGAAAGAATTACAGGGTTCATTTTCTAAACATGACACTGCCAGTCTTACATTTTCTTTCAAACTGATTTTTGAGATGATTTGCTGTTTTGGTTAAAAGTGCCCCTGTGTATGTCAAGATGTAACTGATTGATCTGCATTATATTTTCTGTTTTTAAGGCAAACTCTTTTATGATGAAACTGTCCAGGACATTTACATTGTTTTGGTCAGGTACAGTTTCCATGTCTCCATAATGAGGTTGCACAAGTGCTACAAATTTATCTCAGCATATGCATTTGAAAGACCTTGCTTCAATTATGAAACTAAATAAGTCATTATTATGTGGCAACCTGAGTGCAAAAGTCTGTAAAATAGTATACATCCGTCTGTATGCCAAGAGAGTACCAGATAAAAATTATGTCTTCACTGTTTTAAAAATAAACTGAAAACTTGTTTTGCTTGTGATAGATGTTTTTTTTTAGAGATGAGAAATACAGTGTGTGTGTGTGTGTGTGTGTGTGTGTGTGTGTGTCATTATTCCATACTGGCTTTTCCATTGTTAAATATAAAACCAGATCAAATATAGTGTGACTGCATTACCATTTTAGTATGATGTCTTCAGTTTCTCACTCATACACCCCCCATCCCCCTCCACACCCCCTCTGCTCAGACAACTTTCTGTGATGGTAGGCGAAATGTGCAGCCAGGCTCAGTGCTATGGCAGTCGTACCATGGCATAGCTCATAAGTTGAATTCTTGGCCGCCCCTGCATTAAAGGTGTTTCGGCACAGACTCTTAGCTACCAGAATGACTTGCCCATTGTGAATAGATGGTAGAGCAACACACGTTTACCTGTGCAGCTGCACCTGAGAGTACAGGGTTAACTTACTGCTAGTGTAAACATTCCCCGTGTGCTGATATATCCACTTTTCTAGCTTGAAGGGACTGTAATGATCACTGTGTAGACTAAAGTGAATATTGTGGTGCATCTTGATATGGTATATTCTTGTAGTGCTATATTATTTAAAATTAGGAATAATGGAGTGGCTCCCTTCCAGTCAGAGTGCTAAACTTGAATGCCTTCCCATCACTAATTGCAAAAAGGATGTCTTACAGAATTATTTACCAATGAACCCTTCTCTCATGTTGAAAGAGGCTGATGTAAAACATCCTAAGTACATACCAAAATCATCTATGATTCAGTATCATTTGTGTACAAGCACTCATTTCAGACATTACTGTTTACAAAAAAAATTGTCTGTAGCAGTAATTTATATCTCACTATCAGTGAGAGAATTCATTAGTGAGAGCAGTAAATTCAGCCTTGTTGTTATGGTTCCATCATGGTGGCTTTATTTGTGCAAATACTGTTATATGAGTTTTGTTCAGTAAGTAATGCAGGCTTATTTTATTCGGGATTCCAATACACAATATTATTCTCCACTGTCGTGGCTACAAAACCATATTATTAAACTTAATGTCCATTCAATGTGACAGCCTTATGCTTCATTACTGTATGCTTGTATGCCTGCATTGTACCGTTATATTGGTTGACATAAGAGCCAGCATCTTACATCCTGCATCAATAACCTCCCCATCATCTATATGCTGCTTTCTGCGGAAGCTTCCTCCATTTGGCCAAACAGATGAAAGTCGTGATGTGAGAGGTAATATTCTGTATTACATAAATGGAAATTTTCCTTACAACTCACCATTTGATCTTGAATCCTGCTGGCCTCAGTCACTGCTAGTATCTGTCCCACGCCCACATCCATCCCAGTTCCTATTCTACCCTCTACTTATTAGTGTACACTCACACCATTGACTTCTCAGTTTCCATTCCATCTGTATAACTGCTCCTCTTATTCCACTCCTCCATGAGACTGTGTATAACACTCAGTATGACATGCTTGCACCATTATATCAGTCGATCGTCTGCTCAAAGCTGAATTATGGAAGCTTTGTATACTCCTCTGCACGGCTGTCCTTCTTACTCCACCTCAACTGTATACAACATCGGGGGTTACGTCTTGCATTCGGAGCATTCTATACTAGTCCCGTCAAGAGTCTTCATGCTGAAGCCGGTGAATTGCTACTAACCTACCGGTGCAATATACTGCTTTTTTGGCTATTATCAATGCCCGACCACCCGTCTTATCGTTCCTTTTTTGACGACTCTCTCGACCGTCAATACGGGTTGTATGTATCTGGCCTGCTACCACCTGGAGTTCGTTTTCGTCGCCTCCTTCAGCAACTTGATTTTCCACTCCCTGCAACCTGTAGAGTGGGCAAGAGCCAAACGCCACCTTGGCTCCAGGCTCAGGTTCGTGTTCACCTTGACCACAGCTTGCTCCAAAAGGAGGTTACCCCAGCTTCAGTATACCGCACGCGGTTTGTCGAACTTCGTTCAAAGTTCGTTAATACGATCTTCATTCATACAGATGGCTCTAAGACCATTGACGATGTCGGGTGTTCTTTTATTGTCGGGGCACACAGTTTCAAATACCAGCTCCATGGCCATTGTTTGGTCTTCACAGCTGGGCTATTTGCCCTCTATCAGACTGTTCTTTACATCTGCCGCCACCGACATTCTGCTTATGTCATCTGCTCTGATTCCCTGAGCGCCATCCAGAGCCTCAGTGATCCGTATCCGGTTCACCCTTTCGTGCACTGGATCCAACGCCCCTTCAGCAGCTGGCGGACGACGGTTCTCCGATTACCTCTATGTGGGTTCCTGGCCATGTCGGTACTGCTGGGAACGATGCTGCAGTCCTCCAGACTCTGACAGCATCTTGTTGTGTGCCCTCATCTGATTTTAGCAGGGTCATTTGTCAGCGCATTTTATCTCTGTGGCGTGCCGATTGGGCTACACTTACTGAAAACTAGCTTCGGGCCTTGAAACGTCTCCCCACAGCTTGGACGATCTCTTCATGCCCTTCTCGTCGGGAGGAGGTCATTTTGACCCGGTTACGGGTTGGACACTGCCGGTTCAGCCACCGCCATCTGCTAACGGCTGTACCAGCGCCGTTCTGCCCATGTGGGCAATTGCCGACGGTACACCACATTTTAACGTCCTGTCCGAATTTTAATACACTGCGCATTGATCTTGGCCTGCCATGTACTCTGGATTAAGTTTTAGTGGATGACCCAGGAGCAGCTTCTTGCGTTCTTCATTTTATCCACTTGACAAACCTGTCTAACGACATTTGATTATGCTGCTTTCTTTTAATCCCTTGCCTGTTAATGTGCCTTTTATAGTGTTGCCCTTTATAGTTGCTGTTTTCACATTGTGCCTCGCAGTGCAGTCATAATTTAGTCTGGGCGCTAATGACCACTGTAGTCATGTGCCATAAAACCACAGAAAAAAAAAAAATAAATAAATTATGCAAGCATCATGGCACCAGAGAGAGCTCTCCAGTGCCACTTCCATATTCCATCCACTTTCTTATCTCCTCACCCACCATTTCTTCCAACTCTCACCCCCCCTCCCCCTCCATGCCTCCTTTCTGCCCTTGTCCATTAAGACCCCCACCTCAATCAAGCTGCTGTGCCTGTGCGAGAGCGCATGCATGCATGCATGCGTGTGCGTGCGCGTGTGTGCTTGTGTGCGTTAGCTTTGAAGGAGGACAACATCTAGAAACTTAGCAATGTTCATCTCCTTATCTGCCACTCAAACCTCAACTCTAAAAGTGCACCTTTACTTGTTACAGTTTATATCCCACACAGAACTTCCTATTATCATATCTATTCTGTATTATAATTCTGGTGCCAAATTTTTATTTGTTCTCATTTTACAGTCATTGAATGTTAAATAGATTGGTTCATCATGGATTTTATTTTTAAAAAATCTGTAATTTGTAAATATTAAAAATCTTAAACAATATTACAGCAATACAGCGGTGTGTTTACATGTATATCTACTTTCAGTATGAAGCCATTCCTGAATCTCTGAAGAATATGTTACTAGTCATGGATTCTGCTGGAGTATTTTCTGCTTCTGATGGATACTCACAGTTATGGAATTTGACATGGGACCATATAAATAAGTTCTTACCTACACTGAAAGAAGAACTCTTTAAATCGCATCCATCAGGTATGATGATAACAGTGAATTGCATTCAATGTGTATGATAATCAAAAGCTTTTCTCTGTTGCTGTTACACTGCATTTAATGGAGAATACCACTGAAGGGAGACAAAACCTGTGGCGTCATTGGTGGTAGTGGTATGAATGAAAATGTATGTTGAAAAAGAATCAACTATAGCCTAAATAAAATTACCTGCTACTTGACATCTCACATCTTGGAACCTAGTTCACATCTACATCTACATGACTACTCTGCAATTCACATTTAAGTGCTTGGCAGAGGGTTCATCGAACCACAATCATAGTATCTCTCTACTATTCCACTCCCGAACAGCGAGTGGGAAAAACGAACACCTAAACCTTTCTGTTCGAGCTCTGATTTCTCTTATTTTATTTTGATGATCATTCCTACCTATGTAGGTTGGGCTCAACAAAATATTTTCGCATTCGGAAGAGAAAGTTGGTGACTGAAATTTCGTAAAAAGGTCTCGCCGCGACGAAAAATGTCTATGCTGTAATGACTTCCATCCCAACTCGTGTATCATATCAACCACACTCTCTCCCCTATAACGTGATAATACAAAACGAGCTGCCCTTTTTTGCACCCTTTCGATGTCCTCCGTCAATCCCACCTTGTAAGGATCCCACACCGCGCAGCAATATTCTAACAGAGGACGAACGAGTGTAGTGTAAGCTGTCTCTTTAGTGGACTTGTTGCATCTTCTAAGTGTCCTGCCAATGAAACGCAACCTTTGGCTCGCCTTCCCGACAACATTATCTATGTGGTCCTTCCAACTGAAGTTGTTCGTAATTTGAACACCCAGGTACTTAGTTGAATTGACAGCCTTGAAAATTGTATTATTTATCAAGTAATCGAATTCCAACGGATTTCTTTTGGAACTCATGTGGATCATCTCACACTTTTCGTTATTTAGCGTAAACTGCCACCTGACACACCATACAGCAATCTTTTCTAAATCGCTTTGCAACTGATACTGGTCTTCGGATGACCTTACTAGATGGTAAATTACAGCATCATCTGCGAACAGTCTAAGAGAACTGCTCAGATTGTCACCCAGGTCATTTATATAGATCAGGAACAGTAGAGGTCCCAGGACGCTTCCCTGGGGAACACCTGATATCACTTCAGTTTTACTTGATGATTTGCCGTCTATTACTACGAACTGCGACCTTCCTGACAGGAAATCACGAATCCAGTCGCACAACTGAGACGATACTCCACAGCTCCACAGCTTGATTAGAAGTTCTCCCAGTTAGAGATGCCACTGTCACACATGAACTGTCTGTTGTAGCCTGTATTTCACAGTAGAGCATCAGCTGACTCGTAGTTTTAAAGTTGTGCAGTGTACCCATGTAATCCATAATCTAGCACAGTCTGCAGCCCTTTTAGTTGTTGCCCATGATGGCAGTCCATTTCTGGTTGTCAGTTGTGCAGCTGGCAGCAACATAGCAGTGCAATAGTGTCATGTGGCAAACAGTAAATAACAAGTAGTTTTACTCAGTTTGTGGAGCTGAGATGGCTAATACACAATCCTAAAAGTACGGTTGAACCTGAAACTGTTTGAAAAAAATTTTAAATTCTCCTCCACAAAACAGTTACGCCAAATGATGAAGCAAGGGCAAAAAGATAGGATACATGAGTGAGAAATAAATCCAAATTACAAAATAAGTGTGTGTGTGTGTGTGTGTGTGTGTGTGTGTGTGTGTGTGTGTGTGTGTGTGTGTGTGTTTGCGTGTGTGTGTGTTTGCGTGTGTGTGTGTTTGCGTGTGTGTGTGTGTGTGTGTGTGTGTGTGTGTGTGTGTGTGTGTGTGGAGGGGGGGGACGGGGGGCAGAGAGGGGATTGAGCTAAGAGCAAGAAAATACATATTCTGATTCTGGCATAATTGTAGAAATTTGCATTGGAGATGAAAGCATTTCTGAAACTGAAGGAAAAAGTCATATTTTTGATTGATGGATGGTAAATGTACTGAGTAACTTCCTGCTGACAGTAAGGGAGATTTAGCCCTTTAATGACAATGAATACAGCCACTGAGCACTTCAACTGCTGTTCAGAAAACTAGTGCTGCAGACTTCTTAGTTCTTGTGGGAAATAGTTTGTGGTGTGCTGGAAGTTAGTGGTACAAGCTAAAGTGTGCGCCAGATGGATGCAGTTCCTCAGTTCTCATGCTGACTGAATTCAGTGTTTCCCACGTAAAGGTCACAGGCTGTCACAGAGTCTCATAGGTAAGCTATGGTAGTGTTGGATGTTAAATAACTTTGACATGCAATGTGTAGTAATCCCATTCAAAGGATATGAAATAAACTATTTTAATGACTGAATGACAGGCCACCAGATTTCTTCAAAAATAAAATTGGTATCATCTTTTTATAACTGGTGAATTCTTGTTTTAATTAAATTACACGAATAGATTTTTATTTATACCTGTAGCTTAAATTACTTTTGTACCAAAATGCTGTGATGGATGGATGGATGGATGGATGGATGGACGGGACTCAAATCAATCTTGATTTATAACATTACACTACGACACTTTTAATTCCCTGTGTGGATATCATATCAGAGGCTGGTTATTGCATACTTGAGTGAATTCCAGAAAAGGGCAGTCGAACTGATCTGCAGTGTCACTTTGCAAACTTTGTATAGGCCATTGTTCAGGCGTGTCAGAATTCTAACTCTGCTATTCCTGTCTGTATATTCGGTCATGCGATTTGTTGTTGACAATATTGAGTTGCAAATATTCTGTATTAATTATTAACTGATGGGAGCTGCTTATTAGTAACACTTTCATTGGACAAGTTTTAGGTGTTGACTATCATTGTCAGGAACTGTGTTACACAAAAGACAAATGTTTCTTGTAATACAGTAGTTACAGTGTATACAGTAGTGTGTTATGCATATCAGATTTTTCAAATTGTGTAATGTGATTTGCCGTGTGTGTAAATGTTTTCTTGCATATGCCAATGACAATATTTTATAATATTTGTGTGATAATGTGAGTACATGATGATGTATAAACACACACATGTACTCCGAATAAGGAATTATTATATGAAAATATATGCAGTTGTCATTGGCAATTGCTGTACATTTAAAGGTTGTTTTTGGTGTACAGCATAGTATATATACAGTGCTACTTCTAATTTGTATTGCCTCTGTTAGCAAAACAAGGAAATCTATTGTCGCCATAGAATACTAGTGAAATTTTCAGTGAAGTTTTTGTTTTATATCAGTCTTTTCTTATAAAACGATGTCAAGAAGCTTTGTTATATGTGTGAAAATTTCTCTGCCTTCCAAAATATTTAGTAAGCTGTGTGTTTCAGCACTGAGCATTGTGTCATGTCACTGGCTGTGACGCTTTGTTCTTTTAAGTGTGTACTAATGGAAGAAAGATTCATGCCAGTTAGGTTCAGATGTTCTTTAAACCTGGTTTTGAAATTTTGTCCAGTTTGTCATGTGTAAATTTTCTCACAGCAACTTCATTTTAACCCATAAACATTGAACTTGCAAATGTGCAGGAATGTTCTGTGTTATCATAAATTTGTGATCGCAATGTGTTCTGTGTTCTGAAGCCTATTTTTAAGCTGCTTTACGGAAGTGCAAGTCTGATGTTATGTGAAATTTTTCTTCGATATAGTATGACAGGCAGGGTGTATATGACCCGGGACAACTGGGAGATCCGGGAAAAACCCAGGAATTTTTTCATCTGGGAGAAACTGGGAAAAACCCGGGAATTGTTTAGAATTCCTGGAATTTTTCATTGTTTTAGTTTTCAGTTAAATTTTTGTGATTTTGATTGGTAAGAACCAATACTCTAACAAAGGATAGTACTGTACCCCGCTACTGCAGACTAATACTGCAGCAACAAAACATGAAAGAGAGAAAAGAAAAACGAAATTAAAACTTAAATCGCAAAGGAAATAAGCCGTATACAATAATAAAACAGTGCCCGTACAAGCGTTTGCCAAGAGCAAAGTGTGTCAAAGTCTTTAGGAAGACTATGCAATACTTTATAACAACAATTTATAACAACAAACAACCTCCGGTGAGTGTGACGTGACAACTGCTTAAAATAGATTTGTTTGAGCTGTTGTGGGCAGGCTCTTGAGCATGCACAGTTGAGTCACGTATGAGTAATACCTTCTCCCACTTCTGATAACAGATGTGTGACTGGGCACCACTACTTAATATTGCCCCGGCTCAGAAATATAGTAAATCTGGGACTGATGCACAGAGCAGTCTGAGCTGAGGTGAGGAGTCTCTGTGTGATCTGTGTTTACGATCAGTGATTTTGTTGTTTCCTCTTCGTTTATTGCACTCATGTTAAATTATAACAAAAGGGATTGTTGTAGCCGGGAGCTATCAAATGAATTAAAATATGTTTGCATAATTATGGAAGGATAAAATATGTTATTAGTTTCAGATATTATTTCCCCCTTTGAGAGTCAAGCCTTAATCGCCTTACAGAACAATGAACTTATTTTTGCTGGTTTGCTAAAGAGATTTGGCTTAAAATTAATCTTTTCTGCTGAGGGAGTCAATTTATTTGAAACAAAGTGTTTAATTTCACACCATTGGCTAGTTTCAACTGTTCGCTACATTTCAAGTGCATGTATGGCATTATGCCATAATAAAGAACCAAACATGAGATAATACAGTACTGGTACTCCAAGAAAATTTACATACGAATGTATCATCTGATGTCTCGTTTCTTTTGTAACACATGTAAGATCTTTTAATGTTTTACACGTACGAACATATGGGCTTTCTGAGTCACCGTGCGAGTGCGGTTAACATCTGTTATGTAGAGCTCTCTTGCAACTGCTGAAACAAACCTATTTCTAACTGCTCTCTGGAAAATATTGCAAATGGTGGTTTCAAAAGCGTTACATTCAAAGCAGGTTTCCTTTTATGCAAGATGAACTGTGTGCGAGAATGTACGATGAATTTCTTAAGTCACAAAGTGTTTGACTCTCATTTAAAAATCAACTGTTTGTGGGGAGACCATTTAGATGAATTTCGAGCCCAGATGATCAAACATTTACGTCGTTATTAAAATTTTTACTGGCACATTTGTGTGATGTGTGTTAAAGTGTAACACATGCAGAAAAGATCAACATTATAGTGGAAATGTAGCTTCTCTTCCAGTTTATTAATCTTAGAGACCAATATTATATGTGAATGCTATGTATATTAATTTAAACCATTAACTTTTCTTATTTGTGTGTTTGCGCTACTGAAGAGTGATCTTGCTATTGGCTTACTACATCACGTGTTCGTGCTGTCATCAGCTGGCGAGATCACGTGACAATGAGCTGTGTCTGTCTTACAAAAGCGCATCGCAATGTCAATTTCAGTGTTTCGGAAAGTAACATGCGGTGTTAGGTGGAATTCAAATTTATACCTTCGTAATATGAAAATATGAAAATATGCAGCGTACATGTTGCTGCACATCAAAGGTCTTTCAAAAAATGTTTTTCCCCCTGAGTTTCATTTTCTAAGGTGCCAGGAAATTCTACTCCAATATATAAAACCATGAACATTCAAAGGATTGACGAGTTTTACTGTGCCAAGGAAGAGTATACTGTCACTTAACACGGAAAAGTGTATTTTCACCCGGGAGAAAGTGTGTGTGTGTGTGTTTTTTTGTGTCCATGTATACAGCCTAACACGGAACTCGGTATGCTTGGTATAATTTGCTCTTGTTAAGGTAATGTTGTCTTCTGTTTTCTTTCCATTTCTGTATAGTTTTCTATTTCTCAGAAAAAAACTGGAATATTAGTTCAGAGCACACTTGACAGAAAACTGATATGCACTTGGCTAACACTTGTTCAAGCATTGTGCAGAGAGGTGTGTATCAGTCAGTATGTTTCATTTGCAATAGGTTTCCAGCAGAACTGGAAAAGTTGAGTGATCAACCCTAAACAGTCAGATATAATTAGCAGAGTTTCCTTTATTTTCAAAACTAATTTGCTAATAATAAATGTACTTCCTTTCAACATAATAAACACATGTTCACATAAAGTAGAACACAAAAATATCTTTTGTTATCAACACATCATAATTGTCATCATTTATTACAGTAATTAGCACTGCTTTATTTTAAAGGGTGGAGCCTCGATAGTAAACAAAATTAGTGTTACTTGCTGTGAAGACAAATGTTGTTGTTGGTTCCTTGAGGAAAATAAATCTTCAGCCGCAGGAGGTTTAAATTTAAGTATGTAAAGGAAAGTCTTACACCTCGTCTCCCTGCCTTTCTGCAGACAGTATTTAAAATTAATAAAAATGAAAAAAACTTGAAGTAGCAGTTATAAAAGAGTGTAAGTGTTAAATAACAACAGTGTTTGCTTCCATTAACTGTAGCTGTGCAGTTGTCATATTGTTTTATGGCATGGTTATTATTTTTAGTGCATTACCAAAGCTTTCCATATATTTGGCATTGGTTGTGATTTTCCAGTGTTTGTTTTCAAGATATCATAGTCGTAGTCTACTGTTGCTCGGTGATGTATTATACGTTTTTTGGGCACACACAAACTATTCAGTTCCTTGAAGTAGTTACAACTGTTATGTATAAAGTATTATTTTTTATTGTATTTTAATGTGTTCTTTATTCACATTTTCTTGGGATTCATTATTTCTTTAATGTTTTCATTCATAATTTTTTTTAGAAAAATTCATTCTACAGCAAAGTAGCTTTGTCTCACATTTTCTTAAAGAAACTCGTAAATTAATAAATAAAAAATAAGGTGGTGACATGTCTCCTCCAATAGAGATTACAATGCTTGAGAGAAGAGCTGCACTGACTTGGTTTTAGTGATCCACATTTACACTCGTTGTTCAGTTGTACTCGCAGGTGACTAAATTCTTATCAGATGTTGCTCACTGTTGCTGTATATGATACTGTCGGTTGTGACACACACAGACTATTATTACTTAAACCATGTTGTTCTGAAATTTGTATTGCAATATGTGGAGAATTTTCAAGGACTAACAACTTTAGAGAATGACATGTTGGGGACAGAAATCGAAGCATATTTATGTCAGGCAATCGAGAAACTGTGAAACACTCCAAATGAATCTTGGTTGGCCATCCAAGTACATTTGCAGCAAATTGAAAAGACGAACAGAGCTAAGCGATCCACCACAGGCAGCTTATTGCTTCGGCAGCACGATACAGAAGCAGTTTTTTTTATTGCTTGATCACTGGAGATGAAAAGTGGGATTTCTATGATAACCCAAAATGCAAAAGGCAATAGCTGTCTCCGAATGAATCACCGCAAAGCTCAGCTAAGCTAGATTTACACTAAAAAAAAAAAAAAAATTTTGTGTGTTTGGTGGAGTATTTGCTGGTACATTTGCTTTGAGGTGTAGAAACATGGACAAACTGTAAATGCAGACATTTACTGTGAACAATTTGATAGGGTAAATAAATCTTTAATTGAAAAGTACCCAGCAGTTGTAAACAAAAAAGATGCTATTCTGCAACATGAAAATGCAAAAGCACACTGCACTAGACAAATCCTGGATAAAAGTAATGTATTGTGGTGGAAGGTATAGTCATGCCCACCTTATTGCCCGATATTGTGCAATCTGATGTCTATTTATTACAATTGCTACAAATTTTGCAAGTGGCTAAGTCCCAGCTCCAGATATTTTGCTCAAAAAACAAAAATTGATTTTATCACTCCAGCACTGAGAGCTTGCATATTAGATGGCTAAAGGGGGTTGACAAAGAGGGTGATTACATCATTATTAAAAATGAAACTTGTTAACAATTTACCAATTTTAATTTAACATATAAAAATAACAATGTTTTCTTTTCCCTCTAACACATTTTGACAGTTGTAGAACTCATATAGGTGGAGGTGGGGGATGCATTGAGCATGTCATACAGTGGGGACAGCTGCAAGGGTTGGAGTCGTAGCATAAGGAAATACACTCCTGGAAATTGAAATAAGAACACCGTGAATTCATTGTCCCAGGAAGGGGAAACTTTATTGACACATTCCTGGGGTCCAGGACACATAGACACAGGCAACAGAGCATGCACAATGTCGACACTAGTACAGTGTATATCCACCTTTCGCAGCAATGCAGGCTGCTATTCTCCCATGGAGACGATCGTAGAGATGCTGGATGTAGTCCTGTGCAACGGCTTGCCATGCCATTTTCACCTGGCGCCTCAGTTGGACCAGTGTTCGTGCTGGACGTGCAGACCGCGTGAGACGACGCTTCATCCAGTCCCAAACATGCTCAATGGGGGACAGATCCGGAGATCTTGCTGGCCAGGGTAGTTGACTTACACCTTCTAGAGCACATTAGGTGGCACGGGATACATGCGGACGTGCATTGTCCTGTTGGAACAGCAAGTTCTCTTGCCGGTCTAGGAATGGTAGAACGATGGGTTCGATGACGGTTTGGATGTACCGGCCATATTCAGTGTCCCCTCGACGATTACCAGAGGTGTACGGCCAGTGTAGGAGATCGCTCCCCACACCATAATGCTGGGTGTTGGCCCTGTGTGCCTCGGTCGTATGCAGTCCTGATTGTGGCGCTCACCTGCACGGCGCCAAACACGCATACGACCATCATTGGCACCAAGGCAGAAGCGACTCTCATCGCTGAAGACGACACGTCTCCATTCGTCCCTCCATTCACGCCTGTCGCGACACCACTGGAGGGGGGCCTGCACGATGTTGGGGCGTGAGCGGAAGACGGCCTAACGGTGTGCGGGACCGTAGCCCAGCTTCATGGGGACGGTTGCGAATGGTCCTCGCCGATTCTCCAGGAGCAACAGTGTCCCTAATTTGCTGGGAAGTGGCGGTGCGGTCCCCTACGGCACTGCGTAGGATCCTACGGTCTTGGCGTGCATCCGTGCGTCGCTGGGGTCCGGTCCCAGGTCGACGGGCACATGCACCTTCCGCCGACCACTGGCGACAACATCGATGTACTGTGGCCCGCATGCCCACAATACGCCCTCGCTCCAAGTCCGTCAATTGCACATACGGTTCATGTCCACACTGTTGCGGCATGCTACCAGTGTTAAAGACTGCGATGGAGCTCCGTATGCCACGGCAAACTGGCTGACACTGACGGCGGCGGTGCACAAATGCTGCGCAGCTAGCGCCATTCGACGGCCAACACCGCGGTTCCTGGTGTGTCCGCTGTGCCGTGCGTGTGATCATTGCTTGTACAGCCCTCTCGCAGTGTCCGGAGCAAGTATGGTGGGTCTGACACACCGGTATCAATGTGTTCTTTTTTCCATTTCCAGGAGTGTAAGTGCAGGAGTAATATTGTATGTGACCAAGATATTGTGAGGACTGGGAGCGCAACAAAAAAGTATTATAAGTATTATAAGTATGGGGAGCAAAATCATTTCAGGAGTTGATGTTATGAAGCTACAGCCTTGTCGAAGTAGATGATTCATAGGAGGTGTGTCCGGAAAGTAAGTAACATTCTGGAAAAAACTCATAAACACTTGTTCAACAAAAACTGATTTTTGCAAGACGGAGGATTTCTTATACTAACTTTTCTACATAGCTGCCACCATTGTTCAGACATTTGTGCCCTCTTCATAGATAGAAGCCACTGATTAACATCGTTTTTATTTTTCTCTTCCAAAGTGCCTTCCTCAAAACTTGTGCTTAAAGTTCAAGAACAAATGGTTGCCATAAAGTGTGCGATCAGGACTCTATGGTGGGTGCCCAAACTGCTCCCAACCAAACTGTCGAATAAGATTTTGAATGACACCAGCAGAATGGGGATGTGCATTGTCATTAATTAACAAAATGCCTTTTGAATTGTGTGCTGAAGTTTTCTCAGCGTTTCACAGTAACATACTGCACTGTCGGTTTCACCTCTGGGGAGGAACTCCATGAATAGAATACCCTGTCTGTCCCAGAACATAGTGCACATAAATAATAATTTTTTTTGTGCTGACAACATTGCTTCAGATTTTTGTATTGTGGAGGATTGTGAGTGGCTTCACTCAATCAGTTGTTTTGATTCTGGAATGACGTGACAAACCCAAGTTCCATTACTGGTCATAATTCAGTTTATGAAATCATCTCTCTCATCACTGTATTGACTAAGAAATGTCAAAGCACTGCCAAGTTGCTTCGTTTTGTGGGCATCTGTAAGCACTTTTGGAACCCAGCAGGGACACAATTGCACATTACAGAACCGATTTCACAGTCGGCGGGCTTAGAGATTGTCTTAAACATTTTGAATGATCACTAACAAATGTCAACACAGACCAGCTGCAATGGGGCCAGTGGTAAGACAATGAACAAGAGAGTCAAGTGCGAATGGGCAGAACTGCGACACTAGTGCTGCGGGGGCAGTAGAATGAAATTATACTTATTTTCTGGACATACCTTGTACATTCATAGGCTATGACTTCCTGAAAAATGCCCTGAAATGAGGTCCATTTTGTCTGACATTTTGCCCACAACATCTAGAAGAGATTTTTGTTGCCTTCCCAATCTCCACAGTGTCCTGGTCAGACTCTATGCTCCTGCAAATCTCTCTTTACCTCATGGCTCCTACTCCTGTGGCTGCCCCTGCTGTATGACTTGCCTGATGCACCCTCCTACCTCCATCTATATCAGCCCTGTAACTGGCAAAATATAGACTATCAAAGCAACCCTCTTGTGGAACGACACTTATTTACCAGCTGTTACGTAAACTCTGTTTTACCTTCTACACTGGTATGTTTATCACCAAGTTTATGTTAAGGTGAATGGGCACAGACAGAGGGTATATACTGGGCTCACAATAACCTGTTGCAGAACATGCTCTAAAACATGACAGCCATGACATTCATACCTGTTTCAGCACACATGCCATATGGATTGTCCCACCTAACACCAATTTGTCATAACTCCTCAGGTGGGAGCAAGTGTTACAAATTGTGCTTGGTTGTTATTTTCATTGATGGGACAAATAGTAAATTTCACCAAAGTTGTGCCACCTGTGATTTCACTAAAATGGGCTAATGAGAAAGTTATTTTCTGAAATTCTCCATATATTGCAATATAAATTTCAGAACAACACAGATAACAACAATCTGTGTGTTTCACGTTAGAAATGTCCTGCCCACTATCCTTCCCACACCTCCCACAGTGGTTTTCTGCTCCCAACAAACCTACACAATATACTTGTCCGTCCCTACACAACCTCTACTCCCAGCCCCTTACCTCGTGGCTCATCCCTGTAATAGACCTAGATGCAAGATCCTCCCACCACCACCTACTCCAGTCGGTCACAAACTTCACCTGTCCCATCACAGGCAGGGCTACATGTGAAACCAGTCATGTGATCTCCAAGCTAAGCTCCAACCATTGTGCTGCATTCTGTGTGAGTATGACAACCAAGCTGTCTGTCCGCATGAATGGCCACTGACAAACTGTGACCAAGAAACAACTATACCACCCTGTTGCTGAGCACACCACCCAGCATGACATTCTTCATTTCAATGACTGTTTCACAGCCTGTCCCATATGGATCCTTTCCACCATCACCAGCTTTTCTGAATTGCTCAGGTGGGAACTCTCGCTGTAATAAAGTCTATGTACCCATTACCCTCCTGGCCTGAACTTCTGTTTGTTGTGTGCCATTAGCCCCTTCCCTGTTCCCATTCCAGCCCTATACAGCCCTCTATTCCACCAAAGTGCTTTTTACCTCTCTCCTTTTCAGCTACCCCCCCCCTCCTTGCCCCACCCAACATCTCCCCCACCCTGTCTAACCTCCTGACTGCACCTTAGCTACCCTACTCACTCTCCTCCTCATCCCTGCGCACTCCCCAGCAGCACTTCCCCATCCCCCACTCCTAACCTGGTATCCCCCTCCCAGCCCTAGCCTCCTCCTTTCCCCCACCCAGTTGTCCCTCCTATCATGCACAGCTGCCACTGCTCGTAGTGTGGTTTCAGCTGCCAGAGACAGTGGTCGTGTTTGTGTTATTTTGTGACCGTCTCCACTATGTATTGAGTGGCAACAGTCTGTCCTTTTCATAATATTGTTTCACAACTGACAGTCCGTAAAATGCAGGATAGTGAGCAAAATCTGATAAAACTTTAGTCACCTGTGGGTGCAAGTGAAGCATGAATGTAAATGCAAATCATTAAAACAAAGTTAGTGCAGCTTCAAGCATTGTAATTTCTATTGAAGGAGACATATGTTGCCGCCTTGATAGCTTCAGGTTGGATGAGTCGGATATCATGGTGAGTTTTGACATCGTTTCCTTGTTTACGAGGGTACCCCTGCGAGAGTCGCTAGAGTTGATTGGTCAGAGGTTTGACGAGAATACCACTGAACTTCTTAGGCATGTCTTGACTTCCACGTATTTTCTTTTTAATGGAGAATACTACGAACAAACTGGTGGTAGCAAATTTGTACATGGAGAACTTCGAGGAGGAAGCCCTGTCGTCATCCGAATGGAAACCTACTTGCTTTTTCCGTTACGTGGACGACACATTAGTCATCTGGCCACATGGTATGGATAAACTCCTTGACTTCCTTACACATCTAAACTGCATACACCCCAACATCAAATTCACTATGGAGACTAAAATGGAGGGTAAATTACCTTTCCTTGACGTCTTGGTCAGGAGAAGGGCTGACGGCACCCTAGGTCATGGGGTGTATCGAAAGACAACACACACTGATCTGTATTTGCACGCAGACAGCTGCCACCACCCTTCACAGAGGAATGGGGTACTTAAAACTCTAGTACGTAGGGTGCGCACTA